>NW_028317893.1:10540000-11258750 GCF_062004578.1 Staurois parvus | reverse complement strand
GCCACCCTACCTGTCCCGCCGATCACAGCTGCGGATGTCAGTCGCCGGGTCACAGCCGGTCGTTACTAACTATGTCCCAGCGATCGGTGGCAATCGCTGACAGAGAGCACAGCTGCAGTAGCTGTGCTTTCTGTCAGTTCCCTGACAGCTCCAGGACAAGCTGATCGGGACAGAAGAGTTTCTCTCTCCCGATCAGCGGTGTCCCGTGCAGTACACCCCCGCCCCCTAGTAAAACACTCCCCTCACACAGTTAACCCTTCCCCTGAAAAATAAACTTAACCCCTTCCTCCCCAGTGCCATTAGTTCAGTGTCAGTGGTTTTTTTTTTGCACTGATCACTGTATTGGTGTCACTGGGGATGTCAGTGACCCCAAGTCAGTACCCCCAATGTCAGAATGTCCGCCGCAGTCCTGCAGTCCTGCCATAAGTCACTGATCGCCGCCATAAGTCACTGATCACTGCCATAAGTCGCTGATCGCTGCCATTATTAGTATAAAAAAAACCTAAAAATCCCAGTATCTTTCCTGCCATTTGTAATCGCTATAACTTTCACGTAAACCAATTAATTTACACGTATTGGGTTTTTTTTTTTTAGCAAAGACATGTCGCAGAATGCATTTTGGCAGAAATTTATGACTAAATTTCATTTTTAATTTTTTTTTTACTGGACATGTTTTATAGCAAAAAGTCCTAAATATTGTTTTTTTTCCTCAAAATTGTCAGCCTTTTTTTTATAGCGCAAAAAATAAAAACCGCACAGGCGATCAAATACCACCGAAAGAAAGCTCAATTTGTGGGGAAAAAAAGGATGTAAATTTCAGTTATGTACCATATTGCATGACCGCGCAATTGTCCGTTAAACTAGGGCAGCGCTGTATAGCAAACAAATGGCATAAATTGCAGTATCTATACCATAGTTTGTAGACGCTATAACTTTCACACAAAGCAATCAATATACACTTATTGGGATTTTTTTACCAAAAACATGTAGCAGAATACATTTTGGCCTAAATTTATAACCAACTTTGAGTTTACTATATATTTTTTATAGCTGAAAGTAAAAAATATTGTTTTTCTTAAAAATTTTTGGCCTTTTTTTGTTTATAGCGTGAAAAATAAAAAGCAAACAGGTGATCAAATACCACCAAAAGAAAGCTCTATTTGTGTGAAAAAAAGAACGTAAATTTCGTTTGGGTGCAGCATTGCATGACTGCGCAATTATCATTTGAATTAGTGCAGCGCCGAGTAGCAAAAAGAGGCCTGGTCATTAAGGGGGGGTAAATCCTCTGGAGGTCAAGTGGTTAATGACGTGTAGAAACAGGTAACAGTCTGATTTGTTTTATTAATTATATGGCAACATGATTTGACTGTCCCAGTACCAATGTGTACAAAACACATTTAAGCTAAACATAATACATAGCACAATATATTTTTTATTTCAGAGTCAGCATACACAGCAAACAGTCAAAGTTCTTTCAGCTGTGCACCTTTTCATTCAGTTTTCTTTTTTTCTTCTTTCTTGATCATTCAGCTGTTTTCTCTTTTCTGTGGTCAAGAGTTTTGTCGCACATATGGTTATTTTATATCAAGATGTAAATAACTTTAAAACAATGGTTGTTCTGATGCACCATGTACAAAAACATTAATGTTCTTTGGGTTATATTATCCTAATTCTATGATAAATTCATTTTTGATATCTAAAGCACACTTTTGTTCTCATTCATATTCAGATTGTATTATCACTAAACCTTCATCTGGAAGCATTTGTCTTACTTTTAAAGTAACTAGACTGCAATGACTGTTGTACATAAAAATGTATATAAAAAATAAAAAATCTAGATTTTGTAGTATATATTGCATACTTAGCTTAGCTTTACGTCAACTTATGGGATAATAATTATTTCATTTAGGAAAAATCTCAGTAAAAGTCAAGAGAATGGACACCTTTAAACACACATCAAAACAGAAAAAGCTAGTTTCTGTGGGCGATGTAACTAAAAATGAGGTTTCCTAAAGCAAACCCCATATCCAAGGTAATAGTTAATATACAAGTTAATACGCAGAACACTTCACTTTAAGAAAAGTATTTGCATTCAAAATCTCATAAGCACAAAAAAAACATACCTTTAATATAGCACAATGGTCACTAGACTACTGTATATTATATCAATCTATTAAGTAGTAGTCAGTGCTAAAGAGCAAAACACAGGGCAGTGTGGGGGAATAACAGCAAAGGATATACAGCAAAGAAATATAACAACAAAAGTACCAAAAAAGAGTAGCAAGCAAACCCAAACACCGAGTAGCAGGGATGCAGGTGGAAAAACCTAACTACGTTTTGTGTCGAAAAATCCCTTTTATGGGATTTAACTTGATGAATGAGTTTTCACACTCAAATGTCACTAGGTTTTTCTACCTCCACCCCCTGTCCTCTGCTTTGATCATTAGTACTGACTACTATTAGATGGGTTAATATTGTATAATTTAGCAGTACTTGTGGAGGCATCCCTTATACACACTACGCTGTATTAAATGTATGTTTGTTTCCCTATTATGAAATTTTCAACACACAATATATGTGTACCAAGAATGCTTGTTACTATCCTTCCTGTTGAAAGAATAATAAAGTCATTAAGAACAACAGACCTTGAACTTGACTGTAGGATTTTTCCAGAAACCTACAATCTGGTTGCCTTGAAGCCCAGCTTCAAGAATTGTCCCTTGTAGCGGGACTATGCCCACACTGCGACTGTCAATTACTTGTTTAGATGTAGGAATCATTGAAAATAAAATATACTTACCTGATTCTCCATGCTGCTAAACTGGTCCCTACAGCATCTTATTCCCCATGCTCCAGTGGTCTAAGGTCCTGACATCATCAAGACCAATGTAGGGTCCACAGCCCTGACACAATGATGCATAGAAACAGTCCACCACCATAGCATTGGGGATTGCCATCTTCCAGTGGAAGGGATGATCAGGTAAGTTAAAGTGCTTTTACTCTTACCTAAAATAAATAAGCAGTTAAAACTTCCACACTTCAACAAAAAGATTTTCAATTTGCCAGAGTTGGTCTTTAATAAATTGCTGTAAGACATAGTGAACTGTGTTATGGTGGCAGTGGGTTGGAGGTGGGGGTTGCCTAGTTTTGTTTAACAATTTTTTAATGAACCATCATACATTTGTGGATCCCTGCATCAAGAAAATTGAGAAACCTAGGTTAAGTTAGACATTGTAATATTAATTTCATTTAAATCTAGGGGGTATCTGAATTATACTGTTATAATGATATTATAAAGCATTTTGTTATCATTAGGACCAGTATTATTCAGTAACATTTAAAAATATATCACACCTTCTTTTCTAAATATTCTAAATAATTTAGAACAACTATATGAAAATATCTGTCATTGTTTAAGTTTAACCCATTAGGTAACACTTAAACAGTTGTTGGGCATCTGAAATGAAAGATCAGGAGTCCAGGGAACAATGCATTAATTTGATAGCAAAAAGCAGTCCTTCCTGACATTTGTAATCTGGATACTAAAGCAGCTCTACAAAACATAAAGAGGAAAATGTTACATTTTATATTGCAGTTTCTATCATCCCCATCACTAACATTAACAAATTAAGGCTGTTGGCAGTCTTTGACATTATGTAGGTATCATTAGTTACTATATTTCACAATTTCTGTTGAAAATATTGAGAACATGTACCTTCTTAAGGTTAAATCAGAACTGGCACATACAAAGTAAAAATACCAGTTTAAAAACGTCATGCTGTTCAGAAATACAAAACTGGGAAAGTTAACTTATATATATATATATATATATATATATATCTGTAATAAAAATACAGATATATGGCAAGCACTTATAAGGAAACTTCAAAGCAGCTAGCACAAGAGACAGCAAATCTCACAGTAATATATATGTATATAGTGCAGTGCTAATCATTTTATAAACTGTAAATATTAAATCATCAAAATATTGATAAAACATCAAATATAACACCAGTGCACGTTGAATAATAAATATCTCTCAGTGAGACATTAGTGCTAAAATATCAATGTATATCTTAGTAAAGCAGTGAACAGATAAAGTCCCTCCAAAATACTGTATGTCTGACCAGCAACTGTCAGACCTGTCATATTGCAAGAAGTGCTTGGCTTTTTAATTTCAGCGAGTTGACACCATCAGGACAATTCTGGATGCCATGATTGATCTTCTTTTGTTCAATTAAAAGAATTTTTCAAAGTCTGGCGTCTTGTTTTTTTTTTTAATTTAACCCTTTACTCATTCACAAGGGGGGCAGCATTGGAGGGGGGCAGCCCCAGGCCAGGGTTGTGGTGAAGAGGCCTGGTATACTACAGTAAGAATTTTGAGGGTACCCCAACACTTTTTTCTCCCCTTTGTCTTTGGCAGTGTCCAGCAACACACTGCATAAGGCTGCTGTGCAATCAGCCTTATATAGTGTGGCCCGTGGATGTAGCCATAAGCCATGATTGGCCAAGGTCACCGAGACTTTGGCCAATCATGGCTCTCACAGTGCATTGTGCTGTGATTGGCCAAAGCATTGCACCTGACCTGTGGTCAGGTGCATTGCTTTGGCCAGTCTTGGCTCTCACAATGCCCTTTGAGAGCACAGTGCATTATGGGGTGTTTGACGGCAGAAGATCCCACTGAACGCCCTTACCGTTCATGTGTTTGGTGAACACACGAGATACCAATGTTCGAGTCGAACATAAGTAACATTGAGCCCAACATTAATCCTCTGTAGAGCTATGTACACTGTACACTGTGCCTACTAAGAGCAATTTAAGTTTTTTATGTTGGATATTCACCCTATTGATCGAATTACCAGTTATTTCAGTATACTGTCTGTGTATTATGTGTACACTGAACTAATAAATATCTGACTTTTTCCCAGACAAGAGATCATACCGTATGTATATATATATATATATATATATTCATTTATTTAACTTATATAACATGTGTGGAGTCATGGTTTGAATGGTCATCTGGTATTATGTTCATGGTTTGGGAACAGTAGACTTCTCATACAGTATATGAATATTTGCATTACCCAGTGTGGAGTCATGGTTTGAACGATGAGTACCTGGCATCATGTTTATGGTTTGAGGGTCCTATTAGCAACAGGACACCATGCATAGATTAATATTTACATTACCATGTACGGAGTTATGGATTGAACAATAGGTACGTACATGGTTTATTATAGGGTTTAGAGAGGATTTGTAGTTTTAATGAAACGTACCATGGTGTTTTAATTTTTGTAGACACAATAAAACTGTGGGAACTGTACAACTCTCAAGCCTTTGTAAACCTTCAAACATGTTAAATGGAAATGAACCTAGCCTGCCTATGACTGGATATTTAAGTGAATTCAGTCTCACCTCAGTGAACTTTATCTCACTTCGCACTTTTGTAAATCTAAGTGTCAGTTTTTGTGATTTCCTGCTTTTCCGCCTTGTCTTCATTTTTATCCTCATTGATCTCACTGTTCAAAATACTGGTTTATTTATACTTTTCCCTGTTATTCCCTTTGTCAACTTTATACTTATATTTTCAGGTCAAAAAGAGGATGATAGCTGTACATATACTGTAAGTAAATAACTGCCTTCCTTTCCACAACTAGCTTGTTCTGCTCCTCAGTGGGAATTGGAAGTGTGGAAGTGTCGAAAAGATTGTATTGATGCATAGCTCCAATATACAGTAGGTAGGAGGTGAAGGTAATATTTTCACTGCAATTAGGAACTAGAAATTGGGAGAATTTTATTTTCAAAGATATCCTACTAAAGGGCTAGAGAAGAGGGGGCAGTGATATATGCAGTAGAATTGCTGAGTCAGGTGTGTGAAGAACTAATACCTCAAGGAGCACTACATTGCTGAGAATAGAGTGAGGGATAATCCTAGATACCAGGGACATTGCTAGACACTGGCATCCACGGCATGAGTGACATATCTTTTGCTGATTGCCTACGGCATGGGTGTCAAACTGGCAGCTCTCCAGCTGTTGCAAAACTACAAGTCCCATGACACATTGCAAGATTGACAGTTACAAGCATGACTCCCAAAGATAGAGGCATGATGGGACTTGTAGTTTTGCAACAGCCGCCAGTTTGACACCCCTGGCCTAGGGTCTACTTTGACATATGAAGGTGATACATGTATGTATGATGCTGGGGGATAGGACAGTGGCATCTACAGGGGCTAAGTTGGGAATACGCAAAGTTTCCATGTGTTTCTCGGGATCCTATGGTCCTGAGCAGGAAAAATACAGAAGAGAGCAAATAAAGTTGCATAAAGCATAAATAGTAAGAGTATACTTAACTTTTCTGTATACACAGGAACATTTTTTTCCTTTTTATATTGTTCGCATATATTTCAATATACTGGACATATTGATGTTACTATGTGCCATGTTCCAAAAATATACAGATACAAAGAACATATTTATAGATCACAGAACTTTCAATTAATTAGAATGATATATCTTTAAAAAACAATGATTACCATAAAATATACTTTTTATTAACCAAGTAATAACTGGTAAAAACATACAGAATAAACATCCTGGCACATAATAGTCAACAGACCAATTTTCAGGTGTATAAACACTCTTCTATATATGTATCTAGCATTAATGCACATTTAGATGTTTCAAAATGTGCATTTACCTCTCAACAAAACTCAGGGGAGCTATAAGTGTATTATAAATTCCATACCCTACTCAGAGCCTTTTCCATCTCTCCTCTTCATTATCTTTGGATACATTGCCCACCTGCTTGAACACTTTCATCTATTTGTTTTCCAACCGTGTTGTCTCTTCTTCCCTTTGCTTATCACATGGACTCCGACTGCTACTTTTGGGTTACCTCAACAACATACCATAAGGGGCTAAGTATTATTTGCCTCTATACGCACTTTCCTGCGATCATCATACATACTGTCATTATGCTTTTCTCATACCACTGCCCCTTCATCGGCCTCTGTAAGGTAACCGATGCTTCAGATCAATAGTTCTGCCAGTGTTGCGACTCCATCAGGCTGTTTGGGGAACTGAGACCTGTTGTGTCTTCCTTCACCTCTTATTATTTATAATGCTCTGATAACGTTCCATAATATGCTAATTGTTGCATATACTTTGTCATCCATTGCATGCATTTCTGCTCTCATGTAATGCTTGTACCCGCTGTATGCTCTAAGCTCTTCAATAAATATTATGGAAACAAAAAAAAATAAGTGTATTATAAACACACTCCCCCAAGTAGTTCAAGTACTGCAATCTGTTAAGTAGAGATGTAAAAAGATGTAGAAAAAGCAACATATATTTTATGTCTGATCATAGGCAATAAAGGTGTGCACCACTAAGCTCAAACACACACACACATACATATATATATATATATATATATATATATATATATATATATATACATACAGTATCTCACAGAAGTGAGTACACCCCTCACATTTTTGTAAATAATTTAACATATCTTTTCATGTGACTACACTTTAGAAATGACACTTTGCTACAATGTAAAGTAGTGAGTGTACAGCTTGTATAACAGTGTAAATTTGCTGTCCCCTCAAAATAACTCAACACACAGCCATTAATGTCTAATCCACTGGCAACAAAAGTGAGTACACCACTAAGTGAAAATGTCCAAATTGGGCCCAAAGTGTCAATATTTTGTGTGACCACCATTATTTTCCAGCACTGCTTTACCCTCTTGGGCATGGAGTTCACCAGGACAGTCAGTGATCTGTGTGCAACATGGACAGCCAGTGAGCAGTGTGTAGTGAAGACAGTCAGTGAGCAGTGTGCAATGAGGACAGTCAGTGAGCAGTGTGCAGTGAGAACAGTCTGCAGTAAGAACAGTCAGTGAGCAGTGTGTGGTGAGAACAGTCAGTAAGCAGTGCGCAGTGAGAACAGTCAGTGAGCAGTGCACGATGAGAACAGTCAGTGAGCAGTGCGCAGTGAGAACAGTCAGTGAGCAGTGCACGATGAGAACAGTCAGTAAGCAGTGCACGATGAGAGCAGTCAGTGAGCAGTGCGTGGTGACAACAGTCAGTGAGCAGTGCACAGTGAGAACGGTCAGTGAGCAGTGTGCAATATGCAATGAGGACAGTCAATGAGCAGTGTGTGGTAAGGACAGTCAGTGAGCAGTATGCAGTGAGAACAGTGAATGAGCAGTATGCAATGAGGCCACTCAGTGAGCGGTGTGTGGTGAGAACAGTCAGTGAGCAGTGTACAGTGAGAACAGTCAGTGAGCAGTGTACAGTGAGAACAGTCAGTGAGCAGTGCACGATGAGAAAAGTCAGTAAGCAGTGCACGATGAGAGCAGTCAGTGAGCAGTGCGTGGTGAGAACAGTCAGTGAGCAGTGCACAGTGAGAACGGTCAGTGAGCAGTGTGCAGTATGCAATGAGGACAGTCAATGAGCAGTGTGCGGTAAGGACAGTCAGTGTGCAGTATGCAATGAGGACAGTCAATGAGCAGTGTGCGGTAAGGACAGTCAGTGAGCAGTATGCAGTGAGAACAGTCAATGAGCAGTGTGCGATGAGGCCACTCAGTGAGCAATGTGTGGTGAGGACAGTCAGTGTGCAGCATGCTTTGAGGACAGTCAATGAGCAGTGCGGTGAGAATAGTCAGTGAGCAGTGTACAGTAAGAACAGTCAGTGAGCAGTGTGCATTGAAAACAGTCAGTGAGCAGTGTGCATTGAAAACAGTCAGTGAGCAGTGTGCATTGAAAACAGTCAGTGAGCAGTGTGCATTGAAAACAGTCAGTGAGCAGTGTGCGGTGAGGACAGTCAGTGAGCAGTGTGCGGTGAGGACAGTCAGTGAGCAGTGTGCGGTGAGGACAGTCAGTGAGCAGTGTGCGGTGAGGACAGTCAGTGAGCAGTGTGCGGTGAGGACAGTCAGTGAGCAGTGTGCGGTGAGGACAGTCAGTGAGCAGTGTGCGGTGAGGACAGTCAGTGAGCAGTGTGCGGTGAGGACAGTCAGTGAGCAGTGTGCGGTGAGGACAGTCAGTGAGCAGTGTGCAGTGAGGACAGTCAGTGAGCAGTGTGCGGTGAGGACAGTCAGTGAGCAGTGTGCGGTGAGGGCAGTCAGTGAGTAGTGTGCGGTGAGGGCAGTCAGTGAGTAGTGTGCGGTGAGGGCAGTCAGTGAGTAGTGTGCGGTGAGGGCAGTCAGTGAACAGTGTGTGGTGAGAACAGTCAGTCAGTGAGCGGTATGTAGTGAGAGGTCTGAGAGCAGTTCTCCGGTTCTCTGTGTGCAGTGTAAGGACATCTGCAGCACAGATGGATTATGGAGGGAATTCCTGTCATGATAACGGTAAACCGCTCCCCATCAGTCACTTACCCCATGGATGGAAGTAGAAGACTCCAGGGCTGCCACCTCCACCTCCTACCCAGTTTCAGATGCTCCATCAGCCAGAGCAGCCAACTGTGAGTGCATATGAAGGATATTTTGGCCACACCCCCACCCCGCCCACCACCTCCTCAACCTGGGAAGATACTGCATGGTTTAACGAGAGCCCCCTGCAAGCGTCAGCATCCTGAGTGCAAGGCTCTAGAGGGACATTGCATCTGGGGTAGAAAGTCAAAGGCAGCCCTTGCCAGCCCAGTGGTAGAGATGGTGGTGAACTCAAGCACCCCCCCTCCTGTACTGCTGCTGGATTCAGGTGTGCCTATGCACATCCAAAACACCCCTGTTCATGCCTATGGTTCCAGGGAAGGAGTAATGTATCTTCTACTAGATATCTCATCGGATGAAATATATAGCAAGGGGCTCAAACAGGACAACATTCACAAGCACTTATTGAATGTCAACAATTTGTACAGTCATTGGTTTCCATCTATGAGAAAAGTACAGACTCCTCATGCAGCCTGCATGGAGAGTCTGTGCGCTTACAACTAGTGGATCATAGTTTTTCTATGTGCTACTCATATCAAATTGTCATACCAAGAGACATTTCTTTATATTCTTATTCTCGCTGAACATGAGACTTACGACGTCTTAGAAGTTTGGCTTTAATACAAAAACATAACATAAACAAACTTTACATATAGCTAGTACACATAAAATGTTTACTAGTCCTTAGCTGCTAAACATAAGAAGTAAAATGTGTAAAAAAAAATTTTTTGTGTGAGCTTCATATATTAATACTGGCTTACAGCTATTCAGAGCAGTAACTGCCGTCTGCTGTTGATGCCTAATTTGAAGATATACTTAACTGTAACATACAGGGAATTTATTTGTTATTACAGTGGGAATATCCAGAAACTAATGATAAAATATCAAAGAAGAACAAAACTCACAGTTCCTGTTTACAATACATTTGCTGAATGAATAAAATACAATACATCTTTTGTGGTATGAGTATATATATATATATATATATATATATATATATATATATATATATATACATACACACACATATACACAATAAATACAATATTTGTTTACTTGCCTAAAATATTTCGGGGAACCCTCCTCACACTTCCTGGATTCTTGACTAGGCCAGAATGATGTATTAATTGCTCACAGGCGCCAAGGATACCCATATGACACATTTATCACACACAGAAGGCCTTTGGGTACTCTAAGGCACATGCAACTTGGTGTATCAGCTGGGGCCTGGCTGTCCCTTTCATGCAGCCTTCTGAAAGAATCCAGAAAAGAAAGCTGATGATGTCAGAAAACAAGATGGCATCTCAGGACCAAATATTCTGTACCAGAGCAGGAGTTCACTACAGAAAAAAGCTAGAGTGCTGGATGGATGTTTATGTTTTTGAGCATAATGCAGTGAAAAAGGTAAGGGGGTGAAAAAGGAACCATTAAGGCTTGCTCAACTAGTCATGCAACTTTGAACACATAAAGTCACATGACAAGTTGTAGCCTATTGTTTTCAATAGCACCCATTCGGATCTATGTGATTTAAAGTCACAGCAACTTTGAAAAAGGTTCCTGCACTACTTTGATGGGACTTTTGATGTGACTTGAATGCAAAAGTGTATAAAGATGCATCAAAATTGCACTCCAAAGTTGCACTGGAAATCAGGTGACTTTGGGTTCACACAAGTCTGAACAGAGACTTGAAGTCCTCATTAAAGACATTCATGTCATAAAGAGATTTTGTAGGATGAGATAGGTTGAAATCAGCACCCTCAGCAATATTCCCTAGGTACAAGTCCCACTAAGGTGGTAATTATGCTTAACATTGGAAAGTGTCTTGCCATCTGTTTTGGTAGCTCTAGATCATAAATGGCCACCCTTGCTGATATTAGCCAGTCAGTCTCTGGCTTTCATATTTTTTCTGGAAGTTAATTGAACAAACCACAATCTGGAAGACAGCATAAGCAATTCAATCAGACACTCTGATACATAAAAACTTTTGGTTATTATATATATTTAACACATAAACAGTCTAAGGAGGAAAAGTTTTCAGACCAAAACAGGTCAGGATAAACATTTGCTTTAAAATGTTTAATGGCTTGTGTTTATACATGTGTTTAAAGCATGTTTTACTCCATTTCACTGTCATGCTGTGGTACATTTAAATTGCACTTTTTCACGTATTTTCAATAAACATTTTCTAATTTATAGGAAGACTGGTTATTCAGAGGTCTAAATGACGGTGAAATTTAGCTTATAGACTTTTAATTTGATTGATGTTGTCTTTTAATCTTTTTCAGAAGAATAGATGACAGAGAAAGAGCCATTTTGTTTGTCTTGAAATGGACACAGCATATAATTCCATAAAAAAAAGCTGCTTCACAACTGGTAAAACGTTTTTTTCATTAATCTAAATAGCAGAATGAATAAAGGTTATTTCTGATTGGTTATTAGGAGCTACAGAATATTCATGCCTTGCATTGTGTTTGTGTTCATTTAAAATCTGCAAGTTCAGAAGTAGCTTTATAACATATTTTCCCCAGAAAGTGTCAGCATGATGAATTGTATCTTCCACTGAGTGTGTTTAGTTTGACAAGAGATGAGAGAAATCATCCCACAGTGTGTTCTTTCTGAAATGCACAATGCTGTCATGCAAATCGAGCAATGAAAGGAAAACGTAAATGTAAAACACACATTACGATGGCTACCTATAATTTCCCACTTAAATATACACACAGACAATCCTGATAAAAGTACGGGGGCATGCCACTTAAATTTATAGCAATTATAATTACACTTCACTAGATTGATAGGCCTTTCTGGCACTCCTTGTTTATCTACTCATTTCTGCTGATGAGATAAAAATGTATATATTTCTTCCCCACAAGATCTGTTTCCCTATATGTGTTTCAAATGATAGTTCTTGCTCTTATTATTAGTACTAAGAGAATTGTTGAATGAAAAGTTTAGAGTGAATTTCATGAAAACAGCTAGCAGTGGTATATACGTTAATGTATACCTGCTGATGTATGATTGCTTTGGTTTGATTGTTGCTTGACATGTAACATAATTATGTGTGTGCTTCTCCATGCATAGTACATTCTCATTAGTTTGAATTCTTTTTGTTGCTATCTGAGAGAGATTACATTTTCCCATACAGTTGAATCTATGCAAGGATCAGAAAAAATAATTCGATTTTAAAGGAGAACTATGAGCAAATTAAAAAAAACTGTATGAGAAGTGAAAGTCATTTATACCACTGTCTGTTTTATAATGATGTTCTGTAATTTTTTGGTCATGTAGCAGGAAAAAGGAACCTCTGTTACTAAACTCACGACAGTAAAATCAGTCTGTATATGCAGGAAAGCATGCTTGTTATACTCACTGTGGAACCTAAGGTGTTAATCCGCTGCATTGTGTAAAAAGGCTGTTTGATCCTGACTTCTCTGCCCCTCCTCTTGTTGAAATGTCCACCTGATACAGACTGAACCTGTGGTCACATGCACATGCTCAGTTTGGTGTGTATTGCTAGAGAGGGTTTTTTTTTTCTTGGGAGTGTGCAAGTGATCAGCGCAGGGCTAATCAGCACTGTCCAGACAGAGGGTCAGAGGTTTCACATCCCCCTAGAGCAGAAAGAAACCTCCTCTTACAAGCTTTAACCAGTGCTCTGCTGAAGTCACAAGACTCAAACTGCTGATGAGAAAAGGTATTTAGCAGTTTATATTTACTAAAATAATTACATTTCCATGTTTTGTGTACAGTGAGCGACCAGATATAGTGAATGCAGGGCCTTGGGTTTAGAATCACTTTAAGGTCATTGCTTCAGGTATTCCATACATTCCATGCAGTATAGTTTAGTAGTATGGAATATTAACAAGCAGCAAACTTCTTAAAATTCTTAAAATCCTCAAACTAAAATGTAATCCAGCCTACAACAGAAATATTAACCTGGTTTAAGGGCCAGTTTATACTACATGCATTTCAGTTGCCTTTTCTGCATTTAAAACGCACAGAAAGTGGGTTTTATGGTTGTCAATGTCATTAGTACTTGCAGTTCTGGTGCGTTCCAATTGCAGAAAAAAAAGTAGAACATGCTGCGTTTTTTTCTGCACAAAACTGTACTGGAACACAGTAAAATTCATAAAAAATGCACTGGAACGCACTAGAACGCACCAGAAATGCACTGGAACACACATGTCCCTATTTAAATTGAAGAAAAAGAAAGGGGAAAAAGTGACCTGGAATACATAAAAAAACGCACTGGAACGTGCCAAAAATGCATCAAAAACGTGCATGCGGAAACGCATCTGGAACGCATCTGGACTGCGTTTCTATAGTGTGAACCGGCCCTAAGACTTTTTTTTAGAAATCTTCAAGTTTCCAAAAATAGTAAGTCCAACAAATATATTTCCTTATTTTGAATTTATAGTACATCCAGTGTTTGTTTTTTTGTTAGTATTTGTCATGTAAGGAGTTGAACATTATATTACTGTATATCAGGGGTATTTAATTAAAATTCAAGGAGGTCCGGTCACTAAAATTGTCTTTTGGATGAGGTCCAAATCTCATGTTTGTGCTATGACTCAGAGTGTAGTCACTGTGGGGTTTATTTACTAAGGCTGGAGAGTCCAAAATCAGACTCCCTTCTGCATAGAAACCAATCAGCTTCTAACCTCAGCTTGTTCAATGAAGCTTTGGCAATGAAACCTGGAAGCTGATTGGTTTCTATGCAGAAGTGAGTCTGATTTTGCACTCTCCAGCTTTAGTAAATAAACCCCTGTATGTCTATAAATAAATTAGAAATGTACAATGTCCATA
Organism: Staurois parvus; assembly: GCF_062004578.1. Lineage (NCBI taxonomy): Eukaryota > Metazoa > Chordata > Amphibia > Anura > Ranidae > Staurois > Staurois parvus. Next base: position 11,244,506 of record NW_028317893.1, on the reverse strand, counting down.
GGAAGGAAGGAAGGGGTGCATGGAAGGAAGGGAGGAAGGTGTGCATGCAAGGAACGGAGGGAGGGGTGGGTGGGTGTAAGAGAGGAAGGGAGGGGTCTGTGGAAGGAAGGAAGGGAGGGGTCTGTGGAAGGAAAGAAGGGAGGGGTGGGTGGAAGAAAGGAAGGAAGGGGTGGAATGAAAGAAGAGAGGGGTGGACTCACATGACTCATTCAGAAGCATCAGGCTGTTGGCTGCTGTGTTCAGTTTCCCGCCCACACATCCTCTGAACCTGCATGGACTGAAGTGTGGGCGGGCACAGGGGGAGGCAAAGCAGATCCAGCTTCTTCCCCCTCTTCTCCTATTGGTGCAGAGGATGGAGGGAGGGGCTGATCATTGAGAAGAACACAGTGGCAGTTGGAGGGAGAGGGGTGGGGGGTAGAAAGAAAACTGAGCCATCAGGTATGTTCTTTGCAGCAGTGGGGGTGGTGGCAAGCAGCGATCTCCTGTATGACTTTCAATGAAGCAGCTGGAAGCCCACTTCTCCTGCTCTCCCTCCCCGTGGCCTCCAGCTGCATTATTGAAAGCCATGCAGAAGATCACTACTTGTCACTGCCCCCACCGCCTCCCCTCCCACACACCCCTAGTTCCGGCATTGCTTGCCACCACCCACCTTATTTCCACTCGTGGGAGAGTGGAAATTTTGAGAGCTGCAGGGATGGTTGGCAACTCTCCTCTGGGGGGGTTCAGACCCCTTTAACTTCCCCCTTATCTATGCACCTGCTGCAAGGGGTGGGGTGTACACTGTGATGTCATGTTGCAATGGCGACAACCCTGCTCAACTGCGTATCTGTCATTGTGGGCTGGTGGTCCGGAAGGGAGCACTGCTGGGGCCATTCTCAGACCACGGTCCACCATTTGGAGACCGCTGTATATAAATGCTACATTGTGTTTGTTTTTAAATTGTTTATTTGTGTATTTTTTTATTTTTAGTAAGGAACTTGTGTCATAGGTTTGCCAGAACTGTCCTGAGCAATTATTGGATGCTGCCATTACTGCATTGCTTTTCTAACATCTTTATCTTTGTATGTTATTCTAATGCTGTAGCCACAGTGCTGTTTAACTACTGATCTGTCTGATCTGTAGCAAATATAGAAAACTAACACAAGCTGGCCATACATGGATCAAAATGTGGCTGGTTAAGTAGGGACCAGCTGAAACTAGGACTTTGTTTCAGCAGGAACATGGGGGAACGCAGATAGATGCTGGAGGAGATCTATTTTTGCTGGGGGGGGTCTATTGTTGCTCTTGAGGGATCTATTGTTGCTAGGGGGTCATTTTTTGCTGAGAAGGATCTACTGTTAAGAGAGGGGTCTATTGTTGCTGGCTGCTGGAGGATCTATTGATAATGGTTGTTGAGAGTCTGTTGTTGCTGGCGGGTCTATTGTTGCTAGCTACAGGGGATCTATTTTACTGCATTTCTTGTTATCATTAACAAATTTCATACAAATAACCTAGCACCACAAAATTATACTTGGTTCTGTATTCTCTAAAGGGGTGGTACTGGAAGCAAGATTTGGGGTGGAACCACGTAACAGTGCTCGTAGGTGGATCAGGGGCGGAAACACGGAAAAGGGCAGTTCTAGTCTACCGTTAGACTGTCAGTATATTTGTGCTTGATCAGCTCAGCAAGCAATAGGCTGCAGCACTTATTTGTGTATTCTGGTGGCGGGAAGGATTCCCACATCTACATATTTGTATGGGGGAATCTGGTCAGTTTTTTCATTTAAGCAGCTGGTTGAATGAAAACAAATGTCCTTTGTATGACCAGCATTAGGTAGACAAGCAATGACAGTCCCCATGCTTTTCTTATGACAGAATCGCTGGGGTCAGTCTGGACCACCAGATTACAATTCTAGACGTATCAAAAGATTTGTTATTTTTTCATACCAGACAATTCTAGACAAGTGAAATCCTGAACATACAGTATATCAGGGTTTTTTTTTTGGTGTGAGTGTTCTACATTAAGATCTAAAACATCTAAGATAAGGGTCTGGAGTAGAAAAATGGAATCCCCAGCCACTTTGTGTACAAACAGAATGAAGCAGCCAGGAGCTATTGTTTTTCTGGCAATTGAAACACTTTTTGTTCTTTGTAAATGTCAGTGTTGCTGTAGTAGGTTGTATACTGTATATCGCACAGATGCACTACTTGATATGCAAGTGCTCTTGTAGTTGCTGTTTCACCTTTAGTGGCCCTCAAGCCAGAGCTGTAAGAGAGGCCTTCCTCTGCCATCAGGCTCACAAGCAAGGTACCTGACACTATGGATAGTGTTAATCAATGACTTTTGTACCATGTGGCCAAAGTAAACAGACATATTTTAACAGCTTGGGGTGCCCCACCCTTTTATAAGGGTGGCTTTAGATAGAGCTAATTGCATGAGGAGTCATCTAGCTCAGGAGTATACAAAGCATGAATGCTCTTGATATTTGTCTGGACAGGGATGCATACAAAGAATAAAGAGCACTGTGAATCTTGTCCTATTTGTTAAAAATCTGCTCCACTGCCTAAATATTTTGGTCCCTTTTGTACCACTTACATTTTTGAGGTGCTATTTGAAAGGATTGTAGTGGATTTGGTTATAACTCTCTCCATTAGGTATCAACAGTACATTCTGGTTAGTTTAGATTTTAAGACCTTTTTATCAAAAAGTCATTGTTTGGAGAAACACCTCAGCAAAAACTTTTTCCAAAAAATTATGCAATATGTTCACCCACACCAGAATAGCAAAAGAGATCCTCATAGATCATGGACCCCCTTTATGTCAAACGTGGTGAAGAAATTATGTATAATGCTAAAGATTAAACAGTTAAAAACCTTTTTTTCATGTTTCATGTGTTTCATGTACATACTGATGGGTTGGTGAAGCAGTTTAACAAAACACAAAAAGTATGTTGCTTAAAGTAATTGACAAAGATAGAACTGGGATTATGTATTTCATGTTTACTACCCTGCAATCTACCTTTGAGCTGTTGTATGGTAGATGGCCCTGCAGTCCACTGGATATTGTTAAAGAGACTTGAAAGCAAAAAGCAACAAAACTATAGCAAGTTGTTCCAACATATCTCTCAGATACAGGGCTGAATCACAGTGGTCCTGCCTGTTGTTCATTAGCATATGTAAAGAGCCCAGCTGAATCAAACCAGGATTTACAATAGCTTAGCTCAATGGCAGCTGGGTAGGTGAAAGCCAGAAGAGATTTACCATGTGAATGTAATCAAACCCTGGAAAGACAGAGAGTGCATGGCCATTCTAGATATCCTGCTTCTGAAAACCAATCCTTCAGAATGGTTTCATACTGCTGCACTGCAGTTTGGTCAAAAGCACAGATGTACCCATGCATTTTGCATGGTTAACCCACAGTTTCCCATAGACTTTCTATTATGTCCTGTTTTCTTGCTCATTTTCTGAAAGTGCACCAAAAATGCAGGACTTTTAGTGCACTTTGAGAAAACATGCCAAAAATGTTGGACAAGATGGAAAGTCTATGGGAAATGGTGGGTACATCCACACTGCACCAGTGCTGTGGCCAAACTACAGTGCAGCAGTGTGAAATGACCCTCATTGTCAGAAGTTAAAGTGACTAAAACCTGATCACTGTCACCTGCATTTGTAATAGGGTGCACCTGATCTCTGGATGGCCCCTCCCTTGCTGCATATCTGCAAATCCCATGGCCTGGGTAGATAAATGAATAGAGAGGCTAGGGCTGGCATAGTTCATATCCACCCTGAACCTAAGTACATTGTACTAGCAAAATCTTCTACATACTGTAGATAGTGGCAAAGAAAATACCACTTTTACCACTCTAGATGCTTTGTGGCAATAGGTCCACTTACCATTTGGGTTTCATGAGGTCCCCACAAAATTGGGTTGCAAGAGGTCCTCGCAGGTGATGGATGAGATCCTTAAGCCATATCAAAAGTACCCAGCTGTCTACCCAGATAATATGGTAATTTTTAGTACAGACTGGAAAAGTAATGTTTCCATGGTTTAAAGGAGTTTTGGATGCTATACAGGAAATAAGGTTGACAGTCAATAAAAAAAAATGTGCAATAGGCATGGAGGACGCCCACTATTTGGGGTATGTCACTGGCAGAGGTTTTATTAAAACACAATCCAGCAGGGTTGAAACTATCAAGAAATGGCCAAAGCCGATGACTATAAGGCAGGTATGAACCCTTGTGGTATAATTGCCTACTATAGGAGTTTCATCCTTAATTTTACCAGCATTGCATCCTCCTTGAAAAATTTAACCAGTTACAGAGCATCCATGATGGTTAACCCCAAAGAAGCCGTGTTTTTCAGCAACTGAAAACTACATAGTAAAGAACTGGCCTTAGTGATTCCAACTTCAAAATGAGAATTTGTGATTCAGACTCATAATTAGAGATGAACGAAATATTCAAAAATTCGATTCGACTGATTCGGCGAATTCGTGGAAAAATTTTGATTCGAGTCGAATATATTCGCTGCGAATTTAACTTATAAAAGGGTGTTTCTAGGCTTCAGAGAGCCTTTATATTAGTGCAGAACACTGTACCTTTAATTTAAATGCCCTTGGAGTTTGCTGGGGAAGAGAAATAATACTGACAGTCAGTATGACATGCAGATGAGTGCCGTCGATCTTAGAATCACCGCACACTTCACTCATTTGGGCAGTCACGGGGCCAAAACCAGAGTGTGGAGCCACAGTGTGGCGGTGGAGGCAGCAGCAATGGGAGGCCATACAGCACCCTATGACAAAAATGGAAACCACCAGCAGTGTGAGGAGACCTGAAAGTGGCACATGGCAGAGTGTGGCAATGAAGACAGCAGCAATGGGAGGCCGTACAGGGACCCATGACACACTCTGGACCTGGCAGCAGCATGAGGAGGCGGTATAGGGGCCCATGGCAGATTAGGGGCCTGGCAGCAGCTATGGGAGGCCCGTAATCTGCCAGCACCCTATGTCAAAAAATTGAACACACCAGCAGTGTGTGAGGAGACCTGAAAGTGGCACATGGCAGAGTGTGACGATGGAGACAGCAGCAATGGGAGGCCGTACAGGGACCCATGAGAGACTCTGGACTTGGCAGCAGCATGAGGAGGCAGTATAGGGGCCCATGGCAGATTAGGGGCCTGGCAGCAGCTATGGGAGGCCCGTAATCTGCCAGCACCCTATGTCAAAAAATTTAACACACCAGCAGTGTGAGGAGACCTGAAAGTGGCACATGGCATGAGACACTGTGGACCTGGCAGCAGCATGAGGAGGCGGTACAGGGGCCCATGGCAGATTAGGGGCCTGGCAGCAGCTATGGGAGGCCCGTAATCTGCCAGCACCCTATGTCAAAAAATTGAACACACCAGCAGTGTGAGGAGACCTGAAAGTGGCACATGGAAGAGTGTGGCGATGGAGACAGCAGCAATGGGAGGCCGTACAGGGACCCATGACAGACTCTGGACTTGGCAGCAGCATGAGGAGGCGGTATAGGGGCCCATGGCAGATTAGGGGCCTGGCAGCAGCTATGGGAGGCCCGTAATCTGCCAGCACCCTATGTCAAAAAATTGAACACACCAGCAGTGTGAGGAGACCTGAAAGTGGCACATGGCATGAGACACTGTGGACCTGGCAGCAGCATGAGGAGGCGGTACAGGGGCCCATGGCAGATTAGGGGCCTGGCAGCAGCTATGGGAGGCCCGTAATCTGCCAGCACCCTATGTCAAAAAATTGAACACACCAGCAGTGTGAGGAGACCTGAAAGTGGCACATGGAAGAGTGTGGCGATGGAGACAGCAGCAATGGGAGGCCGTACAGGGACCCATGAGAGACTCTGGACTTGGCAGCAGCATGAGGAGGCGGTATAGGGGCCCTTGGCAGATTAGGGGCCTGGCAGCAGCTATGGAAGGCCCGTAATCTGCCAGCACCCTATGTCAAAAAATTGAACACACCAGCAGTGTGAAGAGACCTGAAAGTGGCACATGGAAGAGTGTGGCGATGGAGACAGCAGCAATGGGAGGCCGTACAGGGACCCATGACAGACTCTGGACTTAGCAGCAGCATGAGGAGGCGGTACAGGGGCCCATGGCAGATTAGGGGCCTGGCAGCAGCTATGGGAGGCCCGTAATCTGCCAGCACCCTATGTCAAAAAATTCAACACACCAGCAGTGTGAGGAGACCTGAAAGTGGCACATGGCAGAGTGTGGCGATGGAGACAGCAGCAATGGGAGGCCGTACAGGGACCCATGAGAGACTCTGGACTTCGCAGCAGCATGAGGAGGCGGTATAGGGGCCCATGGCAGATTAGGGGCCTGGCAGCAGCTATGGGAGGCCCGTAATCTGCCAGCACCCTATGTCAAAAAATTGAACACACCAGCAGTGTGTGAGGAGACCTGAAAGTGGCACATGTTTGGGGCATGATTCATGGCGGATTTAGTCAGTTGTGTCAGGAACTGGTGGTTTGAAATCCAGACTAATCCACGCCTGATTCATTTTCACAAACGTGAGTCTCTCCACACTTTGGGTGGACAGTCGTGTCCTCCGCGGAGTTACAATACCTCCTGCCGCACTAAACACGCGCTCCGATGCCACGCTACTGGCCGGGCATGACAGCCTTTCAAGGGCAAATTCAGCTAGTTGGGGCCAAAGGTCAAGTTTTGTTGCCCAGTAGTCAAGGGGATTGTCTACCTCGGTTGGCAGGGTGCTGTCCAAGTAGGCCCAAGCCTGTTGTTTGAGGTCCTGCTCCAGGTCCACCTGATGCTGCTGCTGCTGCGGCTGGTTAGTAGTTTCCTCACTGCGCTGGTGAAGAAAGCTACTCATCATCGACTGCAGACTGAGGCAGCCGCTGCTGGTGGAGCTGCCACTGCTCCTACCACCCCACCCCTCCCCTGCTGCCATGGCAGCGGAACGCGAGCGCACAGGGCCCACAGTGTCTGAGGATGGACGTTGGCGCACAAAGGCAGAGACCAACTGACTACATAGGTGGTTTTTATAGTACTTTATTTTGGCCTCCCTCTCAGCAGGTGTGAAAAAGGCCACCATTTTTGAACGGTAGCGAGGGTCCAACAAGGTGGACAGCCAAAAGTCATCCCTCTGTCTGATGGTTATTATTCGGCTGTCGCTACGCAAGCAAGCGAGCATGCTATGGGCCATTTGTGCCAAGGAATGCGAGGGACTCCCTGCCTCCATCTCCACAGCATACTGCCACGGTGCGTCTGGGTCCTCTGTCTCCTCCTCCTCTACCAGATGCTCCTGCTCCTCCACTCCTGTCCGCTGAGTGGAAAAACCACCCATTTCACTCAATAATTCCTGAGCACAAATGTCCTCCTCTACCTCCTCCTCTTCTTCCTGTCCTGCCCCCACAGGGGTCATGTGGCGTTGAGATCTGTGCGCCACGTCTACCGCACCCTGACCAGCCATTGTTAACAGCATTTGTTCCAGGACGTGCAACAAAGGAATGACGTCGTTCATCCCATAGTCCTGCCGACTCACGAATAGCGTGGCCTCCTCAAAGGGCCTGAGCAAGCGGCAGGTGTCACGCATGAGCTGCCAATGGCTGACATCGAAGTTACACAGGGGAGTACCTTTATCCGCTTGTAACATCAGGAAATCGGTGATGGCCTTTCGCTGTTCGTAAAGGCGGTCTAACATGTGTAGGGTTGAATTCCACCTTGTTGCAACGTCGCAGATCAGGCGATGCTGTGGAATTCCGTTCTGCCGCTGCAGCTCAAGGAGGGTGTGCTTTGCGGTGTAGGAATGGCTGAAATGCATGCAAAGTTTACGTGACATTTTAAGGATGTCTTGCAGTGGGATGGTGGATTTTAGGAACCGCTTGACAACCAGATTGAACACGTGAGCCATGCATGGCGCATGGCACAACCTTCCTTGACGCAAAGCAGACACCATGTTCTTTCCGTTGTCGGTCAACATGGTTCCAATTTTGAGTTTGCGCGGAGACAGCCATCTGTCGATTTCTCTGCTCATTACACTGAGAAGTTCCTCCCCTGTGTGACTACGTTCGCCAAGGCATACCAGGTGCAGCACAGCGTGACACCGTTGCGCCCTGCACATGTGATATGCCGGTCGGGTAATGGGACTTGGCACGGGGGTGGCGGCTGAGGACACGAAGGAAGAAGAGGTGGTAGAGGCGGACATCTTTTGTGGACCAAGGACGTGCAAACGTGGAGGCAAAAGCGGCGTGACCTGTCCAAGTTGCTGGTGCGGCTGTGACGGCACCACGTTCACCCAGTGGGCCGTAAATGACATGTACTGTCCCTGACCGTAGTTACAGCTCCACACGTCGGCGCTGCCGTGCACTTTGGCAGAGACCGACATGCTCAAAGACTGGCCCACCATCTCTTCTACATGTGAATGCAGGGCTGGCACTGCCTTTTTGGCGAAGAAATGACGGCTTGGCACTCTCCACCGCACCGCGGCACAAGCCATCATTTCTCGGAAAGGTGCTGAGTCCACCACTTGGAAAGGGAGGGACTGCAGCACCAGCAACTTGGACAGGAGGACGTTCAGCTTTTGCACCGTCGGGTGCGTGCTCGCAAACTGTTGTCTCTTGGAAACGGATTCCAAGAAAGACTGCTGACGGAATCCGTGAAGAGGAGTGGCAGGAGAAGGAGCATCTGAACGAGCGGAAGATGGCAACGAGCGACAACTCCCCTCAGCAGAGGTGTTGGAGCCTTGACTGGCTGATAGAGGGCGATTGATGTCGGGTGACGGAGCAAGTAACGGAGCGGGTGATGGAGCGGGGGCTGGGGCAGGCAGAACCGCCGTATCTTTATCACGGTTTTCCCAGGCCACCAAATGGCGACGCTGCATATGCTGCCGCAACGCTGTAGTCCCAACATGGGCCCCCTGGCCACGCTTGACTTTCTGGCCACATAGTCGACATACGGCTACGTTTACTTCCTCGGGCGGCTTGACAAAAAATTGCCACACCGCCGAGTAGGAAACTTTGCCCCCGATACTCCTCACTGGCTGACTGCTGCTTCCTCTGTGCACAGCGGCACCACTACTGGCCGTGGTGGTAGGCTGCAGTGGAGCTGGTGCTCTACTCCGTGGCCGTTTGCCTCCACTGACACTGCTGCGACCCTGCTGCCTCCTGGGCAACCCACCGACTGTTTTGCTCACTGCCAAGCTGCCACCCTCTTCTCCTGATGATGCGGAAGCAATAGCCTGATGACAACGAGGCTGCCAAGTGCGATCAGCCTCATCATCATCAATTAGGGTCTCCGCCTCACTACTAGCCCCCTCGGCTGCGTGTGGGTCAGGAGACAGACCTGTCTCTAGACCGGCTACCGAGCCACTCTCCTCGCCACTACTTCTTCGCCTGGCTGCTGAAGAGGCGGATGTCTCCCCCCGTTCCTGACCGCCCTCTGTTAGCTCTTCCTCACTGTACAGTGGGGCTGAGCCCACAGCATGCGATACTTCGCTTGGTGAGGGAACCTGGGAAGAGGAAGACGACCGAGCCAACCAATCAATGACGGCAGGGTTGTCGGTGGAGACACGACCGCTGGATGACACCGGGAGCACTGTCCTCTGGCTGCGAATAGTGCTGCCTCGACCCCTTCCTCTGCTGCCACGTCTGCTCGCTCCTAAAACATTGCCTCCTCTGCCACTCCTCTGCATGTTGTCTGACATACTCTTTAATTAAACGATTCTGTGTCCCTGAGTAACAATTCTGTGTCTTTCCCTGAGTAACAATTCTGTGTCCCTGAGTAACGTTTCTGTGGCCCTAAGTAACAGTTCTGTGGCCCTCAGTAACAATTCTGTGGCCCTCAGTAACAATTCTGTGTCTGTCCCTGAGTAACAATTCTGTGTCTGTCCCTGAGTAACAATTCTGTGTCCCTGAGTAACGTTTCTCTGGCCCTAAGTAACAGTTCTGTGGCCCTCAGTAACAATTCTGTGTCTCTCAGTAACAATTCTGTGTCTGTCCCTGAGTAACAATTCTGTGTCTGTCCCTGAGTAACAATTCTGTGTCCCTCAGTAACAATTCTGTGTCCCTCAGTAACAATTCTGTGTCCCTGAGTAACAATTCTGTGTCCCTCAGTAACAATTCTGTGTCCCTGAGTAACAATTCTGTGTCCCTCAGTAACAATTCTGTGTCCCTCAGTAACAATTCTGTGTCTGTCCCTGAGTAACAATTCTGTGTCCCTAAGTAACGTTTCTGTGGCCCTAAGTAACGGTTCTGTGGCCCTCAGTAACAAATCTGTGTCCCTCAGTAACAATTCTGTGTCTGTCCCTGAGTAACAATTCTGTGTCCCTAAGTAACGTTTCTGTGTACCTAAGTAATGTTTCTGTGGCCCTAAGTAACGATTCTGTGGCCCTAAGTAATGTTTCTGTAGCCCTAAGTAACGTTTCTGTGGCCCTAAGTAACGTTTCTGTGGTCTAAGTAACGTTTCTGTGGCCCTAAGTAACAGTTCTGTGGCCCTCAGTAACAGTTCTGTGGCCCTCAGTAACAATTCTGTGTCCCTAAGTAACAATTCTGTGTCCCTAAGTAACGTTTCTGTGTCCCTAAGTAACGTTTCTGTGGCCCTAAGTAACGATTCTGTGGCCCTAAGTAACGTTTCTGTAGCCCTAAGTAACGTTTCTGTGGCCCTAAGTAACGTTTCTGTGACCCTAAGTAACAGTTCTGTGGCCCTCAGTAACAGTTCTGTGGCCCTCAGTAACAATTCTGTGTCCCTCAGTAACAATTCTGTGTCTGTCCCTGAGTAACAATTCTGTGTCCCTAAGTAACGTTTCTGTGGCCCTAAGTAACGATTCTGTGGCCCTAAGTAACGATTCTGTGGCCCTAAGTAACGTTTCTGTAGCCCTAAGTAACATTTCTGTAGCCCTAAGTAACGTTTCTGTGGCCCTAAGTAACGTTTCTGTGGCCCTCAGTAACAGTTCTGTGGCCCTCAGTAACAAATCTGTGTCCCTCAGTAACAATTCTGTGTCTGTTCCTAAGTAACAAATCTGTGGCCCTAAGTAACGTTTCTGTGGCCCTAAGTAACGGTTCTGTGTCCCTCAGTAACAATTCTGTATCCCTCAGTACCAATTCTGTATCCCTCAGTAACAATTCTGTGTCTGTCCCTGAGTAACAATTCTGTGGCCCTAAGTAACGTTTCTGTGGCCCTAAGTAACGTTTCTGTGGCCCTAAGTAACGATTCTGTGGCCCTAAGTAACATTTCTGTGGCCCTAAGTAACGTTTCTGTGGCCCTCAGTAACAAATCTGTGTCCCTCAGTAACAATTCTGTGTCTGTCCCTAAGTAACAATTCTGTGGCCCTAAGTAACGTTTCTGTGGCCCTAAGTAACGGTTCTGTGGCCCTCAGTAACAATTCTGTGTCCCTCAATAACAATTCTGTGTCTGTCCCTAAGTAACAATTCTGTGGCCCTAAGTAACGTTTCTGTGGCCCTAAGTAACGTTTCTGTGGCCCTAAGTAACGATTCTGTGGCCCTCAGTAACAAATCTGTGTCCCTCAGTAACAATTCTGTGTCTGTCCCTAAGTAACAATTCTGTGGCCCTAAGTAACGATTTTGTGGCCCTCAGTAACAAATCTGTGTCCCTCAGTAACAATTCTGTGTCTGTCCCTAAGTAACAATTCTGTGGCCCTAAGTAACGTTTCTGTGGCCCTAAGTAACGGTTCTGTGGCCCTCAGTAACAATTCTGTGTCCCTCAATAACAATTCTGTGTCTGTCCCTAAGTAACAATTCTGTGGCCCTAAGTAACGTTTCTGTGGCCCTAAGTAACGATTCTGTGGCCCTCAGTAACAAATCTGTGTCCCTCAGTAACAATTCTGTGTCTGTCCCTAAGTAACAATTCTGTGGCCCTAAGTAACGATTCTGTGGCCCTCAGTAACAAATCTGTGTCCCTCAGTAACAATTCTGTGTCTGTCCCTAAGTAACAATTCTGTGGCCCTAAGTAACGTTTCTGTGGCCCTAAGTAACGGTTCTGTGGCCCTCAGTAACAATTCTGTGTCCCTCAATAACAATTCTGTGTCTGTCCCTAAGTAACAATTCTGTGGCCCTAAGTAACATTTCTGTGGCCCTAAGTAACGATTCTGTGGCCCTCAGTAACAAATCTGTGTCCCTCAGTAACAATTCTGTGTCTGTCCCTAAGTAACAATTCTGTGGCCCTAAGTAACGTTTCTGTGGCCCTAAGTAACGATTCTGTGGCCCTCAGTAACAATTCTGTATCCCTCAGTAACAATTCTGTCTGTCCCTGAGTAACAATTCTGTGTCCCTAAGTAACGTTTCTGTGGCCCTAACTAACGATTCTGTGGCCCTAAGTAACGCTTCTGTGGCCCTATGTAACGTTTCTATGGCCCTAAGTAACGATTCTGTGGCCCTAACTAACGTTTCTGTGTCCCTAAGTAACGTTTCTCTGTCCCTAACTCTCTCCCTGAATACAGCCAGGTCTGCCTCTGTTGAATGACTGGAGGCAAATGGAGAATTCTAAAATGGCCGCCATTTATAGCTCGACCATTACACTGTGCTGAAAAAAGAATAATTAACGAGCGCTTGGAGATGTATAACAAGCAGCTGGCATAAAAGGCACAAACCTCAAACCTTCACACTAAGACAATATCGCATGCAGCGCTATAAAAAGTATAAAGTAACATATACAGTAATATGTGATGGACTACTAGTGCTTAGTAGTGATTTATAGGTGTCCACATAGTATAATGCAATAGTCCCAATAAACTGTGCAGGACGTGATGAACTCCGTGCTGTGAAGTGTTTAATACTATGCACTCACCAGAAAGCGCATAATATGCGCATTTGAGTTGTCAGACCACTCCTGGTCCCAGAAAAGTTGAACCTGTATGGATCATCTGGCAAGCTGTCACTCTGTCACTCCTTGGCCAGCAGGGGGATTCCCGACATCCAGAAACCCTTATAGGGCTAATCCAGGTTCCTTAACCAGGGCACTCATATGAAGTATCCACCTTAAGAGAGGGGGGGCTTGACCAGAAAGCCCACCCCAAAAAATACTGATAGTGTAGTATGTTCCAACAAAGGTTCTTTATTGAAGATAATGTAAACACAGGTCACTCACAGGATTTCCCAGATTCAAAGATGGCCGCCGGCCTCCACGAGGTACGGAACGGCGTGACGTCACCGGCTAGGCTCCACCCTGACGCGTTTCGTGCGGACGAGCACGTTATCAAAGGGAGCGAGCACTAGCCGGACAAACCTATATATACTGTTCCACGCGCATGCGCGGTGGAACAAAAAAGCCGGTGACGCCATTTTGGCCTGCTCGCGCATGCGCAAAGCATGCGATAGCGGCCATTTTCTTGGTTGTCACGGCTCAGGGTAGGCGACCGTTATGCATTGCAGAAGATCTCTCTCACCTGCCCTGTCGTAACGAAGACAGGTATAACGGGGGGCGGCAGACAGTGAATATAACCTTATATACTGACCATAGGGAGTGTAATATGTATTATTAGACTGTCCCTAACTCTCTTACAATCGAGTTTGGTAAGGGTACAGTCGAATTCACTGGGTAAAGGCTAATTTAATAGCACCTATTGCACTACCCTAAATATATATTTCAATATGGCAAACATCAATCAAATTCAACAAAAATTTATAACTGCTAAAAAACAATGCCTGAAGACACCCCCCTGAGCCATGATGCCTTATGTTTCACATACTGCATATACATAGAGTAAAAACTATAAAAAATATAAAAAATATATAAACATGTAAAAATATGCAAGTAATGTAAATCGAAGTTAAAACATTATAAAATGATTAAAAACATATCAACTTGTATCAATAAAACAATTAATATCAAGGTCTACATTCAAGCCTTGAGGGAAAAAAGACTGTAACTCATAAATCCACTTTGTTTCCAATTTGGAAACCGATCTCTTTTTATAGGTGCCCCTCCAATATGGTTTCACGATATCTATCGCAGCAAATTTCAGGCATTTGGGATTATTTTTATGGCACAACCTGTAATGTAAAGATAGTGAGTGGTCCTTGAAACCCTTTTTAATATTTTTTAGGTGCTCACGCAGTCTGTCCCGTAACCTTCTTGTAGTCCTCCCAACATATTGTTTCCCACACCCGCACTCTAATAGGTAAACAACATATGTACTATTACAGGTGATGGTACTTTTAATTTCATAGGTTCTGTTGGTAATATTAGAGGCAAAGGTCTTCACCGGTCTTTTATGTGTGCCATTGTTAACACAAATCATGCACCTGTTACATGGATAAAAACCTTTATGCCCAAAATTAAAGGTTACATTTTTTGGGGGGTTCACAATGTTGGGGGCTAGAGACAACCTAAGAGGTGGTGCTCTCCGGAAAATAATCTCCGGGCGGCTAGGTAATTCTTTTCCCAATATTGGGTCATTCAAAAGAATGGACCAGTTTTTCTTAATTATCTTGGAAACATCTTTATATTGGGTGTTGAAATTAGTAATGAACGGACAGACAATGTTATTATTGGCCGCTGTGGTGGGCTTGAGTAATTCATTCCTATCTTTATTTTGTACTTCCTTTATTATTTTAGTCAAGAAAGGTTCATCATACCCTTTTTCCAAGAATCTTTCTTTTAAAGTTATAGACTGTCTGTGAAAATCCTCAATGTTATCACAGTTTCTTTTTATTCGAAGGAATTGACCTTTCGGGATATTCATTAGCCATTTTGGGTGATGGCAACTATCAAGTGGAATAAAACTGTTCCGGTCCGTTTCCTTAAAAAATGTTTTAGTTAGAATATTCATGTCTGATACAAAAAGAGTAAGATCTAAAAAATCAATTTGTTTAAGATCGTACTGGTAAGAAAATTTAATATTTAATTCATTAAAATTTAATGTAATAAAAAAGTTCTTAAGAGTGAATTCATCCCCCTGCCACAATAAGAACACGTCATCAATGTACCTCCGATAAAACAAAAGGTTAGGCCATTCCCTGGAGTAGATGAGATCTTCCTCCCACCTAGCCATAAATAAATTTGCCAGACTTGGGGCAAACTTGGCGCCCATAGCGACACCCGTAGTTTGTAAATAAAATTCATTCCCAAACCAAAAGTAGTTGTGTGTCATAGCAAATTTAAGAAGGTCCAAAATAAATATTCTTTGTGTTGCAGGGATGTCTGTGGCCATATTAAGATAGAAATCTGCTGCCGCCATTCCATCATCATGCTTAATGCTACTATAAAGTGCTGACACATCTGCTGTGACCAAATATGTGGGAGAATTCAATTTCAATGCGCGAGCAGGCCAAAATGGCGTCACCGGCTTTTTTGTTCCACCGCGCATGCGCGTGGAACAGTATATATAGGTTTGTCCGGCTAGTGCTCGCTCCCTTTGATAACGTGCTCGTCCGCACGAAACGTGTCAGGGTGGAGCCTAGCCGGTGACGTCACGCCGTTCCGTACCTCGTGGAGGCCGGCGGCCATCTTTGAATCTGGGAAATCCTGTGAGTGACCTGTGTTTACATTATCTTCAATAAAGAACCTTTGTTGGAACATACTACACTATCAGTATTTTTTGGGGTGGGCTTTCTGGTCAAGCCCCCCCTCTCTTAAGGTGGATACTTCATATGAGTGCCCTGGTTAAGGAACCTGGATTAGCCCTATAAGGGTTTCTGGATGTCGGGAATCCCCCTGCTGGCCAAGGAGTGACAGAGTGACAGCTTGCCAGATGATCCATACAGGTTCAACTTTTCTGGGACCAGGAGTGGTCTGACAACTCAAATGCGCATATTATGCGCTTTCTGGTGAGTGCATAGTATTAAACACTTCACAGCACGGAGTTCATCACGTCCTGCACAGTTTATTGGGACTATTGCATTATACTATGTGGACACCTATAAATCACTACTAAGCACTAGTAGTCTATCACATATTACTGTATATGTTACTTTATACTTTTTATAGCGCTGCATGTGATATTGTCTTAGTGTGAAGGTTTGAGGTTTGTGCCTTTTATGCCAGCTGCTTGTTATACATCTCCAAGCGCTCGTTAATTATTCTTTTTTCTGTTCTTTGACTAATACTTATTTGGTTATACTGAGCTGCTGGAGCATTACCTTTAATAGGCCCATATACGGGGTTTTTCCCCGCCCTCCCGTTTAAATGGAAGAGGATATTTTTGAGTTTAGGTCCAAGAGACCAGTGCTATCAGAGGAGGTATTTACTCATGAGGAAGATTTTGATGATCTCCATGGGTTATTTTTGCATTTATCTAACCATACCACCTCTGAGATCAGAACTCTTTGGGATATCACCTTTTGGAAAAATATATCAAAGAGGGTATGGTTCCCAGATCTCTGAGGTGGGAGGTCCCTCCGGAAGTCAGAGATGTTAACAGTGAGGTAGAATGGTTTTCATTCTTTAACAATAAAGGTTTGGAACTGTTAACATTTTTGGTGGCCAGGAAAAGAAAGAAACTAGTATACCTAGACAATGAAATTAATAAAACGAAGGTAAATCTGCAACCATATATAGGGAAGGATGAATATAAGGCAGAATCTAACCGGCTAAAAATTCTCCTTGATAAAACTGAGAAGGAACAGAGAATTAAGAAAAAGAAAAAATATGGGAGAGACTGTAAGGATTATGCAAATAAAGAAATCTTTAAATGGCAGACCCCCAGCCTTCCCCCTCTATCACAGTCTATAACCCAGCCGGAAGGTAATGTTTCTAGACCCTATATTCATCCAAATAAAGGCAATAAAGGTAATGTCCCAAAAATAAATCCCCAAAAGACAATGGGGACACCAAAGAGAAACAATTACAGGGTCAATGATGATAGACCCCCTACTACACCAAACCCCATGCAAGATCAATATAACATACCTACGTTTAATAGATTTCAAGGGTTTAATCAGATGCACACACCTTTTTATGGGGATAGGAACTTCAGACTGTATCCCAATCAGAATTACAATCACAATAACAACAGAACAGGGGGCAATCAAAATGGTAATGGAGGGCATCCCCGTAAACCGCAACAAGGGGGTAACTGGAGAAATACAAAAAACTATAACCAGGGGAATCAAGGTAATAGTAATTACTATCACCAAGAAGGAGGGAGAGGGGACTGGACCCCAGGGAGGCAACAGTATAACTCCAGTCAAAACTGGGGCTCATCGCCAAGGAGATACCCGCCCAACAACCATGGCCCTCAATACCGGGGTTACCCACAAGCTCCTGTACAAACGAATGGGAACTATTCGTATCCAAATCCTGACCAACAATACTCTCACCCCCAAAATCATTTTTTAGGAATAGGCCCGGCAAGAAAAAGAAGCACACGGTCAGAGGAAGGAGAGGAGGAAAGAGGGTACATAGACAACAAAAAAAGAAAAATGTAAATTCCAAAGGTATTTTCAATCTAAGTAAACAAGAACTAACTGAAAATGAGGTTAATCTCCTAAACAAAGGGCTGAAATTTGCCCCACGGGCTAAACTTAACAAGTTTGACACATATATCGATATTCACAAATTTACGAGGAAACTGGCTATGAAAAGATACTTTCTGAATGCCCCTCCCACAAGTATTTCCTCTAACTCTGTCACTAGCACGTTTAAACACTCAGGCCTTAAGAATGCCTCTTTGTTCAATCCCCCAGCCCATTCGTATGTTAATGTTTTTAAAAGTCTAGTTTTAAAAGACCTGGAAAAGATTAAGGTCAGGAACAGAGACAACTATAAACACAGAGATTCCCTGGTAAAATCATTACTTGAGGAAAAGGATTTGGTAGTGCGCCCAGCCGATAAAGGTGGGGGGGTAGTTATTATGGCAAGATAGATTATATCAAGCAGGTATATCTTATCTTAAACGATAAGAATACCTATCAAATCCTTGATCGAAACCCTCTGGTCCCCTACAAAAGATCCCTGAAGAGTATCATAAATAAGGGTTATGATATGGGCATTTTAACTAAAAAAGAAAAAGAGTATTTGTGCCCCATTTCACCCAAATTACCAGTCCTATACTGCTTGCCTAAGATACACAAAGATTTGACTAACCCCCCGGGGAGACCTATAGTGAGCGGCATTGGCTCTCTAAGCTCAAGGATTGGTGAATATATAGATCATTTCCTGCAGCCCCTGGTGGCTATGACACCAGCATTTCTAAGGGACACAAAACAAATGCTTATAGACATTAAAACCATTAAATTGAATTCTCCCACATATTTGGTCACAGCAGATGTGTCAGCACTTTATAGTAGCATTAAGCATGATGATGGAATGGCGGCAGCAGATTTCTATCTTAATATGGCCACAGACATCCCTGCAACACAAAGAATATTTATTTTGGACCTTCTTAAATTTGCTATGACACACAACTACTTTTGGTTTGGGAATGAATTTTATTTACAAACTACGGGTGTCGCTATGGGCGCCAAGTTTGCCCCAAGTCTGGCAAATTTATTTATGGCTAGGTGGGAGGAAGATCTCATCTACTCCAGGGAATGGCCTAACCTTTTGTTTTATCGGAGGTACATTGATGACGTGTTCTTATTGTGGCAGGGGGATGAATTCACTCTTAAGAACTTTTTTATTACATTAAATTTTAATGAATTAAATATTAAATTTTCTTACCAGTACGATCTTAAACAAATTGATTTTTTAGATGTTACTCTTTTTGTATCAGACATGAATATTCTAACTAAAACATTTTTTAAGGAAACGGACCGGAACAGTTTTATTCCACTTGATAGTTGCCATCACCCAAAATGGCTAATGAATATCCCGAAAGGTCAATTCCTTCGAATAAAAAGAAACTGTGATAACATTGAGGATTTTCACAGACAGTCTATAACTTTAAAAGAAAGATTCTTGGAAAAAGGGTATGATGAACCTTTCTTGACTAAAATAATAAAGGAAGTACAAAATAAAGATAGGAATGAATTACTCAAGCCCACCACAGCGGCCAATAATAACATTGTCTGTCCGTTCATTACTAATTTCAACACCCAATATAAAGATGTTTCCAAGATAATTAAGAAAAACTGGTCCATTCTTTTGAATGACCCAATATTGGGAAAAGAATTACCTAGCCGCCCGGAGATTATTTTCCGGAGAGCACCACCTCTTAGGTTGTCTCTAGCCCCCAACATTGTGAACCCTCCAAAAAATGTAACCTTTAATTTTGGGCATAAAGGTTTTTATCCATGTAACAGGTGCATGATTTGTGTTAACAATGGCACACATAAAAGACCGGTGAAGACCTTTGCCTCTAATATTACCAACAGAACCTATGAAATTAAAAGTACCATCACCTGTAATAGTACATATGTTGTTTACCTATTAGAGTGCGGGTGTGGGAAACAATATGTTGGGAGGACTACAAGAAGGTTACGGGACAGACTGCGTGAGCACCTAAAAAATATTAAAAAGGGTTTCAAGGACCACTCACTATCTTTACATTACAGGTTGTGCCATAAAAATAATCCCAAATGCCTGAAATTTGCTGCGATAGATATCGTGAAACCATATTGGAGGGGCACCTATAAAAAGAGATCGGTTTCCAAATTGGAAACAAAGTGGATTTATGAGTTACAGTCTTTTTTCCCTCAAGGCTTGAATGTAGACCTTGATATTAATTGTTTTATTGATACAAGTTGATATGTTTTTAATCATTTTATAATGTTTTAACTTCGATTTACATTACTTGCATATTTTTACATGTTTATATATTTTTTATATTTTTTATAGTTTTTACTCTATGTATATGCAGTATGTGAAACATAAGGCATCATGGCTCAGGGGGGTGTCTTCAGGCATTGTTTTTTAGCAGTTATAAATTTTTGTTGAATTTGATTGATGTTTGCCATATTGAAATATATATTTAGGGTAGTGCAATAGGTGCTATTAAATTAGCCTTTACCCAGTGAATTCGACTGTACCCTTACCAAACTCGATTGTAAGAGAGTTAGGGACAGTCTAATAATACATATTACACTCCCTATGGTCAGTATATAAGGTTATATTCACTGTCTGCCGCCCCCCGTTATACCTGTCTTCGTTACGACAGGGCAGGTGAGAGAGATCTTCTGCAATGCATAACGGTCGCCTACCCTGAGCCGTGACAACCAAGAAAATGGCCGCTATCGCATGCTTTGCGCATGCGCGAGCAGGCCAAAATGGCGTCACCGGCTTTTTTGTTCCACCGCGCATGCGCGTGGAACAGTATATATAGGTTTGTCCGGCTAGTGCTCGCTCCCTTTGATAACGTGCTCGTCCGCACGAAACGCGTCAGGGTGGAGCCTAGCCGGTGACGTCACGCCGTTCCGTACCTCGTGGAGGCCGGCGGCCATCTTTGAATCTGGGAAATCCTGTGAGTGACCTGTGTTTACATTATCTTCAATAAAGAACCTTTGTTGGAACATACTACACTATCAGTATTTTTTGGGGTGGGCTTTCTGGTCAAGCCCCCCCTCTCTTAAGGTGGATACTTCATATGAGTGCCCTGGTTAAGGAACCTGGATTAGCCCTATAAGGGTTTCTGGATGTCGGGAATCCCCCTGCTGGCCAAGGAGTGACAGAGTGACAGCTTGCCAGATGATCCATACAGGTTCAACTTTTCTGGGACCAGGAGTGGTCTGACAACTCAAATGCGCATATTATGCGCTTTCTGGTGAGTGCATAGTATTAAACACTTCACAGCACGGAGTTCATCACGTCCTGCACAGTTTATTGGGACTATTGCATTATACTATGTGGACACCTATAAATCACTACTAAGCACTAGTAGTCCATCACATATTACTGTATATGTTACTTTATACTTTTTATAGCGCTGCATGTGATATTGTATTACACTGTGCTGGCTGGCTGGCTGCTGATTGGCTAATGCGATCACATGTCATGAATGAATGCATTATGGGTCAGCGCACCTTGTCTGCGCGCCTTCCCAGACATCCCCGCTCCGTCGCCGCACATGTCGCCGCCATTTTAGGAAAAATTTCGATTCGCGCATCCGAAGTCTGCTTATTTTCGGATTCGACGCGAATCGAAATTTTCCTAATATTCGAAACGAATTCCACTTCGCCTACTTCGATTCGCTCATCTCTACTCATAATGAAAACAGTTTCTGCTCACTGTAAAAAAGGTATTGAAAATGTTATTCAGAAGAGTATGTTTTAAAGTAATAGTAAAGATTGGGAGAAATTAATGTAGCGCTACCCTTGTGAGGGCCACTTATATGCTTGCCCCGCTTTCCCCTTACTTTACCCCACAGTCAGGCAAAGTGTATTTCTTCAGCCAAATATACATACACACTTCAGCTCGTTGTCTTCAATGACCAGTCTAGGGGATGTTTGTTTTTGGAGTTTATTGTAGAATTGGGGATAAGGATGGGAAACTGTAGGGAATTGTAGTAGAATACTCCAAAATTAGAACTATTCACACTGAGGATATATCTTGAACTTATCTCATAGCTGAGTAGTATTGAAGTCCTGACTGAAAACAAATAGTAGACTTTAGGAGTGAGCAAAGACCCTTTAGCAGCAGTAGTAGTTGTAGGCTGAGCTCCTCAAGTACAGGCCTGTTACAGTGGACTTTAGCAGCTTAGAGGTAATAGAAATGAGCAAGTCCTTTGCAGTAGCACCCATTGGACAAACTCTACAGAACACCAGCCAGTGTTCCCTTTTCTCAGACCCACGCTAACTATCAAGCACCAGAGGGGTAGCAAAGCACACAGAGTCTCCAAGATCTCTCAGTGTCTGTTCTCACAAGTCCAAGGATAGAATGTCTGCCTGCTTCCAATATTCCAAGGGACTCTCTCCAATGATACCAGACAGATCTTTGGCAGACAGCTTCCCTCAATCATAGTACTGTAGAACCAGGGTAACTATCTCTAACTTCAGGCCCTCAGGTTAACCCATCTGAGGCTGCATGGCAGCACGCACCAGGCGAGGCAGGCTTCCACCAGCCTGGTTGTTCAGTCTTCTCCCAGGAAAGATGCTGAACCCATGTACTCACAAAACATGAATACCACTCCCAACATGCAAAGGGGCCACCCTCCCCTGCAGTTGGCCAGGGATGTATCCGTATCCATACTGTTCATTTGCCTAGCCCCTACCCATGTTCTGGAAGGCTCTCATAGCTTCCTGAACATGGGCAGAACTCCTAACAGTCTCTCTGTTTAACAGAGAAGCACAGCTATGCTTAACCTAACTATACAAATCCTAGCACCTGACTAGAAGGGTGCTACATTAATGATCAGTGATCCTGAAAAGACAAGAGTTAAGCTAGGATCTGATGTGTTCATTAAAAGGTGCTCTTTTTAAAGGATAAGTACTTTTTTTGCAATATGTTACATGTAACACTCATGTTTAGGGTGTAACATGTTACTTTGGAGCAGCCCCACCCTCCCCTCTGTAACAACAGGTGAGGGATCCCCTTCCTACACCCTCTGTCAAAATTTAAAACAGAGTGGCTGTGGGGGTTCTTCCCACACAGCAACATCATTCATTCAGAGTTTTGTGAATGAATGAACTACAAGTCCCATCTGCCACCATGACAGATGGCTTATAGGTCTCATGCAAAGAGAGGGCAAGATCATCCTCAAGTTCATTGTTTCTTCCTGCAATTCAATAACTGTCTGCCCATATGGAGGTACAGACAGACAGCTGTACCGAGGATCTGTAGGAGCTTGACATTGCTCCTGTGATCCAGTAATCGTGGGTGCAATAATTTGCAGGTTACAGTGTAATAAAAAAAAAACAATGAACATTTTTTTCCCTGCAAAATCATGTGCATTTTTTATTTTGTTACTATATAAACCCCAGTTTAGGACATTTGCCATGTAGGATCTCTTAAATCATCTTACCTGTGATTCATTAAGAATTTGTACAAACCACACATTAACAATTATAGGAAACATTATTTTCTGTTATTATAGAACACCCTATCAACTTAATCATGACACACAGCCTGACATGCTTAGCTGTACAAAACTAGGAGATCAATTTTCTGTCCAAGACTGCACAACAAAACATTCCAAGGACATTTAAATGCCACATTCCAAGGACTGTTCCGTAACATCTCAAAGTAAAGGACATTCTAGCTAGTGAACCGGTTACATTAAAGAATCCTAAAGCTTGCATTTACATTGTAATTTAACCATTAGTAAAACATATAATAAATATTTTTCTTTATCATGGCAAACACTACTAGTGTGGACCAGGGCATGAGTTCTCTTGTAAATGTGTAAAAACGTCCCACAATTCACCTACGCTAAAAAAATTAACCCTTCAGAAAAGAATTAAAGCACTGGAGGGTGGGAATGTACGGAAATCAAGTGGGTCTTGCATTTTCTAAGGTACCTCTTGTAAGGAAATTACTCCTTGTTACGAATCACTCATCAGGAAAAAAAGAAAGAGATAGATGTCTAGGTAATAAATTGGTTTCTTGCATTACAAAATGTCTCCTTTAAGGTATAGAACACATTTGGCAAACTTCAAATTAACCACTTACCGCCTGCCCACAGTACTTGTACTGTGGACAAGCAGCAGCTGCAGGTAGAGTGATGTACTGGTATGTTGCTCTAGCTGCAACCCCCCCTTCTCATCACTGTGTCCACTAAAGATAGTGTAATGTGGATCCCCATAAGCAGGACCTGGTGGTCCCAATGATCACAATGTCAGAAAAGCTGTCAATCAGTCTGATTAATAACAACTCTGCTTCCCTTCCTAGTGAGCTGTGATTGACCCACAGCTCTCACATGGTAGATGGGCCAATCACAGTACCCTGTACCATGTGACCAGCTGTAGCCAATCACATGAACTTAACCCATTCATGACAGTTGAAAGCAAGCATTGCATTGCAGGAGCAGTAATCTTTAGTGCTCCTGCAAAGCAAAGTGTAAAAAAAAATGGCAATTCCAATGGTAACATTGCACTACTCTGATAAAATTATTTTTTTGCTAATTAAAAATAATAAAAACTGAATGTTAACAAAATTGAGAAATTGTAAACATTTCTTAAAGGTTTTTTTTTTTAACTAATTGCCAACTGCCCACCTGCAGTATGCAAGCAAGTGGTGACTCTGGGGAAAGTGACGTACCCAATTTCTGGGTGTGAGCGCGTATGTGTGTGCCCCCCGCTGCCCCCACTTTGGTCCAGGGAGAGAAGCGATAACACCACACTGTGAGTAAAAGCACTACATTTTACACACACATTAGATTAGCACATTTAACACTTTGATTGCCCCTATTAACCCTTTGATCACCCCTGTCACCCAGCCAGTGTCTCTAGTACAGTGTTAGCATATAGAATTTTTCACTGATCACTGTATTACTGGCACTAGCGACATCAGATCAGTAAGGGTCAGTTAGCGCCCCTCCAAGCCAGGGTCAGCTAGCATTAGATTGCCCACACACAATACTCGTGCTCTATTTTGCTGATCACCACCTTTACTAGTATAGTGTTAGTATGAATCAATATATTGACAATGAACAGAACTATACTAGTGCCTCCTTAGTATAGTGTCCCCAAAAATGCAGTGCTAGCAAAATCAGTCCCGTTCACTGCAAGTACTAGTGTTTAGATCCTCTGCTGTTTTTCACAGAAAGTTTGTATCAATTGACTGTAGGCCAAAGCAATTTATATGCACCAAAATACATTGCCGCCCACCCATTGTCAGCTCTTGCCAGACAATTCGCATGGAAACCTATCATGGTGTCTGACTTTGAGCCTAACCCTCAACATGGGCATTAAAAAAAGAATGAATTATGGTCACATTGGTCCACAGACCCGATTCATCATATGTCCATGTTCTCTGCTGTTTCATATATGCTCAACAAGGACCAGCAACACCACCCACAGCTACATGCTTTTTCCTGGTGTTGTTTTTTCAGCTGGTGGTCAGCTTTTATGTAAAAGAAATCCTAGTGGCTAATTAACAACTGCATCACTTTTACAAGCAGCAGGAAATTACATCCTCCCCCCTCCCGCTGCCTTCCATGGCTTTCTTGGGCTCTCCCATCCCATCGGGGAACCCAAGAATGCAGCCGGCACTTCTTCCAGCTGACCATAGAGCTGATCAGAGACCCGAATGGCTCCAATCATCTCTATGGTCTAGAAACTGGAAGCAACAAACATTTTGCTGGATATACACAGCGCACTTTTAAAATCGGTGTGATCAAATGCTTTAAGGGCAGAGGAGAGATCTAGAGTCTAATAGATCCCAGATTTCTCAGAAAAGTGTACCTATCACTGCCTATCGCTATGAAAGGGGATATTTACATTCCCTGTGATAACAATAAAGATGATTAAAAAAAATTTAAAGGGACAGTAAAAAAAAAGCAAAATAAAAAATAATTTTAAAAAATCACCCCACCCCCATCCCTGTGCTTGCGCATAAAGACAAACAGTGTCGGTCCCGTGTTGGTATATATACAGAGATTGTATCATGCATGTGAGGAATCACTGCAAACGTCAGATTGAGGGCAGTAATTTTAGCACAAGACCTCCAGTGTAAATCTAAAGTGGTAACCTGTAAAGGCTTTTAAAATGTTGCTTAATGATGTTAAAATTTTATGTAGTTTGTAGCAATTGTTTGGCTATGCGCAATTTTAAAGCATGTAATTTTGGTATCTATTTACTTGCCACAACATCATCTTTTATATTTTATCAAACAGTTGGGCAATATATTGTGTTTTTGTACATTAAAATTAAAACAATTTGTGTATTTTTTCCAAAAAACTTGTGTTTGAACAATTGCTGCACAAATACTGTGTGACATAAACAGTTTTAACACCCGCATTCCACTTTAAAAAATATATATAATATTTGGGGTTCAAAGTAATTTTCTAACAAAAAAAAATGGTTTTTCATGTAAACAAAAAGTGTCAGAAAAGACGTGGTCTTCAAGTGGTTAGAAGAGTTGGTGATGTGTGCTGGAAGCTTCTAATATCAGCCCTGAAATGCCAGGACAGTAGAAGCACCCCCCCTCACCCCATGACCTTTTTTGGAAAGTAGACACTCCAAGTATTTGCTAAGTATTTGTAGATCTCATTTGTTGCCACAAGTTTTTGGAAAAGTGGTGCTTCTTTCTGGCACCTCGACCAAATAGCTAATTTTTGTTCAAGTATCACCGTATTGTACTCCTTAAAAACAACCACACCATCTTTTTCCAGAGCAGTCTGTATTTCTTTTGCGGTTGCCTGTGGGTTTTTCTTTGAATCCCGGACAAATCTTCTGTCAGTTATGGCTGCAATATTTCTTGGTCTACCTGACCTTGGCTTGGTATCAAGAGATCCCCAAACTTTCCACTTCTTAATAGGTGATTTAACAGTACTGATTGGCATATTCAAGGCTTTGGACATCTTTTTATGTCCTTTTCCATCTTTATAAAGTTCCATTACCTTGTTACGTAGGACTTTTGACAGTTCTTTTTTGATCCCCATGGCTCAGTATCTAGCCTAGTCAGTGCTTCCACGTAAGAGCTAACAAACTCATTGACTATTTATACACTGACACTAATTGCAATTTAAAAAGCCACAGATGTGGGACATTAACCTCTAATTGGCATTTTAACCCGTGTGTCACCTTGTGTGTCTGTACCAAGACCAAACATTCCAGGGTATGTAAACTTTTGATCATGGCAATTTGGGTGATTCCTGTTATCATTATGATTTAAAAAGGAGCTTAACAACTATTTGATAATAAATGGCTGCATATGATCATCATCCTTCAATAAAAGAGCATTTTTTGGCATGATCAGTCATATTTTCAGAAATTTCACAAATTCTGCCAGGTCATGCAAACGTTTGAGCACAACTTTATGTATATATATATATATATATATATATATATATATATATATATATATATATACACACACACACACACACGTACTCACAGCACTTAACTTTTGCCACATTTTTTCATGTTATAGCTTTATTCCAAAATGAATTAAATTATTTGTTTTCCTCAACATTCTACAAGAAATACTCCAGAATGACAACATGAAAGAGGTTCATTTTGAAATCTTTGCAATTTATGAAAAATAAAAAATGGAAAAAACACTTGTACATAAGTATTCATAGCCTTTGCGCAATACTTTGTTGAAGCACCTTTAGCATTATTTAGAGCTTCTAGTCGTTTTGAGTATTATGCTACAAGCTTGGCACACCTAGTTTTGGGCAATTTCTCCCATTCTTCTTTGCAGTACCTCTCAAGCCCCATCAGGTTGGATGGGGAGTGTCAGGGCACAGTCATTTTCAGATCTCTCCAGAGATGTTCAATTGGGTTCAAATCTGGGCTCTGGCTGGCCACTCCAGGACATTCACAGAGTTGGCTCATAGCCACTGCTTTGTTATGTGGGCTGTGTGATTAGGGTCATTGTCCTGTTGAAAAGATGAACCGTCGCCCCAGTCTAAGGTCCAGAGCACCCTGGAACATGTTTTCATCAAGGATGTCTCTGTGCATTGCTGCATTCATCTTTCCTTCAATCCTGACTAGTCTCCCAGTTCCTGCCACTGAAAAACATCCCCATAGCATGATGCTGCCACCACCATGCTTCACTGTAGGGATGGTATTGGCCAGGTGGTGAGTGGTACCTAGTTTCCTCCAGACATGATGCTTGGCATTCAGGCCAGAGAGTTCAATCTTTGTTTCATCAGACCTGAGAGCTTTGTTTCTCATGGTCTGAGAGTCCCTCAGGTGCCTTTTGGCAAACTACAAGCGGGCTGCCATTTGCCTTTTACTGAGGAGTGGTGTCCATCTGGCCACTCTATCATACAGGCCTGATTGGTGGAGTGCTGCAGAGATGGTTGTTCTTTTGGAAGGTTCTCCTCTCTCCACAGAGAAACGATGGAGCTCTTTCAGAGTGACCATCGGGTGCTTGGTTACCTCCCTGGCTAAGACCCTTCTCCCTCGATCGCTTTAGAAAGATTCCTGGTGGTTCCAAACTTCTTCCATTTACAGATGATGAAGGCCACTGTGCTCATTGGGACCCTTAATGCTGCAGAAATTTTTCTGTACCCTTCCCCAGATCTGTGCTTTGATACAATCCTGTCTCGGAGGTCTACGGACAATTCCTTGGACTTCATGGTTTGGTTTGTGCTCTGACATGCACTGTTAACTGTGGGACCTTATATAGACAGGTTTATGCCTTTCCTAATCATGTCCAATCAACTTAATTTCCTACAGGCGTACTCCAATCAAGTTGTGGAAGCATCTCAAGGATGATCAGTGGGAACAGGATGCACCAGATCTCAATTTTGAGTGTCATGGAAAAGACTGTGAATATTTATGTACATGTGTTTTTTTTTTCGTTTTTTATTTTTAATAAATTGCAAAGATTTAAAAATAAACTGCTTTCAGGTTGTCATTATGGGGTATGGTTTGTAGAATGTTGAGGGAAATGTTTGCAGAAGGGATTGGTACAACGAGGATATTTGACCCTTTCTTGAGGACGAAGACACAGCTCGACTAAGTACCACCGGTTTGACAAATGACTATGTAGAGGTTTTAGATTGTGCAGTTATAGAATCTCTAAGCTGCAGATACTGAAAAAAAAAGTGATTAGGTAAATCATATTTAAGCTGCAAGGTTCGAAAATATTTCAGCAACTGACTATGATACAGTTGTGGTATATATCTAATTCCCAACACCATCTAGCCAGCAAAATCCTGCAATTTCTGCAACTCAGGGTAATTAGTATTAGAATCCAATTTGGTGCATTATGCAGGGCATATAACAACTGAGGGGCCCAGATCATTTTATTAAATTACACCTGCCAACCACTGAAAGCAATAATTTGTTCCAACTAACTGTTTTCTGCCTGAATTTAAGAAGTAGAGGATGGAGGTTAAGCTGGTCATATTTAGACAGGATAGGGTGCACATGAATACTCAAATAACAAAAGGAATCTACCACCTGAATTCGGGATGCAACCTGTGGTAAGGGAGTTGGCATTGGGTCTAAGGGCTGCAGGGTGGATTTATCCCAATTAATCCTAAAACCAGAACAGGATCTGAATGTATCAATAAGGGTCATCAGTCTTGTAAGGGAGAGGGACGTATTGTCCAAAAACAGCAGAGCATCATCTGCATATAGAGCCAGTTTCTCTTCAACATCACTTTGTTTAAACCCCTCTATATTCTGGTCCTTCCTGATGGCCACTGCCAACGGTTCCACTGTCAGAGCAAAGAGCAAGGGTGACAGTGGGCATCCCTGCCTTGTACAGTACGTCTATGCAATGTAAAGGATGGGTATAGAGCATTATTTACCCATATTCTAGCTGTGGGAGCCTTATAAAGCAATCAGAGCCAAGAGATAAATTAATTCCCCAGGTTGAATTTGTCGAGGACCTGCCATAAGTATTGCCATTCCACACTATCCAATACTTTAGCGGTATTGAGAGAGAGAGAATGGCTTTGTTGTCCATATTGTCCATCAGTAGTTTTAAATTAAGGTATAGCCCACGGAGATTGATAGACGTCGATCTATTGGGGATAAATTCTGATTGATCCGGATGAATAAGTTTGGCAATTACCTTAGAAAGCCGTGTTGCAAGTACCTTTGTTACAATCTTGAAATCAGTAGGCAATAGGGAGATAGGGGGATATAATTCTGCCTGGGTAGGGTCCTTTCCTGGCTTCAAAAGAACTATGATAATCACCTCGTTCATAGAGGCCAGAAGGGAATCCTAATTGGCTGCACTAATTCTGGAAGAAGTACTTCTCTGAAAACTGTGTAAACTTCTATTGGCAATCCATTGCTACCTGGGGATTTAGATTTGGGAAACGAATTTACCGCAGATTGTAATTCTTCCAAGGATATCAGAGTATTAAGGCTCTTCTTATCTGCCACTGAAAGCTTCAGGAGATTTATCTCAGCAAGGAAGTCAGTAAGCCTATCCATGGGGTAGGAAGCCCTAAAAGAGTACAATGAAGTATAGAAGGAGTTAAAGCCCTGTAAAAAGGTAGTGTCAGTGGCCACCCGTGTTGGGGACAATTTTAATGCAGAGACATAGGTTGATGGCTGTTGAGACTTAGCTATGACCATTAACAAGTGACCTGTTTTCTCCCCTTCCTCAAAAAAGGCCTGATAAGAAAAAAATAGTTTCTTTTCCTCCTGTTGCATTTGTATCGATCGATAAAATTGTTGTACGTTAATCCAAGCTTTTTCAGTAGTGGGAGTAGGATTAGACAGATATTCCTGTTCTGCTTTATTAACAGCTGCACTAGCATCTCTCACTCATTGTCTAGTATTGTTTTTAATTAAGGAAATCTCTTGTATGCATAAACCTCTAAAATAATCTTTCAGTGCATCCCATAACATCATAGGTGAGGTTGAGTGCCTCTTATCAAGCAAGAAGCCTCTCAATTGTGATTGTATATTGTCAATATTGGGAAAAAGAGTTAGCCAAAAGGGATTAAGTTTTCACAGTATGGGGAAACGAGAATTACGTAACGACAAAGACAACTGAACTGGCGAGTGGTCAGACAGACCCCTAGCCAAATACTCAACATTGGGGTTAAGGGTGAGAGTCAATTCCGTGCCCAGGATAAGATCTTATGTGAAAGAGGCCCATCCCGTGACTCAGCAGGCTGGGCTCAAGAACTCCCCGGAGGGTCAATGGGGGGGGGGGTAAAAACAAGGGCTATCGCCAACAGTGTCAGACAGTCAACCATGTAACCATCCATAATGACAGCTCAAAGCCATCTGGATTTTCTTGTCAAGCTCCATTGTAAGCAAAATAAGCGAGCATAGTCAAGCAGATTTATTGATACCATTCGATAAACCACTCAGGTGGGTTCTGGCTGAAGACTGCACTCATTGTGATCTAGCCAGTGGGATGCCGTAGTAGGAGAATCAAAAAATTTAACCGAGCCATTTGCCACCACATGCAGTTTAGCAGGGTATAACATAGAGTATGCCACTGGGATGGAGCACAGACGCCTTTTAACTTCTATAAATTTAACCCACTTCCTCTGGACCTCAGCTGAGAAATCAGGGAATATAGACACTTTGGAGCCCTGGATTTGCATGGTTGTTTTCTGCCTAGCCAGGCATAGGATAACATCTCAATCTTTGTAATGATGAAGTTTCAACAGGAAGAGTCTTTAAGGGCCCCCTGCTGGCGGAGCTCGGGAAGGAACCTTGTGCGCTCTGTTATTACCCTAAAAGAGCAGGAATCAGTGTATGGGTGTACGGTATGGGCTAGCCTGCAGCGCACAACAACAGCTTACAATCTTACATAAATCTACAGTATTCCCCCTCCCACAACTGGTCCTGTAGCACGTTCCTGAGTATTCCTTCTGAGCAAAACGCCAGTCTGGCTTGAGTTTGTAGGATTTTATCAGCTCTCCAATGTGAAATGTCACTTTAAGTTGTGGAGTCCTTCCAATAATCAATAACAACACTTGTGGCCTGACACAAACAGAGACCCTAACTAACTAACTATAGGCCTGGACTCAGTCTCAAGGCGCCAACATTGAAATGAGGTGCATGCACTATCTTACCGACCTGGGTCTGCTTTGCATCCGCTGGTGACTCTGAACAGAACAAATGTCTCTCCAACAAGCATGCGGTCTCACCGTATATGTTGCTTAGTTCCTCTGCTCTCATCAGCCTTCCTGGCAGCAATCTCATCAGCTTCCTGGCAGCAATCTCATCAGCATTCCTGGCAGCAATCTCATCAGCATTCCTGGCAGCAATCTCATCAGCATTCCTGGCAGCAATCTCATCAGCATTCCTGGCAGCAATCTCATCAGCTTCCTGGCAGCAATCTCTGGTTACGCTTTCACACCTGGATGTCATCAGATTCTCAGCTCACACGGCCCCTTATTCACCGTGCTTCAAAACATGGCTTCTCCCTCTCCTTCCTGTTCTCTCCAACTCTATGTGAAAAACCCCACCTCTTCATGAATATACAAATATCTATGCAGTCTGAGGCTGTGTTAGGAAAACAGTGACATCTTCTGGCTTAACCGCAGAATGTCAGTCAAAACATTAATTTACATTAATTTACTTCCACACAAACAGTGTTCAATGAGAGCTGTTTCCCCATCTCACACATTCTCAGTGGGTGAGGGTGAGGAAAGCCGCAATGCACTCACCGCATCCCGAGAGGAGAAAGGCATTGGAAGCTCCAGACCCGGATGGTCCGTGCCAGAGAGATGCGGTGGAGAAGAGGATGGAGGCTCTGGAGGTGAGTGTACCTTATGTGGTGTGTGTGCGTACTTCCCCAGCTTTGCAGCTGCATCTGTATGACGGGCTTTTGTAGCACACTGCGGAAGGCCGCACAGAAGAAGCACCTTCCTCCTTTCTCCTGGTCATAGTCATGGAACCCAGTAGTGACAGATTGGGAGGCATGGTGAGTTGCTACACAGCTGTGGCAGTATTCCTTGACAGTACTGCTGATTTCCAAGTCACAATAGAAGATTATAAACAGGATTCAGTCGGAGCTGTGGAACAGTGTGTCCAAGCCACGCTCCCCAAAAAAATGATTTAATCCATTTTGGAATAAGGCTGTAACATAACAAAATGTGGCAAAAGTTAAGTGCTGTGAATACTTTCTGGATGCACTGTGTATATATATATATATACACTCTCCAACCCATTATAAATTAGCAATATTAATGACTATTACTTGAACTCTGAAGTAACTTTAATATCTTGATCAGAGAGTATGCATAAATTACAATAGAAAAAAAAAACATAAATCACCCAATTGAAGCAAAAATATCATCCATATGAAATAGATAAGATCAACAATAACTATACTTACATCAAAAAAGAAGGGGAAAGGAAGAGAATAAAGGGGGAAAATGAGGAACATTGTTATGCTAGTGATAGTAGATAAATAATAATAACATTTAAATAATAAAAATAATGGTAATACTACTACAGCACTTACCAAACGTCCCTTTTACGAATCAAATGATGTTATGTATCTCATTGTCCTCATTGAGGCAGCTTGGTGGCATGGAACCCAATTTATAAATCCAGGGCATGGCAACTGACTTGCTGGGTCTGCATGTACATCATCAGTGGCTTTCCAGTGGTCAAGAAGGAGTGTTACAGGACTCATACTAAGGAAATGGTGTTGTCCTTGGATGGAGCAGTGACTGAAGGCCTGAGCTGTCATTTTTGTAGAAGTGTGTCATAATTTGCAAGTATGCTGTGTAAACTTGCATACTATCACATCTCACTAGGTTATAGGATGTTCTTGCACACACAGTATACAGTGTGTCACATAAATGTACAAGTATAAAGCAAATATGAATGGATCACAGTACGATTCATTTGTGCTGTGCATTGTGATGTTCAGGATGAGTATAGGGTGACAGGAAGAGGGCTTCAGAATGAATAGAGGAAGGAGGGTAGGTGCAGGGTTCATGGAAAGGAGTTTAATGAAGGAAGAAGGAGGAAGGTGGGTGAAGGACAACATGCAGGGCCAGTGCTAGACTTTTTGCACTCTAGGCAAGACCAGCTACTTACGCCCCCTCCCCCCAGAAAATAAAAAATAAAATAGCAATTTTAAAAAATTCTGGAAAAATAAAATCAACAAAACATGAAACTGCTTAATTTCTTTCAATTAGCAAAAATAAATGCCATAAGATGCCACCAGCACCAATTGTTAAGACAAAAAACACTGTATCTGTGGCAGGGTGACAGTTGCAGTGAGTGGAGGATGATGGATCCACACTCTGACAGATCCCAGGCTGGAATTCCCCATGCAATGGGGAGAGATAAAATGCTGTGACAGCAGGCAGCCCAGCCCGCACACACAGGGAGAACACCTGAAGTGAGCGATCCCGCACAGTGAAAGATCTGACACAGCACAACACACCACCACCAACACTGACACAGATCAAAAGGCCCAGGAGGCACTAGAAGCGCAGGTCGTGGGATGGTGATGATGTCATCACTCACTGACACATTGCACATGTGATGGATGGCCGGCTGGGTCACACACAGACATGAGACATCAGAGTCAGAAATTACCTTCCTCTGCAGGCGCAGCTCCACCTCCGCTGATGAATGGGAAAAGAAGGGCTGGAACTCCAAAGTGATCAGCAGCAACCAGCTGGCTTGCAGTAAGGGACTGAGTCTGAGAGAAACAATGGAAGGAGTGGCAGCTCAGCTGCTACACTGGCCCCAGAACCAGGCATTTTTCTCTGTCCTTTCTTCCTCCCCTCTGCTGCCCCTTCCCCCCCTTCAGCTAAAGGATCAATCATTACATGGCGGAATCACACAGAGAGAAAGTGCTGGCCTGTGCTGCACCCAGGCACCCTTATGTGGCAGTGATCGCAAGGTGGTTACCTAGATTGCCTAGTGGAAGCACTGGCCCTGATGTCAGGAGGGAAGTTCAGGTTGATCAGAAGGAGAAGGGTGGATGCAAGGGAACAGGCACAATGACAGGAGTAGGTGGGTACAGGGCGACAGAAAGGGAATTCAGGGTAAACAGAGGGAGGAAAGGGAGTGAAGGGTGGCGGGGGGAAGTTCAGGACAGCAGAGGGAAAATGGTGAATGCACATAGAAAGGAGGGGGGTCAGTGAAGAAGCAAAGGAAGGATGCTCTATGCAGGGCGACAGAAGGGGGTGTTCAGGGTGCAAAGAAAAAATTAGTGGATGCAGGGTGAGGAAAAGTTGAAACGAAGGAGGATGTGTTTTGAGTGATAGGAAAGAAGTTCAGAGTTAACAGATGAAGGTTGGCTAGTGCAGGGTGATAAAAGGAAGGAGCAGGGTAATCAGAAGCAGGAGGGTGGGTTCAGAGTGTCAAGAGTAGGGTTCAAGGTGATCACAGGGAGGGAGGGGTATACGGGGGGACAAGAGGGGGATCAGGTTAAACAGAGGAAGGATAGTAAATGCAGGGTTACAGAAGGAGGTTTCAGGGTGAACAGAGAAGGGGCAGTGAATGCAGGGTGATGGGAGTGAAGAGGATAGATGGAGAGATGTGACTACTGGAACAGGAATAGGGTGTGGGAGGAAGGGTGCAGGGTGATAGGAAAGGGTGAGTGCTGTTAGAAAGGAAGAATGACAATGACACTCTCAGCCTCACCCTGCACAGATTTATCAGCTCATGGGACAACAATCTACGGTAAGTAGTCTAAGAGTGATCATCACTGGGGCCAGTTAACTCTTTGGACACACAACAGCTACCACCATGTGTTTTACCACAAATGTTCAGCATTTACTGTATTAGTTGTAATTCTTCCGACGTTTAAGAAATGTTTGTGACACCCACTGCTAAGCAAGGCAGAAATTAAACAGATCTTAAAATATTCAAATATGGTAGCTTTCCTCAAATATACAGTACGTTCTTTAATATATATTTAGAGAATAAGCGCAATGATCTATAAATAAAATGTAATTTTTAAAAATTGTGCTAAATTCTTTTTTACAGAAATTTAAAAACGTACAGTAACAACAATAACATAAACAGCATTAAATGCGACAAGTACTTTAAAAAGGTTTCCTGGCTTTTGGCTCTGGCAAAGTCCAATTCAGTTCAGCATAAGTTTGATTATGCAAAGTCACTAGAACTCAGAAATGACTTTCAGCATTTGTGCATAGTTTTAATGGAAATTTGAAAACTGTCCACTGTCAATTGCAACAGGTGTTTGTGGAGCCTTTATAGGTGTCACTAAGCCAGTCCTCACCCAATCAAGTGAGCTGATGATGAGTGGTATGGGTCCTGAAGAGTATATGGTATTTCAGTGGACTTTCCTTTGGTGCAAGTTTTCTAACTGCATAAATGATTCCAGATGACCATTATTTACAATCAGACAATTAATGTATTATTAAACAGAATGGAATCACAATTTGATAGATATTACACAGTGCATGAATTGTGCCCAATCAGTCTGCTGTATATTTTGGCATAGGCATGTCTGGTCTCAATCTGATTTAGACTTTCTCATACATGTGGGTAGACACTTGATATGACTGTAATATTATCATATCAGGATCAATGAAATATAAGTCAATTTTCTGAACTGGGTTGTATATAAAGGGCAGTTTCAGATCAGGTAGAAAAAAGACGCAAAAGGTATTGCTTCTCAATGGCTTTATAATGACCATTTATAAACAGAAGCTCTGCTAGAGGTTTTATGACAGCAATTTTACAAAGGCCATTAGTAGATTGTTTCAAATATATCCTCCCAATGAGTTCAGTGTGCCTACTGTATGTCCTGTCAGAAAAGCTGTGACTGTAAAGCTGAAATGTGATTTACTTATTTATTCAGTCTCATGATTTTGTCACTGACTTTTCAGTTTATTGGATAGTAGTGCAGACTGTGGATATGCTCTGAAAAGGGATATAAGCTGAACTTGAATGCAGCATCAGCAAGGAGTCAAATCTGCAGTCACTCCAGCATCTACAAGATTGACTTTCACAGCTTCTGAATCACAGCCTGCATTGGTCTGGGGCTCTAGATGTAGATCCAAAATTAATCAGAAGCAACAATGCCTAACTACTGAAGACATGATGAACCCTGCCACAGCAATCCTTTCCCACCCACAGATCTCCAGCATGTCATGACCATATTTGATCAGTAATGTCACCCAGGTTCTCTGGGTAGAAGGTGCCTTGTAAGGGCTTTGCAAGGAAGATGCTTTGTTCCACCCTTCCAATGTTTCGAGTATGTGGTTTAGCATGGTTTAGGAGGAAGATGCACACTTGTTGCTCCCCAGTTTCGTGGCCAGCCAGGTTGCATGCCTTGAAAAGGGTATAGTATGAATTTTTGGGGAACCTGTACTGTTTTTTTGTCTGGGCCTCCCTAGGAATTCATACCAGATTAATTTTAGGGGAGTCATAATTAGTAACAGAGAACAATTAGTTTGTAGGTATGTTTACCAGGGTTACGTCATGGTGCTTACATCCTTCACGGCAAAGCTGTTTTTTGAATGTTTCAGAAAGGACAAATGATCTATGGTTAGCTTGTTGGTAAAGTTCATTTTTCAGGGTTTGTGTAAAAAATAATGAGAAGATTTGTGTGAAATTATTGAAGACGTCAAAATACTTACATTATAATTA
The DNA here is from genome assembly GCF_062004578.1 of Staurois parvus. Classification (NCBI taxonomy): domain Eukaryota; kingdom Metazoa; phylum Chordata; class Amphibia; order Anura; family Ranidae; genus Staurois; species Staurois parvus. The sequence continues at coordinate 11,207,528 of NW_028317893.1, read as the reverse complement.
CCAGGATACAGAGAGTAATTGGTCACACAGTAGAATGAAAGCACGCCTAAATTACTGAATAAGCTGAAGCAATTTTCATTATAACAAAACCTATCCACACTTATTAGTATCATGTTTGGGACATGTCCTGCAAATGTAAAGCCAGTTTTTGAGGGGCTATTAGAATGTGGACTTTGCTTAACTTAGGTGTCTTTATTTTGTTTTTCATTTCAGGAGATTAGGCTATGGACAGCTTGCTTGGCTGATGGCTTGAACAGACACACATAGGCTGCACCAATTATTCTTTGCAGAGAACGTGGGCCTTTTGTGTGCTTCATAACATCCATATGGAAAGGCAAGACTCCTGGGAGCTAACTGAGATCACGACTCCCTATATGAGTTATTGCCAGAGCACAGTTCCTAGACATTTGGGGAGTAGCTGATTTCCAACTTCTTACACATACTGCATGTACTGATTAGAAACATTTATTGTTCCATGTTATTTGACCCAACCCACAAACCTTCTTCAAAGCAATGCTGAAGTCACTTTATGTAGTTCTCTTACGTGACCTTTCCCTGAATAAAACTCTCTTACACTCTTTGTTTTGTACAATTCTATGTATCCAGTAAAAGTTCATTGTGTTGCTTTTTTAGGTTGATAACATCTTAGTATGGTATTTTCAAATAAATTGGGATTAGCTTAATTGCCCCCCCTCCCCCAAACGTGCTGCAGTTCACTGAATCTGAACTTCGCATGCTCTGCAGTTTGTTGAAACAAATGGTGGTGAGGACGCCATTGAGGTGTATGGTCGGTGACATGTTAAAGTCATTCAACCAACTGTCCACCAGTCACGGAGTGTGCTATATTCTTCAAGTGGAAGAGATGTAAAGAAAATTTATATATCAAAGTCAGTCATATTTTGGCATGTGTGGGATACATCTCTACTTACAAACATTTTTATTGGCATTTTGGAGCAACCAGAGATACTACACTTACACCATCTGTATAGGTAAGACATGTACTAACATTTTGAGCATATAAGACAGGGTCCTCCTGCGCTTACAAAAAGGAAGTGTACCCTCACTTGAAACTGCCAACACTCAGAACTGATACCTAAACAGTGTTAGAATAATAAACAAATAATAGTGCAGCGCTCACTCCAAAAAATAAATTCTAAACAAATAGATGTAAATAAATACACTAAAAAGTGCATAATACAGTGCTAAAATAATGATGAATATAGATGAACATATAGTGCCACTGGTATTAAAGTGACTAAAAACCGTGTACACACAAAGGATGACAATGACCCCTTAGGATAGGGGATAAACAAAAGTGCTAAGTGCAAAATAAATGTCCACACTTCAAAACTACAGAACACTTATATAATCAGAAAAGTCCATATCGCAAACAATAGCTGATGAATATGGGTACCCCGAGGAAGTCACAAGCTGTGTGTGACGTAACGCGTAGGTACGCTAATACACAGCTTCTTGTGCACGGTGACGCACTTCCGGCGTCGGTCGCCATCTTGGTATACCCAGGAAGTCCCACGCACAAGCAGTACACCCACACATCGGTGAGGAAGGGGAACTGCTGGACATGTGAGTGGCATTCTTTTACATTGAATAAAGGAGTTTTGGTACAAAGAAATACTGCACTATAGAGGATCTTTTTTGGCTCACTGTGTTGGTGAGCTATTGTCCTACAGAAACTTCCTGTCTGGGGAAATGGGAGCCCTACAGGAGACCCACTGCATGAGGATTGGCACCAGCCCTTATGATAAAGGATCTAGGGTGATCCTGAAAGCTGTTTGGCCCCTGGGGGTCATCGGGAGGAGGTGAGGAGGCATTGTAGCCGCAATAGAAGAAGTGTGTTGACACGGTCACGGATTTGTAAAACACCATTGCACATTGCATGAACATATTCATCACCTATTGTTTGTGATATGGACTTTTCTGATTATTTAAGTGTTCTGTAGTTTTGAAGTGTGGACACTTATTTTGCACTTAGCACTTTTGTTTATCCCCTATCCTAAGGGGTCATTGTCATCCTTTGTCTGTACACGGTTTTTAGTCACTTTAATACCAGTGGCACTATATGTTCATCTATATTCATCATTATTTTAGCACTGTATTATGTAATCCTTGCACTTTTTAGTGTATTAATTTACACTTATTTGTTTAGAATTTATTTTTTGGAGTGAGCGCTGCACTATTATTTGTTTAACATTTTGAGCATACTGTCTTTACACGGACAAAATATGCTGGCTTCCTTATTTCCAATTAGCTTGTCTCTTACCACTAGCTGTTTTACTCCACGTATATAGTAAATCAGCCCCTTTGAAACTATCTGTGCAACCAACACTGATGTTACTGTACTGGTACCTTGTGCAGTTAGTAAGGGTTAAAAAAGACTTATCTCTTTCAAGCTCTTCTCCTTGATGTCGCTGGGAATCAGGGGGAGTTTTGACACTCAATAAATATTTATAATGCCTGATTAATGGTCAGATTTTAAGTTGTGTTTAGTTAATCCTTCTTCTCATAGGAGGGGTTTTCACAAAATTATGTTGGAATTCAGAAAGGATTCTGCAAAAGGTTTTTTTAATATAGCACTCCCACAAAAGAGTTTTCTGAATAAATGGAAAGGGAGAACAAATATTCAACACATTTATACTCATGGAATGGTGAAAACTGAGATCCCTCAATTTTTTAATTCAGGTATGAAAAAGGTAAAAGGTATGAAAAAGAGAACACAAGTATAAAGAAATATGAGAGGCAATGCATAGCAGTATGGTAAATCCCACTAAAGGTCACCAGAAATGCGATACAGTTGCAAGCATTGTGTGTGGAATTCTTAAATACAGTATGCTGTGAATTATTTTTGGTTAAAGTGGTTCTAAAGGCTGAACATTTTTTGCCTTTATATATTCTATGCATGAAGGTAAAAAACCTTCCATGTTCAGCTCCCCCGTCATCTCCCCTAATACTTACCTGAGCCCAATCACAATCCAGCGATGTGAGAGAGTTGGCTCTCCTGGGTCTCTCCCTCCTCATTAGCTCAGATGGCCAAAGAGCTCTGGGGGCACTCGACAAGGAGGAGGGGCCAGGAGCTCTGGCGGGGGGGGCCCAAGAAGAGGAGGATCAGGGCCGCTCTGTGAAAAATCATGTGTTTTTTTAATTTGTACCTTTACAATCACTTTAAGTATGCTATATTCATGCAAGTACTATTTTGAGGTGCTCATCTCTTATAAATTGTACAATGCATTATGCCAGATCTCAGTGGTAAATAGAGGTCCTGTCATCTCTAAGCTTCAGTATTGTGGTTTGACAAGTTTGCAGTTAGTCAGGTAGGAATTTTGACCACCAGCAATGCAGAAATGAATGAAGTTACGTTCAGTATGACTCTGCTGCTTCCATCCCTACTTTGCTGCATGGGGCCTTACACAACACCAAGGTGTTCCCTTCTACTTTAACTTATTTCCCATTCTTACTGTATTGATATATTTTATAGAACACATGTTTTCTACTGAAATATAAAAAATAAAGATACAAAGATTATTATAGTGTAGCAAACAAATAAACTAAAATATATTTGATGGAAACTGCAATCCCCTAAGAATGATTCTGTACTGTTCTCAATTTTTGAAAGCATTTGTAATGAACATGAATTAAATAGCCACTCTGAATAAAAAGTTAATCATTTATTTCAAGCAGTAGGTTGTTACAAAATGATTTATCCACCATTCTAGCTATCTGTCAATCTATCTACGAAATACCTTCTAATTTTAACATTTTATTTGCACAATTTATTCCTAGAATTTCCCCAATGAAATTGTCCCTCATCCTGTTGCACTGATAAAAGGCTGCTATTAGGAAATTAAACTAAACTTGAAATAATTTAAAATACAGCAGAACTTAAATAATAACCCAAGGAAATCAATGTCAGATCAAAACAGGGACTAAAATGACTTACTCAATAAAATATCAATATTAGAGCTTAATGAAAATATGTTGCAGAGAAGCAATATATCTTAAAGCCTGACATAAAAAATAATGATTAGTGACACACAAATGCTTTGAAATAACTATGATAGTAATTTTTGTTGATACAAAGTACAAGAGTTACTGCACTATTTAATCTTTAGTTGAAGAGGATTAAATTATGTTTAAATAAATGCATTTTCTTATGACAAATGCATTTACTTTTCATATTAGCCTTTCTAGTTTTAAAGCATGTTAACGTGGAAGCAAAAAGTATTTGTAGAGCATATTATAAAAAAGATTTATTAGAAGATATTAAAAAAAAAAGTGAAGCTGCTCCTGAAAAATTACCAGGAAGCTTTTTTTTTCTAGGGAGCTGAGGATATCATAGATTTGGATGTACTAAAGGCAAATAGACTGTGCACTTTCAAAGTGCAGTTGCTTAGATTTTTCACATAGCTTAGTGAATGTGGTGAAGCCTCACTTTATTAAAAATACCCAATCAGGTGCAAGGGAAGTAAAAAAATGCATTTGTGCACATGCTTAGATGATAGAAATTAGCAGAGATTCCCCACATTCTCTAAACTCTGGGAAAATGAGTGCTACTGCATTTGCAAAGTATACAGTCTAGTAAATCAACAAGCAGTCTACTTTGCATTTACCTTTGTGGGTGCCCTTAAGATGAATTTGCTATGAAGACTTGAAAAGCCTACATCAACCTTTAATTGCAGCTATTCCAATCTTTCCAATTTAGGGTGTAAGGGGTTTTCTAGTTTTCTTCTATCACAGGTACCCATGACTTGACAAACTATTTTGGTAAAATGTCCCATTCCAATGTGATATGCAGTTGATCACCTTGTTTATATGGTGAACATGTCTTTAAATATGATTAACCTCTTTGCACTGACAGTATGCAAATATGTCGCCTCTCAGCAGCTGGGTCTTGATGCTGATAGGCTGCATATTTGCGTACCATTTGTAAACAAACTTGCTGAGAGCATGCTCCCATGCACAACCAGCACATGTGTCTGCATCCCATGGAAAGGTCCTGATTTCTCCTTGCTATTGGGACCTTTCCGATCATGTGACTGCCGTGACATCCAATCACAGAAGTCACATGACCCTACAAAAAGATATATAGGATGAGCCTCCCATGCTACCTGCCTATACAACGACGAAGAACAGGGGAAGCTGCTATAACCTGACTATATGCCCAGATAGGAAAAAGTGTGTATGCAAACCAAAGTGGTGAAGCGCTAACCCAGAGATGCTATATCTTCATACTGTTTATATATAAAAATCAAATAAACAGTGTAACTCGATATTGGTTAATCCAGTGAAAATATTGAACCACACATGTATGATATAATAAATTCCAGTAAACAGAAATAAACAAAAAAAGAAGCAAAGCCACAAACTGACCAAGAAAAGTGGTCAGTATAAAGAAGTGTACAATGACAATGTGAAAAAAACTTCCCTTAGTGCTATAAAGTAATGTGCTCCCAGATGTACGTAAATTACATCTAATAGTGTCTATTATGAGTTGGTGAAATAAATGACAAGAATGCCTCCAGACAAGTGCTGACCAAGGGAAAAGATCAGTATTGAAACCAATAGGAATGGTGAATAATAAATAGCTGTCCTGCCGTGGAAGGCTAAAAAATGATAAACAGTGTGCTCCCAGATGCCCACAAAATGGCATCCACAAAAGTGACCCTAATAACTTAAATGCACAAAGTGCATGCAATGACACTATCAGTGCGACAAAAAGGTCCTAAATAATCCCCTTAAAAAAAAAAAGTGAAAGAACCCCGCCCTGCCTCCCTGCATCAGAAACTCCTTAAAGGGTCGGGAGGTGCCAGCGTGAAGGGGTTAAACTCCCTAAAAGAGAGTCAGAAAAAGAGAATCCCAATGTAATACAGTTGTTCTGTATTAAAACAAAATCTGTTGATTGTCTTTGCCCATTCTTAGGATTTCAGCATCAAGCACAAGTGACAAACGTTTCTTTTATTTTTACTACTATGTGTTGAAATTATATAATATATATATCCCAAATTAATCTGAAGAACTGAGACAAAACTGATGAAGTAAGAATCACTTCAAATGATGATTTTTTTTTGTTGTTGTTCATAAACTGTATATTATTATATTTAAAAGAAAGTTTATGACATACTGGCACACATGCATGCCTGCATTAAACTGTATATTCTTACACTCCTCATGCATGCTACAGTATATGTTCCCAGAGGAATATGGTCAGTAATGCATATACTGTATAGTGGGTATATTGATCAGTTCCTATGTCAGTACTTAATTTCATATTTGTGTAAAATGTGTAAAAAATAAAAGTAGAACTAATATATACTCTCAGGATGTCTCTACTGTCAGGCATTTCCAAAGTAAAGAAGGACAATTAACTATGCACTACTACAATGGTAATTTTCAGACAGTTGAAATAATCATCTATTTCATTAACAAAGTTGCCAGCAGAGATTTGCATAGTGATGAGAAACCAAAATGCACAGTCCCAACAGACAAACCCAAAGATTCCTATAAACCTGACTTGTCTGGATCTTATAAATGAATGATAATGTCAGCTGCACTATGCTCAATCTTGTTACAAATTCTGCCTTATAGAATGAAAAGTGGGACCTCCACTAAGAATCACAGTGTAGTCATCAGATTATTTGACCTCAATAACCACAAGAGGTCAATAAATGCATGTAAAGGCAACTGCTCTATCTCCACAGGAGTAGTGTCATTGATTCTGTTACAGTTTTGTACACCAAAAAGAAATGTACACAGGAATTTGGTTAGGCTTAAGAATGAAGCCTGTGACTTCAAATGCTTAACCTGGTGTGAGGTGTAAGTGATATTAATATCAGTTCTTAAATTTGTATGTGTCTTTGCTTTTTTTTGTAGCACCCTCCTAGAAAGGTGCTAGGTTAGGTAAATGTAGTCCTCTAGTTCTCCTGTAATCAGTGGAGCTGCTTGTGATTGCTATGGTTTGCTTTGAGTTTCAAAGGCTGTGGGTTTGGCTGCTTACCCTGCCTTCTGGATAGTTCTGGAAACTAGTGGGCTAGATGAAGCAAATCTGCAGCTGAATATTTATTTTGTCTCAACCAGTCCCTGGAGGAGGGTGCCCAGATGGTGGCTGGGAGTGAGAATAAAGAGTCTTAAGCCAGGAGCTGCCCTGTTCTTCTTCCCTAGGAGGAGAGGTTCCATGCCAGAAGGGCTGATGTCCTTTCAAGCAGTCCAGCTTAAGTTTCTGTCTGTCTCATTGAGGTCCCAGCCTTGCACAGCTGGGGGCCTATTCTGCTGCAAATTCTTGGGCAGGTAAAAGAGGGGTTTCATTGAGGATCCAGTCTGAAGATTTTACTGAGGAGACTGTCTGCCTGAGTCTACAGTGAGAGATCCAAATCCCAGAGAAACTGAATACTGACCATAAAGAGGAATCCTAATGACTGTTTCTGCTATTAACCCTTGGTGTACTAACTTTAAGACTTGCCTGGCCTGGGAAATTGCTAATGGTGTCCCAATGTGGTCCACTTTATGTCAAAGGACTGTTCAAAGGACTGTTCTAAGAAGTTTCTGCAAATGAAAGGGTGTTCTCACATTCTTGACAAATGTTCTGGAGTATCCCACAACAACAGTCCCATCCAAGTTAATCTGCAATAAAATTTAAAAAGGTAATGCTTAGACTGTTTAACCACTTGCTCTCCTGAGGATTTACCCCCCTTCCTGACCAGGCCATTTTTTGTGTTACGATGCTGTGTTATTTTAATTGACAATTGCTCGGTCCTGCAAATCTGCACCCAAATGAAATTTACATCCTTCTTTTCCCACAAATTGAGATTTCTTTTGGTGGTATTTGGTTGCCTGTGCGGTTTTTATTTTTTGAGCTATAAAAAAAAGGCCGACAATTTTGAGAAAAAAAACAATATTTTTTACTTTTTGCTATTGAACATGTCCAGTAAAAAAAATTTAAAAATCAAATTTCGTCATAAATTTAGGCCAAAATGTATTCTGCTACATGTCTTTGCTAAAAAAAAATCCCAATATGTGTAAATTATTTGATTTACATGAAAGTTATAGCATTTACAAATGGCGGTATATATATATATATTGGGATTTTTATTTTTACTAGTAATGGTGGCAATCAGCGACTTATAGCGGGACATTCTGACACTGGGGGGAACTGACTTGGTGTCACTGACATCCCCAGTGACACCAATTCAGTGATCAGTGCTAAATAAAAAACACTGACACTGTACTAATGGCACTGGGCAGGAAGGAGTTAGAATGAGGGGCGATCAAAGGGTTAACTCTGTGCTGACAATGTTTTACTAAGGGGCACTATATATAGAATAAAAAGAAATTACTTGCACTATAAAGTCATATTATCTTCTTAATTCCAATTTGGGTGTTTCTTTTGTTTTCTGGGGGTAGCCATTAACTACTTGCCCTCCAGAGGATTAACCCCCTTCCTGACCAGGCAATTTTTTATGTTACGGAGCTGCGTTATTTTAACTGACAATTGTGTGGTCATGCAACGCTGTACTTAAATTAAATTTGTGTAATTTTTCCCCACAAATAGAGCTTTTATTTGGTGGTATCTGATCACCTCTGCATTTTTTTATTTTTTGCATGAACAAAAAAAGACCAACAATTTTGAAGAAAAAAAACAATATTTTTGAGTTTTGTGCTATAAAACATAAAAAATAATATAAAAAAATAAAAATTCTTCATAAATTTAGTCCAAAATGTATTCTGCTACATTCCTTTGCTAAAACAAAATTCCAATAAGTGTATATTAATTGGTTTACATGAAAGTTGTAGCGTCTACATATGGTGGTATATATACTGGATTTTTTTTAATTTAATTTATACTAGCAATGGTGGCGATCAGCTACTTATAGCAGGAATACGGGACTGTGGTGGGCATTCTGACACTGAGTGGGAACTGACTAACGGCTACTGACATTCCCATTGACACTAATACAGTGATCAATGCTAATAAAAAACACTGACACTGTACTAATGACACTGGGCAGGAAGGGGTTAACATCTGGGGCGATCAAAGGGTTAACTGTGTGCTGTGTGTGGTTCACATTGTGTTCTGTGTGTGTTTTACAAGGGAGACATGATGCTTTGTATCTCTCTGCTGTGCAGAGAGATACAAAGCAGCATGTCTATGCTGACAGGAGAGAGATCTGTTTTGTTTACACACAGATCTCTCCCCTCTCAGCCCTACTAACAATCACAGAGTCCCAGCCATAAATCGCCGACCGGGACCCGATGATTGACATCCCGATCAGCCAATAGCGTGTGCACCCCCTACCCGGAAATGTAAATCACGTACATATATATACGTAAATTTGTGCAGCCCTGTCACCATGTAGCAGTACTTCTGCTATATGGCAGAGGGCAAGCGGTTAAAGAATTAACACTAACTGGATTGGGTAACCTGTTAATAAAACTCACAGGTAACTGAAGCAGTTGTCTTGACATGCACTTATGGACCTTTTGGGATTATTTGGGTTAAGAAATTTGGTGAGCACATTGTGATTCTTGGTGAAGATCTTACTTTCCAATCCAATTGTGTTTCTAACAGAACTGAGCAGAGCACAGCTGACATTGTCAGTCTGACATTTAAACTGTATATTATCCTTGCAAGCTGTCTGCAAAGAATTTACATCTTGGAAAAGCACAAAGAGATTGTTACCTGTTGGATCCTTTACATTGACTTCAGTGATGATCCCTTAACAAACACTAGGTTTAAACCCTTGAGAAATTAACTTTTCCTAAGAATTCAATGACTTCACAACATAAGCCTTTCAGCTGCTTTGTGGATCTGCAATCTCCACATTCTTCTCATTAGTACTATTGACAGTTTATTACTAAATGATGCAGTTCCTGAGTCCTAAAGAAAGTTTAGTGTACATAGAAGGTTAGAAAATAACTCTCATGTAGGGGAAATCTGCTCTGTGGCACAGAGCTCAAAGTAAAGAAGTTGTAATTGACATTTCCTGAAGCCCAATGGATGTGTCAAAGACAGTCTAAGATCATCAGTGGGTCTTATGGGAGACTGGGTGTCTGTGGGTTGTGTGTCTGCTGTAATTCGTTAAAATGAAAATCCAAAGGCATACAGTCAGGAAGAGAAGAGAAGAAAATTACACAGCAGCATGTTTCCACCTAGACCAGAGGCAGAAATAGATGGGACCAAAGCAAAGTTAGGCTGGAGACCTTCTTTAACACACACATGCATACAATTGCATGTTTTGAGGTTTGCTGAATTAATGGGATGTCAATGCAGTTCAATACATTTCTGTGCACTGCATTGAGCTTCAACCCATGTTAGTTGTGGTGCACTGGCACTGAAAATGAATGGCACCATAGCACTCCACTGTTTCATATGTACAGTATTTATTCCAGGTACTTATATAGTGCCATCAATTTATGCATTGCTCTCTCTCTCTCTCTCTCTCTCTCTCTCTCTCTCTCTCTCTCTATATATATATATATATAGTACATTCATATCAGTCCCTAACCCTCAAGGGGCATACAATCTAAGGTCCTTAACTCATACTGTATTTATACATACACATACTAGGGCCAATTTAGACAGGAGATAATTAATCTACCAGCATGTCTATGAACTGTGGGAGGAAACCCACACAGGCACAGGGAAAACAAGCAAACTCCAGGCAGGTGGTGCTGTGGTTGGGATTCGAACCAGTGACTCTAGTACTACCAGGTGAAAGTGCTAACCATTTAGCCACTGTGCTGCCATATGTTAACATGCATTATAGTAGCAGATTGTAAAATAGATTTTCTATCAAGCATTACCACAATGCACACATCTGAATGGTGCCTTTAAGGAGGTTCCCACTTTTGAGTTCCTAAATATGTAAGCTTTATGAGTAAGCATTGATAGATGTGAAAAATGTCAAGGTGAATCTGTTACCAACAGAATTTGTGTATTTACTTGAATAAACCTCACAATTGCTGCAAACTTTTCTGTGGACCGTACCATCTCTTAATTTTTCAGTAAAGAAGAGTAATTGTTGGCAGAGTTTTTATCGTAAAGAATCCTGCATATGCCACTCTTAGTCCACTACACCTAATGAAATATAATTTTGTATGCACTGATCATTTACATCAATCATCATTAATATTAAAAACATTATAATGAAAATAAGAACACAGATGCAGAAGTGCAGACAAAAGACAAACCACTGCAACAATATACATTTAAATGCAGTAAGTTTCATTTTATTAGAATTCTATGCTCTCTATTTACTAATTTGGTTAAGGCGATTTTTCATTGCATTTTGACCGATTGCAGAGCTAGTTTAACATGTTCTAAAGTTGTTTCCTATTATGTTTAATGAATGTTGTGCAGAGCTATATCATCAACATAAATCATCTATGCATAGTGAGTGTTTAGATCATTTATCATCACAGCAAAGTGTAGAACATGGTTATTGAACGCAGGCAGCCTGACACCAGAATACTGTCTTGGAAATGGGCAGACCTTTAATATCAGGTGTACAACACATTATTAGTATTTTTGTCATTTATAGACTCTGTTTAAAAATGAGTTTTATTAAAAGAAATGTTTCAGCTTTTGATGTTTTTAATGTATGTGAAATTACTTTTCTGTAAGGAGGTAATTGCACTGTGAAGTTTTAAATGAGCTGAATTGGAGATCTGACATAAACTGCTTTTTTGTTTTTGTTACACTGTAATATAAATTGGAAAAAATATATAAATAAAACAAATCAGCGCTTTGGTAGACAGTAATGTATTCCACATATTTTTCTCTACTTCACTGTGTTTATGCTCCTCTTGTATTCTGAACAAAGGGACCTATTAAATAAGACAGCAAAATGTGCATTGGAAATATGGGATGTGCAATATTCTGTAGAAACTGATTCATTATTAAATGGCTTTTCTAAATTGCATGCATATTTAGCAAATATCAATTTGAACCTTTCATTAATAATTATTAATAGAGCTGCCTACTCTTGATGGATATGTGTTTCCATGATATCAGTCACTGTAAATGAGTCCCCATTTCAGTGTTTATGTTTTGTCTTGCATATTGGTGGACAAGCAAAATGTTTCCTGTAAAAAAAAAAATCACAAGGGGCCTAAATGCCCTTTGCATGGATGAAGAGATAGCAGAGGTTATTAAATCCTTAAAAGTATGTAAGGCTCCTGGTCCAGATGGATTTTCCATGTCTTATTATAAAAAAATTTGCTCCCCTTTTGCTCCAAGATTGACTAAGACATCCAATTAAGTTTTTCATGGAAACACCTTTCCTTTAGATATGTTGCTGGCCAATATGTCTCTACTCCCTAAACCGAATAAGGACCATACCCTTTGCCAAATCTATCACTTAATTTTGTTCATAAGCAATGACTTGAAAATAATCAGCATATGCGTAACAAATAGGTTGGCCTTAGTTATTACTTCCCTGGTTTCACCAGTGCAAAGGGACTTTACACCATGCAGGCAGGTAATATATAACATCCATCTAACCACTTATATTATTCAAGAAGCATCTTCCAATTTTCGCTTAGTACTTTTGTTAAGCTTTGACATACATAAGGCCTTGATAGTGTCGCTTGGCCGTATATAGGTAGACTATTAGCCAAATTTGGATTTAAGGACTAATTTGTGCACAGGTTTTGGACCTTGTACCATGCCCCTAGTACCAGAGTAAAACTCCCAGGTTCCCAGTAGGTGCCCTACTTCATCTTTCCTCTTCACTTTAGCCATGGAGCCATTGGCTTACGCAATCAATATTAACCCGAATATCAGGGTACATGAAGGGTGACTGTGAATTTAAGTTTAGCATGTATGCAGACCATTTCCTACTTTTCTTGACAAACCCAATGGTCTCACTTCTTGATCTTGTTAAGGCACTGGAGAATTTTCCGGTTCTAGCTGGCCTAGTGTATCTATTGAAATGTGCTGCCATGCCAGTCAACCTGACAACCCCTACCACCACAGCAATCCAAAATATTTTTGGGTTCTCTTGGCATATAGACAAAATTACCTTATTTGGGCATTCAATTGACCTCTTCCTTACATTCCCTATACTACTCCAATTAGCCCCAGTTTTTGCCCATGTCCGAAATTTTAGTAAAACCATGGTCTTCATACAAAATATAATTTCTAGGCAGAGTCACGGTAATTAAAAAGCTAATCCTAAATTAGAAACTAACAATCCACGCTCAGATAACCTGTGATGTGATAAAAAAACAACTAACTGATGATGCTGCTCAAGTTTAAATCACTATAAATCTAGAATTTGCCATAACATAACAGTATAATTGTCCACCAATGTTCAAAAATATAAAATAATAACAATGTGAACTATATTGTGACTCCTCTAACAGAAGTGCTCCGTGCTCATTATCTTCCAAAGGATCTTCAAATAAAGTGATCCGTGTTATTTTTCATTCATGAAGTGTCTTAATGCTTAAAATTCTCAAAAGTGCTTGGTGACCCATGCCCCTATTTAATCTGGTGAGGGATGCCTCCTAGTGTACACTCAAGACTCCTTCTCTGTTGTCAGAGATGTTCCAATATAACAAATATGTAGCTAAACCTAAAGATTGGTTCCGCTTCCAATTATATAGACCAGAGGGGGGAGGGGAGAGAGAACATGCCCTGTGGGAGGGGCAAAACGTGTGGGCAGAGTTTCCGGTCCAATCAGTACAACGCACGTGAACCAGTGACGTTCCTAGATTGTAGAGGAGTTACTGCATCTTTTGTAAAAGTTTGTCTTTTTACACTTTATTAATTGTAAGTGTAATTTTAATTCTTCTTTTAAATAAACAAACTGACTGCACTATGAGAGTTCTCTCTCCCCCCTCTGGTTTATATAATGGAAAGCAGAACCAGCCTTTATGGTTAGCGATTGGAACATCGCTGACAACAGAGAAGGAGTCCTGAGTGTACACAAGGAGGCATCCCTCACCAGAAAAAGCATTTTAGACTCTTGTGCCCAAAATGAACAGAGTCCACCTTGTCTGGTGAGTGCGGATTAAATAGGGGCATGGGTCACCAAACACTTTTGAGAATTTTAAGCACTGAGACATTTCATGAATGAAAAATAGCACAGAGCACTTTATTTGAAGAGCCTTTGGTATATAATGAGCACGGAGCACTTTTATTAGAAGATTCACAATATAATTCATATCGGTATTATTTTATATTTTTGGACATTGAAGGACAATTATACTGTTATGCTCTGTGTTATGACAAATTCTACAACGGTTATCCTACCTAAGCTTTTTTTCCTCTTTAGAGCACTACCAATTTATGTATCCAGGGATAGCATAGATCATATTCAATCTGTAGTCAAAAGCTTTGTTTGGCTTGGCATTAGTACCAGGTTTGGAAAACTACTAATTTACAGATCCCAACCTCAAGGCAGTCTAATTTGTGACTATATTACTGTATCTGGCAGTGAGATTGGCCCAGTTAGTTTAGTGGCATGACTCTAATGTAGATATAGCTTGGATTCAATTTGAAACACAGTCAATAGATGTTTTACCTACCAGGACTCTTATGGTCTAAATCAGTTCATCCTAGAGATGTAGCTCCTTTTAACACAGCTGTATGCCAATTATTGCATTTATGGTCCTCCTAGAACAAGAAATGTAGTCTAATTTCCCCTCCCACTCCATTATCTTCCTTTTTTCGGCGATGCTACATTTAACAAGGAATATCTATTCAGATCTACTTTCTATTACTGGATCAAATATAACTTGGTTACCTTACATTCATTCATGGTTGGCTCACATTTTGGTTCTTTTATTCATATGTAACAAGCATATGACTTTCCTAACTCATGCTTCAAATATTTACAAATATGACATTTTTATTTCTATGACCCTTAAGAAACTCTTTACAATTTTTGAGTAAATTTGTCTCTCCTCGCCTAGGGACAAAGGTATGATCTCCACACTTTATGGTTATCTTAATGGCACTAAAATGCCAGAAAAAACAGCCTCAATGATCCAATGAGAGGCTGAAGTGGATTTGGGCTTATCTAGCTCTGACTGGTTGGATATGCTATCAGGGCTACAAAAAATTAACTCACTCTTTGACTGTCTGAGGAACAGCTATTAAACTTTATACAAAATGGTAAATGATTGACACCAGTCAAACTGCATAAGGTGCATGCCATGGCCATCTTACTTGTTGCTTTAGTGGTTGCCTGGACTGTGGAGCTCTTACCCACATATTTTGGAGCTGTCCTAAGTTACACTCATTGTGGCAATAGGCTTTCAGGAAAACAGAACAAATTAGGTACTCAGCTCACAGTCACATTACCAATATGCTTATTGTTCGTTCCTATTTCAGATGTTCTCTCTCCATGTGAACAGTTACTTAATTCCTTGTTTAGTGCCATCCAGTGGGGAAATTGCTCCTAACTGCAGATTTGACTGTCTTCCATGGTCTCATGCTCTTTCACATGGCATCAATTAAAATTATGGAAAGAATCTACCTTACTATTTTAGACACCATGCCATTATTTTAAAGGGAGTGGGACTACTGGTCCTCATATTAAATATATTTTTGTTACTTTACTTAGGCCTTGATTTGCTAGACTTTTTTGAGGGTATTGTCATGTGATAGGGTATGTCATGAGCACCTTAAACATAATTTTAATGTATGTATTTTGTACAGTTATTTATATTGGGTTTACTGGTCTTTCATTGTGTTACATTTCTGACACAATTGGGTTTATTTACTAAAGCTGGAGAGTCCAAAATCAGACTCCCTTCTGCATAGAAACCAATCAGCTTCTAACCTCAGCTTTGGCAATGAAACCTGGAAGCTGATTGGTTTCTATACAGAAGTGAGTCTGATTTTGCACTCTCCAGATTTAGTAAATAAACCCCAATGCATCACCTTATTCTGTAATTCATGCTGTTGGAATGTTTTGTATGTACTGTATGCCTACATCTAACTTCAAGGATATTGTATTCTGCATTTTGTCTTGAACCCAGTAAAATAATCTGTAAACCAAAAAAAAAAAATTATAACAAGGCCTACTTTCACTTAGAATATTAACTTCCATTTGATATGCTTAGCCTACACAAATGCAATATATATGGAATGACTATTATGGGAACTAGCCCCTTTATTAAATGTTCTGGGGCATACCTCCCCATTTTGCTATATTCCTTATATTATATATGTATACTGATGAAACTTTTACAGCACAAACAAGATTCACTGTTATTGTTTTTGGTAATTGCTTGCAACACATAGGAAGCAGA
The DNA here is from genome assembly GCF_062004578.1 of Staurois parvus. Lineage (NCBI taxonomy): Eukaryota > Metazoa > Chordata > Amphibia > Anura > Ranidae > Staurois > Staurois parvus. Next base: position 11,191,256 of record NW_028317893.1, on the reverse strand, counting down.
TAAGTTAGTGACAGAAGCACCTACTGATTATAATTTTATGATCATGAATAACTGGTCATAAAACATGAGCAAAGTTATTCAAATGCAGTCAAATATGCAATTATTAACCTATAAACCAAACTTGGCATGCTTTCCTCCTTGTTTGTAAAGGAAACTAGTATGCTCCCATGTAGTTGCCAGTCTGATATACCTTATAGGTTAGTGTTCTAGAAAATTACATACCAATGTCCTTCAGAGCCCAGCCATCTTGGTCTGGTAGATAAAGTGATATATAGGTGCTCACATTTCTCTACCATCTGTTGTAGGAAAATCCATATTACTGCCTTGTACAGTGAAAATATACTCCATGTTTATTATATATACTGTATATATGTGTGTCACTTTAACAACAAAAAAAGAAAGTAATAAAATGTTTACTATTCAGGATACATCTATTTCATTTGGCTATTATACAGGTATGTCAAGAATCTGATTAACATATGACATATCATTAATTATTAATACCATCCAAACACACTTACCGCTATGTAACCCTGTATTCTTCCAAATTCTGTGAAATTCAACAAAACATGCTCATTATTTAGCCACAACAAGCTCACTTATAGCAAGATAAGAAAGAGTCTCTCAGTCTCTCATACTCATAATAATGTGCCTTGGTATGGGGCAATCTAGCATTTCCCATTCCTAATACTATAAACAAACACACATTCACACATTTCTGTTTTCTACCCCTTTATCTAGCTTGAAGAGCTGAGAGTAACATTCCCAAGACTGTACCCTGAATGAATGTTCAGAAGTTCCTGACAAAGAATACTGCAACTCGTCCTTCTACTATGTTGACATTGGTCCTGACAAAGAACACTGCAACTCGGCCTTCTGCTATGTTGACATGTATCTAGCTTGAGGAGCTGAGAGTAACATTCCCAAGACTGTACCCTGAATGAATGTTCAGAAGTTCCTGACAAAGAATACTGCAACTCGTCCTTCTGCTATGTTGACATTTGTCCTAACAAAGAATACTGCAACTCGTCCTTCTGCTATGTTGACATGTATCTAGCTTGAGGAGCTGAGAGTAACATTCCCTAGACTGTAGCCTGAATGAATGTTCAGAAGTTCCTGACAAAGAATATTGCAACTCGTCCTTCTGCTATGTTGACATTGGTCCTAACAAAGAATACTGCAGCTCGTCCTTCTGCTATGTTGGCATGTATCTAGCTTGAGGAGCTGAGAGTAACATTCCCAAGACTGTACCCTGAATGAATGTTCAGAAGTTCCTGACAAAGAATACTGCAACTCGTCCTTCTGCTATGTTGACATTGGTATTATTATATATGGTAGTATTATTATAAGCTAATCATTATTCTTAATGTGTAGTCTTGAAGTCATCCACTTCAATACCACAGCATTGGTTCTAGAACTCTTATATTCATTCATAGGCAGAATACTGATTTATCGAGATCTCACACTATGCTCAGAAGAGTTATAGCATACACTTGCATACAATTGCACTTAAACTGAGTATATACTGTGTTTTGTTTATTCAATTAGCTGAGCGAAAAAGCTCATAGATTCCTGCATCTCTATAAGCAATGTGGCTGCAGGTATCTTCCCAACTGTGCTATTTTTTTGACAGTGGGGACTTACCTCCATCAGAATACACTGATCAGCACTGCAGCCATTGACTACAGCTGCTGATTGAATGTTGATTTTCCACCAGTACCGTATGACAGAAGCCGGTCTAATTACAGGCTTGTGTTGAACAGAGAGGGATACTTGAGGTTCAAAAGTCATCTGGATCCTGCTGAACTGGCCGCATTTTGATCTGTGCATACCCAGCTTTATACCAATAGCCTCTGAAAAACGTGAAAAGGCACTAGCCTCCTGGCACTGTGTACTTCCTGCTGTACTCTGAAAAATTTTCTTTTTTTGAAGAATAGATTAAAAAGGGGGTCAGCTTGTTTACAAGAAAACATGGATGTCAACACATGGCCAGGCTACACAGCTAGGAATAGACTTTTGATTTTAATTAATTATTTTTTTGCTGCACTTAGATCTGCACCCCCTTGTGTCTGTTTTTGGAGTAAGGCTTGTCTTCGATAAAGTTAACATTTTCCAGGGAATACTGGGACAAGTAGAAATGTAAATAAAATGCAATAAAATTTTCTGACCATAGCATTATCTTTTTCAAATGTAGCATACTGGAAGAGATGGAGATAAAGAGAAGAGAGAGTAGAGGGCTAAGACAACTTAGACATGACTTTATAACTTTATTGCAATTCTTGTAAACTTTGAGGATGAATTTATTTACAGTATTTGCAGAGACAGCGCTCAATGGAGGCTTGATGAACTGCTTAGTTACTATTTGTCAGCAGTATAGAAATAAAAATAAATAGAATAAAAATGTCCAAATGATAAGGAAAACAAAAAAGGCAATACAAGAGTGATCAAAGAGCTAGTAATCAGATTTAAAGTACAATTTACTAGTTGCCATAATAACTTCCTTTTCAGTTTATCAGCTTTCTCTGTGCTTTCACTACAACAATTTCCAATTCTATAGCACTATAGCTGCTTTGTGTCTCCTCTTTTATAATGAGAGGGTGGTCTAATCAAAATCCCCCTTATTCTACTGGCAATAGTTCAAAGGCCATGCAGTTAATTTTGGCTAAAAAAAAGAAAACTTGGTAAATATGCATATAAATTCACCATGAGCTTAAATCATGAACTAACAGACCTCACCTTATCCATATTAACAGCAAACCCAAACCTCATTCCTCATAGAGAACTTCCTCCCCCTTTACATGCCAGTGTTTGAAACTGACAATTATTTGTTCACACCAAAGCATTGTACTTTGGAAGAAAGGGGAGATGATCATAAGATCCTTCATTCCCAAAAGATATTTCCATAGTGCTCTGATGGAATAACTGAGTAGCACAGGAGCACATAGCAGTTTATTACCAGAAGGTTGGGGTGTTGTTATTTTTTTATTTTTTTTAAAGAGCCCATCACTTAGTCCTGAATGCAAAAACTGACATCTCCTTTTTTAAAGCAACTGCCATTGCTGACTTGTTTTCAAGGCCTCATTCACACCATGCAGACCGTGCATTCACACCATCCAAACCGTGCAGAAAAACTGATGGAAACTGACTTGCAGATTTCACTTGCAGAGACACAAGTTTACATCAGTGTTCATGTACGTTTCAGTGAATTTTATACACGTTCAAGATTCCTGCACAGAAAAAATCTGCACATGATACCAGTGTTGTGGTGTGAAAATGGCAGACAGAGAACAATTGTTTTTTTGTGCCCTTGCAGAATGCATGCAGAAAAACTAAAGTCTCTGCACCATGGTGTGAAAAAGGCCTGAAGGTTCTGCTTTCTGTAGACCACATTTTGTGCGCAGCACATAGCAATTTCTAAATTTTATTTACTTTACACAGGCTTGCTGAATTTTTTTAAAGCCCATCTTTGTGCTATTTTTTAATGTCCCCCTGGTTTCTAAGAAAGAAGCAGCTCTGGCTGCACAACTCACTTTTGGTCTGGAGCTGTCCCCTGAAGTATCTCTTCTCATCAACAAGATGTCCGCAGTCTTCCAGGTTTAATGTCACTCAAATCAGAAGGCTAAGAGAGAAGTGTGAGTGTAGGGCATATTAGCCTCGATCCCTGATCACAGTGACATGAACTCACACTGTATTAATGAACAGAGTCGTATTAATGTTATCCGATTGGCACAACTGTCTGGGACCAACCACCACCGTGAGATGATTAAACAGGACCCAGCGCATCATATACCTGTCCAGGGGACACCAGAAAAGTAAGCAAAAAGCATAACATACTGTTGGTGGGGGCCCTAAGGTCATTTGGGATAGGGACATGGAGCCCAGAGGTGGTTTTACATTTTTCTACCTCTTGGAGAGTTTTGACCCAAAGCAGTAAGGGACCTATTTATGAAGAATACACTGGGAAATTTGCCCATTGAAACCTTTACTGCTATTTTTCCAAGTGACATTTGACAGCATTCACATGACAGGCCATATTTATATTCATTCTATTTACATTTGGACAGACATACAATCTAATTTATAAGATATGTTGTTAAAAACAAAAAGTTTACATTAGTGCAGGCAAATTTGATGACGGGAACTTTTCATAGTTTAGCTATGGTTTCAGCACTAGGAGGGCAAAGTGTTGAAAAAGCATGTCCTTCCCACCCAGAGCTAACCAGTCCAGCACATCAGGCATGGTCTGGTATCCTCTGCTATATAGATACTAGGTGAATGCCCATCAACATTTGGCGGTGCGTAGAAATGGTTCTCCGAAAAAAAAATCAATATTCTGGCAGGTAGGTGACAGACCTCTCCCTGGTGAACTGCTTTTAGGTATCCCTAATTCTTCAATTCTTGTGGATAGAGATACAAAATATAAATACAAACACAGACAAAAATAGTTGAATGGTTCTATTTTTCCAATATTTATCTTCCAGGTTTCAGCTGTATCCAAATACTCCCATAGTGGATTTCTTTCAAGTGGTACTAATCACTTAAGCTCCGGGAGGTTTTACCCCCTTCATGACCAGGCCATTTTTTGCTATTTGTCACTGCTCTATTTTAACTGGTAATTGCGCAGCCATGGAACCCTGTACACTAATTACATTTTTATCTTTTTTTTTCACAGATATAGAACTTCCTTTTGGTAGGAATTGATCACCGCTGTTTTTTATTTTTTATTATAAAATTTATATAAATTTAAAAAAAATTTGTATTAAACAACAGTATTTTCTACCTTCTGGTTTAAAACATATCCAATAAAAATATGCCTAAAATATAATTTCTTCATGAATTTAGGCCAAAATGTATTCTGCTACGTCTTTGGTAAAGAAAAAAATCCCAGTAAGTGTATATTAATTGACTTGTGTGAAAGTTATAGTATCTACAAACTATGCTATATATATTTTAAAATTGGTCAGTCCTGATATACTGATGGCTGATCTAGTTTTTTGAGGCCATTAAAATGCTAGAACAGTGCAAATACCACCAAATGACCCTTTCTGGAAAGTAGACAGTCTGAGGTATTTATTAAGAGGCATGAGGAGTTTTTTGGAGTTGTAATTTTTTTTCTGGAAAATTGAGAAATTAAATGATTTTATTTCACATTTTTTTACATACTGTCACCAGAGCAGCACAGCATCATCACATGACTGGTGTGGTGGTGATCAGGGACACTGAGTGATGACTATTTTTTTTACATACTTTCTTCACAGTAGTTCAGTGTCACCATGGTAATGCTGTACTACTCTTGGGAGGTGATCAAGTATTTTTTTTACACTTTGATTGCTGTTACAGTAGTGATCATTGTAAATACTTTGATCATTGTAAATGCTTTTGAGATCAAAACAATGCTTTGAACTGTCATTACTTAGTTTAATTCACAGTAGCTGTGATTACTAGTGATCTGCGATTGGCTACAGCTAATCAAATGGGACAAGGTGCTGTGATTAGCCTAAGTACCATGTGATAGCTGTGGACTAATCACAGCTCACTGGTATAGGTAGCAGAGCTGTTATGAATGAGAATCATGCATAACAGCTTTGTTGACATTGCAATCGCATAGTGGGATGGCGTACCATGAGCCGCAATCTGCTGTATTCAGTGGACACAGTGGTCAGGAGCAGGCACAATAATGTACATGTAGGTGATTGTGCCTGCATGTGCTGCACGCCCTCAGTAACAATACTGTGGGCGGTAGACTAGTGGTTAAACCCAACAGCAAATTGATTATTATGTTGCAACTTACTAACTTAAATGTGATGGCTGCATTTGTTTAGTTTTTTAGGCTCTTTCTTTTATTTTTGCCAAGTTATCTAGCCAGTAAGTCTGTTGTTTTTCAACAGAACAAGCTGTCCTGTAGATGTATCAGTTAGAGGGCTGAGACAAACCATTTAACACTGACAGGGGTGCTTACAATACTCATCTTTTTATTTTTTTATTTATGTAAAACGTTTATCTCAAAAGGAAACAAAACTGTTGCTATAACTGCTTATAAAATGTTAGTAAATGCTTGGCTTTAATATATTTAACACTACCCACACCCCAGAATTACAATGCTGCTTTCAATATGCTTTCCCTACAATAGCTTTCAATTCTCTGACACTAAAGCTGCTCTGTATCCCCTCTTTTATAATAAGAGGGTGGTCTAATCACAATTCCCCTTATTGGCATGTCTTGTTGCCATAGTTCAAAGGCCATGCAGTGGTTTTTGGTTAAAAAAAAAGGTAAATCTGCACATAAATTATCCAGGACCTTAAAGAATAGGATCGCTATTGCAGGTAAAAAAAAATGTGCTTTTTTAAATTTTTTTTTAGCCTGGACAACATTTTACCAGTGATCAGAAGTTCATTGGTGTCATGCAGGACTCCATCAAACAGTGAATGTAAGCTGTCTGTTCATACCCCATACTAGCAGACAGTTTTACACTGACAGGAAGACTCAATGAACTACCACAGCGCTCCACAGATCTGTGGTACACTGAGTAAGTAGATACCAAACATAACATGCTTTAAAATTGCACATGCCTGTGCAGCAGCAACAAACTATGTAAATGTTTAATACTGATAGGTGACGCTTGAAAAACCATTACAGGTCACCACTTTATATTGACACAGGAGGTCTAGTTGCTAGAATAAGTGCCCTTGATCTGACATTCATGGTGAGCAGGGAAGGGGGGGAGCAAGGTGTTTTTTTTTAACGATTACTTTTATTGTTATCACAGGGAATGTAAATATCTCCTGTGATAGCAATAGGCATTGACAGGTACCTTTTCTGAGAAATCTGGGGCCTATTATACTCTAGATATCCCCTCTGCCCTTAAAGAGTCTGATCACAACATCGGTGTGATCAGATGCTTTCCCAATTTAAAAATGGTGCTGTTATTAACCGGCAAAACGAAGAAGTGCTTGTAGCTTTATTGAGATCATAGAGATGATTGGAACCATTCGGGTCTGCTGGAGGGTGGGTGGGGGGATATCTCTTCCTGCTGCTTGTAAAAACAATCCAGTAGTTAATTAGCTGCCATGGTTGCTTTTATATGAAAGCCGACTGCCAGCTGAAAAAAATTATACCAGGATGATGCCTGTAGCTGCAGGCATGATCCCGGTATAACCACTCAAAGTCCAGCGATATACCAGTATGTTGCTGCTCCTTTTAGAACATATATTTAACAGCAGAGAACATAGGCATATGATGAATCAAGTCTGTGGACCAATATGACCCCAATTCATTCTTTTTTTGTAATGCCCATGTTGAGGGTTAGGCCCAAAAAAGTTTTAAATTCAGAAACTGTGATAGGTTTCCATTCAAATTGTCTGGCAAGAGCTAAATTTGGGTAGGTGGCTATGTATTGTTGAGTGTATAAATAGTTTTGGCCCACAATCAATTGATCAAAAACAGCGGAGAGGCTAAAAACTAGTGCTGGCAGCGAACAGAGTTGATTTTGCTAACACTGCATTTTTGGGGAAAATATACTAAGGAGGCACTAGTATAGTTCTGTTCATGTTCAATACATTGATCTGTACAAACAATATACTAGTAATGACGGTGATCAGCAACCTATAGCATGAGTGCAATAGTGTGCGGGCAATTTAACGCTAACTGACCCTGGCTGGGAGGGGAACTTACAGATTCTGACGCTATCTGATGTCACTAGTGGCAGTAATACAGTGATAAGTGAAATATTCTTTTTTTGTATTAATATTTTATTAAATTTTACATTTCATCTATTCCATCCATTAAAAAATTCAATATAACTTATTCGATTATTTTCGCACAACATACAAAAAATATAAACTACCCCTTCCCCCCCCCCCCCCTCCACTCCTCTCAGCATCATTCCTCTATCTTTTGGAATCCTAGGATTTTCATGCATGCCTCTTTCCTATACACTTTCAATTAGTTTATGCTTCTTAAACTCCTCCCACTTTTTCCATTTCTCACGAAAACACTCCATTTTATCCTCAGCTATATGGTATAGTTCCTCCATTCTATATATCTGATCTACCTTTCTAATCCAATCCGATATTTTTGGTACTTTCTGTTCCATCCAGAATTTAGTAATCAGACTTTTTGCTGCACTAATATAGTGCAATAACCCAGAATTTATATACCTTTCAACCGTTAACTCTGTTCCATGAAAAAGACATATCCCTGGTTCCTTTAATATTTGTATCCCAGTTTAATCTTGTATCAGGTGGATTATTTGTTCCCAATATTTTTGAATTTTGTTACACACCTACCAAATGGGACCTACTGTGCCCTGTTCCCCACAACCCCTCCAACATAAAGGTGATTTATCCCTGTTTTGTTTGTGTACTATATTTGGTGTCATATACCAAATCGCCGAACATTTATAGTTCACCTCTACATCTTTCATGCTCACATTACCGTGTGTTAACTTATAAATCTTTTTTTGTTTATCTTCCTCTATTCTTATTCCTAATTATCTCTCCCATCTCTCCATATATGCAGGTACCGTGTTTGTTGTTAACTTAGTAAGAATTTTATATATTTTCGAAGTTTCATGTTTCCCATCCCCCGTGTACTAAGCAAAATTTCAATTGGGTTCCATTGTTCTCTCTTCCTTAGGGGCCTACAAAGTTTTTCTATAAAATGTTTTATTTGTAAATATTGCCACTCATCTACTTGAACAACTCCTTCTTCTTTTTCATTTCTACTAGGGGGCAAATTTCCTCGCCTTCAGTGAAATATTCTATATACTGATATTGTACCAATGGCACTGGCTGGGTAACAAGGTGATCAAAGAGCCGCTGCTCACCCACACAATCCAGGCAGGTGGTTGGCAAGTAGTTAAAAAAAAAAATTTAAATTTGTAAATTTTCAATAGTTTTTTTTTTTACATTTATTCATTAATTTAATACTTTTATCAGAGTAGTACAATGTTACTACAGTAATCAGATTTCTTTTTTTTTACACTGCTTTGCAGGAGCAATAAAGATTATTGCAAAGCTTTAACTGTCTTGAATGAGTTACGGTCACGACAGTTCAAAAAAATAGTGATCTGCGATTGGCTGAAGATGGCCACATAGTACAGGGTGCTGTGATTGGCCCCATGTATCATGTGAGAGCTGTAGGCCAGCTCATCAGGAAGAGAAGCAGAGCTGTTGTGAATCAGATTGATTCATAACAGCTTTGCTAACATTATGATCATGTGATCGCATAGCAATCACATGATCACTGAGTCCAGTTCACCGAGATCTTCATTCTGCTGTGTCCGGTGGACACAGGGGTCATGGATTGGGAGCGCTGCCTGAAGTACATTTGGCAGCAGTTGCCAAGCGGTTAAATAAATCTACACATTAACAAATAAATCATGATATTAAGTCTATGATTGCTTCACATTATATTTTACATGTTTCTACATATTAAAATATCTAAAGGTGTTTATATGGTGCTACTGACCTACTAAAATAGCCCTTTGGTTACTTTTTATTTGTATTTTTAATTGTATTCAACTATGTATATATACATTAACATGCAGGAGAATTCTCATTGGGTGGGGGTGGCTGCAATTATCTGATCTTGTTTTAGAAATACCATAAGAGCAAATCTTTACATGTCTCTTATTCAGCAATGCAAATACATCTGTGTAATACACACTTTTCTTTTTTATATTTTATAGGACAGAGTATAAATCATACTTAGGTTTAAAATCTTACAAAACGCAACATAAACTTTTATATTTAAGTTACTGCAGCCTCTCAGGCACACGAGACATGCTTAACAATCATACTCACTTTGGTCCTCTTTTCCTGTCTTGCTGCAGGCTCCTTGGATGTTTGATCTGTATTGAGTTTGATGTTTCCATAGAATAGTGATTGACTTTGAGTGGTGTTAACTAGTATCTTCTGCACCAGTTGCCCCTCCGTGTGACTGGTGATTATCAGATTTCTAACTAATTGACCTTGTTTCTGGCAAACTGACTTTGTGCTGTCCCATTTGACTTTTATGACAGCTGTCTTGCTCCTGGCTGTAAAGCTTGATTATATTTCTCTTCTGGTTCTTTTCAGGCTAAAGTGTTCATATCTGTAAGTCAGGACTCACAATGATCTGCTCAAATGGCATATGTGTTTGTCTCTACCATAAGTAATTTTTAACAATGTAATTAAAACATAAATAGATATAGTAATGCACCAGAATGACTTGCATTTATTTTTTAAATATTTGACATAAAAATGTGTTTTTTTCAAGAAACAGTAATATATTATGTAATTAGAAAATATATGACATTTTAATCTTACAACATTTCTCTTCTGTGCCCCCTTTTTCACAGCATTGAATATAGATAGTCTGCCATAGGCAGAGCAGTGCAAAAGGAATTAAAAAAATTATCTCATACTCATATGTCAGTGGAAAGGAAAAGTCCAAAAATAGGTCAATCCTGGTAACCAAAGCTTAATGTGAACCAGTTAGGAATGAGAAAATTAGAATCTGAATTTCAACTCCTAAATTATTATAACAGCATAACCTTAGCTCCCAGGTATAGCTATATGCCATGTTACTCTTGTGAATTTTTCTCTAAGTGTCAGCTTAAAACTTCCACAGACTCTGCTTTGTCTCCTGCCTTAGCTCAGCGCTAAAAACAGACATGTTTGTCTGGACTCTTGAAGTTGGGAAAAGCTGTCAACTGAGAAAGCCTTCAGTTTTCTTTTACAAACTCTTGACTGCACCTTTGTTTCTTGACAATGTTGAGAGTATTTGTTATCAGTACTGAGGCAACAGATTAAATAGCCTCAGAAGGGACATTATAGCCCAACATTGATGTAAGAGGTCTACTCAGAAAAGAAGAGAGTATAATGAAATAACAAAATACACAACAATCCAGGATAGCCATATATTGTACAATTTTCCTTTCGATTTACTAAAACCATATAATATGAGGTCAAACCTAAACAATTTCAATTTGTGTGCAAGAAAATTGTATAATATATGGCCAGCCTAAGGTATAAGTTTGTACTGTTATATCTGTTAAAGAAGTGCCATTTGTGACCTACAGTCATATGTTTACCCAAGAATAGGTGCAGGAACTCCGTCCTTCTGAATCGCTCCATGTCTCCACCCCCCTACCCAACTTCAAGCACAGTCTCTTGGATCCACCCCTACCTATTTCCCAGTACTACTCCTTATAGAGAATACACAACCAAGTATAATTTTGCAGTGCTAGGTAATTTGTATTGAATTTGTTAATGATTACAAGAAAAGCAGTAAGATAGATCTCCCACAGTCAGCAGCAATAGACCTCCCCCAGCAACAATAGATCCCCCCAGCAACAACATATCTCCCAGCAGCCAGCATCAACAGACTCTCCAGCAGTCAGCAACAATAGACCCTTCCCTCAACAGTAGATTCCTTCCAAAAACAATAGATCCCCCATCAGCAACAATAGACCTCCCCAGCAACAACAGAATACCATGCAAAAATAGATCCCCAGCAGCCAACATCAACAGACCCTCCAACACACCCCAGCACCCCTTGCCATTACATACATTGAATGCTGAAGGTGCCAGAACTGCATTCCCCCACATTTCTCTGAAAAAAAGGCCTGTATTTACCAATGGCAAAGTGGTGGGCAGTTATATACCCAGTGCAATTTATAACAGACAACAGTATACAGAGCCAATCTGGGTGGCTCTGTGCATTGTGATCGATATGATTGGCCATAGAGAGACAGTGATCATAGATTAAAACAGTGCAGTGTTTACATCTGAGAGCCTGGTCCTTTCTCTTACAACAAAGGAAGATGAGAATTAGATACTAATGAGTGGATAAGTCATTAAGTAGTTTTATAGCAAAACAGAAACCAGGACAGCAGCAGGAGATTAGGATAGATGTTTAACCCTTTTACCTCCCTTGGATACATCTGGTGTTCAGATTGCCTCTCTATATATCCTGTATATGTAATACCATTTCCGAGTAAACCATTACCAAGCTCTGTCTTAGACCCTCCATTACTAACATGATTCTCCATTTTAAAAAATGTGGCAAAAATATGAGAACATTTTGGAGTGTACATTTCCAAAACAGGGTAATGTTAAGGTGGAATATAAGCAATAATTTAAGACATGTGATTTTCAATCATTAGCTAGTCACAATAAAAGTTATGCTGTAAAGGTCAACAAATAACTAATGATCTAATAAAAAAGTTGTACAAGTCAGGACTTAACCCTTTGGAGGTTCAGTGGATATGCAGTTGGCTAAAAGATAAATACGTCAGTGTGGTTGTAACTGGGGTTTATTCAGAACAGAGACCAGTTACTAGTGGTGTACTACAAGACTCTATACTGGGTTAATCAATTTATAAGTGACATGCCTAAAGGTTTGGTGAGTAAGGTATGTCTTTTTGCTGATGATACAAAGGTGTGTAATAGGGTTGATTTCCTTGGAGGTGTCTGTAACACGGAATGTCATTTGGCATTGCTGGAGGATTGACCAAAGGAGTGGAAACTGCAGTTCAATGTTTCTAAATATAAAATAATGCACCAAGGCAATAAGAATCCCTTAATAGGGTACAGCATCGGATGTACAGCTTGGCAGCTCTATAAAAGGAAAAATATGTGCGGTACCTATTTCAGATGATTGCAAACAATGTGGCCTTGCAGTGGGAAGAGTTAATAGAATTCTAGGAAGCATCACTAGAGGGATCACCAGCAGGAGGAAGGAGGTCTTGATTCCCCTATATTGATATTTAGTGAAACCTCATTTAGAATACTGTCTCCAGTCATGGAGATTTAACTTACAAAATTATATTGATAAGAGACTGGCAACAAAAATGATGAAAGGGATAAGATAAATAAGGAAAGACTTCTGGAGGAAGTCTGGAGAAGATAAGGGGATGGGTAGACATGAATGAAACCTTAAGTACATCAAGAGAGTAAATAAGGTTTAGGAAGGCAGTATTTTCAATATGAAGCTAAGATCAAGAACACAGGGACGTGACCTCAAACTAGCAGGGAGGAAAGCGGAAAACTATTCTTAGAAAGTATTATTTTACAGAAAGAATAGTTGATGCCTGGAATAGATGCCCATCAGAGGTAGTGAGTCAGTTAATGTGGAAGAAAAGTAATTTTTTCATGTTCTACCTACAGGTAAGCCTTTAGTAAGGCTTACCTGTAGGTACTGTAAATATCTCCTACACATGCACTATTTAGGAGATATTGTCACGTACCTGGATAGTGAGCCTGACGTGAAGAGGCAGGCCTCCTGTACAACTCCGGCTCAAGGACTGCTGATGGTGAGACAGGGGTTGCAGGGGCACGGTAGGGTATGAGTGCCTGTGATCAGTCCAGTAATAGCTGATGAGCTGGTGAGTTGTAGACAGGGATCAAGATTCTGATATAGCCATGCTGAATGGATGGATAATTGAGAGCTGCGTGGTGAGGATGCAGGGTCAGAAGAGCTGGGTTCTGTATCGGTCAGGCAGATCAGACTTAAGTGGCAGGAAGAAAAGTAGTCAGGTCACAGGCCAGGTCAGCAATGGAAGATCAATCAGACAGGAGTGCAGACAGAAGAATAATCCAAGACAAACCAGAGGTCAGGGCAGGTAGCGATCAAGCGGATGTCAGGAACAAACTGGTTCGGTATCAGGAGACAATCACAGGAATCAGGGAACACGAACAGGGATAAGACCATACGGAAATGGGGCAACTACTGTGACCAGTTTAAATAGCCCTTTTAGCGCCAGCAATAGTGACAGGCGCGCGCCAGTAAGCGCGAGTGCACATGCGCGTGCACACGTGTGCACGCCTATGTCCAAGTGCCTGCAAATCTGTTTGGCTCGTAAGGACTCTGTGCATGCGCATATTTGTGCGCCATGGAACTTCACCTGCACTATGGGCAGGCCTTTCCTGACAGATAACTAGCACATGCATGCTGCACTCTCAATGAATGGCATGCCTTAGAATCCTGCGTGCATGAACGGGATTGACGTCACTGTGGCTCGGCCAGTCAAACAGCTGCAGCCCAGGAGCTCAAAAGAAAGACGAGGTGAAGATGGAAGCCCGGGGGAGCTGTGACAGCGCTCCACTAGTGGGCTTTGTTTTCCAGTAAGTCTTTCATAATGTGCTAGTATGAAAATGCATACTAGCAAATTATGCCCTTAACTTACAGGGAGAAGATTTTGTTTTATTTTTTCAAAACGGTTTACTACCACTTTAACAGTAAGTGCATTAAAACATGCTTGGGTTAAACATAGATCTATACTTAGATAGATATATTGTCCCAAGGGTAGTCAACACACTCTATGTGTGCGGTAAATGCCCAAGACCTCACACACAAAGAAACCCGTACAAATCCAAAACAGGTATAGAGACACTCAAAAGTCTTGCAGTGGAGGTACCCAAAACAGCAATATTGATAATGTTAAAGTTTCGATGAAGCTCAGCCCAGTTTTCTCAAGACAGCTTGAGAAAGATGGGCTAAGCTTCATACAACAATGAAAATGCTGTTTTTATTAATCTCTGCTGCAAAATCCATGAGTGCCTCTATACCTGTTTTGGATATATACTATATATTATATATATGTATATATATATATATATATTGACATGGGGGATGTTTAGCTTCATGGTAGATGCAGTTTCAAGTGAGTTCACGCCAGTGAACTCGCTTGAGTTCACAGGGCTTTTTACTTTTATTGAAAGTAAAGGCAAAAACAAAAGTCCCACATAAGGTTTCCCGTGCAGGGGTTCTTCTCCAGTAACATATACAAAGTTCAAATGAAACTGCTAGCCCACCTGGCTACTCTTCAACAGCACCGTTCCTCTAGACACCGGTCCCTCTGACCGCCAGCTCCTCCAGGCACACAGCTTAGAGCTTCTCGGATACACACAACTCCTCTGGCCTAGTCCTCAGTCCATTAACTGTCTCTTGCAGACAGTCATACTCCTGCTGCCACATGCAGCCTCTCTGACTCCTGTAGAGGCCTTCTGTCTCTCTTGGGAGGAGCCCTGAGGCATTCCAAAACGTCCATTATAAGGGCTGTGTGCACCTGGGCACACACCCTGCTGTTCCTCCACAAAACCCAGACACTGGGTTGGAGATTCCATCTTGCCCAAGGCACTATGGAATCTCCAAACTAGGAAGCCCCATCCAGAACTTCCAAAACCTGGGGAAAGCTGAAAAGTCAGTTCTCTCTATAAAACCTTTTTGATGACCAATCTCACTGTGACAAAGTCTCACCCTGTCACAATATATACAGTTGTGTTCAAAATAATAGCAGTGTGTTGAAAAAAGTGACTAAAGCTCAAAATCCTTCTAATAGCTTTTATTTCCATACACACAAATGCATTGGGAACACTGCACATTCTATTCCAAATCAAAACATGAAGAAAAATATATCAAATTTGTGTTGTTCCTCTAAAAAAATTGAAGAAAAGTGAATATTAGACTGTTCAAAAAATAGCAGTGTTTGTATTCTTCTTTACAAACTCAAACATTCACTATATAAACTAAAAAATGTTTGAAGATTTTGCTTTCCTTTGAATCACTTAATTAATATTTAGTTGTATAAGCACTGTTTCTGAGAACTGCTGTACATCTGTGTTGCATGGAGTCAACCAACTTCTGGCACCTGTGAACAGGTATTCCAGCCCAGGATGATTGGACTACATTCCACAGCTCTTCTCTAGTTCTTGGTTTTGCTTCAGAAACTGCATTTCTGATGTCACCCCACAAGTTTTCTATTGGATTAAGATCTGGGGATTGGGCTGGCCACTCCATAATGTCAATCTTGTTGATCTGGAACCAAGATTACTGGTGTGTTTGGGGTCGTTGTCCTGTTGGAACCCCCATTTTGAGGGCGTTTTCTCTTCAGCATAAGGCAGCATGACCTCTTCAAGTATTCTGATGTATTCAAACTGATCCATGATCCCTGGTATGCGATAAATAGGCCCAACGCCGTAGTATGAGAAACATCCCCATATCATGATCCTTGCGCAACCATGCTTCACTGTCTTCACAGTGAACTATGGCTTGAATTCAGTGTTTGGGGGTAGTTACAGCCTGATATTAGGTACCGAGTTCTGATCTCATTTGCACACAGGACACTGAGTTGTGCCCTCATATCTGTACTATCCTCCTCAAGAAAATGGCAGCCGCACGATCCGCGCATGCACACCTTGATGTGGCCACATAGTAGTTTTCTAACCAACAAAATGGCGGCCAGGACACCCGCGCATGCGCGGTGAGGCATACGGTGGCCATCTTAACTTCCGGAAAATCACTGGGAAAATGGCGCCCGCGCATGCGCAGTATGACGGTCTTCGGCAAAATGGCGCTGGCGTGATTAAGTGAAATTTTGCCTATATATATAACTAATGTGACATCCGGCCTGCATGGCAGCATCCCTACTGCAGAGGTGTGTTTACACGAACCGCGTCTAGGAGGAGCCCTTGCACGCCTCGACGTCACGCCACCGGATAAGGAGGTCCGGCGGCCCACACTTGATTTGTAGTGGTCAGTGCTTGTTTGGGTGCTTCTTATGATTGCTCACAGCAGTCTCTTGTAACCTTTTTAGTTGCTTTTGTACGTCAATGTTCTTATTTGATACAATAAATTTATTATTCATATTACTACACTATGAGCACCTTTATTCCCCATACCTGGCACTGAGCCTCCATACCTCAGCACCAGTATTTCAGGCACTGCTGCAGACCTGAGGATTAAGCACCTTGTGATCTGACCTGTATCCTCCCCGTATACCACTGAGGGACCACCAGAGGATCTTGGCACCAGGCTGTTTCCACCCAGGACCCCAGGATGCATGTGATCTAGAAATGCGTAATGATATTGTGCTTCTGGTGAGTAGGCAATCTATTCATACCTCTACAACAGAAGATTGGATCATACTCACAGAAATTGATATTTTATGGTGGACTACATAACTCTTACTAAGATAATATAAGTGGACTTATATCAGTCACATATTCTGTTATGATAAAGGTTTATATTTGATTTAGTGCTGCACTCCCTGTTTTGTGATAGTGTTTGGGGGTCGTCTGACAAACTGTCTCCGGCCACTAGACCCAAAAAGAACAATCTTACTTTCATCAGTCCACAAAATGTTGTGCCATTTCTTTTTAGGCCAGTCAATGTTCTCTTTGACAAATTGTAACCTCTTCAGCACATTTTTATTTTCAACAATGGGACTTTGCGGGGGCTTTTTGCAGATAGCTTGGCTTCACATAGGCATCTTCTAATTGTAACAGTACTCACAGGTAACTTTAGACCTTCTTTGATCTTTCTGGAGCTGATTGTTGGCTGAGTCCTTGCCATTTTGGCTATTCTTCTATCCATTCAAATGGTAGTTTTTTGCTTTCTTCCACGTCTTTCAGGTTTTGGTTGCCATTTTAAAGCATTTGCGATCATTTTAGCTGAGCAGCCTATCATTTTCTGCACTTCTTTATATGTTTTCCCCTCTCCAATCAACTTTTTAATCAAAGTACACTGTTCTTCTGAACAATGTCTGGAACGACCGATTTTCCTCAGAATTTCAGAGAGAAATGCACTGTAACCAGCATGTACAACATTTGCTGCCTTCCTTCCTTAAATAAGGGCAATAATTGCCACCTGTTTTTCAAAGAATGAATGACCTCACTAATAGAACTCCACACTGCTATTATTTTTAACATGCCCCTTTCAATTAGTGATTCAATTACACAGAATCAGCAGCATGCATGTCATGACTGTTGGATCTGTTGGATTTCTATTACTCTACTACACCTGATAGTAAATTATTTGCTATGTAGAAATATCATTTCTACCAAAAACAGTGATTGATCAGGTTAGTGATGTCTGACTGCTATTATTTTGAACACAACTATATATATATATATATATATATACACACTGTACATACTGTATATACAGTATATTACAAAATTAAAAAAAATGGTGCAGACTCAATGGACCACTTAGTCTCTTTTCTGCCATCACTGTTCTTTGTTCTTTTTGTGATAGATACAATGTAATATAAAAAATAATTTCTGTCCTTGGGCCACACTTATCCAATTCGATTATCCAGTTATGTGAATAACAAACTCCTGTTACTTTAGATTAACTCTTATATATATTCCTCTAGTGGAACACAGACTTGGTAATGAATAAGAAACGTCGAGCAAAGCAAGCTGAATACTTTCATGTATCGAAAAGGGTTTTTATTCAAGGCATAAATCATTACAATATCTTACCCCATTGCAAAACACTGGTGTGGTCTCATCTTGAGTATGCATTCAGTTTTGGCCACCAATCAACAGAAAGGATGATTGCCCAAAGAGATAGTAATGAAACTTGTTGATAGTAGATAGTCCTATTAAGGAATTTTAGGTTTTAAACAGAATTAATCCCAAAAACATATATTTATTATATTGCAGTTTACCAATTCCTAGATGTGATGACTGTATTATTTTTCTTTTTTAGGCTTTCTTTCTTCTATTTTCATCTGGTGATTCAGTGAGCAACTCTGATCTTTTTCAAAAGTTTAAGCTCTACAGTAGAATGTATCAGTTTACATAGATGAGACAAACCACTTAACATTGTAAGGGGTGATTAACATATTCAGCTTTAAATTTGTTAATAGAAAGTCTTTATGCCAAAAGGAAAAACAGTTTGCTGTAACTGACTATAAAGAGTTAGCTGTAGTTTGGCTTCAATTTGGTATTCTATTCAGATCTGCTAATACATTTAACACTCCCATCCCCACAGACTGACAATACTGCTGTCTGCTGTGTCCTGTGCTCATTCCTCTAAAGCGGTGTCTCACTAATAGAGGAGGTGTGTTGCTGGCCATATGACCAAAAACAACAAAGACAAGAAAACTGTTAGGAATCCGGGTATGACCAGAAATGTGTGGACTGACACAGAGAAGTAGCAGGCTTCAGGAACACAGGCGTAGTCAAGCTGGAGAGGTGGAATGGTCAGGCAGGCCATAAGGTACTGTCAGGCACCGCCCAGCAGGATCTCTAGTGACCCACAGAACAGGATTCCCCGGGGCGCGAAGTCTAAGCCCCAGTCTGCCTTTTCACCAGAGCCCCTGATGGTGGGGATGGACTTGGCGCAGGACTGAGACCAGGTCGCGGCCCCTGGGTGCACCCAACAGTGGTAGAGGGGTCTGCCGAGGGTATGTACCGGGGGAAAGCCTGATGTGAATGGGCTGGCAGGTTTGGACAGTAGTGACTGGATCCGTGCGGGATGGATGGATCGTCTGGGTAGCGTCAGGCGTAGTCAGGCAGGCCAGGTCAGCAACGTGCGGGCAGTGAGGTACCGGAGGAGCAGGCAGAGAATAGTCAGGGTCACAAGCTGGGTTCAGTAACTCACGGGCAGCACGGTACAGAGGATCAGGCAGAAGGATGGTCAGGCAAGCCAGGGGTTCAACAGGAGATGGTCAGCAGAGGTCAGGATCAAAGCAGGGTCAGCAACTAGGCAGGAACACAGGATACCATGTACAGGGAAACATACACCAAGGCCCTGATCACAGGCCTGGTCATTCCTTAAATACACCTCCTGCAATCAGCGCCAGGTGTTGGCTGACTGCAGGAGTGAGCTTATGGCTGCTGAGAGCACCCGCTGGTCAGCCCTGGTACTGCAGCCCACACGGCAGGTGAGTCCCACCACCAGTGCTGAGTCCATTCCTGACAAAAATTGATGCAGCCACCACATTCTAATGATTAGTAAGTTGCAATAGAAAAAAAGTTTGGTTTTGGGTTTAATACCGCTTTAATAAAGGACTGTGAACATGAGTGTGTGTGTTTGTGTGTGTGTTTGGGGGTGAGATACAAACAAGGCTCTGTCCACTGCAAAACTAACCTTAATCTATACTGGTGATGAGCTAAAGTTCCTGCTGAACCCCTGTCTGATCTGAAGTTGTGGGAAACTGTCACATGATAGCAAGCCCCATGCCCAATCAGCTTCTGCCAGGGAAATCCCCATTCCACAACCATGAATAACAAAGGAGCAGGGATGCTGGTGACATCATTGGCTTAATATGGTCACATGGGAACCCTACCTTGTTACTCATTTCTACCTATTCTTTTTCTACAGCAACTTTCAGTACACAGGCACTTAAGCTGGCTTTACTTTGAACAAAATTCAGCTGGTTCAATGCAGTCAAGCTAAATTGTGATCAGTCTGTAACTGTCTCTTCTCGACAGAAGTCAGTTGTTTGATCAACATCTTTTGAAGGGACATGCCGAAAAAGTTCTTGATCAGTGGCTGCAGCCAATCAGCAAATTTCTGACAGTGGGTCAGAATACAGTATCTTTAGAGGTGAGGGATTCCTTCATCCACCTTGTTTCAGATTGCTGAAGGTTTTACCATCTTCATGACCAGGCCATTTTTTTGCTATTCAGCACTGTACTACTTTAACTGGCAGTTGTGCCTTCATGCAACATTATATGTAAATTAAATTTCTATTATTTTATTCACACAAATAGAGCTTTCTTTTGGTGGTATTTGATCACCACTGGTTTTTTATTTTTTGCTATATAAATGAAAAAAGACTGAAAATTGTAAAAAAATTTATTTATTTCTACTTTCTGTTAAAAAACATATCCAATAAAATAACATTTCTTCATAAATTTAGGCCAAAATGTATTCTGCTACATGTTTTTGGTTGTGGTCACGGGAGCTGTGCACTGTGCACCTCTCAGCTGGGTGACATACATGTGCATGTTCCAGCCTGCCCATGCCGCCTGCCCACAGTAAATGTACTGTGGGCGAGCAACATCTGGTTAAGGGCTATAATTACAATTAAAAAAAAGGCAATTTTTTTTTGTTTTGTTTTGGATGTTGACACCTGTCAGTTTTCATTGCTGTCTGCACCCCCGTTAGGGAGATTCACCTACTCTATTTGTCCAGTTTACCATTATAATTAAAAGCAAAAAAAATCACAAACATTGGGCTGTTCCCAGAAAAATAATAGAGGGGAAATCTTCCAATGGGGTTACTAGCTCTGGTGACCTGGGGGTCCCCAAAGGATTCCCTTAATTTTCAGGGATTTCCTCTCACTTCCTGTTTATCTATGGGACAAGACATGAAGGGAAATCTCCAAAATGGGATACAGATGGTGAGAAAAAAAAATCTGACTGGGGTTATAACACTCCCTTACTCTATCCAACAAAAAATGTTTTGCCTATAGTTCTCATTTAAAAACTTTGTATGCAATACCTTAAGATTTAATTTGTGATGCCTATTCATCTGTGCATGTCTGTACAGCATCACAAAAAATCTTATCTTATCTTTTGACATTGAGACAGCAATAATTTTAGCCACTCGCCAACCTCCCGCAGTACTTTTACTGCGGATTGGCAGCAGCAACAGGCAGAGACATACCGCTATGTCGCTCTGGCTGTACTAACACAGGGTGGCACTGTGTGCCCAAGCAGGCATGCAGCATGCCCCCCACAATTGCTGTGGCCACCAGAAATGGCAGAATGCAGATCCTGGTAAACCGGACCCGGTGGTCATGTGGTTGCTATGCGATCACATAAACACTATACTACCAAAGGTGTTATGAATCTTTCTGATTCATAACAGCTCTGCTTCCCTTCCTAGTGAGCTATGATTGGCGCATAGCTCTGCACCCTGTACCATGTGATCAGCTGTAGCCAATCACAGATCACTAGTAATTTGAAGTAAATAAAAGTAACCCATTCATGACAGTTCAAAGCAAGCACTGCATCACAGGAGCAATATTATTTATTGTACCAACAAAACAAAGTGCAAAAAAAACTCCCTGATCACTCCCCTAGAGTAGTACAATGTTACTATGGTAACATTGTACTGCTCTGATGAAAGTATTTTTTTTACTAATAAAAAACAATGTAAAAAATTTGAGGAAATGTTTTTTTAAAATGTAAAAAAGTTTTTCCTTAAATACTTGCCAGCTGCCCACCCGCCTGCGATGTGCGGGCAAGCAGCAGCTCTGGGCAAAGAGACGTACTCTTACATCGTTTTCTATTTCCAGGTGTGGCATGCATGCCCACTGTCAGTCCAGGGAGAGAAGAGAGAACACCACACTGTGAGTCACACACATTAGATTAGCACATTTACCCTTTGATTGCCCTATTAACCCTTTGATCACTCCTGTCACCCAGTCACTATCATTAGTACAGTGTCAGTATATAGATTTTTTCACTAATCATTGTATTACTGCTACTAGAGATGTCAGATAGCATCAGGGTCAGTTAGCACCCCTCCCAGCCAGGGTCAGCTAGCGTTAGCTTGCCCGCACACTATTGCAGTCATGCTATAGGTCACTGATCACTGCCATTACTAGTATAGTGTTTGTATGGATCAATATACTGATTACGAACAGAACTATACTAGTGCCTCCTTAGTATATTGTCCCTAAAACACAGTGTTAGCAGGGTCAGCCCCGTTCACTGCCAGCACTAGCATTTAGCTCCTCCAAATGTAACTACTCCCTTTATTTTTTGGAGCTGTTGTTCATGGAAGATTTGTATCAGTTTATTGTTGGCCAAAGTAATTTATACACACAACACATCGCTGCCCACCCAAATTGAACTCTTGTCAGACAATTCACATACAAACCTATCACGGTTTCCGAATTTAAAACTTTTTTAACTCTCAACATGGGCATTACAAAAAATAATGAATTGTGGTGGTATTGATCCACAGACCCGATTCAACATATACCTGTGTTCTCTGTTGTTACATATATTTATGCCCAACAAGGACCAGCAACGTGCAGGTACCTTGTTTGACTATGTTGGAGTGGTTATACTAGGATGAGCAGCTAGAGGCATCATCCTGGCATCACTTTTTTTAGATGGCAGTCAGCTTTCATTTAAAAGCAATCCTAGTGGCTAATTAACTGCTGGACTACTTTTACAAGCAATGTGAAGGTATGTACCCCTTTCCACTGCCTTCCACACCTTCTTATCCCACCGGCGAACCCGAGAATGCAGCTGGTGCTTCCGCTGGCTAACCATAGAGCTGATCAGAGACCGGAATGGCTTCAATCATCTCTATGGTCTAAGAAACCAGAAGCTATGAGCATTTCATAATTTTTTTTATATTAACAATTTTTATTGGTTTTCAAAGAAATCATATGTTACAGAAAACAAAGGAGAGAAAAACAAAAAAGACAAGCAAAACAGAGAAGTACATCGATGGCAAGGATTACATTTAGTCAAGACCAATGGAGTCATATATTAACAGTACGTCAGGGTCTTACGTTTCGGGCCAGCATAGAGGAAGAGAAATTATCCCACGGGAGCCAGATCATCTCAAATACAGCAAACAAACCACTATGTGAAGCAGTCAAACACTCCATCTGTCTTACATCGGCAATAAGTTTATACAAAGTTGGCAATGAAGGTGGAGTAGAGGATAACCAACACATAGAAATACTTCTCCTGGCCGCTGTTAGCACATGTGCAGCAAGTTTTCTGGCTAGTTTAGGTAGACCCGGGAATGGCAAGCCCAGCAAAAAATGCAATGGGTCAAATGGGAGAGAAACATGCAACAACGATTGCAACAAGGATCGAACCTCTTCCCAAAAAGGAGCAATGGAGCTGCAGGTCCAAAAAATATGATAAAGAGAGCCAGAAGCTCTACTACAGCGCCAGCAGGCAGGAGAAGCACTCGGATTATAAACATGAAGAACTTCTGGTGTTTTGTACCACAACATCATAATCTTGTATATATTTTCCTTAAAAACCACACAAATAGAGGATTTAGATGCATTGTCCCATATTTTCCTCCATGACAATAAGTCAATATCACGTTGTATAAATTGAGACCATCTACGCATATAAAGGTGAGCGTCACTGGACAAAGGGGGGCCTCCATAAGAAGTTTATAGGTGCTAGAGACAATACCCTTTGGTGGGGACCTTCCATACATAGACGTTCGAAGGGGGTAGGTTTTCCTAAGCTTAATGAGGGTGATAGAGTAGAGGAAAAGTGGCGTATTTGAAGGTATATATACAGATGGCGAGAGGGTAGAGAGGCTTTCCTCTGGAGATCCGAGAATGAATGCAACTTACGAGTCACCGGGTGTACCAAGTGACGTAGTTGAAAAAGGTTAGATCCTACCCAGAGAGACATCCGGGATATGGCCATATTGTCTGGAAGATTAGGGTTATAAAGGATATTTGTCAGTGGGGAGCAATCAGAGGCCAATGTGAATTTAGCCTTACATTTCTGCCAAACAGTCAATGAGAAAAGCATGGGACCTAGGAATAAGTGGCGAAAAGAAAGGACTTCCACCGCTGAGGTCGACCAGAGAAGGGAACACGGATGAACAGGGGACAATTGCAAAGACTCAATCTCAGTCCATGTATTGGGAGGGTAGTGGGTGGACCATGACATGAGAAAGCGAAGGTGGGTTGCAAAGTAGTATGTTATTATATCCGGCGCCCCCAAGCCTCCCCTAGAACGTGGGGAAAGCAGAACCGAACGAGCAATCCTGTGCCGCCTTTTGTGCCAAATAAAGTGTAAGAAAGATTTCTGAAGGGAGTGGAGCTTGGACATAGGAACGGGTACGGGCAGAGTTGCAAACAGATATAAAAGTTTGGGTAGCACGGTCATTTTTAGGACATTAATACGACCGAGGAAGGAAATGGGCAAGGCATCCCAGTGTTTCAGAGAGCGAGAAATTGCTATAAACAGTGGGGGAAAATTGGCCTCATATATGGATTGGTAAGAGGAGGTGAGGTTGGTACCTAAATACTTTAAAGAGTGGGTGCACCATCGGTAGGAAAAGGCTGCCTGAAGGGAGGAAAGAACGTCAGGAGAAACATGTATTGGAAGTGCCTCAGTTTTGGACGTGTTGACCTTATAGCCTGATAAAGCCCCAAATTGTTTCAAAGTTTTGTGCAAAATCGGTAAAGAGGTGTGGGGACTCGTAAGTGTAAGGACAATGTCATCTGCAAATAACGATAATTTGTACTCATGAGAATGGGATTGTATTCCCCGGATATCCAGATTCGACCTGATGGCAATAGCCAATGGCTCCAGGCAGAGAATGAACAACAGGGGAGAGAGTGGACAGCCCTGACGAGTGCCATTTGACATCTGAAAGGGGGGTGAGAGAAAGGAGGCTAATCTGACCTGTGAGAAAGGGGATGAATAAAGGGCCTTCAAAGCTGCTACAAATGAACCCCTAAAACCAAATCTCTCCAGAACCATGAACATATAGGGCCAGCTTAAACGGTCAAAGGCTTTTTGAGCATCCAGACTCAATAACACAGCAGGGGTAGAGGAACGATTTACCAAATCAACCAGATCAATAGATCTCCTGGTGTTATCTGCAGCCTGTCTGGCAGGTACAAAGCCCACCTGATCCCTGTGTATGAGCTTGGAGATAATACCGGAGAGTCGATTGGCCAAGATTTTAGTAAAAATCTTATAATCGGAATTAAGTAGGGCAATAGGGCGATAGTTATCTACGATAGAGTGATCCTTATCAGGCTTAGGGATAACCGAGATATATGCACGGGAGAAGTCAGTCTGGGGTATGATTCCCTTAAAAAGATTTCGGTAAAGGGAGAGGAGATGCGGGGCCAAAATACCAATAAAAGATTTATAGTAGGAGTAAGGCAATCCGTCCGGTCCCGGGGCTTTACGAGAAGGGAGGTGTTTAATTGTGTCCAATAATTCCTCTAGTGTAATGTCTGCGTTAAGGGCGTCCATGTCTGAGGATGTTACTTTCGGAAGTGACAAGGGGTCAAAAAAATTGTCAAATGATGACTGTGTGAGAGACGGGTGAAGGTCCGGGGTCAGACAATTATATAATTTCCCATAAAATGAGCCAAAAAGTGTTGCCATGGCCCGAGGGTCATAAGTAGGGCTTCCATCTGGCTGTATTAGAAGGTCGGGCATCGTAGAAGGGGACTGAGCTTTGAGATGGTTGACTAACATACGGTGTGGCTTGTTAGAAAATTCATAAAATTTCTGTTTAACCCAAAGGAGGGACTGTGCAGTCTTACTGGAGTCAAAAGCTTTAATTTGGGCACGTAGAGATGCCACCCTCTGAAGCCCTGAAATAGATGGCCTATTCAGTAACCGACGTTCCGCCACTGAGAGCTGTTGTATGAGAGAGGCCATAGCACTCGCCGAGGACTTTTTTAAACGAGAGCCCATGGAAATACAAAGTCCACGAAAAACCGCCTTGTGGGCCTCCCACAGAGATGAAGAGGAAGCTACGGAACCGACATTAAGAGTGAAATATGAATCGAGTCCCCGTGATAATTCATCCCTAAAATGATCTGTGGAAAGAAATGTCTCATTAAGGCGCCAGTGACACGGTTTGGACACAGCAGGGGGAAAAAAAAGATTTAAGGTCAAAGAGGCATGGTCAGACCAAGTGATGGGATTGATTTCAGAGGAAACCAGAAGTGGGAGCAATGAGGCTGAAATGAAAAAATGATCTAGGCGGGAATAGCTACGGTGAGGGTTGGAGTAAAATGTAAATTACTTATGAAGAGGGTGTTTAATCCGCCAAGCGTCAAAGAGACGATGCTCCCTAATCAATTTACGAAACGATTTTGAAGAGGAGCATTGCCGCTTCGAGGGGGTGGATTCAAAAAGAACTTTCCTATCTTTATGAGGGGAAACAATCAGATTGAAATCTCCCCCTACAATCACCTGTGAGGTAGTAATGGAGTCCAGATTAGCGAGCGTTTGGGACAGGAATTGCAGTTGACCTGTATTGGGAGCATATAAATTCAACAGAACAAGGGGAGTCTCGCCAAGCATACACTAAAATAATATAACGACCCTGACGGTCAACTTTGGAAGAAACAACCCGAAGGGAGCAGTGTGACCCAATAAGGATTGCCACCCCGGCCTTCCCAGAGGGATCAAAGGCCGAGTACGCTTGGGAAAAAAATCTCGAGGCAAAACAGAAAGAGCCAGTTGATTTGAAATGGGTCTCTGGACAAAAATAATGTCTGCTCCTGAGGATCGGAATTCCTTCAAAACCATCCACCGTTTTTGAATGGAGTTGAGGCCCTTGACATTATATGATAGAAACCGCAAAGCCATTATAAAATAACGACAACTGTTTTACATGTAATAGCATTAAAAATTAATAGAATACCATCGATGTAATACAGTAAAAAACAAAGAACATCAAATAGTTGAACACAATACTTTGCAAGGCAATAGTGTAAAGAACAAAAAACAGAGAAATAAGTATCCGCAAGGATATAAACTCGGGAGCAACAATGTGACCCAAGTCGTCTAGGCCTATGGCTAGAAAAAATCGGGAGCAGCAGGACAACCAGAACATCGGAGAGGACGTCAAACCCGGCCAGGAAAGAAATAGTAATCAAAAATGAAAAAAGCACCCAACACAATTTGGCCGGACAGATAAGGGAGACCTGTGGGAAAATTATGTAGAGGAAAAAAAAAAAAAGAGAGAGAACCAAAAACCCAGGAGGAAAAGGTTCATCACCGGATCCAGAAGGTAGCCCCAGAGATTCGTCAAGCAGGTGGATCAGTTGACCGAGGATGGCGCGGACGTTGTGGGGTACGTGAAGGTCTCTTCCGACCTCTGCGAAAATCCCGCTGGGGGTGGCGGACGGACGAGACGGAGTTGGTGGCAGAGAGGACCCATCCTCTGACAGAGGCGGAAGTCCCAGGCGTTTTAGGAAGGAGTCCGCCTCATGAAGATCACGGAGCACAACTTGGGTATTGTCCCTATTTACGACCAACCGAAAGGGAAACCCCCAACGGTAAGGGACACGGTGTTGTTGAAGGTGCATGGTAATCGGCTTCAGGTCTCGTCGCTTAGCCAGCGTAATCGGGGACAGGTCGCAGAAGAGTTGGAGTCTGTCACCCTCAAAATCCAGCGATGATTTATGACGAACAGCAGAAAGTAGAGCTTCTTTGCTTTGAAAAAAATGAAAGCGAACAATAACGTTGCGTGGTCTGGTGCCTTCAGCAGGTTTTGGGCCCAAGGAGCGGTGAGCCCTATCCATACGCCAATCCGCTTCTGGAACTAAGGGGGCAGTGGCAGTAAAGAAGGACAGAAGATGATGGTGCAGCTGTGCATCTGCAATAGACTCGGACATACCGCGAATACGGATATTTTGGCGCCGTTCCCTGTTTTTCAGGTCCTCTTGCTGGAGCTGCATTTGGGACATGGAGTGCTTCAGGTAAGCGTTATCTTCTTCCAGTACGTGGACGTATTGTACCAAATTATCAAACTCGTTTTCCAATCTGTCCGTGCGGTCTCCAATCTGGGCAATTTCCCCTCTAAGCTCCAAGGCCAGCTTTCCCACCTCCGTGGATATGGATGCAGTAATGTTGCGCAAAAAATTTTGTAACTTATTATCCAACGCTGACAATGTGAGGGAAGCTGATGAGGTGGCCTGCTGAGGTGCCTGGATGGAGGGAGGGTGCTTCCCTGATGCAGACTGCTCCGCAACCCCCCCAGTAGCATGCTGGGGCTCATAGTCCTCCAGCAGTGATTGAGTCAGGGCAGAGGCTGGAACATCTGTGGGTGCAGTACCCTCTGCGACCACCAGGGGGCCGCGATCCCTTCCTGGGCTCCCAGCCATACTAGAGGCCGGGCATTGCGGCCTGGAAAGGAACCGCCGGAGCGGCGACGGCCGCGGGTCACGTGACTGCGGGGAGGGGGGCCTCCAGCACCCTATCTTCCCCATCAAGTCTCCTCTCAAGTGCTGGGCCGGGTGCGGGGTACGTAGGACTCACCTGCAGCTGAAGAGGAGTGGAAGCAGCTGTCGGGTGAGTCTATACTGGCCGGGGATGAGCGGAGCTCACTTAAAGTGCGGCCGCCATCGATCCTGGCCGCGCATGCCGAGCATTTCATTATTAGGTTTCAACGGATATAAACAGCGCCATTTTAAAATTAGGAAAGCATATGATCACACTGATCTTGGTGTGATCAGATGCTTTAAGGGCAGAGGAGAGCTCTAAAGTCTAATAGACCCCAGATTTCTCAGAAAAAAGTACCTGTCATTGCTTATTGCTATCACAGGGGATATTTACATTCCCTGTGATAACAGTAAAAGTGATAAAAAAAATGAAAGGTACAGTGTAAAATAAAAGAAAAAGCAAAATAAATAATTATAAACATCCCCCCCTCCTGTGCTTGCATGCAGAGGTAAGTGCAAGCGTAGGTCTCGTGTCAGTGTGTAAACAGAGAATGCATCATGCATATGAAGTATCATCACGAATGTCAGATCGAGGGCAGTAATTCTAGCACTAGACCTTCTATATAAATCTAAAGTGGTAACCTGTAAAGGCTTTTAAAGTGTCACCTATGGATATTAAAAATTTACATAGTTTGCTGCCATTGCCCAGGGATATACAATTTTAAAGCATGTCATGTTTGGTATCTATTTACTCGGCATAACAGCATCAAACAATTGGTCAAAATATTGTGCAATGAAATTCAACAAAGTGTATTTTTCTCAAAAAATTGGGTTTGAAAAATCGCTGTTCAAATACTGTGTGATATAAAAAACTTCAACACCCACTGATTTATTCTATAGGGCCTCTTCTTTAATAAAATATCTAATGTTTGGGTGTTCAAAGTAATTTTCCAGCAAAAAAATGGTTTTCTGTGCCAGAAAAGACCTTCAAGTTGTTAGAAGAGTGGGTGATGTGTGGCATAAGCTT
This sequence comes from Staurois parvus, assembly GCF_062004578.1. Taxonomy (NCBI): domain Eukaryota; kingdom Metazoa; phylum Chordata; class Amphibia; order Anura; family Ranidae; genus Staurois; species Staurois parvus. The sequence goes on along the minus strand of NW_028317893.1, from coordinate 11,161,581 downwards.
CTAATGTTGGCCCTGAAATGCCAGGATAGTAGAAGAACTCCCCCAAATGACTCCCTTTCTAATTTTCTTTTTCAAAACCCTGTGACAAACAGGATATCTGAAAAATACTCACCATGCATCTTATCAAGTTCCTTGGGGGTGTCTAATTTCCAAAAAGGGGTAATTTGAGGGGGGGGTGTTGTAATATCCTGGCACTTTAGGGCCTCCAAAACTGTGATAGGTAGTGTGTTAGTGACATGAGGAAATATTTCCTTTGAAAACCTTAAGGTGGTCATTGGATTTTGGGGGCCTGTATGTGGCTACGCTGCCAAAAAGTCTCTCACATGTGGTATCTCCATACTCAGGAGAAGTAGCAGAATGTGTTTTGGGGTGTTATTCCACATGTTCCTATGGCATTGCATGAGCAATATATCATTTAAGTGACAACTTTGTGTAAAAGAAAAACATTTTGTAATTTTCCAAAAATTTGTGGCAAAAAATTAAATCTTCCATGGACTCAGAATGACTCTCAACAAATTCCTTGGGGTGTCTACTTTCCAAAAAGGGGTCATTTGGGGGGGGGGGTTACTGTCCTGACATTTTAGCACCTCAAGAAATGTGGTAGGCAGTCAGAAAGTAAAAGCAGCTTATATTCCAATATACAATATATACCATAGTTTGTAGATGCTATAACTTTCACACAACCATATTAATATACATATATTGTGATTTTTGTTTTTTACCAAAGACATGTCGCAGAATACATTTTGGCCTAAATGTATGACTACATTTGAGTTTATTGGATATTTTATATAACAGAAAGTAGAAAATACTTTTTTCTCAAAATCTGCAGTCTTTTTTCGTTCATATCACAAAAAACTAAAAAAAACAGTGGTGATCAAATACCATAAAAAAAAGCTTTTTTTGTGTGAAAAAAGGACATAACTTTAGTTTGGGTACAGTATTGCACGACTGCGCAATTATCACTTAAAATAACGCAGTGCTGAATAGCAAAAAATTATCTGGCCAGGAAGGGGGCTGAAGTGGTCATGCCAATATTATTATTATTATACAGTATTTATATAGGACCAAAAGGTTTGCTCAGCGCTGTACATTATAGTGGGGGACATTACATGAGACAATACAGTAACAAAACAATACACGAGGGGTTCGAGGGCCCTGCTCTTTCGAGCTTACAATCTAGGAGGGAGGGGATAGTGGTACAGGAGGAAGTGGCTGTGAGGGATGGAGTGGTAGGAGGAGTGGAGGAGATCGGCTGTTAGGTGAGGGTGGGGTAGGCTTCCCTGAAGAGATGGGTTTTCAGGGTGCGCCTGAAGGTAAGGAGGGTAGGTGACAGTCTGATGGATTGTGTCATATGTTTTATTGAAACTAAGATCTGAGAGAGAAAAAATACTTATCATCATTTGTAGAAGTTATAATAGCAGTATTTTGTCTACATCATGCTCACGCTAACTATTCAGCCACTTCATTTAATAATTGTAGGGTTACATGACAAAATAAAACATTTTAACAGCAAGCAAAAATCAAGTATCTCTGCATTTGTTCCAGTTTTCCTCTCTTCATATTTTTCAAATGAGTACCTCTAGCTAGCTTGTGACAGAGGAAATCTGGAAAAAGTGAATAGAACGTTCACAATACATTTGTTCCAGTCTAGTCCAGTGCTGGTGGTTGTGGGAACCCTGTGCTGAAAAAAAGTGGTACTCCTGCTGGCCCCCTAACATGAAAATGATCCTTTATACTAAAACAAAACTCATAACACTTAACCCTGACATATCGTAACCTAACCACTAACACAAACCTTTAACACCACACACAAGCACTTTATCCCATTATTGCATACTCACCTCATGTAGCACTCATCCAAGAGCATGCAGGTCTCATGCGAAGTCATGCAGCATCAAAATAATGGGACCAGAAGTAACCAGTGTCACACCTATCTTTACAATAAAATGTTTTGAAAATAAGCTATTTCCTGGCAATACGTATGACCTTCTTATGATTTACTAATGAATTCACTCACCATCTCTGGTAACTGATCCCCTTTTCTATCTCCACTAGTGACTGAGCCAACGCTGTATCAAAACAATGAATACTGTACTGAGTATGCAGGATACATCATATACCTCAACTAATTGAAAGTTCTGAAACCTAGGACATTTTGAACTCTAATTACCGCTGTGGACTGTCCTTTGCAATTGTGCAGCTGTACACAAGCAATGGAAAAATGTGTGTGATGTCAGCCCAATTAACGAAGCTGACATGAAAAATCTGTACACATATTCCACACATTAAAAGATACCATTTTTTCTGCAGTATGATTATTCTGAATGCAAACATGTTTCACAGTAACCTAATAGATAGGAACATTTTGGGTTATTTTATGCTACCTCCATACATACTTGTAGTCAGCTGTCTTAAAAGATAAAAGAGGAATTTGATCATAAACTATATTCTGCTATACTTGCATAATGCATACAGCAAATAATTCCTAGCCAGTATAAATGCTAGTTTACCTAACAATAAATGTGAATGTAGGAGTGATACTAAATAACACATATGATGTTCATGGGATGAACACATAGCCCACCCAAAGGTCCCATCCTACAATATATATTGTTTTACATCAAACATTAGCAATGCTATTTCTAATGACAATAACATTTCCATAATCTCCAAAGAATTACAATCTCTTTTGCAGCAATCTGCATAATCTCCTGCTTCAGCTGCTTTCACTCAAGTTTAAGACCATTTTTTTGTATATTTAGTGCTAAAGAACCCAATTTAATCTATAAAGATTTACTGTATGTTTATAAAACAATAAATAACAACTGAAAAGGACTTTGACAAAGGGGTGGAGCCCCAAAACATGTATGCCCACCCACAGCCCGCTGCAGAATTCGTTGTGGCCTGTCTCTCCATCATCCAGCTCAGTAATCCTTTGGCATCCTGCTCCTGCTGTCATAGTGGATGGTAACCCCCATCCTGCTCTTTCAATACCTCAAAATGGTGGGTACAATTGGATACCTCAACATTACATCCCCAAGCAAAACTAGTGAATGCACGAAAATAAGAATAGACGGGGTTTTAACAGTGCTGGAAACTTTCCTCTCAGGAAAAAACAAGGCACAGAATTTTCTAAAAAGAAATAGTTTTATTACAAAATCAGGTAAACTTTCTTCTGGGATAAGTGCCCCATAAAATCATTTAAATGCATCAATCAATAATGTATCCATTCAGCAACCCCTACCAGCTCTCATTAGGTAAAGATGTATACAATACATATAGTGGGTAAAATAGGTATTGAACACATTACCATTTTTCTTAGTAAATTTATTTCTAAAGCTGCTATTGACATGAAATTGTTACCACATGTCGGTAACATACATACAAAGAACAAAAATCAAATAAGTTCAGAAATTAACTTATGTGTAATAAAATGACAGGGAAAAAGTATTGAACACACTAACTGAAATGTATTTAATACTTTGTACAAAATCCTTTGTTGGTAATGATAGCTTCAAGATGCCTCCTGTATGGAAAAACTAGTTGCATGCATTGCTCAGGTGTGATTTTGGTGCATTGCTCCACACAAACAGTCTTTACAGTATATCTTGAAGGTTCTGTGGGCCTCTTCTATGAACTTTGATCTTTAGTTCTTTCTATAGATTTTCTATTGGATTCAAGTCAAGTGAATGGCTGGGCCATTCTAGCAATTTATTTCTTTATTTGAAACCATTTGATAGTTTCCTTGGCTTTGTGTTTGGGATTATTGTCTTGCTGAAATTTCCACCCTTGTTTCATCTTCATCATTCTGGTAGATGGCAGCAGTTTTTATCAAGAATGTCTTGGTACATTTTTCCATTCATCCTTCCTTCAATTATATGAAGTTTGCTAGTACTATATGCTGAAAAACAGTCCCACACCATGATGTTCCCACCTCCAAACTTTACTGTTGGGATGGTGTTTTTGAGGTGATGTGCAGTGCCATCTGAGCTCCAAACATGGTGTGTATTATGGCATCCAAAGAGTTCAATTTTGATGCCATCTGACCAGACTATATTCTCCCAATATTTCATAGGCTTGTCTAAATGTTGTGCAGTAAACTTTAAAGAAGCTTCAACATGCTTTTTCTTTAGCAATGGAGTCTTGAGTGGCGAGTGTGCACACAGGCCATGGCGATTGAGTGCATTACTTATTTTTTAATTTAAAACAAATGTACCTGGTAATTCCAGGTCTTTCTGAAGCTCTCCACAAGTGATCTTTGACTCTTGGACAGCTCTTCTGATTATTCTTTTCACTCCTCTGTCAGAAATCTTGCAAGGAGCATCTGATTGTGGCTGGTTTATTGTGAAATGATGTTTTTTTCACTTGTGGATTATGGCCCCAACAGTGTTCACTGAAGCATTCAAAGGTTTAGAAATCCTTCTATAATCAATGCCATCAGTATGTTTTGCAACAATAAGGTTGTGAAGGTCTTCAGAGAGCTCTTTCTTGTGTGACACCTTGGTAATGTGATACCTTTTTATAGGGCATCAGTTAAGACTGAACCTGAAGCTGATATTAATTTGCACTATCAAGAGACAGGATTTCTTTCTAATTACTGATAGATTTCAACTGTTGTCTTGGCTTTCCATGCCTTTTGCATCTCCCATTCTTCATGTGTTCAATACTTTTTCTGTGTGTCATTCCATTTTATTATACATAACTTAATTTGTAAACATATTTGTTTTTGTTTCTGTGTATAAATGAATAACATGAGTTGTTACCGATATGTGGTGAACATTTCATGCCAATAGCAGCTTTAGAAATATATTTACTGAGAAAAATTGTGACATGTTCAATACTTATTTTACCCGCTGTATATCATATGAATATCCCAACACGTTTTGCAGAATGAGCTTCTCCAGGAGTTTGTGGGGTGCAGTTGAATACAACTGACAAAAAAAGAGAGAAAACCATATCATAATACATGCATTTATTCTGCAAAATGCATTAGGATACTAGCATGTTCCTTGAAAGTCTTTGCATTGCAACAATACTCTGCTCTTGAACTGCCTCACAAATAATGGGGAATTCTGTATCTATGACCATCATAAAGCAATTCATTCATTAACATGAATTATGCAAGCACACCGGGGGTTGGTTTACTAAAGCTGGAAAGTGAAAAATTGGGGGGCAGCTCTGTATAGAAACCAATCAACTTCCAGGTTTTTGTCAAAGCTTAATTGAACAAGTTGAAGTTAGAAGCTGATTGGCTACCATGCACAACTGCATCAAATTTTGTACTCTCCAGTTTTAGTAAATCAACGCCAACATGATATAATGACAGATTTGCCATGAGACTGGGCAGAAGAATCACCCACAGACATGGCGTCCCCTTTTGAATACAGTCTTTTAACAAGGCTTTTCAGGATGTTAGAAAATCTATGTGCTCCACAGTACCATTTTCACCTGCAAGACAGAAAAGACATGTATAACACCATCAAAAAATAGATTTTTGTTTTATAGAACTGCAAGGAGGGTAGTAGTAATTTTTCTAGATCCCAGAGTTAAACACCCTAAGCCTAAGTCCTTGGCATTGATGAACCCTTTTTTTGTTTTTAATTCAAACTTAATTACACACCCTCCCAAACATGGACTAGTTTCAGAAAAAATATGTGAATAATAACATGAGGATGGTAATTTGTTGGCTACCAAGTTGATGCTTTGTCTTCAATCAATATTAAGTTACTGATCTGTAATGCGTTTAGAGATAAGAAACCAGACAAAAAAAACAAAACAAAACATGTTTCATAGTACTTTTCAACAGCAACATAGAAAATAAGGTTTAGATATCATGTCTGTGCAAGGCAGTGAGAGAGTTACACACTGTCTTTAAAAAGCACACTCCCACACCATCCCACTCAGGCATTAACAGCAAGGCTCTTACTTTCCATTCATCACACATCAGCATCAGAGGTTGGTCATCAGCTCTGAGGAAATGGATTCGTCCCCGAAACGCATCAGTCATTTGACCGCACTGACAGTGAGAACACCTTGCCTGCCGTTGTGGCCATTGTCATTTTTCTATGCTTTTTAGATACATGCTTCGTCTGTGAGTATGTTTTTATTATTCTTTCACTCCTACAATAAACCTTGGATAACGCACTAGGTGTGTGCGCCACCTGTTTTCTCTCTATCTTTTTATTTTTTGATGCTCGCTTTAACCACTTGCTCTCCTGAGGATTTACCCCCCCTTTCTAACCAGGTCATTTTTTGCATTACGGCGCTGCGTTACTTTAACTGACAATTGCATGGTCATGCAACACTGCACCCATTATATTAATAATAGCAACGATCAGCAACTTATAGCGGGATTGTGGGACTGCAGCGGGCAGTCTGACAATGGGGGGAACTGACTTGGTGTCACTGACATTCTCAGTAACACCAATACAGTAATCAGTGCTAAAAAAAGCACTGTACTAATGCCACTGGGCAGGAAGGGGTTAACATGAGGGGCGATCACAGGGTTAACTGTGTGCTGGGAGTGTTTTACTGGGTGGAAGTGTGTTTGTGGTTCTCTGTAAGCACACTTCTCTTGATGGCTGTGCTGTGTAAAGTTGTGGGGAAGAGGCTCTTGTGCTTTGTGCTTATTAGTCTCCCCCCCTTTCCTGGCCTGCCAGGCTGCATGCTTTTTTAACAATCTGCTTTGTATTTTGGGAGGACCCCATGCCATTTTTTAAATGTTGGTGTGGGGAAGCCTGGTAAGGATTGGGGGGACCCCCATGCTGTTCTTTTTTCATTTTTAATGTTGGCACTTGTTTGTTCACATTCTGCTGTCATCAGGGAATCCTGTTGACAACAGATGAGTCATGGTTGTTAAGGATGTGGCGGTCACCCACTATAAACAACCAGCTATTCACAATTAATTAAAAAAAAAAAAATCTGAATGACACAAATGCATTCTTTTTTTAATTATAACTTTTTTTTGGTCTTGTCACCATTCTTTTCTATGTCCATTTGGAAATTTGGATACATCCAAAACATTAATTAAAATGAAACAAATCACTCATGTCTGATACTAATAGTTTTTTTTGCCTCATTCACAAACGTATCTTCGTGGAGGGCTGTGTTTACCCACACACGGATGCACAGGTGTTTCGTGCATCCCCATGCAAGTAGTCCCATTGGTTGCCTGCACAGGGATGCATGGAATAGCTATGCAGGTAAACATGGCCCTCCCCAGGGGTACACTTATGTATGCCCCATGTGAATAAAGCCCTACACACACAAGCACGCACCAATTACACACAAACATGCCACAACTCTTCTTCCCCTCTTTGCTTTACTTAAGGCAATTTATTTTCCGAGCTGAATATCTGATATATATATTTAAAGCTTGGGTTTTAGCTTTCATTATATCTTAATAGATCTGTAAAGCTTTAATTTAAACTATTAATAAAGGCTGAATTTCTTTTTTATTTCAGTGTACAAATCAGCACTATGGATTGTAAAAGGAAATACGCAATGGTCATATTTGCATATATATATTCTTGATCGGTGGTTATTATATCTCGCATTTATTTCTAAACAAAGCATCAAAAACATTTTACAGAAGTGAAAACACACATGAATATAAAGCATAATAAAAAGGTAAAAAAAGCAACAATCTGACAGATCCAAAAACAAATTTGTTCTATTTCTTTCAAACAGTGATTCCCTAAACCTGTCAGCGTGCTCCCTCCTTATTTTTCTATGCACCATTTAATGTTAAATTTAATTTTCTGTTTCTCCCAGGGGCTTGGAAAACATTACAGTATCCAACAGCTGTTATACAATTTCAGCGGTTCAGCGCCTTTTCTTATTTGAGGAACTAGGCTTAAAGTAGAATTTCCCAGGGCCTTCAGTAGCCAGGAATATACAGTCATCCATTACAAAAACAATGTCCTGCAATGGTAAATACCTTGTGGTTAATGAACACATCTGTGCATATATTCTCCTTCCCTGAGGAGTTGTGTATAATACTAGAATTGAAAAAAAAAAACAACAACACAAATCCATCAAATAAGCATTACAGGTCTAATTTAACCCTTATGGTGTCATTACCTAGTTCCCTTATTGAACTTCGCATGGCTAAGACATTAGACCATTTTTTCCACCAACCTCAAATGAAATATATGCTAAAGACTGGAAAATTCAGTGCAGGAATAAAATACTGTTTTCTTGATGTTATGTATTACAATAATTCTGAAGATTATTATACAGACTGTATCTTTACTAGCGTACACAAACACTTATACTGTCCAAAATTCCTACTAAATGTAATATTGTTTTGAGTTATAATAAATCAATCTAGATTTAAGCCTGAAACAATAAAAAAGATATACAAATCTTACATTAATGAATTCAATCATTTAAATGTCTTATAATAATTGTTTTACATAAAAACAAAAACCTGAATTCATTCTTAAATTATTGTGATGTCTGTGGACACCTACTGTGTATAGAAGAGATTTTATTTAAAGAAAAATGATGTGAATCCTAACTGTGTGCATGATGTTATTTGTGCTTATGTGTAAAGAGTATGATTGTCAGTTCATTTAAATGATTTAATATTTTATATTTTCTTGCATAAGGTTTTATATTTTTTTCTACATTGAACTTTTTACCAAGCTCTATAATTTTCACAAGGGCACTGATATGCTATCATGGGGTTCAGTTTCTGAGCCTCACAGCTCTATAAAAGAACACAATACATTCTACTCAACGTAAATGAAAAAGAGTTGAAATACTACTAATGTAATGCATACTGTATGTATGTGTAAGGGGCCCTTTAAAACGTTTTTAAACCTTAGACATGAAGTCTGAACATAGCACTTATGTTTGCATGCCTCTAAAACATAGTGTATCATTTCTCTCTGCTGTCTAGTTCCTCTAGTATCAGCATGAGTCACTTCTGACAAGTTTTCCTGACACCAAGAGAAAAAAAGGTGACAGGGAAGGGACAGGGGGGTGTCTCTTCCCTTCAATCAGCTCTTAGAGCTCTTGTGCAGTGTGTAATTGCTGCTTTCTGCCCCCTGCTATGTGAGTCTGTGAAAAATCAGTTTTTATCTGAGTTTTGAAAGGATGTATAGGACAAATGGCTACAAATAAACAGGTACAGCTTATGTAGAAGGATTTGTTTCATCTCCATGTATCACCTGAGTCTTGTCACTTCACTGGGTATGGGTAAGGGTTTACAACCATTTCAAGGACTGAGTTTTGTTTCCCTTGAAGAGTACTATGGCAACGAGCTGCTCTCAGTGGTAGGTGAGCTCTGTTCCAATCAGGAGAGAGCACATGAGAGAGGGAAATTTGTGAATTTAAGCTGTTTAGTGGCTGTGTGAGGAGCTGACATCTTGTTCTCAAAGGAGAGGACTGATAGGGATCACCATGTAGTAACTAATTGATGACCACTGATCCTGAGGGAGCATGGTGTCATCAGTTGTGTTATTATTATTATTATTATACAGGATTTATATAGCGCCAATAGTTTGCTCAGCGCTTTGCAAGATAACGGGAGACAATACAGCAACAATACAGTTCAATACAAGAGGGATAGGAGGGCCCTGCTCCTTGGAGCTTACAATCTAGGAGGGAGGAACTAGTGGCACAAAAGGTAGTAACTGTAGGGGATGGACTGGTTGGAAGAGTAGAAGATTCCATTATTATCTGAGGGCAGGATAGGCTTCCCTGAAGAGATAGGTTTTCAGAGATCGCCTAAAAGTGAGCAGAGTAGGCGATAGTCTGATAATTTGGGGTAGAGAGTTCCAGAGGATGGGGAAGCTCTTGAGAAGTCCTGGAGACTAGCATGGGAGGAGGAGACAAGGGAGATAGAGAGCAGGAGGTTGTGCGAGGAGCAGAGAGGACGATTTGGGTGATATTTGGAGACAAGATCGGTGATGTAATTTGGAGCAGAGTTATAAATGGCTTTATATGTTATTGTTAATGTTTTGAATTGTATCCGTTGGGCAATGGGAAGCCAGTGGAGGGGTTGGCAGAGAGGGGTGGCAGATACAGAACGGTTAGCAAGGTGGATGAGTCTGGCAGCAGCATTCATGATAGACTGAAGAGGGGATAGCCTGCGATGAGGTAGGCCAATGAGGAGGGAGTTACAATAGTCAAGTCGAGATATAACAAGGGAGTGAATAAGTTGCTTAGTGGTTTCCAAGGTTAAGAACGGTCGTGTTTCCTCAGGGTAAAACTTTACCCCCTAATGGAGAAAGGTTGGAAAGAAAGTACCTTTACCTCCATTGTATGGAGAGGTGTCTAATAACAGAAAAAGTGTACCTATCACTGGATGTGAAGTAATCCAGCAGTTTTACCACAAACTTGACAAAACGGTGGTGTTCAGTAAAACTGTTGTTTCAGTAAATTTTCCATATATGTTTAATATACTTAATTGCCAAAAGTATTGGGACACCCCTTCAAATCACTGGATTCAGGTGTTCAAATTACCTTCATGGCCACTGGTGTATAAAATCAAGCACCTAGGCATGCTTCTACAAACATCTGTGAAAGAATGTGTTGCTCTCAGGAGCTCAGTGAATTCAAGCGTGGTACCGTGCTAGGACATCACCTGTGCAATAATTCCATTTGTGAAATTTCCTTGCTACTGAATATTCCATGGTCAACTGTTAGTGGTATTATAACAAAGTGTAAGCAACTGGGAACAACAACAACTCAGCCACAAAGTGGTAGGATATGTAAAAAGTGATGCCCGTAGCAAAAAAAAAAAAATAGCGAAGGGTAGACGTAACCGTTTGAAGAGGGGAGGACAGCCAGGAAAGGGTTAAGGATAGGCTGGCAAGGTTTTAAAATATGCAGGCTTACTTGATTGGAGATGGCGTGGTGTGGGGTGGGGTCTCAAGCACCTTTGGGAGTGGTGTAGAGTCACAACGTCTTCGATACAGAGGGCAGACGTAGGAAGAAACTTCACTGAGACCCTCTACATGTGGCAATTTTGGCATGGGACCACTTGCTGTCCCAGGTGGGGGCTTCAGCCACTTCCAGGACCACTGCCTGGCTGCAGGACCAGGTATCCTCTCTGCTGGGGGACCAGGTCTCCAGGATGGTGGTGGGGGGGCAGGAGTTCTCACATGCTCGGTGGTCCAGACCTCCTTAATGCTTCAGCCCAGAATCCACTCTCAGAGCTTTGCACCACTGTAGGAGCCCTGAGAGGGACACTACAGGCCTGCCGGCGAGGCGCTTGCAAGCCTCTGCTGACGGCATGCTCAGGAGGTATCCTCAGCTATGGCAGAGCTCGGCTGGTGGGGTACCTCATGGAGTCAGCCTCTCTCCCCCCCTGCTTGGCGGCAAGTGTGGGGATGTTCGGATACCTCCCCCGATGAGGTGCCTGTCAGGGAGGAGGTCTGGCACGGGAGAAGGTTGGCTGTGGCTGCCGGACTGTCACGACCTGCAGCTGGCGGCCCCACTGGATCCATGGGCTCATCTTCTGGGACAGTGGAGAGGAGGAGTGGCTCTGGGAGGAGTGCAGATGGCCGCTCTTCTGCTCGGAAGATCAGGACTTCGGTGGGCGGGTCTGAACTCTGCCCCCCAAGTGGCGTGCCTCGGTACTGCTGCATTGGGGCCAGATGCTGGCTTGCGGGACTTGCTCTTTGGCTTGTGAGATTTGCTACGGGGGTTTGAAATAGGTGGTGGTGACCAATCTGCACCTGTGGTTGCTTGTATCCTGCCTAGTGGCAGGGAGGTGTTTGGCAGTCAGGTGAGGGGTCCGTGGAGGATCAGGGGGTTGCGGGAGCTTCCCCTCTGTGATCGGGATCGGGCACTGGGGTATCTTCTGTGACAATATCAGTTGCTGCTGGATCGGTGATGGGAGACCAGTCAGAGGCATCGGGGGATGGTGCGAGGAAGTCAGAACCTGTCCGTCTCGCTGACTCTGCGAAGTACGAGGTTTAAGTTTGTTTCGAGGGCCTGTTAGGTGTTCACTTGAAGATGGAGGTCCGAGAGAAGATTTGAAAAGATGAGTATATAGAAATATTCACTCTTCTGCCCCTGGAGAAATTTAACTTGGAGAGGGTAAAGCCAGAGAAAAGCAAGAAGGAGGATGAGGAGAAGAGATGGTACCGGCTCATCCCTCGCACCCTCTCTAACTGGTTGCAGGTGTTTGCTATTATGGCCAGTGTCATTGGGGAGAAGACTCTTGAGCATTTCTTGGTGCTTCTCTGTTATCTCAATGCTATTAGTGAGGACCACAGGGTCTAAGGGGGCACTGCCTGGCTCTGTTATGATGAACAGTTCCAGCAGCGGAGGGCAGTCCAACTGTACTTGCATTGGGACCACAAGGAAATTAGCCTATGGATAAATCTTATGACTAGAGATGAGCGAAGTAGCCGAAGTGGAATTCGAGTCGAATATCGGAAAAATTTCGATTTTTTCCGAAAATGGCGGCGGACATGTGCGGCGACGGAGCGGGGATGTCTGGGAAGGCGCGCAGACAAGGCGCGCTGACCCATAATGCATTCCTCAATGACATGTGATCGCATCAGCCAGCCAGCCAGCACTGTGTAATGGTCGAGCTATAAATAGCGGCCATTTTGGAATTCTTCATTTGCCTGCAGTCATTGAACAGAGGCAGACCGCTCTATATTAGGGACAGAGTTAGGGCCACAGAAACGATACTTGGGGACAGAGAAACGTTACTTAGGGACAGAGAACCATTACTCAGGGACACAGAATTGTTAGTGAGGGCCACAGAATCGTTACTTAGGGACAAAGAAACGCTAGTTAGGGCCACAGAATTCTTACTCAGGGACAGACAGAATTGTTACTGAGTGCCAGAGAATTGTTACTTAGGGCCACAGAAACGTTATTAGGGCCACAGAATTGTTACTCAGGGACAGACAGAATTGTTACTGAGTGCCAGAGAATTGTTACTTAGGGCCACAGAAACTTTAGTTAGGGCCACAGAATTGTTACTCAGGGACAGACACAGAATTGTTACTGAGGGCCACAGAACTGTTACTTAGGGCCACAGAAACGTTATTAGGGCCACAGAATTGTTACTCAGGGACAGACAGAATTGTTACTGAGTGCCAGAGAATTGTTACTTAGGGCCACAGAAACTTTAGTTAGGGCCACAGAATTGTTACTCAGGGACAGACACAGAATTGTTACTGAGGGCCACAGAACTGTTACTTAGGGCCACAGAAACTTTAGTTAGGGCCACAGAATTGTTACTCAGGGACAGACACAGAATTGTTACTGAGGGCCACAGAACTGTTACTTAGGGCCACAGAATTGTTACTCGCACAGACACAGAATTGTTACTCAGGGACACAGAACTGTTACTGAGGGCCACAGAACTGTTACTTAGGGCCACAGAATTGTTACTCGCACAGACACAGAATTGTTACACAGGGACACAGAATTGTTACTGAGGGCCACAGAACCGTTACTTAGGGCCACAGAATTGTTACTCAGGGACACAGAATTGTTACTGAGGGCCACAGAACTGTTACTTAGGGCCACAGAATTGTTATCGCACAGACACAGAATTGTTACTCAGGGACACAGAACTGTTACTTAGGGCCACAGAATTGTTACTCGCACAGACACAGAATTGTTACACAGGGACACAGAATTGTTACTGAGGGCCACAGAACCGTTACTTAGGGCCACAGAATTGTTACTGAGGGCCACAGAACTGTTACTTAGGGCCACAGAATTGTTACTCGCACAGACACAGAATTGTTACTCAGGGACACAGAACTGTTACTGAGGGCCACAGAACTGTTACTTAGGGCCACAGAATTGTTACTCGCACAGACACAGAATTGTTACTCAGGGACACAGAACTGTTACTGAGGGCCACAGAACTGTTACTTAGGGCCACAGAATTGTTACTCGCACAGACACAGAATTGTTACACAGGGACACAGAATTGTTACTGAGGGCCACAGAACCGTTACTTAGGGCCACAGAATTGTTACTGAGGGCCACAGAATTGTTACTGAGGGCCACAGAACTGTTACTTAGGGCCACAGAATTGTTACTCGCACAGACACAGAATTGTTACTAAGGGACACAGAACTGTTACTGAGGGCCACAGAACTGTTACTTAGGGCCACAGAATTGTTACTCGCACAGACACAGAATTGTTACACAGGGACACAGAATTGTTACTGAGGGCCACAGAACCGTTACTTAGGGCCACAGAATTGTTACTGAGGGCCACAGAACTGTTACTTAGGGCCACAGAATTGTTACTCGCACAGACACAGAATTGTTACTCAGGGACACAGAACTGTTACTGAGGGCCACAGAACTGTTACTTAGGGCCACAGAATTGTTACTCGCACAGACACAGAATTGTTACTCAGGGACACAGAACTGTTACTGAGGGCCACAGAACTGTTACTTAGGGCCACAGAATTGTTACTCGCACAGACACAGAATTGTTACACAGGGCCACAGAATTGTTACTGAGGGCCACAGAACCGTTACTTAGGGCCACAGAATTGTTACTGAGGGCCACAGAACTGTTACTTAGGGCCACAGAATTGTTACTCGCACAGACACAGAATTGTTACTCAGGGACACAGAACTGTTACTGAGGGCCACAGAACTGTTACTTAGGGCCACAGAATTGTTACTCGCACAGACACAGAATTGTTACACAGGGACACAGAATTGTTACTGAGGGCCACAGAACCGTTACTTAGGGCCACAGAATTGTTACTGAGGGCCACAGAACTGTTACTTAGGGCCACAGAATTGTTACTCGCACAGACACAGAATTGTTACTCAGGGACACAGAACTGTTACTGAGGGCCACAGAACCGTTACTTAGGGCCACAGAATTGTTACTCAGGGACACAGAATCGTTTAATTAAAGAGTATGTCAGACAAAATGCAGAGAAGTGGCAGAGGAGGCAATGTTTTAGGAGCGAGCAGACGTGGCAGCAGAGGAAGGGGTCGAGGCAGCACTATTCGCAGCCAGAGGCTAGTGCTCCCGGTGTCATCCAGTACAGTGAGGAAGAGCTAACAGAGGGCGGTCAGGAACGGGGGGAGACATCCGCCTCTTCAGCAGCCAGGCGAAGAAGTAGTGGCGAGGAGAGTGGCTCGGTAGCCGGTGTAGAGACAGGTCTGTCTCCTGACCCACACGCAGCCGAGGGGGCTAGTAGTGAGGCGGAGACCCTAATTGATGATGATGAGGCTGATCGCACTTGGCAGCCTCGTCGTCATCAGGCTATTGCTTCCGCATCATCAGGAGAAGAGGGTGGCAGCTTGGCAGCGAGCAAAACAGTCGGTGGGTTGTCTCCATCGCCAGACTCTGCCATGTGCCACTTTCAGGTCTCCTCACACACTGCTGATGTGTTGAATTTTTTGACATAGGGTGCTGGCAGATTACGGGCCTCCCATAGCTGCTGCCAGGCCCCTAATCTGCCATGGGCCCCTATACCGCCTCCTCATGCTGCTGCCAGGTCCACAGTCTCTCATGCCATGTGCCACTTTCAGGTCTCCTCACACTGCTGGTGTGTTGAATTTTTTGACATAGGGTGCTGGCAGATTACGGGCCTCCCATAGCTGCTGCCAGGCCCCTAATCTGCCATGGGCCCCTATATACCGCCTCCTCATGCTGCTGCCAGGTCCAGAGTCTGTCATGGGTCCCTGTACGGCCTCCCATTGCTGCTGTCTCCATCGCCACACTCTGCCATGTGCCACTTTCAGGTCTCCTCACACACTGCTGGTGTGTTGAATTTTTTGACATAGGGTGCTGGCAGATTACGGGCCTCCCATAGCTGCTGCCAGGCCCCTAATCTGCCATGGGCCCCTATACCGCCTCCTCATGCTGCTGCCAGGTCCACAGTCTCTCATGCCATGTGCCACTTTCAGGTCTCCTCACACTGCTGGTGTGTTGAATTTTTTGACATAGGGTGCTGGCAGATTACGGGCCTCCTATAGCTGCTGCCAGGCCCCTAATCTGCCATGGGCCCCTATACCGCCTCCTCATGCTGCTGCCAGGTCCAGGCGAACGTAGTCACACAGGGGAGGAACTTCTGAGTGTAATGAACAGAGAAATCGACAGATGGCTGTCTCCGCGCAAACTGAAAATCGGAACCATGTTGACCGACAACGGAAAGAACATGGTGTCTGCTCTGCGTCAAGGAAGGTTGTGCCATGCGCCATGCATGGCTCACGTGTTCAATCTGGTTGTCAAGCGGTTCCTAAAATCCACCATCCCACTGCAAGACATCCTTAAAATGTCACGTAAACTTTGCATGCATTTCAGCCATTCCTACACCGCAAAGCACACCCTCCTTGAGCTGCAGCGGCAGAACGGAATTCAACATCATCACCTGATCTGCGACGTTGCAACAAGGTGGAATTCAACCCTACACATGTTAGACCGCCTTTACGAGCAGCGAAAGGCCATCACCGATTTCCTGATGTTACAAGCGGATAAAGGTACTCCCCTGTGTAACTTCGATGTCAGCCATTGGCAGCTCCTGCGTGACACCTGCCGCTTGCTCAGGCCCTTTGAGGAGGCCACGCTATTCGTGAGTCGGCAGGACTATGGGATGAACGACGTCATTCCTCTGTTGCACGTCCTTGAACAAATGCTGTTAACAATGGCTGGTCAGGGTGCGGTAGACGTGGCGCACAGATCTCAACGCCACATGACCCCTGTGGGGGCAGGACAGGAAGAAGCGGAGGAGGTAGAGGAGGACATTTGTGCTCAGGAATTATTGAGTGAAATGGGTGGTTTTTCCACTCAGCGGACAGGAGTGGAGGAGCAGGAGCATCTGGTAGAGGAGGAGGAGGAGGAGACAGAGGACCCAGACGCACCGTGGCAGTATGCTGTGGAGATGGAGGCAGGGAGTCCCTCGCATTCCTTGGCACAAATGGCCCATAGCATGCTCGGTTGCTTGTGTAGCGACAGCCGAATAATACCCATCAGACAGAGGGATGACTTTTGGCTGTCCACCTTGTTGGACCCTCGCTACCGTTCAAAAATGGTGGCCTTTTTCACACCTGCTGAGAGGGAGGCCAAAATAACGTACTATAAAAACCACCTATGTAGTCAGTTGGTCTCTGCCTTTGTGCGCCAACGTCCATCCTCAGACACTTTGGGCCCTGTGCGCTCGCGTTCCGCTGCCATGGCAGCAGGGGAGGGGTGGGGTGGTAGGAGCAGTGGCAGCTCCACCAGCAGCGGCTGCCTCAGTCTGCAGTCGATGATGAGTAGCTTTCTTCACCAGCGCAGTGAGGAAACTACTAACCAGCCGCAGCAGCAGCAGCAGCAGCAGCATCAGGTGGACCTGGAGCAGGACCTCAAACAACAGGCTTGGGCCTACTTGGACAGCACCCTGCCAACCGAGGTAGACAATCCCCTTGACTACTGGGCAACGAAACTTGACCTTTGGCCCCAACTAGCTGAATTTGCCCTTGAAAGGCTGTCATGCCCGGCCAGTAGCGTGGCATCGGAGCGCGTGTTTAGTGCGGCAGGAGGTATTGTAACTCCGCGGAGGACACGACTGTCCACCCAAAGTGTGGAGAGACTCACGTTTGTGAAAATGAATCAGGCGTGGATTAGTCTGGATTTCAAACCACCAGTTCCTGACACAACTGACTAAATCCGCCATGAATCATGCCTCAAACATGTGCCACTTTCAGGTCTCCTCACACACTGCTGGTGTGTTCTATTTTTTGTCATAGGGTGCTGGCAGATTACGGGCCTCCCATAGCTGCTGCCAGGCCCCTAATCTGCCATAGGCCCCTATATACCGCCTCCTCATGCTGCTGCCAAGTCCAGAGTCTCTCATGGGTCCCTATACGGCCTCCCATTGCTGCTGTCTCCATCGCCACACTCTGCCATGTGCCACATTCAGGTCTCTTCACACTGCTTGTGTTTTCAATTTTTTGACATAGGGTGCTGGCAGATTACGGGCCTCCCATAGCTGCTGCCAGGCCCCTAATCTGCCATGGGCCCCTATATACCGCCTCCTCATGCTGCTGCCAAGTCCAGAGTCTCTCATGGGTCCCTATACGGCCTCCCATTGCTGCTGTCTCCATCGCCACACTCTGCCATGTGGCACTTTCAGGTCTCCTCACACACTGCTGGTGTGTTGAATTTTTTGACATAGGGTGCTGGCAGATTACGGGCCTCCTATAGCTGCTGCCAGGCCCCTAATCTGCCATAGGCCCCTATATACCGCCTCCTCATGCTGCTGCCAGGTCCAGAGTCTATCATGGGTCCCTATACGGCCTCCCATTGCTGCTGTCTCCATCGCCACACTCTGCCATGTGCCACATTCAGGTCTCTTCACACTGCTTGTGTTTTCAATTTTTTGACATAGGGTGCTGGCAGATTACGGGCCTCCCATAGCTGCTGCCAGGCCCCTAATCTGCCATGGGCCCCTATATACCGCCTCCTCATGCTGCTGCCAAGTCCAGAGTCTCTCATGGGTCCCTATACGGCCTCCCATTGCTGCTGTCTCCATCTCCACACTCTGCCATGTGCCACTTTCAGGTCTCCTCACACACTGCTGGTGTGTTGAATTTTTTGACATAGGGTGCTGGCAGATTACGGGCCTCCTATAGCTGCTGCCAGGCCCCTAATCTGCCCTAGGCCCCTATATACCGCCTCCTCATGCTGCTGCCAGGTCCAGAGTCTCTCATGGGTCCCTATACAGCCTCCCATTGCTGCTGTCTCCATCGCCACACTCTGCCATGTGCCACATTCAGGTCTCTTCACACTGCTTGTGTTTTCAATTTTTTGACATAGGGTGCTGGCAGATTACGGGCCTCCCATAGCTGCTGCCAGGCCCCTAATCTGCCATGGGCCCCTATATACCGCCTCCTCATGCTGCTGCCAAGTCCAGAGTCTCTCATGGGTCCCTATACGGCCTCCCATTGCTGCTGTCTCCATCGCCACACTCTGCCATGTGCCACTTTCAGGTCTCCTCACACACTGCTGGTGTGTTGAATTTTTTGACATAGGGTGCTGGCAGATTACGGGCCTCCTATAGCTGCTGCCAGGCCCCTAATCTGCCCTAGGCCCCTATATACCGCCTCCTCATGCTGCTGCCAGGTCCAGAGTCTCTCATGGGTCCCTGCACGGCCTCCCATTGCTGCTGTCTCCATCGCCACACTCTGCCATGTGCCACTTTCAGGTCTCCTCACACACTGCTGGTGTGTTGAATTTTTTGACATAGGGTGCTGGCAGATTACGGGCCTCCTATAGCTGCTGCCAGGCCCCTAATCTGCCATAGGCCCCTATATACCGCCTCCTCATGCTGCTGCCAGGTCCAGAGTCTCTCATGGGTCCCTGTACGGCCTCCCATTGCTGCTGTCTCCATCGCCACACTCTGCCATGTGCCACATTCAGGTCTCTTCACACTGCTGGTGTGTTGAATTTTTTGACATAGGGTGCTGGCAGATTACGGGCCTCCCATAGCTGCTGCCAGGCCCCTAATCTGCCATGGGCCCCTGTACCGCCTCCTCATGCTGCTGCCAGGTCCACAGTGTCTCATGCCATGTGCCACTTTCAGGTCTCCTCACACTGCTGGTGTGTTGAATTTTTTGACATAGGGTGCTGGCAGATTACGCGCCTCCTATAGCTGCTGCCAGGCCCCTAATCTGCCATGGGCCCCTATACCGCCTCCTCATGCTGCTGCCAGGTCCAGAGTCTCTCATGGGTCCCTGTACGGCCTCCCATTGCTGCTGTCTCCATCGCCACACTCTGCCATGTGCCACATTCAGGTCTCTTCACACTGCTGGTGTGTTGAATTTTTTGACATAGGGTGCTGGCAGATTACGGGCCTCCTATAGCTGCTGCCAGGCCCCTAATCTGCCATGGACCCCTATATACTGCCTCCTCATGCTGCTGCCAGGTCCAGAGTCTCTCATGGGTTCCTGTACGGCCTCCCATTGCTGCTGTCTCCATCGCCACACTCTCCCATGTGCCACATTCAGGTCTCTTCACACTGCTGGTGTGTTGAATTTTTTGACATAGGGTGCTGGCAGATTACGGGCCTCCCATAGCTGCTGCCAGGCCCCTAATCTGCCATGGGCCCCTGTACCGCCTCCTCATGCTGCTGCCAGGTCCACAGTGTCTCATGCCATGTGCCACTTTCAGGTCTCCTCACACTGCTGGTGTGTTGAATTTTTTGACATAGGGTGCTGGCAGATTACGGGCCTCCTATAGCTGCTGCCAGGCCCCTAATCTGCCATGGGCCCCTATACCGCCTCCTCATGCTGCTGCCAGGTCCAGAGTCTCTCATGGGTCCCTGTACGGCCTCCCATTGCTGCTGTCTCCATCGCCACACTCTGCCATGTGCCACATTCAGGTCTCTTCACACTGCTGGTGTGTTGAATTTTTTGACATAGGGTGCTGGCAGATTACGGGCCTCCCATAGCTGCTGCCAGGCCCCTAATCTGCCATGGGCCCCTGTACCGCCTCCTCATGCTGCTGCCAGGTCCACAGTGTCTCATGCCATGTGCCACTTTCAGGTCTCTTCACACTGCTGGTGTGTTGAATTTTTTGACATAGGGTGCTGGCAGATTACGGGCCTCCTATAGCTGCTGCCAGGCCCCTAATCTGCCATGGGCCCCTATACCGCCTCCTCACGCTGCTGCCAGGTCCAGAGTCTCTCATGGGTCCCTGTACGGCCTCCCATTGCTGCTGTCTCCATCGCCACACTCTGCCATGTGCCACATTCAGGTCTCTTCACACTGCTGGTGTGTTGAATTTTTTGACATAGGGTGCTGGCAGATTACGGGCCTCCTATAGCTGCTGCCAGGCCCCCAATCTGCCATGGACCCCTATATACCACCTCCTCATGCTGCTGCCAGGTCCAGAGTCTCTCATGGGTCCCTGTACGGCCTCCCATTGCTGCTGTCTCCATCGCCACACTCTGCCATGTGCCACTTTCAGGTCTCCTCACACACTGCTGGTGTGTTGAATTTTTTGACATAGGGTGCTGGCAGATTACGGGCCTCCCATAGCTGCTGCCAGGCCCCTAATCTGCCTTGGGCCCCTATATACCGCCTCCTCATGCTGCTGCCAAGTCCAGAGTCTCTCATGGGTCCCTATACGGCCTCCCATTGCTGCTGTCTCCATCGCCACACTCTGCCATGTGCCACTTTCAGGTCTCCTCACACACTGCTGGTGTGTTGAATTTTTTGACATAGGGTGCTGGCAGATTACGGGCCTCCTATAGCTGCTGCCAGGCCCCTAATCTGCCATGGGCCCCTATACCGCCTCCTCATGCTGCTGCCAGGTCCAGAGTCTCTCATGGGTCCCTGTACGGCCTCCCATTGCTGCTGTCTCCATCGCCACACTCTGCCATGTGCCACTTTCAGGTCTCCTCACACACTGCTGGTGTGTTGAATTTTTTGACTTAGGGTGCTGGCAGATTACGGGCCTCCTATAGCTGCTGCCAGGCCCCTAATCTGCCATGGGCCCCTATACTGCCTCCTCATGCTGCTGCCAGGTCAAGAGTCTCTCATGGGTCCCTGTACGGCCTCCCATTGCTGCTGTCTCCATCGCCACACTCTGCCATGTGCCACTTTCAGGTCTCCTCACACACTGCTGGTGTGTTGAATTTTTTGACATAGGGTGCTGGCAGATTACGGGCCTCCTATAGCTGCTGCCAGGCTCCTAATCTGCCATAGGCCCCTATATACCGCCTCCTCATGCTGCTGCCAGGTCCAGAGTCTCTCATGGGTCCCTGTACGGCCTCCCATTGCTGCTGTCTCCATCGCCACACTCTGCCATGTGCCACTTTCAGGTCTCCTCACACACTGCTGGTGTGTTGAATTTTTTGACATAGGGTGCTGGCAGATTACGGGCCTCCTATAGCTGCTGCCAGGCCCCTAATCTGCCATAGGCCCCTATATACCGCCTCCTCATGCTGCTGCCAGGTCCAGAGTCTCTCATGGGTCCCTGTACGGCCTCCCATTGCTGCTGTCTCCATCGCCACACTCTGCCATGTGCCACTTTCAGGTCTCCTCACACACTGCTGGTGTGTTGAATTTTTTGACATAGGGTGCTGGCAGATTACGGGCCTCCCATTGCTGCTGCCAGGCCCGTAATCTGCCATGGGCCCCCGTACCCACTCCTCATGCTGTGACGTTGCAACAACGTGGAATTCAACCCTACATATGTTAGACCGCCTTTACGAACAGCAAAAGGCCATCACAGATTTCCTGATGTTAAAAGCGGATAAAGGTACTCCCTGTGTAACTTAGATGTCAGCCATTGGCAGCTCATGCGTGACACCGGCGCTTGCTCGGGCCCTTTGAGGAGGCCACGCTATTCGTGAGTCGGCAGGACTATGGGATGAACGACGTCATTCCTCTGTTGCACGTCCTGGAACAAATGCTGTTAACAATGGCTTGTCAGGGTGCGGTAGACGTGGCGCACAGATCTCAACGCCACATGACCCCTGTGGGAGCAGGACATGAAGAAGAGGAGGAGGTAGAGGAGGACATTGGTGCTCAGGAATTATTGAGTGAAATGGGTTTTTTTTCCACTCAGCGGACAGGAGTGGAGGAGCAGGAGCATCTGGTAGAGGAGGAGATAGAGGAGACAGAGGACCCAGACGCACCGTGGCAGTATGCTGTGGAGATGGAGGCAGGGAGTCCCTCGCATTCCTTGGCACAAATGGCCCATAGCATGCTCGCTTGCTTGCGTACCGACAGCCGAATAATAACCATCAGACAGAGGGATGACTTTTGGCTTCCACCTTGTTGGACCCTCGCTACCGTTCCAAAATAGTGGCCTTTTTCACACCTGCTGAGAGGGAGGCCAAAATAACGTACTATAAAATCCACCTATGTAGTCAGCTGGTCTCTGCCTGTCTGCGCCAACGTCCATCCTCAGACACTGTGGGCCCTGTGCGCTCGCGTTACACTGCCATGGCAGCAGGGGAGGGGTGGGGTGGTAGGAGCAGTGGCAGCTCCACCAGCAGCGGCTGCCTCAGTCTGCAGTCGATGATGAGTAGCTTTCTTCACCAGCGCAGTGAGGAAACTACTAACCAGCCGCAGCAGCAGCAGCAGCAGCATCAGGTGGACCTGGAGCAGGACCTCAAACAACAGGCTTAGGCCTACTTGGACAGCACCCTGCCAACCGAGGTAGACAATCCACTTGACTACTGGGCAACGAAACTTGACCTTTGGCCCCAACTAGCTGAATTTGCCCTTGAAAGGCTGTCATGCCCGGCCAGTAGCGTGGCATCGGAGCGCGTGTTTAGTGCGGCAGGAGGTATTGCAACTCCGCGGAGGACACGACTGTCCACCCAAAGTGTGGAGAGGACTCACGTTTGTGAAAATGAATCAGGCGTGGATTAGTCTGGATTTCAAACCACCAGTTCCTGACACAACTGACTAAATCCGCCATGAATCATGCCCCAAACATGTGCCACTTTCAGGTCTCCTCACACTGCTGGTGTGTTCCATTTTTTGTCATAGGGTGCTGGCAGATTACGGGCCTCCCATAGCTGCTGCCAGGCCCCTAATCTGCCATGGGCCCCTATACCGCCTCCTCATGCTGCTGCCAAGTCCAGAGTCTCTCATGGGTCCCTGTACAGCCTCCCATTGCTGCTGTCTCCATCGCCACACTCTGCCATGTGCCACTTTCAGGTCTCCTCACACTGCTGGTGTGTTCAATTTTTTGACATAGGGTGCTGGCAGATTACGGGCCTCCCATAGCTGCTGCCAGGCCCCTAATCTGCCATGGGCCCCTATACCGCCTCCTCATGCTGCTGCCAAGTCCAGAGTCTGTCATGGGTCCCTGTACGGCCTCCCATTGCTCCCACTCTGCCATGTGCCACTTTGAGGTCTCCTCACACTCCTGCTGTTTTCCATTTTGTCATAGGTTGCTGGCAGATTACAGGCCTCCCATAGGTGCTGCCAGGCCCCAAATCTGCCATGGGCCCCGTACCGCCTCGTCACGCTGCTGCTGGGTCCACAGTGTGACATGGGTCCCTGTACCGCCTCCCATTGCTCCCACTCTGCCATGTGCCACTTTGAGGTCTCCTCACACTCCTGCTGGTTTCCATTTTGTCATAGTTTGCTGTATGGGCCTCCCATTGCTGCTGCCTCCACCGCCACACTGTGGCTCCAAACACTGGTTTTGGCCCCGTGACTGGCCAAATGAGTGAAGTGTGGCGGTGATTCTAAGATCGACGGCACTCATCTGCATGTCATACTGACTGACAGTATTATTTCTCTTCCCCAGCAGACTCCAAGGGCATTTAAATTAAAGGTACAGTGTTCTGCACTAATATTAAGTCTCTCTGAAGCCTAGAAACACCCTTTTTTAAGTTAAATTCACAGCGAATATATTCGACTCGAATCGAATATTGTCCATGAATTCGCCGAATCGGTCGAATCGAATTTTTGAATACTTCGCTCATCTCTACTTATGACCTATGCGCGGACCCCTAGTCTGTTTTTTCAGGGTGGGGGTGGTAGTAGTTCCTCTACCCTGGGACAAAATGAAGGGGTTTCTGCTGGTAGTACAATGAGGGATCATGTAAGTTCGGTGTGGCCTGCCGTTTCAAGCATGAATGTTCCAGCTGTGGTGGATCCCATGCTCTGTCACAATGCTTCAAACACGGAGAAGGCCATGGCGGTGAGCCTGCAGGTGAGAGGGACGACGCTGGTGAGGGTGGAAAGGATGAGGCCTTTCCTAAATATATACCCTGACCGACAGACTGCTTTGCTGCTAGAGGCTGGGTTTTGAGGGTTTCTCATCCCTTGTGCTTTGGCTTTCATTTCGCCGCTGTCACAGAATTTACATTCAGGCTTGAAGCATCCTGCGGTGGTTTCTACAAAGTTGTGTAAGGAAGTGGCTTTGGGCCATGTGGGCGGCCCATTCATGTGCATGCCTTTGTCATATTTGGTGATCTCTCCCTTGGGGGTAGTGCCCAAAAAGGATCCTCTTGCATTTCAGCTGATTCACCATCTTTCCTTCCCAAAAGGGGGGTCGGTAAATGATGCCATCGCTCCTGAGTCATATACTGTGTCATATACATCTTTCCATGCCATGGTTTTTTGGGTACACTCCATTATTTGGACGATTCTCTCTGTGTGGGACCGCCTGCCTCCAATGTGTGTGCCATTCTACTTGCGACATTGCAGCACATCACGAGCATTTTGGGATTATTCTGGCTCTGGAGAAGATGAAGCCTCTATGATCAGTTTCCTGGGCATTATTTTAGATTCAAGCGCTATGGAGTGTCGCTTGCCTGAGCACAAGCTGTTGGCCCTCAAAGTTGAAATTCAGGGGATCCTGGGACAACGTAAGATTCAGCTTCGTGCCTTGCAATCTTTGTTGGGCAAGTTGAATTTTGCAAGTCACATTATGCCTATGGATAGAGTATTTTGCCGACGGCTGTTGGCAGTGATGTTGGGGGACACCTCTCCCTTTCATTTCATTCACTTGACTAAAGATCATTGGGTGGACTTGCGAGTCTGGCACAGTTTCTTGGAATCATTTAACGGTCGGTCATTGTGGATGTCCGGCCCTGTTAGCAATTTAGATTTGGAGCTCTATATGGATGCAACCAGTTCCATGGAGCTATGGGGCCTTTTCTCAGGGTCGCTGGAGTGCAGCTCCTTGGCCGCATTCATGGCGGTCGGCTGGCTTCCTTCAGAATCTGGTTCTGTTAGAGCTCTTTCATCTTGGCTGTGGAGGTTTGGGGTGAGTCTTTTCGGAATATGAAGGTGCATTTTAACTGCAACAATCTTGAAGTGGTTCAGGTCATTAAAAGCATCTTGTCCTCTTCACAGCCTGTAATCCGCCTCCTTTGCCACTTAGTGTTGCGTTGCCTTCAATTGAATCATTTTATCTATGCTGTGCATCTCTCTGGTATTGATAATGATTTGGCTGACTCATTGTCTTGCTTTCAGTGGGATAAGTTTTGAGAGTTGGCACCGGCAGCGGAGCAACGCGGGTTCCTTGTCCCAACTGGCTGTGGGAGATTGCCTTGGAGTCATCGTAGGATGGATCCGGTGTTCTGTGAGTGACTCAACATGGTCCGCCTACTCCAGGGTATGGCTTGAGTGGCTGGAATTGTTACGACAGGCTGGAATTGATCCACTGGGTCTGGATGGTTTGCTGTCTTGTATTTTGTTGCTGGGAACTTTGAGTGGGGTGTGTCTGCAGCTGCTATAGATTATAGGTTAGCCGGCTTGACCTTTTTCTTTAAATTTCAGGGTTGTGGCGACTTCACAAAAGATTTTTTGGTCCGAAAGGCTCTCAGGGGATATCACAGGGCCCATAAGTGCGGGGATATGCGCCGTCCTGTGTAATTTGCTTTATTACATATTCTGTTTGCTTGTTTCGGTTCACTGCGCTCTTCAGTTTATGAAATTGGTTTATTCAAAACAGCATTTGCAGTAGCCTTTTTTGGGCTCTGCGGATTTGTGAGCTTGTCAGCCCTTTTAAAATGGTTCAAGGGGGTTTGTTGCTAAAGGATGTCTGCTGCAGTCAGGTTTGGGTTGCATTGCATGTCAGCCGGTTTAAAACCGACCAGTTGGGCATTGGCGTGCAGGTGCGCCTTTTTGCTATTTCGGCCTCACCCTTGTGCCGGGTGAGCACGGTCTGGGATTATCTTTCCAGCCATCTGTCTATGTCTGGGTCATTTTTTATGCATGCCAATGGGTCTCCCTTGTCTAAGTTTCAATTTGTGTCTGCCTTTCACAAATACCTGATGGATGCTGGCATGGATGCGTAAATTTACGCCTTCGCACTCAGTCAGCATCAGGGTGGCCATGGATGCTGCCTGGTGGGGTTTGGGTGAGGAAGTGGTGAAGCGGATTGGTAGGTGGGATTCTCATAGGTTTCGCCTTTAAGTTTGTCCTCATTTGTTGATGGCTTAGGCTGGGTTCTGGTTCTGTGTTCTTTTGTCTCTGAGCACTGTGCATTTTCTGGTTGTATTCTTGTTATTCTCCTTTGTTTTTCAGGTGGTGCAGTGGGCCTTGTGTGGATCCTTGGTCACTTGTACATGTTTTGGGGGGCCAGGCGCGCAGACGTTAGGCCCAATGGCAAGCAACTCATTTTTTCTAGACAGTCGGCCTGTGTCCGCTGGATTGGAGTACCGGACATGATGTGGGGCAGGGTGCTTCCAGAAGCACATTGTTTTGCATGCCTGGACAGATCACCGGATGTGCTGTTGCTCCACAGGGGCGGCAACGATTTTGGGGTTAGGTCTATGAGGGAGCTGATTCAGGACATCAAATATGACTTCCTTCAGTTGCGCATGGGTTTTCCAGACATGCTTATCTTGTGATCCGACATTGTCGCCTGCGCTTCTTGGCGTTTGGCTAGACCTGTCGAGGGGCTTAACAAGGCCTGAATTAAGGTTAACGAGGAGGTAGGTAGGTTTGTGATCCATAACGGGGGGCTGGTTGTTTGGCATTTGGAATTGGAAATTGACACTTGGCAATACCTTCATAGCAATGGTATGCACCTTAATGAGGTGGGGACCAACATGTGGTCCCTGAGCTTACAGGATAGAATCCAGTCAGCTTTGAGGGTGTGGCAGGGCATGTATAGGTAAGGGCTTACCCTTCATGTGCTGTGGCGGTTTTTTGGTCTTTGGAGGTGGCAAAATTTGAAGCTAAAGTGAATAGTTGGGACCCATCGGTGGTATTCTGGTTAACCAAGGTTTAACTGGAAGGTGGAGGTAGTGCACTTTGGATTGTGTGTTTTGTCTCTGAGCCAGTGGGGAATGCGTCAATGTGTTTCGCCCCTCCTCCAGGGCGTTTTCACAGTTACTGAATTTTTTTTTTCTGTCTGACCACAACACAAATTCAAATCAGACCCCCTTCCTATGTTTGGTAAGGAATCTGACATGCTCATAGCCAGTGCCTTACAGGAAGGTATTTTTTCAAAATCTGAGGCAGGTTTCTTTCGTAGAAACTTTTTTTAAAGTACCCTATTTTTACCACCTCCCCAAGGTACATAAAAGTCTGGAACCCCCCCCAGGATGCACTATAGTGGCTGAAGTGGAGAGCATCACTACCAGGTATTCTTTGTATATTGATTATTTTCTCCAGCCATTAACCCAGCCCCTTCCATCAAATATCCGAAATGCTACCCTCCTCCTAGAACTATTACGTCTATACACCTGGGAGTCCTCATATCTTTGGGTCTGCATGGATGTTTGTTCATTGTATACTTCTATACCACATGAAGTGGGTCTCCAAGCAGTATTACATTTCATCTCTAATGATATAAATTCTAAACAATCCGACTTCATTCATACCTCCAAAAGACTGGCATGGCCGTGGGGGCGAACTTCACAATGAGTTATGCAAATCTAACGATGGGGTTGTGGAAGGCCATGTGTGTCTAGAATAATAATCCCTTTTCAGCATACCTGGTCCTCTATATTGATGATAATATCATAATTTGGGATGGTTCCATTCACTCAGTTCAGGAATTTGTCACTCACTGTAACACATTTGGGCTCTCTTTCACTTCAGTTGTCGACACTACCTCCCTATGTTTTTTGGACCTGGAGCTTAGTCATTTAAATTCATCCATTGAAGCCAAGAGGCCAACAGCAGGGAATTCCTTTCTGCACTATAATAGCTGTCATCACCCAAGATGGGTGAACAATGTTCTAAAAGTCAATTCTGCCGCTTGTGGCAAAATTGTATAAGATTAGACAACTATGAACAACAGAGTGCAACTCTGAAGCAAAGTTTCTGGATAAGGGATCCCCCTGATATTAGCTGTAGCCCTCCCCCTGCTAGGAGCCATTTTTTAAATGCTTTCAACCATAACCAATCTGGTCTGAAGAAGAAGAGGAAGCTTCAAAACACTTTACCGCCCATTTGCTGGTGTCAGTCCCGACCTGGCGTTATCTTGTGCTTCATGCTGGTTACCACAGTGGTCAACCAATTCCTGGTCATCTCATCCAAGCTGCCCTGCTACACTGGCACATAGTACAACTGAGGATAATACCAGAGACTGCTTATGATCAGACATGGAATGTGTTACATGCTTACTAATTTACATCTATATGTGAGTTACCAATTGTCACATGTTTTAATAAATCAAGGTGTTTTATGCTGCACTTAGTCTGGCGCCCCTCTGTGTTATTTTATAATATGTAATGGTAGAATACAAATGATGAAAGATTTAATGTATGGAACCAAGACATCGTCATATTGAAAAAAGAGAAGAAAATCACTTTGGGACTTAGGGCATTTGGAGAGAAAAAGGCCCAGGGATTCAAGTGGATGTGACATAATAATTTTACTTGTCAAATCCCTTCAGCTGCTTCTAAATATTGACACAAATAGTTTGATAACCTGATACTGACAGTTGTTATTTTGAAGAATAACCAGTTGAAGTCCGCCCTATAGCAGTTTTACTGCAAAATCACACAAACACACACACACACACACATATATAATCATATGCATGTCCCCTGGTCCTGCGGTACTGTGATTCAGTACAGCACTGATCACAAACTAGATCCAGGCCAATGATGTTTTCCCTGGACCTGCTGATCAGTTGTACCAAATCAGAGCTCTTCCTCTGCCAGTGTTTACAAAACACAGGCACAGGAATTAATGAAATATTCTCTCTCTGAAGCACATTCTGTTCTAGAGAGAGAAGAAAACAAATATATGTAAGTACACTGACACTAAAACACATTGTTTAGGCACATTTTAACCTTTTGATCACCCCCAGCTAACCCCTTCACTGCCCTGTCAGCAGTGTCATTAGTGCAGCGTACAGATTTTTTTATTGATCACTATAT
The DNA here is from genome assembly GCF_062004578.1 of Staurois parvus. Classification (NCBI taxonomy): domain Eukaryota; kingdom Metazoa; phylum Chordata; class Amphibia; order Anura; family Ranidae; genus Staurois; species Staurois parvus. The sequence continues at coordinate 11,131,813 of NW_028317893.1, read as the reverse complement.
TAGTTTCTCCCAGATAGCATCAAATTGCTCACCACTACATTACCATCACATTTAATCCTTTGATTGCCAGGAACATGCTCACATACACAATATAAACCTCCATTGCTAGTATAGTGTCTGAACGGATCAATATCTTTGATCAGATCAGAACTATACTAGCGCTCACAATAGTATAGCATCTCCCCTGCGTTAGCAGGATCAACCCTGACACCTGTCAGCACCCGTGTTTAGCCTGTCCACCCCCCCAGCAAATGCAATGTCAGTAGATCACTGTCACTTGATACATTACACACAAAACTGCAGTGTTAGCAAGATCAGACCTGATCTCTGCTAGCACATACAGGTAAATTTTTTGGTAGTGGTTCAAGCAGTCCCTGACAGCCAGGTGCTCTTTTTCCTGTGAGTTGCACTAGGTACCTATACATTTAGTGACCAAAATATCCAAAGAAAGGTACACTAATGAAGAGCCGAAACATGATTCTGAGTATGTCAGATAAGAGCAAGGGGAAGCCTCATTGACAGAATCAGGCTCATAAAGAGAGAGCAGTGGCACCCTGACAGATAGCTCAGATGATGGAGAAGAGCCCAGGTTGCTGAGGTGTTAGAATTGCATGATGAATCATATATGCAGCAGAGTGCCAGTACTAGTGCCGCACTACATTTTTGTGAACTGGTGAGCACCAGAGGCATAGTACATCCTGGTCTTTTACATATCAGCACTGCGGTATCACTTGGGGATGTGGTAAGTCCCATAGGTGCAGTACAAGCTGGTACGGTGGATAGCACAAGTAGTGTCCCACAGTCACTAAGAATTCAAACAGAGTCCCATAGAGCCTGATTGGCAGTCCACAAATTCTTCAGCACCCGCACTTCCCCCATTCACTGCCCAACCCAAAATTCAGGTGGAAACAGCAAATGTAACTACTCCCCTTGATTTTTTGGAGCTGTTTTTCACACAAGATCTGTATGGATTGATTGTAGCCCAAAGCAATTTATATGCACAACAATTTATTTCTGGTCCCCTTGCATTCAAACAGTTTCTCCCCAGCAAGAGTGCTAGATCTGGGGTAAAAATATATAAGCTCTGTGAGATGGCGACCTAATTGCTGGGGCTTCCCCCAATGGCTTGTGAATACCCAATTTAGAGTGGGGGAAAAGGCCTGTTTGAGAGAATTGCTCACAGTGAAGTGGAAGGACAAACGGGATGTTTTAGTCCTGTCTTCCAGTCATGCAGACATGACAGTGAAAATTTGCACAACAATTGGTGTTGTTGAAAAGCCCCTCTTTGTCCACTACTATAGCTTTTACAGGGGAGGGGTGGACTGCAATGACCAGATGATGAAGCCATGCTTAGTTTACAGTAAAGCCAGATGCTGATACAAAAAATTGTCTATATTTATTTCAGTTGGCTCTGTACAATGATTTTGTGCTTTACAAAGCAACAGGACAAAGTGGATCCTTCCTAAAATTTCAGGAAGAGATCATCACAGACCTTTTGTATCCAGAAGGTGCTGTGGCTCAAACCCCCAACCCAGATTCAGTGTGTAGGCTGCATGTGAGGCATTCTCCTGATGCCATTCCTGGTACCCCAACTCAAAACAAATCCCAAAAAAGATTTTGTGTCTGTAGAAGACTCACAATTAGATGTGACACCTGATTTTTTTTCCCTCCTGTCTTGGCCAAGCTGGACTATGTCTCAAGGACTGTTTCTGTTGCTACGATGCACTAGAGAAACATTAGTATAGGGTACAGCATGGCACAGTCTAGGCTACAGATTTACACAGGGTCTCAAAAGATGTTATGTAGATAGGAAATTGGCTATTTTGAGAGACCCTACAATCACAGTCTGGAAAGGTTACCTTTTAAGTTACAAAAAAGTAAAAAAACAAAACATTAAAAAAGTAAAAAGAATGTTCCGCAGTACACTTCCTGACTATCTATCACAATTTCAGATGCCATGAAATGCCAGAATAGTATAACCTCCTCCAAATGACCCCTTTTTTGGAAAGTAGGCACTCTAAGGTATTTGCTAAGAGTGAGTATTTCTCAGATCTCATTTGTTGCCACATGTTTTTTGGAAAATGAAGAAAGAAAATGAAAATGTATTTTGACTTTCCTTTTTTATTTTCCATATTTTCCAAAACCTTTTGACAAAAATGAGATCTGTAAAATACTCAATATGCCTCTTATTAAGTTCATTGGGGTGTTCACTTTCCAAAGGGGGGGTTGTGCTATCCTGGTATTTCAGGGGCTTTGAAACTGTGATAGTTATTGAGGAAGTAAAATGAGGAAAATGCGCACCTTCGGGCTTTCAAAGGGGTCATTAGATTTCAGGCTCCTGTATGAAACTAGGCTCTGAAAAAGTCCTGTACGTGGGGTATCCCCATATATGGGAGAAGTAGCAGAATGTATTTTGGGGTGTAATTGCACATATACCCATGGCATAATTTATTGGAGAAGAGAAAGGGGCCATTTGTTGTACTTTAAAGGCACTACAACAGGGATAAGAAAAATAATTATCTTATTGAACATACAACAATTATTTGTTTACGGGATAACGCTCAGTTGTTGTGACTGTCTTTTCACAAATGGAACTTTGATTGACCCTACTTGACCATTTTAATGCAAATACTGTGCCATTACATTGAATAACCCCTCTCTTGTGGCTCAATTTCCATATATGTAGGTAGGACTGGGTATTCACTTTTTTCTTCCCTGCATATTAGATCCCATTAACTGCTGTTCCATGATATTCTAAGGGTGGTGGATTGATGGTTTTTACACCCCCCCCATACACTAAATGACAATTAAGCATTCTCCCTCCTTTTGTGTCCTCTTTTAGTGATCTCCTCACATATTATACTAGCTGATTGCTAGTGTCTTCTGTATATACTTTACTTGGACCAAAATTGGTGATGAGATTGTATCTCCATACCATACTAGTTTATCTCTGATTCTTTTATATGCGCTCCATTTGGACCGGGATTGGTGACGGTAATGTACCCCTATCAATGGAGAGGTTAGTCCAATTTCTATACTCATATACCCTTATTTACCATCTAGGAGGCCCCCATCATGTTTTCTAACAGTTGCATATACTTTTTATGCATCAGGAAGTCTTTTGAGGGGCTGCCGCAGGTGCTCTTGGCTTATTGGGATCCCCCCATTGACTGGCCCTGCTTGGGAAGGCCTGAGGTCCTCTATCTTAGCCTCTGCACCGATGCATATAGACTAAGGTATGGCAATTTATTTAGTTGACCTGTATGAGTAATACTGGTCAATACAAAATGCCGTTTACAAATTTATATCATTCTCTTTATGTAGGAATTTAACTTTAATTTAAGAAGCGATATTATCACAAAACGTCAAGTTACTACAGCCATTGATATCAGAATATCTGTTTCTAAATCTGTACCGGATTGCGGTATACTTTTATTGTGGAATGTAACAATACCATATGTACCTATACGATTTGCATCTGCATTGAGTGTACAATTCCAATTACTGTGGGAGTACATTCTCTGCAGAGGATTTTAATAATTGTTGCACGTCTATGTATGTTCAATAAAGCAATTATTTTACTTATCACTGTTGTAGCACACCAAATGGCCTCTTTTTCTTCTCCAATAGTTTGAATAGGACATGGCACTTGGGAACGTTGTACATATCCTCACAGTAATCACCCTGTATTGGATATCATATCTCTATAACCAATATATAATTTAAGTGGCAACTATGTGCAAAATAAATGTCTTTTTTCAAAAACTTGTAGTAAAAAATGAAATCTTTCCTTGTCCCAACATGCCTCTCAGCAAATAGTTTGAGGTGTCTAATTTACAAAAGGGGTCATATGTTTTTTTTTTAACTGTCCTGGCATTTCAGAGCCTCTGAAACTGTTATAGGTAGTAAGGAAGTGAAATGAGGAAATTACAAATCTTCAGCATTTCAAAGGGGTCATTGGATTTTGGGCTCCTGTATGCAGCTAGGCTCCCAAAAAGTCTCACACATGTGGTATCCTCACACTGAGAAGAACTAACAGAATGTATTTTGGGATGTAATTTCACATATACCCATGACGTAAAATATATAAAAACAAAGTGTGCTAAAAAACAAAACTTCCATTAACTCAGCATGCCTTTCAGAATAGTTTGGATGTCTACTTTTCAAAAAGGGGTCATTTGGGGGGGGGGGGGGGGGGGGAGTTGTGCTATCCTGGAATTTTAGAGCCTCTGAAACTGTGATAGGTAGGGAGGAAGTGAAATGAGGAATTTATGCACCATCAGGCTTTCAAAGGGGTCATTGGATTTCAGACTCCTGTATACAGCTAGGCTCTCAAAAAGTCTCACACATGCGGTATTCCCATACTCAGAAAAGGTAGCTGAATATATTTTGGGGTGTAATTACACATATACCCATGGCATGTGAGACCAATATATCATTTAAACGACAACTTTGTGCAAAAAAAAAAAACAACAACAAATTGTCATTTTCCAAAAAACTTGTGGAAAAAAATAAATCTTCCATGTACTCAATGTGCCCCTCGTCAAATACCTTAGGGTGTCTACTTTTGAAAAACGAGTCATGTTGGGGGTCTTTGTACCACCCTGGCATTTCAGCATCTCAAGAAATATGGTAGGCAGTCAAAAAGTAAAAGCTGCATACATTTCAGTAAATTTCAGTATCTATACCATAGTTTGTAGAAGGTATAAATTTCACACAAACCAAATGATATGCAATAATTGGGATGGGTTTTTTTTTTACCAAAGACATGTACCAGAATACATTTTTTGGCCTAAATTTATGACAAAATCTGAGTTTATTGGATATTTTTTAAAACAGAAAAAAAATATAATTTTTGTTTTCAAAATTTTTGGTCTTTCTTCTTTTATTTTGAAAAAAAAAACAGATGTGATGAAATACCACCAAAAGAAATTTCTATTTGTGTGAAAAAAATTATATACATTTTTTATGAATTTTGGGTACAGTGTTGCATGACAGAGCAATTGCCAGTTAAAGTAACACAGTGCCGCATAGCAAAAAATGACCTGGTCATGAAAGGGGGGGGGAATCTTCTGAAAGTCAAGTGGGTACATTTTATGTCATTCTTTTACACAGACATGAGTGGGCCAACCACTGATGTTGCTACCAGCATTGCCACTATGGGCTTTGAAAGAGATTTCTACAGCCAAGTATTAGAAATAAATCATGTCAGAGAACACCTGACTAAGTATTGATGGAGATTCCTCTTCTTTCATTTATATCAATTTACTTTAGTCAGCCTTTCCTTGTACATGCTCTGCTTTCAATATGTATTCTGTAATTTATGTAGGACGTTTCTAGATTATAGGTCTGCTTTTCTAATATAGATGATGACCATGACAGTTTACCCTTCTTGCATGCTTATGCTGTAGTTTTCTTCCTTTTTTTCATGATTTTACTAAACTTCACCTGTCTCTAGCCAGTGTTGTCTTTGTGTTGCCACACATCCTCCATTTAATTGCTGATCTACATCTTTCTGTATTCCCTGCTTCTGTGTCCTATTCATAACCTCTGTGTTTGTCATAGATAGAGATGAGCGAATTATTCAAAAATTCGATTCGACTGATTCGGCGAATTCGTGAAAAAATTTCGATTCGAGTCGAATATATTCGCTGCGAATTTAACTTATAAAAGGGTGTTTCTAGGCTTCAGAGAACCTTTATATTAGTGAAGAACACTGTACCTTTAATTTAAATGCCCTTGGAGTCTGCTGGGGAAGAGAAATAATACTGTCAGTCAGTATGACATGCAGATGAGTGCCGTCAATCTTAGAATCACCGCACACTTCACTCATTTGGGCAGTCACGGGGCCAAAACCAGAGTGTGGAGCCACAGTGTGGCGGTGGAGGCAGCAGCAATGGGAGGCCATACAGCACCCTATGACAAAAATGGAACCCACCAGCAGTGTGAGGAGACCTGAAAGTGGCACATGGCAGAGTGTGGCGATGGAGACAGCAGCAATGGGAGGCCGTACAGGGACCCATGAGAGACTCTGGACCTGGCAGCAGCATGAGGAGGCGGTACAGGGGCCCATGACAGATTACGGGCCTGGCAGCAGCATGAGGAGTTGGTACGGGGGCCCATGGCAGATTACGGGCCTGGCAGCAGCAATGGGAGGCCGTACAGGGACCCATGACACACTCTGGACCTGGCAGCAGCATGAGGAGGCGGTACAGGGGCCCATGACAGATTACGGGCCTGGCAGCAGCATGAGGAGTCGGTACGGGGGTCCATGACACACTCTGGACCTGGCAGAAGCATGAGGAGGCGGTACAGGGGCGCATGACAGATTACGAGCCTGGCAGCAGCAACTTGGACAGGAGGACGTTCAGCTTCTGCACCGTCGGGTGCGTGCTCGCAAACTGTTATCTCTTCCAAGAAAGACTGCTGACGGAATCCGTGAAGAGGAGTAGCAGGAGAAGGAGCATCTGAACGAGCGGAATATGCCAACAAGCGACAACAGGGGCCCATGACAGATTACGGGCCTGGCAGCAGCATGAGGAGTCGGTACGGGGCCCATGGCAGATTACGGGCCTGGCAGCAGCAATGGGAGGCCCGTAATCTGCCAGCACCCTATGACAAAAAATGGAACACACCAGCAGTGTGTGAGGAGACCTGAAAGTGGCACATGGCAGAGTGTGGCGATGGAGACAGCAGCAATGGGAGGCCGTACAGGGACCCATGAGAGACTCTGGACCTGGCAGCAGCATGAGGAGGCGGTACAGGGGCCCATGGCAGATTAAGGGCCTGGCAGCAGCAATGGGAGGCCCGTAATCTGCCAGCACCCTATGACAAAAAATGGAACACACCAGCAGCGTGAGGAGACCTGAAAGTGGCACTTGGCAGAGTGTGGCGATGGAGACAGCAGCAATGGGAGGCCGTACAGGGACCCATGAGACACTGTGGACCTGGCAGCAGCATGAGGAGGCGGTACAGGGGCCCATGGCAGATTAGGGGCCTGGCAGCAGCAATGGGAGGCCCGTAATCTGCAAGCACCCTATGACAAAAAATGGAACACACCAGCAGTGTGAGGAGAACTGAAAGTGGCACAAGGCATGAGACACTGTGGACCTGGCAGCAGCATGAGGAGGCGGTACAGGGGCCCATGGAAGATTAGGGGCCTGGCAGCAGCTATGGGAGGCCCGTAATCTGCCAGCACCCTATGACAAAAAATGGAACACACCAGCAGTGTGAGGAGACCTGAAAGTGGCACATGGCATGAGACACTGTGGACCTGGCAGCAGCATGAGGAGGCGGTACAGGGGCCCATGGCAGATTAGGGGCCTGGCAGCAGCAATGGGAGGCCCGTAATCTGCCAGCACCCTATGACAAAAAATGGAACACACCAGCAGTGTGTGAGGAGACCTGAAAGTGGCACATGGCAGAGTGTGGCGATGGAGACAGCAGCAATGGGAGGCCGTACAGGGACCCATGAGAGACTCTGGACCTGGCAGCAGCATGAGGAGGAGGTACAGGGGCCCATGGCAGATTAGGGGCCTGGCAGCAGCTATGGGAGGCCCGTAATCTGCCAGCACCCTATGACAAAAAATGGAACACACCAGCAGTGTGAGGAGACCTGAAAGTGACACATGGCATGAGACACTGTGGACCTGGCAGCAGCATGAGGAGGCAGTAGAGGGGCCCATGGCAGATTAGGGGCCTGGCAGCAGCAATGGGAGGCCCGTAATCTGCCAGCACCCTATGACAAAAAATGGAACACACCAGCAGTGTGTGAGGAGACCTGAAAGTGGCACATGGCAGAGTGTGGCGATGGAGACAGCAGCAATGGGAGGCCGTACAGGGACCCATGAGAGACTCTGGACCTGGCAGCAGCATGAGGAGGCGGTACAGGGGCCCATGGCAGATTAGGGGCCTGGCAGCAGCAATGGGAGGCCCGTAATCTGCCAGCACCCTATGACAAAAAATGGAACACACCAGCAGTGTGAGGAGACCTGAAAGTGGCACATGGCAGAGTGTGGCGATGGAGACAGCAGCAATGGGAGGCCGTACAGGGACCCATGAGACACTGTGGACCTGGCAGCAGCATGAGGAGCCGGTACTGGGGCCCATGGCAGATTACGGGCCTGGCAGCAGCTATGGGAGGCCCGTAATCTGCCAGCACCCTATGACAAAAAATGGAACACACCAGCAGTGTGAGGAGACCTGAAAGTGACACATGGCATGAGACACTGTGGACCTGGCAGCAGCATGAGGAGGCGGTAGAGGGGCCCATGGCAGATTAGGGGCCTGGCAGCAGCAATGGGAGGCCCGTAATCTGCCAGCACCCTATGACAAAAAATGGAACACACCAGCAGTGTGTGAGGAGACCTGAAAGTGGCACATGGCAGAGTGTGGCGATGGAGACAGCAGCAATGGGAGGCCGTACAGGGACCCAGGAGAGACTCTGGACCTGGCAGCAGCATGAGGAGGCGGTACAGGGGCCCATGGCAGATTAGGGGCCTGGCAGCAGCAATGGGAGGCCCGTAATCTGCCAGCACCCTATGACAAAAAATGGAACACACCAGCAGTGTGAGGAGACCTGAAAGTGACACATGGCATGAGACACTGTGGACCTGGCAGCAGCATGAGGAGGCGGTAGAGGGGCCCATGGCAGATTAGGGGCCTGGCAGCAGCAATGGGAGGCCCGTAATCTGCCAGCACCCTATGACAAATAATGGAACACACCAGCAGTGTTTGAGGAGACCTGAAAGTGGCACATTTTCAGAGTGTGGCGATGGAGACAGCAGCAATGGGAGGCCGTACAGGGACCCATGAGAGACTCTGGACCTGGCAGCAGCATGAGGAGGTGGTACAGGGGCCCATGGCAGATTAGGGGCCTGGCAGCAGCAATGGGAGGCCCGTAATCTGCCAGCACCCTATGACAAAAAATGGAACACACCAACAGTGTGAGGAGACCTGAAAGTGGCACATGGCAGAGTGTGGCGATGGAGACAGCAGCAATGGGAGGCCGTACAGGGACCCATGAGACACTGTGGACCTTGCAGCAGCATGAGGAGCCGGTACTGGGGCCCATGACAGATTACGGGCCTGGCAGCAGCAATGGGAGGCCCGTAATCTGCCAGCACCCTATGACAAAAAATGTAACACACCAGCAGTGTGAGGAGACCTGAAAGTGGCACATGGCATGACACACTGTGGACCTGGCAGCAGCATGAGGAGGCGGTACAGGGGTCCATGGCAGATTAGGGGCCTGGCAGCAGCTATGGGAGGCCCGTAATCTGCCAGCACCCTATGACAAAAAATGGAACACACCAGCAGTGTGTGAGGAGACCTGAAAGTGGAACATGGTAGAGTTTGGCGATGGAGACAGCAGCAATGGGAGTCCGTACAGGGACCCATGAGAGACTCTGGACCTGGCAGCAGCATGAGGAGGCGGTACAGGGGCCCATGGCAGATTAGGGGCCTGGCAGCAGCAATGGGAGGCCCGTAATCTGCCAGCACCCTATGACAAAAAATGGAACACACCAGCAGTGTGTGAGGAGACCTGAAAGTGGAACATGGCAGAGTGTGGCGATGGAGACAGCAGTAATGGGAGGCCGTACAGGGACCCATGAGAGACTCTGGACCTGGCAGCAGCATGAGGAGGCGGTACAGGGGCCCATGGCAGATTAGGGGCCTGGCAGCAGCAATGGGAGGCCCGTAATCTGCCAGCACCCTATGACAAAAAATGGAACACACCAGCAGTGTGAGGAGACCTGAAAGTGGCACATGGCATGAGACACTGTGGACCTGGCAGCAGCATGAGGAGGCGGTACAGGGGCCCATGGCAGATTAGGGGCCTGGCAGCAGCAATGGGAGGCCTGTAATCTGCCAGCACCCTATGACAAAAAATGGAACACACCAGCAGTGTGTGAGGAGACCTGAAAGTGGCACATGGCAGAGTGTGGCGATGGAGACAGCAGCAATGGGAGGCCTTACAGGGACCCATGAGAGACTCTGGACCTGGCAGCAGCATGAGGAGGCGGTACAGGGGCCCATGGCAGATTAGGGGCCTGGCAGCAGCAATGGGAGGCCCGTAATCTGCCAGCACCCTATGACAAAAAATGGAACACACCAGCAGTGTGAGGAGACCTGAAAGTGGCACATGGCAGAGTGTGGCGATGGAGACAGCAGCAATGGGAGGCCGTACAGGGACCCATGAGACACTGTGGACCTGGCAGCAGCATGAGGAGGCGGTACAGGGGCCCATGGCAGATTAGGGGCCTGGCAGCAGCAATGGGAGGCCCGTAATCTGCCAGCACCCTATGACAAAAAATGGAATACACCAGCAGTGTGAGGAGACCTGAAAGTGGCACATGGCATGAGACACTGTGGACCTGGCAGCAGCATGAGGAGGCGCTACAGGGGCCCATGGCAGATTAGGAGCCTGGCAGCAGCAATGGGAGGCCTGTAATCTGCCAGCACCCTATGACAAAAAATGGAACACACCAGCAGTGTGTGAGGAGACCTGAAAGTGGCACATGGCAGAGTGTGGCGATGGAGACAGCAGCAATGGGAGGCCGTACAGGGACCCATGAGAGACTCTGGACCTGGCAGCAGCATGAGGAGGCGGTACAGGGGCCCATGGCAGATTAGGGGCCTGGCAGCAGCAATGGGAGGCCCGTAATCTGCCAGCACCCTATGACAAAAAATGGAACACACCAGCAGTGTGAGGAGACCTGAAAGTGGCACATGGCAGAGTGTGGCGATGGAGACAGCAGCAATGGGAGGCCGTACAGGGACCCATGAGACACTGTGGACCTGGCAGCAGCATGAGGAGGCGGTACAGGGGCCCATGGCAGATTAGGGGCCTGGCAGCAGCTATGGGAGGCCCGTAATCTGCCAGCACCCTATGACAAAAAATGTAACACACCAGCAGTGTGAGGAGACCTGAAAGTGGCACATGGCATGACACACTGTGGACCTGGCAGCAGCATGAGGAGGCGGTACAGGGGCCCATGACAGATTACGGGCCTGGCAGCAGCATGAGGAGTCGGTACGGGGGCCCATGGCAGATTACTTGCCTGGCAGCAGCAATGGGAGGCCCGTAATCTGCCAGCACCCTATGACAAAATGGAACCCACCAGCAGTGTGAGGAGACTTGAAAGTGGCACATGGCAGAGTTAACATGTTTGGGGCATGATTCATGGCGGATTTAGTCAGTTGTGTCAGGAACTGGTGGTTTGAAATCCAGATTAATCCACGCCTGATTCATTTTCACAAACGTGAGTCTCTCCACACTTTGGGTGGACAGTCGTGTCCTCCGCGGAGTTACAATACCTCCTGCCGGACTAAACACGCGCTCCGATGCCACGCTACTGGCCGGGCATGACAGCCTTTCAAGGGCAAATTCAGCTAGTTGGGGCCAAAGGTCAAGTTTCGTTGCCCAGTAGTCAAGGGGATTGTCTACCTTGGTTGGCAGGGTGCTGTCCAAGTAGGCCCAAGCCTGTTGTTTGAGGTCCTGCTCCAGGTCCACCTGATGCTGCTGCTGCTGCTGCGGCTGGTTAGTAGTTTCCTCACTGCGCTGGTGAAGAAAGCTACTCATCATCGACTGCAGACTGAGGCAGCCGCTGCTGGTGGAGCTGCCACTGCTCCTACCACCCCACCCCTCCCCTGCTGCCATGGCAGCGGAACGCGAGCGCACAGGGCCCACAGTGTCTGAGGATGGACGTTGGCGCACAAAGGCAGAGACCAACTGACTACATAGGTGGTTTTTATAGTACGTTATTTTGGCCTCCCTCTCAGCAGGTGTGAAAAAGGCCACCATTTTTGAACGGTAGCGAGGGTTCAACAAGGTGGACAGCCAAAAGTCATCCCTCTGTCTGATGGTTATTATTCGGCTGTCGCTACGCAAGCAAGCGAGCATGCTATGGGCCATTTGTGCCAAGGAATGCGAGGGACTCCCTGCCTCCATCTCCACAGCATACTGCCACGGTGCGTCTGGGTCCTCTGTCTCCTCCTCCTCCTCCTCTACCAGATGCTCCTGCTCCTCCACTCCTGTCCGCTGAGTGGAAAAACCACCCATTTCACTCAATAATTCCTGAGCACAAATGTCCTCCTCTACCTCCTCCTCTTCTTCCTGTCCTGCCCCCACAGGGGTCATGTGGCGTTGAGATCTGTGCGCCACGTCTACCGCACCCTGACCAGCCATTGTTAACAGCATTTGTTCCAGGACGTGCAACAGAGGAATGACGTCGTTCATCCCATAGTCCTGCCGACTCACGAATAGCGTGGCCTCCTCAAAGGGCCTGAGCAAGCGGCAGGTGTCACGCATGAGCTGCCAATGGCTGACATCGAAGTTACACAGGGGAGTACCTTTATCCGCTTGTAACACCAGGAAATCGGTGATGGCCTTTCGCTGTTCGTAAAGGCGGTCTAACATGTGTAGGGTTGAATTCCACCTTGTTGCAACGTCGCAGATCAGGCGATGCTGTGGAATTCCGTTTTGCTGCTGCAGCTCAAGGAGGGTGTGCTTTGCGGTGTAGGAATGGCTGAAATGCATGCAAAGTTTACGTGACATTTTAAGGATGTCTTGCAGTGGGATGGTGGATTTTAGGAACCGCTTGACAACCAGATTGAACACGTGAGCCATGCATGGCACATGGCACAACCTTCCTTGACGCAGAGCAACCACCATGTTCTTTCCGTTGTCGGTCAACATGGTTCCGATTTTCAGTTTGCGCGGAGACAGCCATCTGTCGATTTCTCTGTTCATTACACTGAGAAGTTCCTCCCCTGTGTGACTACGTTCGCCAAGGCATACCAGGTGCAGCACAGCGTGACACCGTTGCGCCCTGCACATGTGATATGCCGGTCGGGTAATGCGACTTGGCACGGGGGTGGCGGCTCAGGACACGAAGGAAGAAGAGGTGGTAGAGGCGGACATCTTTTGTGGACCAAGGACGTGCAAACGTGGAGGCAAAATCGGCGTGACCTGTCCAAGTTGCTGGTGCGGCTGTGACGGCACCACGTTCACCCAGTGGGCCATAAATGACATGTACTGTCCCTGACCGTAGTTAAAGCTCCACACGTCAGCGCTGCCGTGCACTTTGGCAGAGACCGACATGCTCAAAGACTGGCCCACCATCTCTTCTACATGTGAATGCAGGGCTGGCACTGCCTTTTTGGCGAAGAAATGACGGCTTGGCACTCTCCACCGCGGCGCGGCACAAATCCATCATTTCTCGGAAAGGTGGTGAGTCCACCACTTGGAAAGGGAGGGACTGCAGCACCAGCAACTTGGACAGGAGGACGTTCAGCTTTTGCACCGTCGGGTGCGTGCTCGCAAACTGTTGTCTCTTGGAAACGGATTCCAAGAAAGTCTGCTGACGGAATCCGTGAAGAGGAGTAGCAGGAGAAGGAGCATCTGAACGAGCGGAAGATGGCAACGAGCGACAACTCCCCTCAGCAGAGGTGTTGGAGCCTTGACTGGCTGATAGAGGGCGATTGACGTCGGGTGACGGAGCAAGTAACGGAGCGGGTGATGGAGCGGGGGCTGGGGCAGGCAGAACCACCGTATCTTTATCACGGTTTTCCCAGGCCACCAAATGGCGACGCTGCATATGCTGCCGCAACGCTGTAGTCCCAACATGGGCCCCCTGGCCATGCTTGACTTTCTGGCCACATAGTCGACATACGGCTACGTTTACTTCCTCGGGCGGCTTGGCGAAAAATTGCCACACCGCCGAGTAGGAAACTTTGCCCCCGCTACTCCTCACTGGCTGACTGCTACTTCCTCCGTGCACACCGGCACCACTACTGGCCGTGGTGGTAGGCTGCAGTGGAGCTGGTGCTCTACTCCGTGGCCGTTTGCCTCCACTGACACTGCTGCGACCCTGCTGCCTCCTGGGCAACCCACCGACTGTTTTGCTCGCTGCCAAGCTGCCACCCTCTTCTCCTGATGATGCGGAAGCAATAGCCTGATGACGACGAGGCTGCCAAGTGCGATCAGCCTCATCATCATCAATTAGGGTCTCCGCCTCACTACTAGCCCCCTCGGCTGCGTGTGGGTCAGGAGACAGACCTGTCTCCAGACTGGCTACCGAGCCACTCTCCTCGCCACTACTTCTTCGCCTGGCTGCTGAAGAGGCGGATGTCTCCCCCCGTTCCTGACCGCCCTCTGTTAGCTCTTCCTCACTGTACAGTGGGGCTGAGCCCACAGCATGCGATACTTCACTTGGTGAGGGAACACCAAAGGACAGGGGCAGGTCGAGGACACGTGATTTCAGTGGGCTTGCTCCCGGGCCATGCCAACTAACGGTTGTGTCTGACGTACCCACCGACCGTTGGCTGTAGGTGTCAGAGGTGACCTGGGAAGAGGAAGACGACCGAGCCAACCAATCGATGATGGCAGGGTTGTCGGTGGAGACAAGACCGCTGGATGACACCGGGAGCAATGGCCTCTGGCTGCGACTAGTGCTGCCTCGACCCCTTCCTCTGCTGCCACGTCTGCTCGCTCCTAAAACATTGCCTCCTCTGCCACTCCTCTGCATGTTGTCTGACATACTCTTTAATTAAACGATTCTGTGTTCCTGAGTAACAATTCTGTGTCCCTGAGTAACAATTCTGTGTCTGCCCCTGAGTAACAATTCTGTGTCCCTGAGTAACAATTCTGTGTCCCTCAGTAACAATTCTGTGTCCCTCAGTAACAATTCTGTGTCCCTCAGTAACAATTCTGTGTCTGTCCCTGAGTAACAATTCTGTGTCTGTCCCTGAGTAACAATTCTGTGTCCCTCAGTAACAATTCTGTGTCTTTCAGTAACAATTCTGTGTCCCTGAGTAACAATTCTGTGTCCTTCAGTAACAATTCTGTGTCCCTCAGTAACAATTCTGTGTCCCTCAGTAACAATTCTGTGTCTGTCCCTGAGTAACAATTCTGTGTCTGTCCCTGAGTAACAATTCTGTGTCCCTCAGTAACAATTCTGTGTCTGTCCCTGAGTAACAATTCTGTGTCTGTCCCTGAGTAACAATTCTGTGTCCCTCAGTAACAATTCTGTGTCCCTCAGTAACAATTCTGTGTCCCTGAGTAACAATTCTGTGTCCCTCAGTAACAATTCTGTGTCTGTCCCTGAGTAACAATTCTGTGTCTGTCCCTGAGTAACAATTCTGTGTCCTTCAGTAACAATTCTGTGTCCCTCAGTAACAATTCTGTGTCCCTCAGTAACAATTTTGTGTCCCTGAGTAACAATTCTGTGTCCCTGAGTAACAATTCTGTGTCCCTCAGTAACAATTCTGTGTCCCTCATTAACAATTCTGTGTCTGTCCCTGAGTAACAATTCTGTGTCTGTCCCTGAGTAACAATTATGTGTCCCTCAGTAACAATTCTGTGTCTGTCCCTGAGTAACAATTCTGTGTCCCTCAGTAACAATTCTGTGTCCCTCAGTAACAATTCTGTGTCTGTCCCTGAGTAACAATTCTGTTTCTGTCCCTGAGTAACAATTCTGTGTCCCTAAGTAACGTTTCTGTGGCCCTAAGTAACGGTTCTGTGTCCCTGAGTAACAATTCTGTGTCTGTCCCTGAGTAACAATTCTGTGTCTGTCCCTGAGTAACAATTCTGTGTCTGTCCCTGAGTAACAATTCTGTGTCCCTCAGTAACAATTCTGTGTCTGTCCCTGAGTAACAATTCTGTGTCCCTAAGTAACGTTTCTGTGGCCCTAAGTAACGGTTCTGTGGCCCTCAGTAACAATTCTGTGTCTTTCCCTGAGTAACAATTCTGTGTCCCTAAGTAACGTTTCTGTGGCCCTAAGTAACGGTTCTGTGTCCCTCAGTAACAATTCTGTGTCCCTCAGTAACAATTCTGTGTCTGTCCCTGAGTAACAATTCTGTGTCCCTAAGTAATGTTTCTGTGGCCCTAAGTAACGGTTCTGTGGCCCTAAGTAACGTTTCTGTAGCCATAAGTAACGTTTTTGTGGCCCTAAGTAACGTTTCTGTGGCCCTAAGTAACGTTTCTGTGGCCCTAAGTAACGGTTCTGTGTCCCTCAGTAACAATTCTGTGTCCCTCAGTAACAATTCTGTGTCTGTCCCTGAGTAACAATTCTGTGTCCCTAAGTAATGTTTCTGTGGCCCTAAGTAACGGTTCTGTGTCCCTCAGTAACAATTCTGTGTCCCTCAGTAACAATTCTGTGTCTGTCCCTGAGTAACAATTCTGTGTCCCTAAGTAATGTTTCTGTGGCCCTAAGTAACGGTTCTGTGTCCCTCAGTAACAATTCTGTGTCCCTCAGTAACAATTCTGTGTCTGTCCCTGAGTAACAATTCTGTGTCCCTAAGTAACATTTCTGTGGCCCTAAGTAACGTTTCTGTGGCCCTAAGTAACAGTTCTGTGGCCCTAAGTAACGGTTCTGTGGCCCTCAGTAACAATTCTATGTCCCTCAGTAACAATTCTGTGTCTGTCCCTAAGTAACAATTCTGTGACCCTAAGTAACGTTTCTGTGGCCCTAAGTAATGATTCTGTGTCCCTAAGTAACGGTTCTGTGGCCCTCAGTAACAATTCTGTGTCCCTCAGTAACAATTCTGTGTCCCTCAGTAACAATTCTGTGTCTGTCCCTAAGTAACAATTCTGTGGCCCTAAGTAACGTTTCTGTGGCCCTAAGTAACGTTTCTGTGGCCCTAAGTAACGATTCTGTGGCCCTAAGTAACGTTTCTGTGGCCCTAAGTAACGTTTCTGTGGCCCTAAGTAACGATTCTGTGGCCCTAAGTAACGTTTCTGTGGCCCTAAGTAACGTTTCTGTGGCCCTAAGTAACGAATCTGTGGCCCTAAGTAACGATTCTGTGTCCCTAAGTAACGTTTCTGTGGCCCTAAGTAACGTTTCTGTGTCCCTAAGTAACGTTTCTGTGTCCCTAAGTAACATTTCTGTGGCCCTAAGTAACGTTTCTGTGGCCCTAAGTAACGTTTCTGTGTCCCTAACTAACGTTTCTGTGTCCCTAACTCTCTCCCTCAATACAGCCAGGTCTGCCTCTGTTGAATGACTGGAGGCAAATGGAGAATTCTAAAATGGCCGCCATTTATAGCTCGACCATTACACAGTGCTGGCTGTCTGGCTGCTGATTGGCTAATGCGATCACATGTCATGAATGAATGCATTATGGGTCAGCTCGCCTTGTCTGCGCGCCTTCCCAGACATCCCCGCTCCGTCGCCGCACATGTCGCCGCCATTTTAGGAAAAATTTCGATTCGCGCATCCGAAGTCTGCTAATTTTCGGATTCGTCGCGAATCGAAATTTTCCTAATATTCAAAACGAATTCCACTTCGCCTAGTTCGATTCGCTCATCTCTAGTCATAGAACCTGGTTCAAGACCAAAGTGACAAGAGTGCTTCCCTAGCAGCCCTGGTCCAAGCACCCTTTAATATGGAAACCAGTGTTTAAGACACAACGTAGTCAGTGGACCAGGTGTCTGGTAGCTGCCCATGAAGGTGACCAGCAGGAGTGATGTCAGTGCTGTAGCCATCAGTCTTAGAGACACTTCAGGAGAAAATGTGGTCAACAGTTTGCTATGTCTGCAGTGGTGCAGAGAAGAACCCATAAGGCAGATCTTTAATGCAGCAGTATGAAGACTGTACCTCCAAGGGAAAAGCTAAGCACTAGTATGAAAGTCCAGCCAGGAGTAAGTTCAGAAAATGTGGTGAGGAGAAAAGCTGGTGTCATGCACAGGTCAGAAGCCAATAAGAGAGAAGTGGTCAGGAGATGAGCTGGGGACAAACATGGGTAAGCAGCAGGAATAAAATCAGTGCCCAGGTCAAGGTCATACATAGATGGACAGGTGGAAGTGTGAATAACAATAAGCCAAGATCAAGAATAGGAGTTCAGCAGAACGTGGTCAGGAGCAAGCTGGGTAACCAGGTGACAAAGAATCAGGAGCACAGGTCAAGGGAAGCTGAAGATCCATCCAGCGGTTTTCACTTACCAATGATTCCTTTAGATTGGATGCATGGCACCAGCCCTAAGATTGAGTGCATGTTTGTGAATTGGTGCTCGCAAAGGGTTACTCAAAGTGTGTCCATACACAGAGGGGCCAACATGTGAGTCCACACTAGTTAATGGCAGAAATTGTTTGTGTGCTGGTGCATATGCACTACAGTTAGCATCCTATTTTGTCTTTTATGCATGCAGGTCTTCCTTTGCTAATCACTTGACAACATTTATACTGATTCCTTGCCTCCGATTCTTGTGTACCATCTGGCTTTCTTGTCTATTGTTCATGCATCTGTTACTTTTATCAGTCCATCATTCCATCATTAGTATCTTTTTCTGGTTTAGTCTTTTACATGGTACCCCTTGTCAGCTGTCACTAGCAGTTGGTCTCACAAATCAGTTCTTACCTAGTATATCTTCTTGCTGTTAAGCATTTCTAAACCATTGCCTGCATTTTTACCAACAGCCCAAGAGTTTGCCTTAGGTCAAGTTTTCTGTTATCTAAGGTTTTGTCTGTGCCCTTTGATACTTTTACTCGCAAATTCTCTGAAAGATTTTTTCATACATGGTTACATTTCCTCACCTGCCAACAAGTTTTACAATTGAGTAAAGACACATGGCTCTTTCATGGTAAACTTCTGGAGAAAAAATGTGACAGTTCTGTTTTCAATACCATACCCCTGATATTGACAGGATGTCCAGAAACCTTTTTTCATCAGAAGTCACTTTTCATCCAATGCTAAAAACTATAGAGAGCTCCAATAGTTCACCGTTTATCCCATTTATTGCAGCCAGACTCATGCTTAACAAGATAAAATTAATTGTGCATTAGCCTAAATAAAAAATTTCTGAGTATCAAAGGAAGAAAAAAAATAAACCATACTCACTTTCAGATCTTTGGTTTCCAGTTACCAGGCTTCAAAATCAAAAAACATCTCTTTTGAAGTAGCAATTTCCTGGGGTCTGAGCCTTAAGATATACCACTACTTTAAAAAAAAAACAAGAGCAAGAATAAGTTTCAATGAGCACAGAATTATTATTCAAACATGTAAAGCCCCAAACACATTGTAGTCTGAGATAAAAACCAATAAGGACTGGTGTCCTCTAAGGAGTGAATGTATCAAATATTACACCGATAAAACACTGCTAGGAAAAAGAGCTACAAGAAATTTACAAAAAAATCATTATTAAGTGGAAAAGGTAAAAACAGTTTTACAAGACTGAACGACAACTTTTTAAACATTGGTCATCCAAAAATTATTTAATAGTTTGGTATTTAAACTATACTCAGTTTTTATGTTTTTTTAAAAAAATCTGTTTTCTTTTATTATTTATTTTCCTCAAAGCAAAACAAAAGTCTTTTTAGTTTCCTTTTTCAGAGTTCAGTTTTTACTATAGGCATTATTTGCATGTTGGTTTTATGATCTCCCTTTCTTAGTATTGCTTTTTTTCTGGTACTTTCCCCCACATTGCAGGAATATATTGGTATTTTAAATGACTTGCACTGGAAACTTTCCTTATTCTGTGCACATGTGTGTATAATTGGAGTATGTACATTTAACTGTAAACTCTTTAAAGGTCAGGGACTGATGGTTCAGTGTTCTCTGTAAAGTACTTCTAAAGAAATGTCTATATACTGTAAATGGGAGAAATAAATATAAGTTGTGAGGTTTAAGATAAAAATATGATCAAAATTGACCTAAAGTAAGAAAAGATGAATACTCTGTAAGTACAAGGTAATAGCTTTCACAAAGTTTGAAAACTGTTAGCTTAGCTTTGTATGTGAATAAAAACTTTATAAAATAGTTTTAAGACCCCTTTTGTATATAAAAGATGATAAAGAGCAAGAAATGTTTTTTTCTTTTCTGGCAAATCTTAATGTTCCAACAAGTTGGCAGAACAAAAACACATTTTGAATATACTGAGGATGCTTGACTAAAACCAAATATGCGGCTCACTTGGCAAAAGAATTTCACTTTGCCAGGGAATGTTCCTTTAGCTTTATGAATGTGGTGAACATTCTCTTTGCAAAAGACTACCAAATAGATGGCAAGGAAATTTAAAAAAGAAATTCAGCAGAGCTTTATCTCATTAACTAAGATAAAGGAAAATTCCCTTGCAAAATGAACAGCCTATTTCTCTTTAGAAAATTAACCTCAATTTAGTTGATAATCTAGTTTGCTAATAAATATTTTTTTTCTCAAAATGACATACTAGAGTTGCTTGAAGTGATTCTAAAATCGACTTTCTTAAACAAGAGAGGTAATACTTATGATTTAAATAATAATAAAGTGTATTTGTGCTAAATGCACTCTGTGGTGAAAAATCTGCTAACACAAAATTGCAGGCAACATATAAAATGATTATAAAAAAAACGAAAATGTAGGTCTATTCGATACAACTATTTCACAAAATATATGACAATTTTATAAATTCAAGTCCTCCAATATATGTGACTATGTGTTAGATAAGAACCATATCTTCAAAAAGTGATGTGCCGCCAGCAGGAAGAAAAAAAGAAGAAAGATCCCTCCACCATCACCATTCAAAGCCTCTTACCAGAAAATATGACCACAGATCATGTGGTCAAAAACAGCAAATATGGAATAACAATGGACATGTTGTATTCTTGATCTTCTCCTCAAAAAAGGCAGTTCCACCGATAGTGACTCTGTGATAATATGCCTCAAAGATAATGGCATAATGGGATACAAAGAGAGCAAAAGTTCCTCATAGTGTAGTATTTAAAATAATCCAAAGCTCAACAAAAGTATTGCACTTACAAACATAAGATGAAATCAGTATGTGAGATCATAAAAGTTTCCAGCCAACAAAATGGCCATAGTACGTGGTGCGATGACATCATAAGCTGTAGCTCCAGCCTACGCATTTCGTCACAAGCAGACATCATCAGAAGCATGGCCCATGATGCCCATCATGCTATAAATAGTCACAGGGCAGAAATGAGCCTGTGGCATTTGCGCTCCACAAACTGGAACAATAGATGAATAGCTGGACTGGATGTAATAATGACACCATAACAGAAAGCCTATGAAGCTTCACAGACCAGGACTACAAATATATGAACAGACCATGTGTCAAAATGATAACATAAATAAAATATAGGCCAAAACTAAAATAACAAACAGTAAAAAATTTAAAATCGCCTAAAACATACTATATCAAACATTAAGGCCCAATATACCATCTAGTGGCTAAAAAACAATAATGGTATATCCAACAAGTTCCTATAAATTTCCTGGCTCAGTGAGCCATCTAATTTGGAAAAAAGCGTCATCTTTTGGTTGGAAACCAATACATAAACGCATAAAATAAATACACAATACAAAATTTATAAATTAACAGATAACATTACATAGTTTCAATCCATCAAAAGGTGGGCTGAAATCTAACATAGTCTAATAAGTAAATAAACAAAAATAATAAGTAAAACAAAAATAATATAATCATAGACCTATGACCTCACTAAAATATGTTCAACTATTATTAACCGCTTCCCGACCACCCTAAAATAGATACACTGCTACAGGGCGGCATGGGTGCGCAAAATGATGTATATATAAGTGATTTTGCATTTCCGGGCAGGGGGTGCGCACAAAGTCCTACCCGCACCACTGTTTATGGCTGTTTGTCAATCACAGGGTTTACTTGCCGGTGCCCGGTAATTGCCGAGCATCTCCGATGGGGAGGAGAACTGTTTGTAAACAAAACAGTTCTCCTCCCTGTCAGCTCGTGCACACTGCTTTGGATGGCTGTGCACAGCACAGCCATCCAAATCAGTGTGATTACAGTGAAGCACACGGACACAGCTTACAGTGAAACAGCAGTCAGTTAACCCTTTGATCGCCCCTCATGTTAAAAGTGCCCAGTAGGCAAGTCGTTAAACCAAACAGGATATATGTTTTTAATGTATAAATCCATCGGGTCTCTAATTTAGAAATTTCCCTCCTGGCATAACTTCCACGCCAGTTAGGGGTAAACCTATCAATGCCCAAAAATAGTGTACCATTAGGGTTTTTTCCATGATGCAATGCATAATGTTTGGATACACTATTGTTTCGGAAAACCTTTCCGTATATTAGCAATATGTTCTTTAATCCTAGTTTGCATTGTACAGACAATGAGGCCCATATATTGAAGACCATGTGGACAACACATTAGATAAACTAGGTTCTTAGAGGAACAAGAGATGAAAGAATTAATATCATATGTGCTAGAAGTGTAATTGGAAGCAAAGGAAACAGCCTTTCTTCCCCTCACAATATTGATATTGCAAACAGCACACTTCTTACATGGATAAAATCCCTTCATTGGATCAAAGAACCCAGTTTTCTTAGGTGACTCACAATGTTAGGAGAAACAAATAATCTCAATGGGGGACAGCTCTATATAAGACACCCTAGGTGTTTCTGGCAATAAAGGACCTAAGACTCTATCATTTTTTAAAATGTTTCAATGTCTAGAAAAAATATTCTTAATTGCAAGATAATGGGTGGAATAAGTGGTCAGAAAAGGACAATTAGAGGAAAAGACAGCCACATCCTCTTTCTGTTTTGGCAATAACATATTAGTTCTGTCCAATTTATCCACCTCTGATATAACTCTATCCAATTCAACCGGTTTACATAGTTACATAGTTACTCTGGCAGAAAAAAAACAAAAGTCCATGCAGTTCAACCATAAACAAACAAAAAAAGTTATCCTACACCCACAGTTGATCCAGAAGAAGGCAAAAAACCCAGCAAAGCATGATCCAATTTGCTCCTGTAGGGGAAAAAATTCCTTCCTGATCCCCTGAGAGGCAATCGGATATTCCCTGGATCAACTTTACCTATAAATGTTATATCCAGTTATATTCTGTGTATCTAGGAAAGAATCCAGGCCTTTTTTAAAGCAATCCACTGAGCTGGCCAGAACCAACTCTTGAGGCAGTCTATTCCACATTTTCACAACTCTTACTGTGAAGAAACCTTTCCGTGTTTGGCGATTACATTTCTTTTCCTCCAGACGTAAAGAGTGCCCCCTTGTCCTCTGTGATGACTTCAGGGTGAATAACTCTACACCAAGTTCACTATATGAAACACTGATGTATTTATACATATCGATCATACCCCCCCTTATCTCCTCTTCTCAAGAGAGAATAAATTCAGTTCCTCTAATCTTTCCTCATAGCTGAGCTCCTCGATGCCTCCTATCAGTTTGGTTACCCATCTTTGTACTTTCTCCAGTTCCCCAATGTTCTTTTTGTGAATTGGTGCTCAAAACTGAACTGCATATTCCAGATGAGGTCTTACTAATGATTTGTACGGGAGTAAAATGATATCTCTCTTTCTGGAGTCTATACTTCTTTTAATACAAGAGAGGACTTTGCTTGCTTTAGAAACCGCAGCTCGGCATTGCTTGCCATTATTAAGCTTGTAATCTACCAGAACTCCCAGATCCTTCTCCACCATTGATTCCCCCAGTTGTACTCCCTCTAGTATGTATGATGCATGCATATTCTTAGCCCCCAAGTGCATAACCTTACATTTATCAACATTAAACCTCATTTTCCACATAGTTGCCCAATTAAACAGTGCATTGAGGTTGGCTTGTAAATTGGAGACATCCTGTAAGGACCTTATTCCACTGCACAGGTTGGTGTCATCTGCAAAGACTGAAATGGTATTTTTAATCCCAGAAGATCCTATATAATTTATAAATATATTTAAAAGTAAGGGTCCCAACACTGAACCTTGGGGTACACCACTGACAAACATAGACCATTAAGAATATGAATCATTAACCACTACTCTCTGAATACGATCTTTTAGCCAGTTTTCTATCCATTTACATACAGATTTTTTCAAACCTGTAGACTTTACCTTACACATTAGCCATGTGTGGGGAACTGTGTCAAACGCTTTTGCAAAATCCAAGTATACCATGTCCACCGCCACCCCTCTGTTCAAGGTTTTGTTCACCCCCTCCCCAACTATAGAAGTTAAACTAACAGATCTAGAATTACTTGATAAAGATTTTGACACCTTTTTAAATATTGGCATCACATTGGCCTTATGCCAATCCAGTGGTACTATGCCAGTAATTAAAGAGTCTCTAAAAATTAGAAACAATGGCTTTGAAATGAGAGAGCTCAATTTTTTAAGGACCCGTGGGTGTATGCCATCCAGTCCAGGTTCTTTATTCACATTTATTCTGTCTAAATATTTTTGGGTCAAATCAATTCTGAGCCAATGTGGATCATCTGGAGCTGTGTCAATACCATGCCCATTATGGACAAGAGCTCCCCATGCTCCTTTGTATACACAGATCTGAAGAAGGTATTTAATAAATTTGCCTTCTCTTTGTCCCCAGTCACCCACTATACATTATTTTGTTACATGCTCAGAACGGACCTTTTTACTATTAATATATTTGGATATATTATAACCCTTAACCTCCAAATATTGCTTTAAGAGAGTGGCTTCCTTTAAATAAACATCCCGAAAGATGCAATTTCTATAAAATTTGTGCAAAGTCTATAAAATTGGCTTTTGGGTACTGACCGTAACCAGCCATTATGGTTGGTCTCTTTGAAAAGTTTGGAAGTAAGTAGATTACCTTCTACAACCCTAATATTCAGATCCAAAAAATGGATATGCTCACTGCTCACCTCAAATTGAAGAACTATACCCCTATCATTAACCACTTGCCTACCGGGCACTTCTACCCCCTTCCTTACCAGGCCAATTTTCAGCTATCAGCGCTGTTGCACTTTGAATGACAATTGCACGGTCATGCAACATTATACCCATATGAAATTTTTATCATTTTTTTCCTCACAAATAGAGCTTCCTTTTGGTGGTGATTACTTGCCACTGGCTGTTTTACTTTTTGCGATATAAACAATAAAAGAGCAAAAAAAAAGTTTATTTGTTTCTAATATAAAATTTGCAAACAGGTCATTTTTTTCCTTCACTGATGTGCGTCGATGAGGCTGCACTGATAGGTAGCACTGATGGGCACTTATAGGCGGCACTGATTGGCACTGATAGGCAGCACTGATTGGCACTGATAGGTGGCACTGATAGGCAGCACTAATGAGGTGGCATGGATAGGCAGCACTGATAGGCGGCACTGATGATGGGTACTGATAGGCGGCACTGACTGGTGGTACTGCTGGGCACTGACTGGCGGCACTGCTGGGCACTGACTGGTGCAACTGCTGGGCACTGACTAGCGGCACTGCTGGGCACAGGTGGGTGGAACTGCTGGGCTCAGGTGGGCGGCACTGGTGAGTGGCACTGCCCTGATGATCAGTGCCGATCCCTGCTCTAACAACTGCAGGTTCTCAGCAGTACTTTCCTCATGCTCTGACAGCTTGAAGAAAGTGCAGCCAAGAACCGGCAATTGCATTTCTCAGTGACGCCCTCCCAGAACTGGCTGGCCGCAGTGCAGCTGTCATTCGGCTATCTGCGGTCGGCAACTAGTTAATATTGAGGGCATTATTAAACTTATCAAGAGAGCTACAGTCACCCTTCCAAAGGAGGAGGACGTCATCAATGTATCTTTTCCAAAGCATCAATTCAGATCTGCTTTCTCCATAGATGATGTTCTCCTCCCACCTTGCCATAAAAAGATTAGCCATACTGGGAGCAAATTTTGTGCCCATATCCACTCCACGATTCTGTAAATAATAAGTCCCCTTAAACCAAAAGTAATTGTGACTCATGGAAAATTCCAGAAGTTGCAAAATGTATTTTTGTTGTATATTTGGTAAACCTGCATCCCTATGTAAGAAATGTTCTACTGTCTCCCTTCCAATGCTGATGGTATACAAAGAAGTCACATCCATTGTAGCCAATGAATAACTATTTTTCAAATCCAATGAATTTAAGGTATTAATCACTTGTGTAGTATCTTTCAGATAAGAAGGGGTTCGAGTAACCAGTGACTGCTAAAATGAGTCGATATAGAGGCCAACTTTAGCAGTAACAGAAGGAGGATTCAATAGATCCTTGTGTATCATAGGCAGATAGTACATAACAGATTACTTTATGCATTTACTGTATATATTGGTTTCCAACCATAAGATGTCGCTGAGCAGTTTGTTTTATTTTATTATTTTTTCCAACCACTAGATTGCTCACTGAGCCAAGGAATTTATAGGAACTTTTTGGATATTCCATTATTGTTTTTTTAGCCACTAGATGGTATATTGGGCCTTAATGTTTAATATAGTATATTTTAGGCAATTTAAAATTTTTTACAGTTTGTTATTTTCGTTTTGACCTATATTTTATTTATGTTGCAATTTTTGACACATGATCTGTTCATATATTTGTAGTTCCATTCTGTGGAGTGCAAGCTTCATAGGCTTTCTGTTATGGTGTCGTTATGACATCCGGTCCAGCTATCTATCTGTTGTTCTGGTTTGTGGAGCGCAAGTGTCACGGGCTCCTTTCCGCCCTGTGACTATTTATAGCTATGGCTTATGACGTCAATGCGCCACGTACCGTGGCCATTTTGTTGGTTGGAAACTTTTATGATCTCACATGCTGATTTCAGCTTATGTTTGTAAGTGCAATACTTTTATTGAAATTCATATTTTAAATACTACACTGTGAGGAGCTTTTTTTCTTTTTGTATACATCCCGTTATCTCTGAGGTGTAATACTGAAGCTTTATCATTAAGTCACTAGTTTTGGAACTGCCTTTTTTGGGAGAAGATCAAGGATCCAACATGTCCATTGTTATTCCATATTTGCTGCTTTTGAGCACATGATCTGTGGTCATATTTTCCGGTAAGAGACTGTGAATGGTGATGGTGGAGGATTCTTTTTTTCTTCTTCTTTTGGCCTCTTTGCACTGGACACTGGATGACCTTGTTCCAGCAATGAATATGGGCACACCATTTTCTGTTGCTTCACCTTGTCAGTATCCACAACAACCTGTAATGTTCTGTGAACAATTTTATTAAAAAGAGCTCTGATGCATTGGTTGGGGGAAGGAAACGTCTGAATGAGTGATATTGGCAGGGATTGGATGGGAGTGGAAAGGTCTAAGAGGGGGTACACTGGCCAAGAACAATGAGAGCAAGGTAGTGGCCAGGACAGACAGGCACTCCGGTAGGGTGAGTGATTGGAACAGGTATGTTGTGTTGACCAGGGACAGAGGAAGGAGAGCAGGCACTTGGGTAAAGTGGAGAGTGGAAGAGGAAAATTAAAGCAAATTTTGGAAAGCAGAACTATGCTGAGAAAAGTAAACTATAAATGAGCTTTTCTATTATTACGGATAAGGTTGGTCAAGACTGTGTTTTTAAAGGAACAATGTTTTTTGATAATTTCTTTAACACTTACAAGGATATATACTTATGCTTTTACAATTTTAGTAATTTACACTATATAACATTATTATTTTGTAAATGAACTGCTGCTTTCAGGGCCAATTTTATATGTGGGCTTGATTCAAGAGCAATTATTGAAAAAAATTTAACAAATCCATGAGTTAGAGGAGATGATAATAGAAGTAAAATTAAATAGACTCATGAGCATCCCTCATGACCAGGGGTGGACTGACAACTCATGGGGCCCCCAGGCAATAGGGGATCATGGGGCCCCTGTGTCCTTGCCCAAACTCAAAAAAGCTCATGAAAAAGGTACCAGGGGCATCTCATGGGGCCCCCTACTGACCCCGGGCACTTGGGTAGTGCCCTGGTTTCCAAATGGTCAGTCCGCCCTTGCTCATGACCATCATAATGTTTCTCTAAGTATCTTGTTTGACTAGGTTGATAGACTGGTAGACTGTATGCTTACCTTAGATGTATAGGCAGGAAAGGTGCAACCAGAGCTGCATTTCTAGACAGTGAACTAGTCATCATCATTCCTCCGTCTGGTGTTCATTGCTGTATAATTTAGTTTTTTTCCCTCCTTTTAGCTGGGTAACAAAGAAAAAACAGTTGTTCCAAATCTAAAAACAGAAAGTGAGTCTATTCTGAGATATGATTAAAGTCACATTTATATGATCCATGAGGCAGTAGGCAACTGAGTGGAAAGTTGTTTTTTTGTCAGAGCTCAGATGGAGAGAGACACAGCTGTAGCAGCGTGAGTGCAAAATATCGCTATCTGATGCGAATGAAAGGAGATAAAGATTTTAGACTAGATAGAATTGTAATGATTTAGCTTCCAAATAACAAGTAAGAGAGTGTAGCTCCGTAAAATGCTGTGTATGGAATTACATAATGAACTGAGGCTATTTTATAATGCTTTCTAAAGGCCCTTATAAATTTTTATCAGTGCAACTTCTGATACTGAAAATATAAAATTAAGTGATACATTACAGACTCTTTTAAGCAGGTCTTTTAGGCCATATTTTGACATGATAAATAAAATATTGCATGAGGTTGGTTGTTTAGCAGTAATATATTATTCCCTAAAAAACACTTTTCTAGTTGGAAAATATAAAACGGGGCATGCCGCAACTGTCATCCCAACCTGCACACAGTGAAAGAAAACAACAGCACTACAGAAAGGCACACTGATTGGTAAGCAAGCTGATGCTTTAAGTTGGTGGATTTTGTAGAGAATACATGGAACATGAGGACTTCACAGATCTAGAAAATGATTTGAAGGGGTGAAAAGTGAATAGCTTATATGAATAATAATTCATAGAAAGAAGAAAGAAGGGTATGTGTTGGAGCATATACTGTATATGCAAGGAACTGTGGGGAAGGAGAGCATAAGGTATTTACCTTAGCTGTTAAAGGACTTTGTCACAGCATTATATAGTTGTGTAAAAGTGACTCAGTTTGACAAACAAATCACCTTCTTTACAGAGGCATTTCACAGAAGGAAATATTGTATAGTAATACTGTATTTTGGAGCTGAGGGTGTGAAGATGGTAATAACAGTGATGCTGTAAACTTTTATTCTTTTCATAAACAAATTTCATCTCTGGGTTCTCTTTGGACTCTTTATGAATTCCCTTGATTTTTTTCTTAATTGAATTTTGTTCTTATAGGGACTGTAACTGGCTTGTGAAAATAGCTGAGATTATCTGAAGTTCATTTGGTACAATTAACTGTTTTATTGATTTCTGTAGGGGATGACAGATCAGCCTGACCAGTGCCTTTAAAGCTGAACTCCAGGCAAATAGTTAAATGCACAGATCAATTACAAATATGCAAGTTGTTTTCCCTGCCAACGGATTTGTATTTCTGTTCATGCAGTCCTGAGATTTTTTTTTGCTTTTATAAAAACGTAATAAATCCATGTACGTTTGCAGGTAACAAAATGTGCATTCATTATTTTTTACTGTGCCTCCTGCCTGCTAGAGCCTCCTGCAGGCATCTGCAGACTCTCAGTAAGCTGTCTGCCTATACCTGACAGGTCGCCAGTGGCCAAAGCTACTCGTGGCTGTCCACACTGCAAGCGATTACCTGCAGTGATTACTGCTGGATCCACACAAAGTGAATCCAGCAGAGATCACTGTTGGAAATTGCTGGCTGTGAGATCAGCTGCAAATAGCTTCAGCTGCTGGCAGCCTGTCATTATAGTGAATAGGCTCAGCAGCCATACCTAAGATCATACATTCACCAACCACTTTATTGGGTACACCTGTTCAATTGCTTGGTAACACAAAATGCTAATCAGCCAATCACAGCATGAATTTAGGCATCTAGACTTGTTGAAAACGACTTGCTGAAGATCAAACCAAGCATCAGAATGGCAATAAAAGGGGATTTAAGTGTCCTTGAATGTGGCATGGTTGTTGGTGCTAGAGAAGCCGGTCTGAGTATTTAAAAAACTTCTGATCTACTGGGATTTTCACACACAACCATTTCTAGGGCTTACAGAGAATGGTCTGAAAAAGAGAAGATATCTGGTGAGCAGCAGTTGTGTGGTCAAAAATGTCTTGTTGATGTCAGAGGTCAGAGGAGAATGGGCAGACTGGTTCGAGATGATTAAGAGGTAATAGTAAGTCATGTCAATACAGTATGGACCAAAATGTCTGAGGAATGTTTCCAACACCTTGTTGAATCTATGCCACAATGAATTAAGGCAGTTCTGAAGGTTAAAGGGGTTCCAACTTGGTACTAGCAAGGTGTACCTAATAAAGTGGCAGGTGAATGCATATCAATCATAAGATTCCTGCAGCTGCAATCAATTTGCACTTGGCAAAATCACCAGTGCGAATGTAACCTTAGGGGTTACCTTAGCATAGACAACGCCCAGGCAACCCTTTGATTACTAACAGCAATTCTATACTTTGTTTTCTATCAATCACTCCTTGGTTTTGGCCAGAAAAGGCACAACGCAGTGTTATTTCTCAAACGTCATCCAAGTTTTACAGCTCTTTGGATGAGGAGTTACAAAACTAGAAAATTACACTATGGTAATGAGTGCTAGACTCCCAGCAAATTGTTATCTTAGCAGTCCTGAGAAAATGGTGCTTCACAAATACTTTAACCGCTTAAGGACCACCCACAGTACATTTACTGCTACAGGGCAGCTCCTGTGCACAGGATCACGTATAAATACGTGATTCCGCATTTCTGGGAGGGGGTGCAAGTGAGCCGTGCTCGCGCCCTACCCGTGCCGCTGCTCACAGCCTCGGGTGTCAATCATTGGGTCCTGGCCGGTGATTACCTGCTGGCACCAGGTAATTACCAGCGATCACCGACAGGGAGGAGGGCTGCATTGTTTACCAACAGTCCTCCTCCCTGTCAGTTTGGGCACACTGCTTTGGATGGCTGCCCCAGGTTTCTCAAAAAAGAATATATAACAATGCCCATTGAAGTTATAGGGGATATTTGCATTCCCTGTGATAGCATTAAAAGTGATTAAAATAAATAAATAAAAGGGACAGTGTAAACATAATTTAAAAAATCAAAGTGAGCGAGCCTTCACCTTGTGCCGTTATGTAAACAGTAGTTGCACCATGCATGTAAGGTATCACCACGAATATCAGATCAAAGGCAGTGCACAGTTTTAAAGCATGTCATGTATGGTATCTATGTACTCGGCATATCGTCATCTTTTATATGTTACCAAATAAGTGGCCACTATATTGTGTTTTTGTGCACTAAAAGTAAAAAAAGTGTTTGTTTTTTTTTAAATTGCATTTGAAAAATTGATGTGCGAGTACTATGTGGCATAAAATATTGCAGCACCCACCATTTTATTTACTAAGGTGTCTGCTTTAAAAACATATAATGTTTGAGGGTTCAAAGTAATTTCCTAGCAAAAAATACAGATTTTTGTCATGTGAACAAAAAGTGTCTGAAAAGGCTTGGTCTTCAGGTGGTTAGAAGAGTGAGTGATGTGTGGCATAAACTTCTAATGCTGGGCATAAAATGCCCCACCCCCCAAAATGGCCCCTTTTTGGAAAGTAGACAAACTAAACTATTTGCTGAGAGGCATGTTGAGTTAATAGAAGAATTTATTTTTTTACCACAAGTTTGTGGAAAATGACAAAAAAAATATATTTATTTTTTTTACACAAATTTGTCACTTAAATGATTTATTGCTCACACATGCCATGGGTATATGTGGAACTACTCCCCAAAATACATTCTGCTACTTCTCCCGAGTATGGGGGTACCACATATGAGAGGCATTTTTTGGAGTCTAGTCAAGTACAGGACCCCAAATTCCAATAAGCACCATCAGGCTTTTATAGGGCTTTATTTCCTCATTACACTTCCTGACTACCTATCACAGATTTGGAGGCCCTGAAATGCCAGGATAGCACCAAACCCCCAAACCACCAAACTGCATGGCAAGTATTTTATTTTGCAGATCTTGTTTGTTGCCACAAATTTTTGGAAAATGAAGAAAGAAAACAAAAACATATTTTTTCTTTATTTTTTATATATTTCAAAACCTTGTGAGAAAAAATAAGATCTGCAAAATTCTCACCATGCCTTTTTAATTTCCTTGGGGTGTCTACTTTTCCAAAAGGGGTTATTTGGGGGGTTTGGTGCTATCCTAGCATTTCAGGGCCTCCGAAACTGTGATTGGTAGTGAGGAAGTGAAATGAGGAAGTTACGCACCTTCAGGCTTTCAAAGTGGTCATTGGATTTCAGGCTTCTGTATGTGGCTTGGCTCCCAAAAAATCTCACACATGTGGTACCCCCATACTTGGTAGAAGTAACAGAATCTATTTTGGTGTGCAATTCCACATATACCCATGGCTTGCATGAGAAATATATAGTTTAAATGACAACTTTGTGTAATATATATATATATATATATATATATATATATATATATATATATGTGTGTTTTTGTCATTTTCCAAAAACTTGTGGAAAAAAATAAATCTTCCATGGACTCAATATGCCTCTCAGCAGATAGCTTAGGGCAGCGTTTTTCAACCACTGTGCCGCGGCACACTAGTGTGCCGTGAGATATTGTCTGGTGTGCCGTGGGAAAAATTCCAATTTCATCTGTAACATGTGGCTTCGGCTCACAAATAGACCAATCATTAGAATCTAATGATTCAGTGGTCGGCAAGCCGCGGCTCGCGAGCCACATGCGGCTCTTTACCCAGTCTAATGCGGCTCTTCTGTGTGCCGGGCGCCTGCTCCCCTCCCTCCTCTCGGTCGGCCGCTCCCCTGCCTCCTCTCGGTTGGCAGCCCCAAAAGTCCGCGCGGACCTTTTAATCCGGCTTGCGGATGTGGCTGTCAGGATGTGTGTAGGCGGGGCAGCGTGCCGAACGTGAGGGGAGGGGAGCTAGGCTCCTCTCACAGTCCGCCCTGAAGACCCGAACGGCGCGGGAAGACAGCGAGAGGAACGCAAAAGGTAAGTGAATTGACACGGGGGACTTGGCTTACTAGAAGGGGGGGGGGGGAATAGTACTGTGGGGGATGAAATACTATATGAGGGATGAATTACTTTATGAGGGATGAAATACTATATGGGGGGATGAAATACTATATGGGGGATGAATTACTATATCAGGGATGAATTACTATATGAGGGATGAAATACTATATGGGGGGATGAAATACTATATGGGGGGATGAAATACTATATGGGGGGATGAATTACTATATGAGGGATGAAATACTATATGGGGGGATGAAATACTATATGAGGGATGAAATACTATATGGGGGATGAATTACTATATGAGGGATGAATTACTGTATGAGGGATGAAATACTATATGGGGGGATGAAATACTATATGAGGGATGAAATACTATATGAGGGGATGAAATACTATATGGGGGGATGAAATACTATATGGGGGATGAAATACTATATGAGGGATGAAATACTATATGAGGGATGAAATACTATATGAGGGATGAATTACTATATGAGGGATGAAATACTATATGGGGGGATGAAATACTATATGGGGGGATGAAATACTATATGGGGGGATGAAATACTATATGAGGGATGAATTACTATATGAGGGATGAAATACTATATGGGGGGATGAAATACTATATGGGGGGATGAAATACTATATGAGGGATGAATTACTATATGGGGGGATGAAATACTATATGAGGGATGAATTACTATATGAGGGATGAAATACTATATGAGGGATGAAATACTATATGGGGGGATGAAATACTATATGAGGGATGAAATACTATATGGGGGGATGAAATACTATATGAGGGATGAAATACTATATGAGGGATGAATTACTATATGGGGGATGAAATACTATATGAGGGATGAAATACTATATGGGGGATGAAATACTATATGGGGGATGAAATACTATACGGGGGATGAAATACTATACGGGGGATGAAATACTATACGAGGGATGAAATACTATACGGGGGATGAATTGCTATGGGGGATGAATTACTATATGGGGGATGAATTACTATGGGGGATGAATTACTATATGGAGGATGAATTACTATATGGGGGATGAATTACTATATGGGGGATGAATTACTATGGGGGATGAATTACTATGGGGGATGAATTACACTATGGGGGATGAATTACACTATGGGGGATGAATTACTATATGGGGGATGAATTACTATGGGGGATGAATTACTATATGGGGGATGAATTACTATATGGGGGATTAATTACTATGGGGGATGAATTACTATATGGGGGATTAATTACTATGGGGGATGAATTACTATGGGGGATGAATTACTATATGGGGGATTAATTACTATGGGGGATGAATTACTATATGGGGGATTAATTACTATGCTTACTATGGGGGAATATTACTATACTTACTATGGATGACACATACACATCATTCATCTACTCTTGGTCCGGCCCCCGGGTCCAATTATAAAATACTTTATTATTTCATAATAAAGTAATTATAAAATAATTTCTTTGTGTTTGATTCCTATTCAAGAGAATTACTTTATATATAGTCAATATAGGCACAGAGGTAAATTTTTTTAACATTTTCTAATGGTGGTGTGCCTCGTGATTTTTTTCATGAAAAAAGTGTGCCTTTGCACAAAAAAGGTTGAAAAACACTGGCTTAGGGTGTCTACTTTCCTAGCAGGGGTCATGTGGGGGTGTTTGTACTGTGCTGGTATTTTAGCACCTCAAGAAATGTGATGGGCAGTCAGAAAGTAAAATCTGTGTAAATTCCATTATCTATACCATATATTGTAGATGCTATAACGTTCATACAAAGCAATCAATATACACTTATTGGGATTTTTTAACCAAAAACATGTAGTAGAATACATTTTGGCCTACATTTATGACTAACTTTGAGTTTACTATATATTTTTTATAGCCGAAAGTAAAAAATATAGTTTTTCTTAAAAATTTTTGGTCTTCTTTTGTTTATAGCATGAAAAATAAAAAGTGCACAGGTGAAAACAATACCCCCAAAAGTAATTTCTATTTGTGTGAAAAAAGGTCGTACATTTTGTTTGGGTACAGCATTGCATGACCGCGCAATTATCAGTTGAAATAGCACAGCGCCGAATAAAATAAAGAGGCCTGGTCATTAAGGGGGGTAAATCCTCAGGATGGCAAGTGGTTAAAAAGAAATGATACTTTGTAATGCAGATAAAAATTCAATTAATACAACTCTTTGCACTGCAAATTTAGTTTCTCCATATGTTCTACAATAATATACTGAAACATTGTTATAATGTACACATCTTAATTACAACAGGCAATTCTGGGTTTGTTCTCTTATGGGATGTCACAAAGCAAGACAAGTAGTTTTGCGACAAAAGTCAAATAGAGGACAGTGCCATTCAGCTCACAACATGTATAACACACAAGCACAGTCTTCTTTTTGAGCTTGAACTTTGCTTGCAGAAGCCTTCTGCATTTCAATCTAATGAGCTGAATGAACATCAGAAAAGCGTATTATGTTAAATACAAAAGTCCTTGTGTTCCGTGTTTACCACCCAGTACACCCAAAATAGTAAGGAGTAAAGTACTGGGAGTTTTGTAAAACTGAACACAAGAGCTTTTTACTGGAAGGAGCATGGAGTATGTGGATTTTAATTAAACATCTACAGAATAAAAATGTGTAAGTATGCAAAAATATTATCTTCCTTAAAACACACTGTGCTACAAATTTAACATGTGTCTCTTACAGAAAATTCATAGACTTTAAAATATCTAAAAAAAATGTGTTGCATTTAAGTTTATGCTGTATTTGAATGCTTGCAGTAATAATAATTTGTCATCGCTTCATAATATGTCAAGTTGTTACATCAGCAGTATACTGTTTTGTAAATATATTTATCATACATACTTTCATTTTGTAAATATATTTATCATTCATACATTCATAAACTGATACATTTTAAAGAGTAAAACATAAATTTGAGCAAGTATAAAATAATGTAATAAATTAGGTGTATAATATAGAATATTTTTCAAAGTCTGTTCACTTCTAACATTAAACCCAGAGATTGTTTTCCTAACTGCCAGTTACCTTTACATGAATGTTGTTTCAACTGTCAGTTATTTATTAGAAACAGCTAAGGGATACATTGTTTTTCCTATTATGAAAATATATGTGATAATATAGTATATGTTCAATACAGGACCTTAACACAAAGATTTTCAAAAATATACTATTTCTCAAAGTAAATTTATTAAGCTTATTTGCTATTTGCTGTTTAGATCTTTAACAAGTGCAATCATTATGAGAGTAAACTTTGACTTCAATTGTCCTGAGCAAATTTTGTTGTGTGACATATTTGTGTTATGCAAAACAAGTCATTTATGAAATTGATGACTGTGCTATATTGTCTATTTTTCCATTACAACTATTAATATTATTCTATCATACTATAATTGAATTGAATTCATGTTGATGTACTGTAGGAGTTAAGATCACTAATTGAATATAAGAGAGTTCTATATGCAAAATCTAATGTTGTTAATATGAAACAGTAAATATATACAGGGTTACTAAACCTGGATCATTCAGCATCTGATAAAGCTTTGCCAAGCAGCTTCTAACTTCAGCTTGTTAAGCTTTGACAATAACATCTGGAAGCTGGTTGGTTTCTATGTAGAGCGGCACCAGATTTTGCACACTCTAGTTTGGAAAATCTCCCCCATAGTTTCATAGTTATGTTGAAATAAGACACATGTCCGTCTAGATTAACCAATTGGCAAAAATACATAAAAACCTTGATCCACAGAACCCCAAACTCACAGTTATGCCGGATATCCACAGTTGATCCAAATATGTTTCTGTTTTTTCACTCACAGTGCAATCCAAAAATGTTATTTCTAATAAAACCGCTACTACTACTTATAGTAATAATTATAAAAAATAATACATGTATTATCATATTTATTTTTGTAAAGTGTATATACATCCAGTTATTTTTTGGCTTAAGTTTTGGATAGAGTGTAGAGGGTTAAGAACCCCATTTGAGTTTTTAGCTGCTATCCAGGGCTTTAGTTTTAAATTGAGGGCTAGCCCTGCAACCTTAAATACCTCAATACTGCCATACATATATATATACAGCCTCATATTGAGATGATTATACCAGAATCACGGCTGCAGCTACAACCATGACTCTGGTACCATTATTTTCAGCAGCCGTTACCCTACAAGTTAAACATTATCCAAACAGCTGTACAGCTGCTCAATTACTTTTACAGGTGGTGCAAGGGTCCCCCCCTCCACCTTTCCAGGCTCTTTTATACCACAAAGGAGCCCAGTACCAATGCGACCAGTTGCATCAAGATATGTACACAGAGTGAAAGGAATGTCTGTTGTTCTTCTCCCTCTGTGACATCAGAAACCAGAAGCGATGAGAATTTTTTTCACTTTCAATTTTGGTTTGTTTGTTTTCTAGCCATTAAGGACTTTCAAAGCATCTGATTCAATAATGCAGATATTGACTGGTCAGATGAAACTGCTCACTCCTCTAAGGCTCGACACTTCTTAAATGTCTTGTGGGACAATTTTATGTGTCAGTTGGTGGATGCCCCAACTAGAAACAGGGCTCTGCTTGACCTAATTACAACAAACCAGAGCTGACAGTGGCTG
Source organism: Staurois parvus (assembly GCF_062004578.1). Taxonomy (NCBI): domain Eukaryota; kingdom Metazoa; phylum Chordata; class Amphibia; order Anura; family Ranidae; genus Staurois; species Staurois parvus. The sequence goes on along the minus strand of NW_028317893.1, from coordinate 11,094,359 downwards.
TAAAGGTAAGGGATAATTTAGGAAACAGTGATCATAGGGCAATTGCGTTCACTGTAATTCATGGCAAATGCAGATATGAGGGTAGAACAAGTACATTAAATTTTAAGAAATCCAACTTTACCAAACTGCACCCCATACTTCCCCATTATAAGGTTCAATGTAGAAAAATGTAAATTGATGCACTTGGGTGCTAAAAATATGAACACATGTTACACACTAGGAGGAGAACCCCTGTGGGAATAAAGTTTGGAAAAAGATCTGGGGGGTCCTAGTTGGTGACAGACTCAGCAATAAAATGCAATGCCAAGCAATAGCAACCAAAGCCAGCAGGCATGCATTACTCAGGAGATACTGTACATCTATAATTCTACCACTTTACAAAACTCTGGTTTAGCGGCATCATGAGTATGCTCTCCAGTTCTAGTCACCAATCCTAGAGAGATGCGCTGGAACTGGAGACAGTCCAGATAACAGCAACAAAACTAATATTGGGACTGGAGGATCTCAGTTATAAGGAATGGCTACATACATTGAGCTTATGTGCTTATGTTCCTTGGAGAAAGGGAACTTAAGAGGTGACATGATTGCAATATATAAATATCTAAATGGTGATTCTAGCAAAGGGAGAAAACTGTTCAGTCTCAGGTCACTTAAGAGGACACGCAGTCATTCAGTGAAGTTGGATGAGAAGTTTTTAACCTTAAATGGTGTAGGGGGTTCTTTACTGTCAGGATGGTAAGGATGTGAAACTCCCTTCTACAATTGGTGGTGTCAACGGGAAGTGTTGACAATTTACAAAAAAAAATTAGATAGGCATCTTAGCTTACATGATATACAGGGATATGGGAAGTGGTAGAGACATAAATACGCACACCCACACAGGTTGAACTATATGGACTGGTGTCTTTATTCAACCTCACCAACTATGCAGGCTATGTAAAAATGTATTAAATTGCAGCTCATCAGTTCTTGTGGTGTGCTGCTGCATTTGTTTTATTTTTTAAGACTTTTTTCCCTTTATTTTCACCTGGTAATCTAGCCAGAAAGTGTGTAGTTGCTAATCAACTTGCTTTAACACACCAAGGTGTCCGGACAAAGTAGCAGTTAAAAGTTTGACACAAACCATTTAACACTGATAGGGGTGCTTACAGGGGTCAGCTTACATTCATTTATGTAATGATATGCTTTTAGAGTGTCAAGTCCATCTAAATCTGCTAGTCTAACACTACCTTCCCCCCAGACTGAAATGTTGTTGTCTAATGGTGTATATAGATGTTCTTCGTATCCAGACCATTATCTTGCACATTATCATGCATAAGGATTTTAAAGGAAAAAATATTATCACTTAAGGAAGGAAATGCTTTAGACATGCACTGAAGTCTGATAGAGTGTACATCCTGTTCACTTTATATGAGACAGTGGAGGTTAAGGGCATTTTTAAAGCCACAGGGATGGCATAATGTTCCATGTTTTCACTAACTATATTATTTATCAGGATTTAAGCTGACAGATGTAGATATATCTTGGAATGAGATCTGTATTTGCAAAGAGAATAGAGCAGTAAAGTGATAAGGCCTTTGCAATAGGGAAATAGAAATTTAAAATCCCTACTCAAACCTTATAAAGATATTCAGCTGTTTAAACAGATAATGTCTTCAGTAAATGTTTGCTGCTGCATCAAATATATTGAGGATTAATAACTAGAGAAGAGTTTCTCAGTGTGATTGTGTTTATCATGTGCTGTCAACTAGTAAAAGTTCAAGACATGACATTGAAGTGTACATTCTTTAAAGCGGAATTATTTTCACATCCCTGTTAGATTAAAAGTTGATAGCATAAATATAAATCAGTATTTTTTTCAATATCATTTTCGCCTAGTTTACCTGATTTGGGTACCATTTTATATACAAATGTAAAATGTAAATAATCTGAGCAGAAAATTCCAACAAAATAGGATCTTGGTATGGCACTGTCTGACTCCATTAGATTTCAGTGTTGGATGTTTTTGGTCTATATAGTAATCTTTTTCACCCAAGCTTCACCAAACTTTCACCCAACATTTACATTACAAACAATCAAAGTAAACAAGTGTGAATCTTGGGTAAAAGTTGTATGAAACTGACATTCATAAGGACTTTTGCATAAGTATTTGTATGAAGTCTCAGTACATTCCATGACTGTAATTTGAAAGTACTTGTTTTCTTTTAACATTTGATTTTGGAATGAATGTACTTTACTGAATGAAAACCACATACATTTTTATAATTTTTTTAATTTAAGAAAAAAATTCCATCCTGCTTCTTAAAACTTTTTTGTCAGTTTGACCCCACTAATGATTAGAAAATCAAATTAATGTTCTTAAAATAATACATTTTACTACTAGGCCAGCTTTAGTAAAATACTTACCATATCCTTGGCTTCTATCTTGCAGGAAGTGATGTCACCATCCTTCCAAGGAGATCTGGGAAAATGCTTAGTACCCTAAATCTTATGGGATGATGCTTAGTGTAAGATGATATTCTTGTGAAATCTGGGATACTCAGTATTCTCTGGGATTTTGCTGGAAGCATGATGACCTCACCCTCATCTATGAGCCATGGCTATCATAAGTAGTTATATGCAATCCTCTTTGTCCTAACCTGTTTTTTACATTTATGCTGCTCTTTGTATAGTATATAGAATGGAGACCAGATATTCTAATTGGATAGTGCTTTCAATTTAACTTCTGATTTAATAGAAATTTCTCAAGAGGCACATTAAAGCTGAAGTTCAGGTATGGATAGTTTTGCATAGTTACATTGGTCCAACTTGGACCAATGTAAATATGCATGTGCCATACCTGGCCAATCCCCATGACAGCTAGAAATCACTCTGCAGAGATCATGGTTTCTCCACCTTATCAAATCAAAGAATGGCTGAATGGCTCTCGTATATAATATTGTTTTTAAAAAATGTGCTATCTGCTAAATAAAGTGTAATATATAAAAGGCACTGGTTTAAGGATGTTCTTTGCCCATTTTTAAATAAAGGTAAGGGTTCCTTACAGCAGCATTCCAACAGGAAGGTCTCAATATCATCCAGTATTTAAAGTAAATATACATTTTCCCTGCTATTAAGCAGCCTACCATGGGCTACACCAGCTTTCAACCTAATAGAATGCAGTCCCTGAGTCCAAAACATAATGGTGTTCACATGCTGCTGCTGTAGTAACCATAGCTCCAAGTTTCATCTTGGTTAGTGCAAGTAGACACGGCCCTAGATGTCCATGCATCTGCTGCTCCATAGTAGCTTACTAGTCTAATTGTCAAGGTAGAGCCCTGTACCATAAGTTATATGCACAACTGCACAGCAGACTCTGGTCACCATCAAAATGTGGACCCAAGGTTGAAGGCTTCATCCCATCCAAAACACTACAACACCTTGAGGATCTAGAACCTAGTTTCAGATGGTTTCTCTTAATGAGGCACACAGCCCAGAGCCCCTCAACCTGGAAAATGACAAAAAAAAACACATTTTTTACACAAAGTTGGAAGTTAAATGATATACAGTGGGGCAAAAAAGTATTTAGTCAGCCACCAATTGTGCAAGTTCTCCCACCTAAAAAGATGAGAGAGGCCTGTAATTGGCATCATAGGTAGACCTCAACTATGAGAGACAAAATGAGAAAAAATATCCAGACAATCACATTGGCTGATTTGTAAAGAATTTATTTGCAAATTATGGTGGAAAATAAGTATTTGGTCAATATCAAAAGTTCATCTCAATACTTTGTTATATATCCTTTGTTGGCAATGACAAAGGTCAAACGTTTCCTGTAAGTCTTCACAAGGTTGGCACACACTGTTGCTGGTATGTTGGCCCATTCCTCCATGCAGATCTCCTCTAGAGCAGTGATGTTTTGGGGCTGTCGCTGGGCAACACAGACTTTCAACTCCCTCCAAAGGTTTTCTATGGGGCTGAGATCTGGAGACTGACTAGGCCACTCCAGGACCTTGAAATGCTTCTTACGAAGCCACTCCTTCGTTGGCCGGGCGGTATGTTTGGGACCATTTTCATGTTGGAAGACCCAGCCACGTTTCATCTTCAACGCCCTTGCTGATGGAAGGAGGTTTGCACTCAAAATCTCACGATACATGGCCCCATTCATTCTGTCCTGTACATGGATCAGTCGTCCTGGTCCCTTTGCGGAGAAACAGCCCCAAAGCATGATGTTGCCACCCCCATGCTTCACAGTAGGTATGGTGTTCTTTGGATGCAACTCAGCATTCTCTCTCCTCCAAACACGATGAGTTGTGTTTCTACCAAACAGTTCTATTTTGGTTTCATCTGACCATATGACATTCTCCCAATCCTCTTCTGGATCATCCAAATGCTCTCTAGCAAACTTCAGATGGGCCCGGACATGTACTGGCTTAAGCATGGGGACACGTCTGGCACTGCAGGATCTGAGTCCCTGGTGGCGTAGTGTGTTACTGATGGTAGCCTTTGTTACGTTGGTCTCAGCTCTCTGCAGGTCATTCACTAGGTCCCCTCGTGTGGTCCTGGGATTTTTGCTCACCGTTCTTGTGATCATTTTGACCCCACGGGGTGAGATCTTGCGTGGAGCCCCAGATCGAGGGAGATTATCAGTGGTCTTCTATGTCTTCCATTTTCTAATTATTGCTCCCACAGTTGATTTGTTCACACCAAGATGCTTGCCTATTGCAGATTCAGTCTTCGACAGCTCTTTGGTCTTCACCATAGTGGAGTTTGGAGTGTGACTGTTTGAGGTTGTGGACAGGTGTCTTTTATACTGATAACAAGTTCAAACAGGTGCCATTGATACAGGTAATGAGTGCAGGACAGAGGAGCCTCTTAAAGAAGAAGGTACAGGTCTGTGAAAGCCAGAAATCTTGCTTGTTTGTAGGTGACCAAATACTTATTTTCCACCATAATTTGCAAATAAATTCTTTCCAAATCAGTCAATGTGATTGTCTGGATTTCTTTTTCTCATTCTGCCTCTCATAGTTGAGGTCTACCTATGATGCCAATTATATGCCTCTCTCATCTTTTTAAGTGGGAGAACTTGCACAATTGGTGGCTGACTAAATACTTTTTTGCCCCACTGTATTGTTCACAAATGCCATGTTTATGTGGAATCAAACCCTGTCCAAATCGAATGTGGTTTCCCCACTGATCCTGTGTGAACCGAGGCTTGTCATAGCCTGAGTTCACACAGGAGTGGAGTGGGAAACCTCCCTACAGGCATCCCAGTGTCAGTGGTAGGAGAAGAGATAAAGTGGTGGGGATTTGAAATTGGGGAAGATCACCTCTATGGTAAATTGACAGAACATTGACCTCAGTTCCACATTCCCCGCCAGGATGAGGGAGCCGAAGAGGTACCAGAGGATTCCTGTTTCTACACAAAACTGCTCCGACGACTGATTAAAAAAAAATATAGGGTTGATGCCTGCAGCTGCAGCTGGTACAGTAAATGCTTCCGAACTGGCAAAGTACTTGTACATTATCTGGCCCAAAAGTAGATAATAAGGCTTACTTGTAGGTGCAGTGAATATTTCCTAAATGTTTCCTAAATGTGCACAGTTTGGGAAATATTCACAATTGTAGCACACTGTGCTCTGAATGAACAGCATACTCAAGTGTGCATTCCATTCAGAGCACTGTGCCACAAATGTGACTTCCTCAACTTCATCGCAACACAACCATTTAAATGGCCAGAGCACAGAAACCCAGATGGAAGAGTGGGTGAATATGGAAGCCCTGTCAAAGAAATCCGCTTTACAGATAACTCTGTCATATTGGGCTAGTAAGAGGTGTATAAGTATAACCTGCAGGGAGACCTTTTTTATTTATTTATTTATTTTTTAGAGTTTACTACCGCTTTAAAAGGTTTAACTGGAGTTTGCCTAGTGCATCTAAGTTTGCTAATGCATCTAACACTCTCCACCCCCCAAACTAACAATGCTACTATTTATCGGTGTCTCTGTTGCTCCTTTATCCAGAGTGTAGGCCCTCTAATACAGGATAATACAGCCAGTTGTGTTACTGGCTGGATCACCAGGTGAAAACAGAGGGAATAAATAATTAAAAAAAAGAAAAAAAAACAATGCAGCCGTCACATTTGATGGTTGGCAATCTTCAATATATTACATTTTTGGTTTTGAGTTTAAAATTAAACTTAAGGGGGGCGTGTCCAAGATGGCGACCGGAGCGGCCGCATAATCCGGAGCTCCGGTGCCGAGCTTTTAGATCCGCTGCCATCCGTGCGGCGGCGGGTCACGGAGTGCCGGCGGAGGACCCGGGTAGTATCCCTGATCCCGGGGAGTCGGAACCCAGGTGATATTTCCGCCCCTCGTGGCGGCTGACGTCCGCGGCCTGGTGCGGCCGTGCGGGCCGGGGCTCCGGCGCCGCCCATCAGCTCTCCCATCCGCACCTGCTGCCATCCGGTGCCGAGCTTTTGAGTCCGCTGCCATCCGTGCGGCGGCGGATCGCGGAGTGCCGGCGGAGGACCCGGGTGGTGTCCCTGATCCCGGGAAGTCGGAACCCGGGTGATATTTCCGCCCCTCGTGGCGGCTGACGTCCGCGGCCTGGTGCGGCCGCGCGGGCCGGGGCTCCGGCGCCGCCCATCGGCTCTCCCATCCGCACCTGCTGCCATCCGGGCTGTGGTAGATCGCCTGGGGACATCCGCGGCGCCCTCTGCACTGCTGGGACTGGGGGAGAGACGCCACTGAGCCTTGCTGCTTCCCGCGGTGGCGGCGGCCTACATCACCGGTCTGGAGCCTCCATCTGGTCACAGTGAGTGGGGGATGCGGGTGCCCTCTTATTATTAGCTCCCCCCGCAGTGACCTGGGAGTGGGCCTCACGTTGCTGACCCCGGAGCCTGCCATCTCCTGTAACCACAGCCCCTGTTGGGCTCAGAGGCCTACTGGGGCCTTGATATTGCCCCGTGGAGTGTCTCCCTGGAGGGCCCTGTGCTTGGTGTTGGAGGTCCTCTGCTTCCCACTTGTCCCTCTTGTGTCCTAGATTGGGATCTGGTGCCATCATCCTGCTCCGGTGTGCTATATCTGCGTGTTACTGTGATCTATGTCCTCTCTACCCTTCCATGACTTGCTAATTATCCTTACAATATAATGTTCTCGCAGATGAATCTAACCGCATTCATGTAACTACAACCCTAAACCTATTTTGGGCGTTATAGGTCCCCTGGGGTTATAATCTCCATTCATTATCCTATTTTCAGTTGATCACCCCCAGGAGACTCCCTGTATGCCGTCCACAAAGAAAAAAAAGGGACAAGCCCAGAAGTCCCTCACAACATACCTACTTAAGGCACACGAGCTTTGTAATATGTCTCCAGTCAATACAGAGCGAGCATCCCTGTCCGATCCCACACAGGATACCACCGCTCCCTTATCGGCCTTGGTCAGTGAAAATACACAGCAACTTACAAAAGGAGACTTGGAGTCCTGCTTGGAATCTATGTACGCCAAACTAGCCGCCAAATTTCAATCAGAATTGCATAAAAGCACTAATGTTCTCTCTCAGGAAATAGCCACATTGGGCTCCAGGACAGACCGCTTAGAAACCAAACACGATGAACTTAGCCTGGCCTATGGTGAACTTTCCAGAGAGCATGATCATCTACAAACGGCCTTTTTTCAACTACAGGCGCAGGTGGAGGACCTTGATAATCGCAATCGCAGGAATAATCTGCGAATCAGGGGAATCCCGGAGTCTATGTCTGACCTCTCCTTAATCGTGACCAAATTATTTCAATCACTCCTCCCGGATTGTGACCCTGGGTCTTTTCCCTGTGACCGCATCCATAGAGCCCTGCGCCCTAAACCTCCTACTGACAAGCCACCTAGGGATATTGTCCTGTGCATGAGGGACTTTTTGACCAAAGAGGAAATACTCAGAGCTGCTCGCAATACCCCTACGATCTCCTTTGAAGGCTCGGTCTTACAAATCTTTCCGGATGTTTCCCCGGCCACGTTGGAGAAGCGTAGAAAAATGAAAGAAGTCACAACGGTCCTGTTCTCAGCTCGTATTCGCTACAAATGGGGCTTTCCCTTTAAGTTGATTGTTCCACATAATGGGAGCACATATATAGCTACATCTCCTTCTGAAGGTAGAGCAATCTTGGCCAAACTGGGCCTAGCGGATGCCCCATCACCTCAACGTCCACCCTCCACCCCTCGTGTCTCTCCCATTTGGCATACCCCATCTCCACGGAGAGATAGAAGGAGAGTCAGACAGGATCCGGGTTGATAGGTCCATTCTCACTTGCCTATTACCTATTGTTTGACAGTCCTTGGTCTTGCCTATTGTCTTTTATGACTTTACCGAGAATTGAGACACAGGGATTTTGTTTCTTACATCTTACGCTGTCAGGATGTGTATTTCTATGGTTACTGCTATGTTAATTTTATAATCCTGAGTAATATGTGTGTGCCTTGCATTGATAGCTGGACGAGTTAAGGTATAACAAGGGTCTTTGGTCCCTCTTAATTGCGCCCATTGGTTTATGGTTCCACAACTCTTTGACACGTTACCCCACCCTGCCTCCTGACATGGCCGGAAGTGTCGCCGCCCGATTGAGGGGTGGCAGTTCCGTTTTCCATGTTTTAGGGAGACAGGGTTTGGGCCCATTTGGCCCCTTAATATTTGAACTTTTTGTTTTATCAGGTATGACAAATTTTCAGCCTGATCCATGTTCTTTAGTTACCTTATTTGTAGGAGCTCTTCAAATCTCCTCTCTATTGTTTTTTGTCTTCTCTTTTTTCAACACTTTAGTGCATGAGGATTGTGTTGTGTCGGTCTATGGACATCATGGCCCCCATCTTGGGGCCGGGGGGTCCCCTGGGCTGGTTCTGCCACCTGTACGTCTGTCTGCTATAGACCTGCGGATCTCTATGTCTAGCCAATTAATTTTAGAGGATATCTTTGTAATGTATACTTTTATGATGATAGTAATAAGCTCTGTTTACTATGGTAATTCAATGTATTTCGCATAATGTCCAGGGTTTCAATTCGCCAAACAAGCGCAAAACGGCCTTTCTTCAATATAAACGACTGGGAGCCAAGATTATCTTATTACAGGAAACACATTTTGCAGCTGCAAAACACCCGACATATTTTCATAGATCTTATAGGCAGGGGTATTATACCCTGCATTCCTCCAAGAGTAGGGGCGTAGCCATCTTTCTACATAATTCATTCCCCTTTGAGGTTCAACATGTGTATCGTGATCCGGACAGTAGGTTTATCATTCTTAAAGGCACCCTTTCAGGTCGAGAACTTACTATTGCTAATGTATATGCACCGAATTCAGCTCAAGCTACCTTTTTTTCAAAATTTTTTGGTACTCTGGATAGGTTTTTGTCCCCTCATCTCTTGGTGGGTGGGGATTTTAATCTGGTGGCAAATCCTCTTTTGGACCGTAGTTCCCCCTCGCATTCTTCCCAGGCTTTCCCAAAATCCCTTACTAAGAAATTAGATACCCTCCAGTTGGTGGATGCCTGGAGAGCGCACAACACCGGAGCCAGGGATTACACATTTTATTCCCACCCACGACTCTTATGCTAGATTAGACTATATATATTGTACCCCAATTTTACTAGCTAATTCTAAGGTAGCTTGCATTCATTTGAGCCCCTGGTCGGATCACAGTATTGTGGCCTTATCTATCACATTTGTGGGATTGGCACCTACTCCTTTCTCTTGGAGACTTAATGATTCTATGCTAACCGATATCGACTCTCGCCAGGAAGTGGTTACATCTATTCAGGAATATTTTCAATCTAATTTAACCCCTGATATTTCCCCAGCCACACTCTGGGTAGCCCACAAGGCGGTCCTACGAGGCCGACTTATCTCCATGGCCTCATCCAGAAATAGAAAACGTTGGCAGCAAATACTACTTCTAACCCGAGAATTAGAAGCACACTATAGAAGCCATGTCGCTAATCCATCTCTGCTTAATAAACAGCTACTGTCCCAAAAGCGCTTGGAACTGAATGCCCTGCTTTCCCAAAAAACTGAAAAGGCCCTTCGCTGGTCGAAGGCCTCATTCCTATTACATAGTAACTCGGCATCTACCATGTTCGCAAGGAAGTTGAACCACTCTCTGCGCCCCCCACACGTGTATAAATTACGCACAAATTCGGGTGCTATCTCATCTCTACCTCAGGAAGTCTTGGGTATTTTCGAACATTTTTATTCAAACCTACTAGCTCCTCCGCAGTCGGATTCTGTCCCTCTGTCGGACTCTTGGCTGGACTCTATACCCCTCCCTGCCCTTACACCCTCTCAGATTGTCACTCTTAATGCCCCCTGTACTTTAGAGGAAATAACATGTGCAATAGGCGCGCTCAAGCGCTCTACTGCGCCGGGTCCTGACGGATATACCGCTAGCTATTATAAACATTTTGCCTCTACATTGGCTCCATACTTGATAACTTTATTTAATGATGTTTTGCAGGGGGGTAAGTTCCCTGAGGAGATGTTATTGGCTAACATGTCTCTAATACCCAAGCCACAGAAGGACCACTGTTTGCCACAAAACTATAGACCAATCTCAGTCATGAATAATGATCTAAAGATATTTAGCCGTATTTTGGCGGACCGGTTGGCCCCTATCATCTCCTCTTTGGTCTCTCCAGACCAGTCGGGTTTTATTCCCGACAGATTTATTACTGATAACATTCGTCTCACTCTAAATGTTATTCAAGATGCCAATTTACATTCCAAAGAGGTTCTGTTGATGAGTTTGGATATAAACAAGGCCTTTGATAGTGTTCTTTGGCCCTACTTGTTCTCCTTGCTACAGAAAATGGGCTTTAGTGAGGGGTTTTTGGCAGGCATACATGCCCTGTATGACTCTCCTAAAACGAGAATTAGGCTTCCTGGCTGTAACTCTGACTTCTTTACATTGGGTAGAGGTACCCGCCAGGGCTGTCCTCTTTCACCCCTTTTATTTGCGCTGGTGTTGGAACCTTTGGCATTGGCGATTAAATCACATTCGGATATTTCTGGCTATTCATTATTAGTTTCACAGTTTAAATTGAGCATGTATGCTGATGATGTTATGCTTTTTATTACTAACCCGTTGACTTCTTTACCTAACTTGTGTGCTGTATTGAACGATTTTGCCAAAGTGTCAGGTCTCACCGTTAATTTTACCAAATCTGTGGTCATGCCTGTTAATGTTCCTGACTCCCTAAGTGCATCTCTCCGTAGTTCTTTCCCATTTCGCTGGGTCAAGGACAGGATATCCTATCTGGGGATTAACCTCACTCCCAGATACTCGGATATATTTGCGGCTAATTATCCACCATGTGTATCGCGTCTCTCTACTCTACTGAAGATCTGGCACGGTTATCATATCTCCTTTCTGGGTAGAGTCACGGCGGTTAAAATGAATATTTTGCCCAAATTGCTTTATCTCTTTAGAGCACTTCCAGTTCCGGTCTCAAAAACCTTTTTGGATCATTTTCAGCGGACTATTAATAATTTTATTTGGGGAAATAAGCATCCACGTTTTGCCTCATCCATTTTGTATCGCTCACAACGGTCGGGAGGTCTCGGTCTTCCTAACTTTTGGCTATATTATCTCTCGGCTCGCTTTGCGCAATTGTCACAATGGGCTACTATTAACTCTCAAATCCCGTGGATCAAGTTTGAGTCTCAGTCGATACGCCCTTTTTATTTACCGGGAATTTTATGGTCTAACATCTCCCCCCGATCGACTGTTTTTCATAACTCCATAGTGACTCACTCACTGACGCTTTGGTCCAAACACAAATCTAAATTGGGTTTAGTCTCTTCTATTCCCCCAGGTGTGTCATTTTTTGGGGATCCTACTTTTGTTGTAGCCTTTTCTTCCCCTCATATGTTTCGTTGGTGGTATGATCGATCTTTTATCAGATTGTCTGATTTCCAAAGAGGAGGATCTTATATTACCTTTGATATGCTGCGCGTGTTGTTTGATGTTCCTCTTCGCGAGTACCTTCGTTATAGACAGATTAGGCACTTTTTTAAAGCGCACTTTGGCCTTGCCCCATCCTCTCCGATTTCCTTTTTTGAACGTGTCAGCCGTGACTCTCCCAGGGGTAGGGGTCTTATCTCAAATCTTTATCACCAATTTTTGATCTGTCTTTTTCATGCTCCCCCTTTGTACAGACGAAAATGGGAGGAGGATTGTGGCGTCACTTTTTCGGATGAGGATTGGGATTCCATGGTGGATAATATATGCAAGAGCTCTAGATCTCTTTCGGTTCGTGAGACGGCCCTTAAAGTTCTAACCAGATGGTATTATACCCCGTCAAGACTACATGTACTGTTTCCACAAACGTCCCCTCTATGTTTTCGGGGCTGTGACTGCACGGGTACTTTGGTTCATATATTTTGGGATTGCCCGACCATATCTTTGATCTGGCGTAGGATTTCTGAGGTCGCTACCTTATTGTCGGGCGCCCCGATACGATTGTCCATGCAGACCTGTTTGTTGGGGGCCCATATCCCAGGGGTCTCTGATGCCAATCTGAGATTGATACACACATTATGTATTGCCACTTTATGGTCTATTGCCCTACATTGGAGGTCCAATGTTGTACCCTTAGACTCCGTTTTACACAGAATTGACACTGTAATGCTTATGGAACACATTCATTATACCCTACTGGATAAGCTGCACTTATACGATAAAAAATGGGAGTCATGGAGAGATTGCAGACACTTATTACATGCTTAATAACATCCCCAGTAAAAGTTGGCTGGCATGTACTATTGACAGGTGTATCACCTAACCTATTTTGTTGTTTACGTACTTCATGCACTTGTAACTTCCTCTTTTTTTTCTTATCTTCTTTGTTATGTTAATATACCTTTATGTATTGTACTTTTCAAAAGTGCCTTGTTTTTGCTGACAATATCACTTTTAAAGTGTGCTGTTGTTCTACTGTCTACTCTTGTACAATAAAATCGTTTGTAAACAAAAAAAAAATTAAACTTAAGTCAGAAAATTAGGTTCTGCTGGATCACTTCAGACTGGCCCCTTTGCAGATATAGATATAAAACGTTAAAAATAAGTATCTATACTGTTTAAAATCCAGTAATACACTGTCTCATCCTACTCTACATACCGTATGTTCAGTTGCTCTTTATTTTTTGGCACTGCCAATAATGTACAAGGCAATCTGTTGCCAGCCTAAATATTTACTGCTGCTCAGGGGTTCTGGGCCTCAGCAAAATGGCAGCCTCAAGCAAGAAGTAACAGGTACAATGCTGGAGGCAATTTACAGCACACAATTTTGATAGCATAATTATTAATGTAGAATGTATGTTCTTTGCTAAAGAACATTATTTTGTATTAAGTTATGGGTAAAGTTCACTTTAATACTGCTTTTAGATTCTTCTGAAATTGACACAGTGTTTAGTTGCAACACTTGAAGTGAAATATCCAGATGTGTATATAAATGTAAAGATACAGTAAATGTATAGTTTGTAGTTTTGGATGGAGTGAGTAAGGATCAGAACTCTTGGCAGGGTTTTGCTGCTATCCAGATCTCCATTAGAAAGATTTTATAAACAAACTCATTTTTTTTTTTTTCTCATTTCAATTTTCATGTTTTGTTTTCCAGAATTGTGAAGACAATGCAATCCCACATTCTATGGAATAAAAGTCCACAAATATGTGAATTGTGCATTATCAAATAGCACATAGCACACTTGCACTGAATGTACAATATGAGGAACCTGCTTATATGGCTGAATATTCTCTTGGAACTTTCTTTTCTGTGGTCTTGTGCCAAATGTATGACTTTTTTCACATTTTTTACGCAACAAAATAGAGTTTTAAATCATGCAAGAGTTAAACGAGGATGGCAATGGGAACCTTTAATTGTCCTTGAGGAGCAATCAATCACAAACCTATCACATTATGTAGGACAGGTAAGCAGTGCAAACCCATATTGTATCCATAATCATAATGACTTTTGTAAATGTGTTTCTTTAATAAGTAACAGTGTCTTTATATAGAATGGAAATTTTGATGTCAAGCACATACTGTAAATGTTATCTATTATTTAAGATGAAACTCCAGGCAAATAACAAAACACAAGTTAAATACTTAGAAAGGATTTTTAATATAAGCTGACAATTCTTATGAGTTGATCCACACATGTGTGATGCGGATTGCAGCTCAGGTTTCACAGCTAATTGATACAGTAGTTGTTCACATGAGGTTTACGCAGGGCTGCTGTAAGAAACCATGGGGCCCCTTACAGTCAACCTGTACCACTAGCCCCTCCCTTTTTGATTGTAAGCTCTAAGGAGCAGGGCCCTCCTAACCCTTATGTATTAAACTGTATCGTTGCTGTATTGTCTCCCTTTATATTGTAAAGTGTTGAGCAAACTGTTGGTACTGTATAATAATAATAATAATAATCTGGCAGCCCCCAAACCACAGGGCCTCATACAGCCAAACATGCCTGTTGAATTTTATTGTGTTTTTATCCAATATCATTTCATTCAATATAGAGCTAGAGGCTTTCCTTCCATACTGTATATACATAGTGCATCCAGAAAGTATTCACAGCGCTTAACGTTTGCCACATTTTGTTATGTTAAAGCCTTATTCCAAAATGGATAAAATTAATTTTTTCCTCAACATTCTATATTTGCAAAAACATACTGTATATAAATTAAGAATCCATTAAAACTCATATGAATCCCTCCTTACATCAGGGTCTTCACTGGAGTTCTTTTTTTCATCCGGGTCCCCATCAGAGTCCTCACTTACATCAGAGTTCTCATTAAATTTCATCTTTTTATCAGGGTCGCCATCAGAGTCTACTCTTACATTAGAGTTTCCATCAGAGTACCCCATACATCAGGGTCCTCTTACAACTGAGTCCCACCTTGCATTAAGGTTTTCATCTAAACCCACTTTTAAAATCCCCCTTACATCACAGTCCCTGTTTAGGGTCCCCATATGAGTCCCCCCTTATATCAGGACCCCTATATGGGTCCCCCATACATCAGGGTCCCCATCAGAGTCTCCCCCTTACATCAGAGTTCCCATTAGAGTTCCTCCTTTCATCAGGCTCCCCATTAGAGTATACCCTTACATTAGAGTTACCATCAGAGTCCACTTTCAAAGTCACCCTCACATCACAGTCCCCACTTAGGGTCCCCATATGGGCCCCCCCTTACATCAGGGTCTCCATCAGATTTCTCCTTTATATCAGGGGCCCCATCAGAGTTTACCCTTACATTAGAGTTCCTATAAGTGTCCCCATACACTGGAGTTTCCAAGAGAGTCCCACTTAAATCAGAGATGTCCCTTACCTTAAGGTTATTATCAGAACCCACCTTCACAGTCACCCTTTCATCAGTGTCCCTGCTTTTATTAGGGGCTCTATCAGATTCCTCCTTGCACTAGGGTCGCATGAGAGTTTCCCCTTACATTAAGGTCCCCATCAGAGTTCCATCTTACACTGGGGTTCTCATCAGAGTTCCCCTTACATCAGAGTTCCCCCAGACATCAGGGTGCCTATTAGAATCCCCCTGACAAGAGTCCCCTTTACATTTAAAAAAAACTGGATGAACCCCCTGCACACTGCTTATATACCCTTTCTAGCAAACATAGCAATAAAAAACAGGAATTTGTAGTTCACACATATTACAATACCTGTTTAAGCTGGCCAACTGCGTTAAAGTAATCCCTCTATGGCCAGTCCTACTTTTCTCTACAAATGCAAATGCTACTGTGGACACAACACCAACATGGGGTAAACAGCCACAAAGTGGTTGAGAGCTACTCGGTTCAGGTCTGGCCACTGATCAGCAATGCAACATGAATAAGATATACCTGTGCTCAAATTCTAATGGCCTGCACATGTATATAAACTATCAGGTGCTAAAGGGGTATAAACACATGCAGGGGTGGACTGACAACTCATGGGGCCCCCGGGAAATAGGGGATCATGGGGCCCCTGTGTCCTTGCCCAAACTCAAAAAAGCCTATGAAAAAGGTACCAGGGGCATCTCATGGGGCCCCCTACTGACCCCGGGCCCTCGAGCAGTGCCCAAGTTTCCAAATGGTCAGTCTGCCCCTGAACACATGTTAACACTAGAAATTCTGGATGAACTCTCTGCACACTGCTATATACCCTTTCTAGAAAACTTTGGAATTTGAGCACAGGTATATCCTATTTCTGTTGCATTGTAGGTCAGCGGCCAGACCTGTGCAGTGGGTTTATCCAGAATTTCTAGTGTTAACATATGGACACACCCCTTTAGCACCTGAATGATTATATACATGTACAAGCTATTGGGTTTTGAGCACAGGTACAATATATCATATTCCTTTTTAAATCAGGGTACTCTTCCAAGCACCGTTACATCAGAGCCCATCTTAGTAGTGCCCCTTTATATCAGAGTCTCCAATCATAGTACCTCCATATATCAGGGCTCCTAACAGAAACCTCTTACATCAGTGTCCCCGTAAGTGTCACCCTTATCACTGTGAGCTGTAAGCATGGCTGTAGCAGCAGGGGGGAAACTGGGAGGCTGAGCGGGTATGGACAAAGGAAATTTCATCCCCCCTATGATAGCTGGGGCAAGCACATAATTGGATGCTAGGATGCTTGTGATCAAAGCAACCAACAACCAACAGCAGGGATGATGAAAGTGGAGCAGGGGGTAACCTGCACTTGAGACAGGGGGTTGTTGACCTTAATCCTTAATCTTTGCATACTGAGGATACACCACTGACCCTAGATGTGGGACAGAGAAAAACTTGTATAGGGCCAGACGTGGCATGTGTGCTATAGTTTGGATACCACTGACCTAAAGCATGATGTTATGAGACCTTGCACCTAACTGAATACTTTTAAAATATTGCAATTTTGGAATAGTACAATTTCAAAAGACAAATTAAATTATGTAGGAGACAGAGGACCACCAAAATAGGGTTCTGAAAAGAACACAGATTCAAAGGCCTTTATTCGCTACTTCTGGATTATTATTGTGCTTTCACTGTTTGATAGTATTTCAGTAAAGAAGACATTTTTACTTTTAATGAAGTATGCTTATTTTAAAAACCCCATTATAAACAGGAAATGTGCTGTTTATTTAATGTCCTTGCACATACTGTAATTGTGTGCTTGAAGTGAGCAGAGGTTAATTTAATCAAGAATGAACATTGCTTGTTTAGTAAATTAGGCCCTGTGCGTCCAGCAAGTTGCTGATTACAGTCTATACTGACTCTATTACAGTAAAGTCAGATGATATCAACTGCTACATACAGTCATTCATAGCAATACACATAAACAATGGCATATATATGCAGTGACAGAAAATATTCTGTAAATAATATTTATATTAACGGTCATTTATGGATCATTATGAAGTGCTATTTTTTGCTATTAAAAATTTATAGTATGCCAAAAAATGGCTTATACATTGCAGTCAGTGTTGTTACCATAATTATCACACTCAGATACATAATTAAATAGTGAGCATATTCATCATTTTACAAAAATTATCTTAATTAGGTTTTTTTTTTAAGATGCTTACAATCTGCACTATTGTAGTGTGCCCTTTAATTGTCCTGTCCTGTTTACAAGTCTAAAATTAACCAGGTTTAAGTTATAACTAAGTGGAACATTTAATTGGACCCAGAGGGTACTGGAAACAATTAGCAGTTTTGTTATGGTCTGTGCTAAAGAGACACTCTTTGTTCTATACAATTAAATAGATGCCGACACATTTCTCCCTTCTTACACATATATCAAGGCTAATTACTTTTTTGCTTTACAGTTAAAAAGTCTACAAATTCATAGGTTAATTGAAACTATATGCTGTATATATATATATATATATATATATATATATATATACACAGTGCATCCAGAAAGTATTCACAGCGCTTAACGTTTGCCATATTTTGTTATGTTAAAGCCTTATTCCAAAATGGATAAAATTAATTTTTTCCTCAACATTCTACAAACAATACCCCAAAATGACAACGTGAAAGAAGTTTGTTTTGAAATCTTTGCAATTTATTAAAAATAAAAAATGAAAAAAAAATACATGTACATAAGTATTCACAGCCTTTGCCATGACACGCAGAATTGAGTTTGAGTGCATCCTGTTCCCACTGATCATCCTTGAGATGTTTCCGCAACTTGATTGGAGTCCACCTGTGTGAAATTCAGTTGATTGGACATGATTAGGAAAGACATAAACCTGTCTATATAAGGTCCCACAGTTAACAGTGGATGTCAGAGCACAAACCAAGCCATGAAGTCCAAGGAATTGTCCGTAGACCTCCTTAACAGGATTATATCAAGGCACAGATCTGGGGAAGGGTACAGAAAAATATCCGCAGCATTGAAAGTCCCAATGAGCACAGTGGCCTCTATCATCCATAAATGGAAGAAGTTTGGAACTACCAGGAATCTTTCTAGAGCGTGCTGCCTGGCCAAAATGAGTGATCGAGGGAGAAGGGTCTTAGCCAGGGAGGTCCCCAAGCACCCGATGGTCACTCTGAAAGAGCTCCAGTGTTTCTTTGTGGAGAGAGGAGAACCTTCCAGAAGAACAACCATCTCTGCAGCACTCCACCAATCAGGTCTGTATGGTAGAGTGGCCAGACGGAAGCCACTCCTCAGTAAAAAGCAAATAGCAGCCCAACTGAAGTTTGCCAAAAGACACCTGAGGAACTCTCAGACCATGAGAAACAAAACTCTGGTCTGATGAAACAAAGATTGAACTCTTTGGCTGAATGTCAAGTGTCATGTCTGGAGGAAATCAGGCACCGCTCACCATCTGGCCAATACCATCCCTACAGTGAAGCATGGTGGTGGCAACATCCTGCTGTGGGGATGTTTTTCAGTGGCAGGAACTGGGAGACTAGTCAGGATCAAAGGAAAGATGAATGAAGCAATGTACAGAGACATCTGTGATGAAAACCTAAGCACACAGCCCACATAACAAAGGAGTGGCTACTGGCCAACTCTGTGAATGTCCTGGAATTGCCCAGCCACAGCCTAGACCTGAACCCGATTGAACATCTCTGGAGAGATCTGAAAATGGCTGTGCACTGATGCTCCCCATCCAACATGATGGGGCTTGAGAAGTACAACAAAGAAGAATGGGAGAAATTGCCCACAAATAGGTATACCCAGCTTGTGGCATCATACTCAAAATGACTTGAGGCTGTAATTGGTGCTAAAGGTGCTTCAACAAAGTATTGAGCAAATGCTGTGAATACTTATGTACAAGTGTTTTTTCTTTCTTTTTATTTTTAATAAATTGCAAAGATTTCAAAACAAACTTCTTTCACATTGTCATTATCGGGTATTGTTTGTAGAATGTTGAGGAAAAAAATTTATTTAATCCATATTGGAATAAAGCTTTAACATAACAAAATGCGGCAAAAGTTAAATGCTGTGAATACTTTCTGGATGCACTATATATATATATATATATATACTGTGTATATATATATATATATATATATATATATTGTGGGAACTCACTTCAAATGGTAGAGCTCTTCTTGTTAAAGAACACAGCAACTCGCTTCTTTAAGGGCCTTTTTGCCCACTTTTATTTAAAAGAAAAAAAAGTTCCATAAATAAAAATGCTTCCCACGCAGGGGTATCCACTATCAAGCAATACCAACAGTATTCAGCCTCCTGGCTTGTACGCAGTTTTAAGTCTGCCTCCTGCAGACTCTTCCCAAAATATGGCACTAGCACCCAGCTAGTCTGGCTTCCACCTGACTCCGAGGCAGAGACCTCCCGTCTGCCGGGGTGGAGCCCTCCCGTCTGCCGGGGTGGAGCCCTCCTGACTCCTGTCTGCCGGGGTGGAGCCCAGAACTCTGGTCCTGACTCTATCTAAAGGCCTACACACACCTGTGCAATCAGTCTCCTGGCCATTCCCAAAACCTGGTCCCAGGATTGGAGATTTCATCCCTCCCAGATCTCTTTGAAATCTCCAGGCTCCAGATCCCAAAACAGACCTTACAAACAAAGGAGGAAAGTGAAAAGCCACTTTCCTCCGTATCAAACACTTACCCTGGAGCCCCTCAACCTGCCTAGTTGAGAATCCTGGGTGACAGATAGTCACACTGTCACAATATATATATATATATATATATATATATATATAAAATCACTACTCAAAAAAATTAAAGGAACACTTTTTAATCAGAGTATAGCATCAAGTCGATAAAACTCCTGGGATATTGATCTGGTCAGTTAAATAGCAGAGGGGGTTCTTAGTCAGTTTCAGCTGCTTTGGTGTTAATGAAATTAACAACAGGTGCACTAGATGGGCAACAATGAGGTGACCCCCAAAACAGGAAAGGTTTTACAGGGGAAGGCTACTGACATTTTTTTCCCTAGTCATCTTCTCTGATTGTATTTCACTAGTTTTGACCCACTGGTATGGTGGTGATCAGGACCCATTGCTTTCATTCACACTAGACACTGTTGGGCAAAGATCAGGGCCACCATGAGCTGGCTGGCAATGCTTTGTGTGTGTGTGTAAACTGTGTGCAGAGACTGAAAATTACTCAGAGCTAACTGTAATTGCTCTCTCTCATCACAGAAGATGGTGTTGATCACGTATGGCAGTGATCAGGACCTGCTGGTTTGGTTCACACTGGACAATGTTCGGCAGAGATCAGGGACACCGTGAGTTGGCTGGCAATGTTTTGTGTGTGTGTGCAAACTGTGTGCAGAGGCTGAAAATTACTCACAGCTGTAATCACTCTCTCGTCAGATGATGGCAATGATCAGGACCCCCTGGTATGGCGGTGATCAGGACTCACTGGTATGGTGGTGATTAGGACCCCTTGGTATGGTTCACATTGGACACTGTTGGATAGAGATCAGAGACACCATGCACTGGCTGGCAATGTTTTGTGTGTGTAAACTGTGTCCAAAGGTTGAAATTTGCTCAAAATTAGCTGTAATTGCTCTCTTGTCCCAGACAATGGTGTTGATCAGGACCTCCTGATATGGAGGTGATCAAGACTCCCTGGTATGGCGGTGATCAGGATCCCCTGGCGTGGTGGTGATCAGGACCCGCTGGGGTAGCGGTGATCAGGACCTGCTGGTATGGCAGAGATCAGGACCTGCTGGTATGGAGGTGATCAGGACCTATTAGTATGGTTCACACTAGACAGAGATAAGCGACACAATGAGCTAAATGCAAACAGTGCAGCGCTAATAGACAATAAATGCGTAAAGGTATGCCTAAGGCTCACCATGAGATCGTACCGGAAAACAGTACAAATAAAAGTCCACAAAGTGTTAACTGACAGTTCTTTGATACTATAATGAAATTAAAAACAGGCTGGTGACTCCAATATTCCCATCAAGGCGTGAAACTTGGTGCCGTGCAGAAAATGTTAAAATTGCGCACTCACCAGATGCACAATAAGTAAGCACAATGATCAGTCAGAGGTTCCTTCCTGTCCTGGAAAAAGGTGCAGCTCACACTGGGTACTCTCCCTCTGTGTTGGAGTGACGCCTATAGAGGTCCTCTCTAGTTGTGGGCTGTAGTAGGCCTCTATAGCAATATTAATCACGAGGATGGCATGTCTGCAGTGGACTACTACCTTAACACAATTGATAATATCTCAAGAGCACATAAATCCTTTATACTGGAATTATTGGATTTCGCAATGCGGAAGAACTACTTTTGGTTCGATAGAAAATTTTACTTGCAAACCAAGGGCGTTGCGATGGGGGCGAAATTTGCACCAAGCCTGGCCAACCTCTTCATGGCCAGGTGGGAAGAGGACATGATATATTTCAGGGAGTGGCCGGAGCTTCAATTCTATAAACGGTACATTGACGACATACTTCTCCTCTGGCAAGGAGAGGAAGAAGCTTTAGTTAATTTCTTTGGAACTTTAAATAACAATGATCATAACATTGAATTAACATTTAATTACAGTACCACTGAAATCAACTTTTTGGACATAACTCTAGTTAACAAAGGAGGATATCTTATATCGGAAGCCTATTTTAAAATGACCGACAGATATAGTTATATTTTCCGGTCGACAGTTGTCATCACCCTTCATGGTTAGCTGGCATACCCAAGGGCCAGTTCATGAGGGTAAGGAGTAATTGTGCGGAGGTAAGCACATACTGAGCAAAAGCGAATATCTTAAAACAGCGGTTTGTTGAAAAGGGATATAATGAGGAGACATTAAACAAAGAACTACAGTTTGTAGCAAATCTCAACAGACACAATGCTTTCTAGCACATTAAAACGGAAGGAAGGTAAATTTTGCCCTTTTGTAACATCGTTCTCCATTTAACATAGGACAGTGAGTAACATCATAAGGAAGAGCTGGGATATCCTCATGGCAGATCCCGTTCTCTCTAAGGCCCTTCCTGAAAAACCGGAAATTGTGTTTAGGAAAGCACCTACACTAAGGAATAAGATCTCTCCAAATATCATCGACCTGCCTCCTAGAACTATGTTATTTTCTAATCTGAAAGGGTTCTTTCCATGTACAAAAAGCATAATATGCAAGCAGAGTAAGAATCTACCAAAAAAAGTGGAATCATTCACATCATCTAAAACTCAGAAAAAAATACATTACAACATTTTTAACTTGTAATAGTAGGTATGCAGTTTACCTCCTAGAGTGTCCATGCTGGTTACAGTATATTGGCCACACCACAAGGAGGCTCCCAGATTGTTTTAGGGAACATGTTAACAATATTAAGAAAGGTTTTAGAGAGCACTCACTCTCCAAACATTTCAGATATCATCATAATAGAGATCTGTCCCATCTAAAATTTACTGGTATAGATTTAGTTCAGAGCCACTGGAGAGGCATGAATAAAAGCAGGCTGGTCTCACAAATGGAGACCAGATGGATATGAAGACTCTGACCCCTGCTGGCCTGAACATTGAAGTAGATATTAATTGCTTTTATCGATCTATTTATAATTGTGTGTATAATATACTGTACTTGTTTTGATCTTTTATGATTCTATATCTCTGACACTGAGCAGCTCACGGTTTTTATCTGATCGATAGTATGTTTCCCTATCGACATGATAGTAGGACTTTATTATAGTACATTGGGCACATATAAATCATTTTATAATATCCATGCATTTATTGCTTTTACATCCAGAGTAGAGACATTTATATAGAGTCTTAATAATTAAATCCCGCTGCACAATGTGTAACACACTATACTTGTCCCCTGCGTCCCTGCTGTATGGAAAATGTCCAGTTTTAGCCATTTAGTCCCAAGGCTTAGGGAAAATGGCGTCGGACTTTGCGCGCATGCGCACTATATGACTGTGCCCGGACTTATGGATTTTAATATGTGACCCTTTGTAGCCGTATATTCGGCCGTAGGGCCTGTAGTGTTTGCATTTTAACTGTTAATGTTCTGCCTTTGTTCGTTATTGCTGGTCCCTCACCGTTTGGCTCTTGGAAAATGGCGCTCGGACTGTTTGCACATGGCCCTAAGACACATAACATAAATACACCCTTCCCTATTAGTAAGGCTCTAGTAAAATGGCACGCGTAATTTTCCGCGCATGCGCAATAGTAGAAGAAAGCGCTCGCGGATATTAATTCTTCCCTAATAATAAGGCTCTAGCAAAATGGAGCCCGTAACTTTCTGCGCATGTGCAATAGCGGACGACCGCGCTCGCGGATATTAATCTGCCATACGGGCCCTTTTTCATTTGCCTTGTATAGCCCTATAAGCTAGCCAAGATGGGCCTTTACTTTAAAGGATAGCAACAGGGTCTTTCCCTGTTGATGTGAACTGTTAGCTGCTCAATGTCCGAATGGACTACCAGAAAATGGCGCCCGTCCCTTTGCGCATGCGCAGTTTGCGCAGACCTTCAGCAAAATGGCGCCTGCTCATTTTATGGTTCCTAGTAAGCCTATAAGTAGCACTGTAATTGATGTCCAGGCTGCTATGGCATCTCCCCTTTTGAGAATGCACTAGATGTGCAAAACGCATCAAGGAGGAGCCACACATGCCTGTGACATCACGCCACCAGATCAAAGAGATCCAGTGGCCACACAACTACCCAGTTGGTTAGTTTTATCAAGCGGTTTCCCGCCACATGCTACTCATCTACCTTTTATCTGCTGGCGAAGGCCTTTCATGATTTTATTATGTGTGTTCAATTTTAATTCATTTTTTACATCCATTAATAAATTATTTGAATACTCAAAATACTACACTATGGATACTATTTTTTGCTCCATGTGAGCATTTAATTCCCTAGGACCCATTGGTGACCACCCTTAAGTCCCAGAGGAGAACAACACAATTTGCTGACCCCTACTACACACAACTAGAGAGGATCTCTGTAGGCGTCACTCCAACACAGAGGGGAGAGTACCCAGTGTGAGCTGTACCTTTTTCCAGGACAGGAGGGAACCTCTGACTGATCATTGTGCTTACTTATTGCGCATCTGGTGAGTGCGCAATTTTAACATTTTCTGCACGGCACCAAGGTTCATGCCTTGATGGGAATATTGGAGTCACCAGCCTGTTTATAATTTCATTATAGTATCAAAGAACTGTCAGTTAACACTTTGTGGACTTTTATTTGTACTGTTTTCCGGTACGATCTCATGGTGAGCCTTAGGCATACCTTTACGCATTTATTGTCTATTAGTGCTGCACTCTTTGCATTTTGAACATTTAGAAGGTCTTTAGGTTTCCTTTTAGTGCAGTTGCTGCTCCAACTGATTGCTTTTAGCGCTCGCTGAACCATTCCTTATATATCTGACACAATAAGCTGGCTGGCAATGTTTTGTGTGTGTGTGTGTGTGTGTGTGTGTGTATGTCTGTGTATGTAAACTGTATCCAGAGGCTGAAAATTACACACAGTTAGCTGTAACAGCTCACAGATGATGGTGGTCATTAGGAACCAACCTGCATGGTGGTGACTAGGAATTCGCTGGTGTTGAGGTGATAAGGAGCCCACTGGCATGGCAGTGATTGGGAACCTGGTATGGCAGCACTGATGACAGCTGGCTAGTGATCAAGGACACTGTAAAGTGGCTGCTGGTGCTGTAACTGTATAATCACACTTGCACTATTGTAATCAGCTCCTTCTCCTCTCACAGGCAGATCTCTGTGTGAGGATAAGGAGCCGGAAGCCACACCATGTGGCTTGTGTTTACATTTTTGGACACATTGCATGTGGTATAATACTGATTTACTGGGTCCTATACCATGTCACGTGATCCTCTGTATCTGGGCAATACAGTGATCATATGATTCGCAGGTGTGTGCTCTAGGCGCTGTGCACAAGCCTCAGATGCGGGCAGACGTTCCAGTATGTTAGCCTGCATCGGAGCTTCTCCCGTCCCACCATCTATATGCTTACAGCAGACGGGAAGCGGTTAAAAAAGGAGCTTTTAGTTAAAGGCCCTCTTTACATGAATGAGTAGGGGGTACATAGTCCCCCTACTCATTTACAGAAAATATACTTAGTAAAGAAAGGCACATATTTTTGACAAGTACTTTATTACAATATAAAAAAGTTTTCAAAAATGTCCTACCATGTAAATCTACCATTGGGTCATCCAGTGATTCATATTCTTGTCAATTATGACACCTGCTGATTTGCCAAGAAAAAACCCACTGACTCACCAACACATCCAATCCCATTGCTCACTCACCGTGAATGACATCTCCCGGGCCCCGCAGTGGAGGGTAAACAAAGGGGCAGTGTCACCCTAGTGATGTCATTCACCAACTTTAGACATTGGATTAACATAAGAGTCTGTTATAGATGTAGGGACTCTCTTAATTTACAAGCAGAACAAAGCAGCTGGAAGCTATCATTTACTAGCAATATGAAAGTAGAAAAGAAGGGAAAAACAAGGAAAAAGGGAAGAAGAAAAGAGGGAATAGAATGAGAAGGAGAGAGGTAAGAGAAAAAAGGAATAAGAAACCCGGACCCAAGAACGCTAGTACATAGTATTTTCTAGAAAGATCATCAGCACTGAATCCCTGAGGGGGAGAACAAGACATAAACAAAACAAAATAGAGCCATGGTGTTGCATACCGTGTGAGTGGCTAGCTGACACGTACACAAGGAAGAAAGAGGGCTATGGGACTTCTTAATGCCATATCAAGAGTACACCAGTTGTGTATAAGCTAAAGCTTAATACTTAAGACATTAGGGTAGTAGCTTGGTATGTAATTATCATATCAGTATCATGTCAAAAACCTGAGCATATCACTTCAAGAGCTTGGATTGGTCGTGGATAGGAAGTGTTCTGATAATATAGGTTTGCCATTTCTGGCTAAAGAGATCCATGGAGCAAAAATTAGAAAACTGTGATTTTAATTTTTCTCTGTGAAGAAGACTGTGTAGGTCCTGTTTAACATCTGTGAGAACTCGCTTCAAATGGTAGAGCTTGGTTAAACGCACACAGCAACTTGCTTATTTCTCAGGGCCTTTTTAGCCCACTTTTATTTAAATGAAAGTTCAAAACATCAGAAGTTTCCCACACAGGGGTATCTATCATCCACATAAACAAAATTCAGCCTCCTGGCTCTCTCAGATATACACAATCTTCCACTGGCCTTCCTCTTCAGGCTTACGTCTGTCTCCTGCAGACTTTTTCAAAAACATGGCTCTCGCACACAGCTGGCCACTAGCACACAGCTACTCCCAAGCAGCTCCTTGCCGCTTTTGGCTTCCACCTCACCTTGGTGGAGCCCTCCTGACTCCTGTCTTCCAGGTGGAGCCCTCCTGACTCCTATCTGCCTTGGTGGAGCCCAGAACCCTGGTCCTGACTCTATGAAAATGCCTGCACACACCTGTGCAATTAGTCTCCTGGCCATTTCCAAACCCTGGTCCCAGGATTGGAGATTTCATCCCTCCCAGATCTCTTTGAAATCTCCAGGCTCCAGATCCCAAAATGGACCTTACAAACAAAGGAGGAAAGTGAAAAGCCACTTTCCTCCGTATCAAACACTTACCCTGGAGCCCCTCAACCTGCCTTGTTGAGAATCCTGGGTGACAGATTGCCACACTATCAAACATCCTATATAGTTGGTGGGATAGATTAAATCCATTTCTTAAGAATGGCTCTCCTAGCCGACATGAGGCAACTTGTCAACCAAGGCTTGTTCTTTTGAGTAAATATAGAATGTAGATTGTGCAGCTGAATGTTAGAATGTTGCAAATTCCTGAAAATGAGTTGGAGAGGATTCTTAGATGGCTGGCTGGAGGCCGGTAATCAATGCTATAAAGCTTTCAACTTGGTCACAGAACATAGCAATAGTAGGACACATCCATAGTCTATGAAGAAGAGAAGGTTTTTGAAGGGTACAATGTGGACATTCTTGGGTGCTTGTGGTCGTCTTAGAGAAACTATAGGGCATATAGGCACGGTGCACAATTTTAAGTTGTTGTTCACGCCAGAACTCATTCAATATAAAAGTGCATGTGGTATTGAATCCTGTAATTATTTGATTTACTGAGAATGTATTGTGGAAGTCTTTGACCCAAGAAGCAGTCCACGTGGACTCCAGAGGCTTGCAAAAGTATAGATTTAGAGGAGTCCGATATCTTAAACTGCCAACACAGCAAAAGAGTATCAATTGAGTAATTATGGAATCTGATGGATTTATCTGGGGCGAGGTTTTGAACAAAGTTCAAGACTTGCAGAACATAGATTAAGTGATGGGGAGGCACATCTCTTTGTGACATGATGTGAGAAAAGGATAATAGCAAACCTGATGAGACATCAAATAACTGTACAACATTTTCAAGGCCATGGGACACCCACGTAGCATACACAGCATATTGTTGTGATTGAGGGAAAGAAGGATTATTGTGTGGAGAAAGCGGGATATCCATGGGGGTACACCCAGTTTACGCCTGGCTTCCCTCCAGGCTATCAACGTATCTCATATAAGCAAGTTTTGTTTAAAATGAGATGGAAGAAAATTAATGTTGCAATGAAGCAAGGCCTGTAGGCTAAATGGGTATACCATGTCTGTCTCCAAATCGTAGTTGGAGTATCTAGATTACCGGTTCAGCCAGTCCAAACATACTCTTATTAGACAGAAGAGATTGCATACTCTGATGTTGGGCAAACCCAATCCCCCCTCACTCCTTGGGAGAAATAATTTATGAAGTGCTATACGAGAAAGGTGCCTTTGCCATAGGAATTTGGAGATTGCCCTATTTAGTTTCAAAATGACATAGCAGAAGGGGTATAGTTTGAAGGGGATAAAAAGCTTGGGAAAACTGACCATTTTGAACAGGTGAGATCTCCCAAGGAGTGATAATGGCAGATTCTTCCACATGTCTAGTTCTTTCGAAATTTTGCCTATAAGTGTCGTGAAGTTAAGGTGGTATTGTGAGGAGGGGAGTTTCCCTATCTTAATGCCCAGATATGTTATGTGATGCCTGGCTAAAGTAAAAATCATGGTCAACGTCCAGGGGGGAGGACGTGCATGGTAGAGAGGAAGGATTTTTTTTTTTTTAAGTTTATGCGTAGTCCTGAGCACTGTTTCAAAGTGGTGAAAACATCATAGATGCGAGGCATGTCTAGAGTTGGATTTGAGGTGAATATCAGTATATCATCGGCAAACAAAGCATTGCGAAGATCCTGCTGGCCAATTGCAACTCCATGTAACTTGGAGTGATGTAGTAAGAAGTGTGCTAAAGGTTCCAATGCAAGATTGAAGAGAAGGGGAGAGAGAGGACATCCTTGTCTTGTCCCTTTATGTAGGTGAATAGGATTAGAAATGCGCCCGCCGCTACAACATTAGCCGTGGGTGCTGTGTACATGGTTTTGATCAAATGCGAAAAGGGTCCGGAAAGTCCAAATTTTTTAAGAACCATCTGTAGCCAGGTAAAATTAACATTATCAAATGCCTTTTTGGCATCTAAGAATATTATGGCTATGTCTTTAAGCGGGTTGTGTTTGGCATGTTTTAAAACAGCCAGGACCTTTTGGATGTTGGATGCCGCTGATTGTCACTGCTTGGGAAGGGTGTATGAGAGAAGGCATAAATGTTTTTTTGCAGAGACGAGCACGTAATGTACCTGGTTTGTTACAGAATTTGTGGTATTGGAGATCCAGGTATGACTGATATATGGTTTCCTGAGCTTTTTCCCAGAGATCAATATGATTTTTGCTTCTAGCCAAGTTTTTCTGCTTTCATGTGAGTTTTTATTGGCCATTCAAGCTTGAGCAGCTCTCGATTGATCGCTTGCCTCCCGAAAATTGTGAGATAGTCTTGTTTTGTATGCGGCTGCAAAAGCGATAAATTTCCCCCTTATTAGAGCTTTGCCAGTTTCCCAGAATTGGTTCGGATTGGATTTATGGGCATCATTAGTGAGAGCGAAGTCCGACCAGGTGTCAGAGATCACCTGGAGGAGTTCCTGATTATTAGCGAGATATGAAGGGAAGTGCCAAATTTTAGGGGACTGGTGTAAGTCGAAATGTTCAATATGGATGGAGATTGGGGAATGATGTGAAATGGCTATATTGGGAATATTAGAATTGGTAATGGCTTGTAGGAGAGAGGAATTGCAAAAGAAATAGTCTATTCTTGTGAGAGTATGATGGACAAGAGAATAGAATTTGTACTCCTTTCCGTCCGGGTGGTACAGCCTCCAGATGTCTGTCAGTTGCAGTGCCTCTACAAATTGGGCAAGCAAGGTAGTGGAGTTGGTGAAGGAAGGTGGGGGGGGATGCTGGTAATGCACTACGATCTTTTGATCTGTCTTCCCGCCCATTCATGAGGGAGTTGAAGTCTCCCCCCATGACGAGGGGAAGACGTAAATACCGTGAGATCTGGGAGGATGTTTTTGAAAAAAAGAGTTTGTTAGGTGAGTTAGGAGCATAAATATTAGAAAGCGCCAGGTCTCTGGATCCTATTCAGATGTGCATAGTGATCATAAAACCTTCTTTTTCTGCCTGTCAGGGACATGTTGGCCATGGCATAGCTGAGGCTCGTAGCCGCACAAGAACGCGCAGGTGCGGGCCTGCAGGTGCTCGTACTGTTGTGTGTGGCCGTGCACATATGTGCACACATATGCTCATGAAATGAGCATTGGCTAATTCTGGCGCCCACTAGCCTATAAAGGTGCATCAGTTGCACTAGTGAATTGCTGTCTGATCTGCAGCTCCCCCTCCTGTATTCCTGTGCCTGTTCCTGTGAGTGATTACCTGTGAGTGACCCCATCTTGTTTCTTGGACTACGCCTCTGCCTTCTGACTCTGCTTGATCTGCTCCCACCATCACTGACCATGGCTTGTGACCCAACCATTCTTCTACCTGCCATTCATGTATGATCTTCTTATCTGTTACCGCTTGTCTAACCCTGCATACAGTCTGCTACCAGCCTGCTCCACTGCCTGCCTGCTCTGCTACCAGTCTGTTCTACCACCAGTCAATCCAGATGTGACGTCTGCCTGCTACCAGCCTGCTCTGCTGCCAGCCAGTCCAGCCATCTCATCTGCCAGCAAGGTGCCAGCAATTCCCGCACAGACTACAGGGCTGACCAGGCACTCATATCCTGCCGTGCTCTTGTGGTTGCTGTCACACCTTCGGTGACCCTTGAGCCAGAGCCGTACGAGAGGCCTTCACAGGCTCACAAGTACGTGGCACTACCTCAGCAGTTATGACCTCAGGGGAGAGCCGTTTATGTATAAGGATCAACACCCCTGCTTTCCCTTTGACTGATGGGGAGACATGTACTTGCCCTACCCAGATTTTTTTCATGCTTATAAAATCAACTTGGGTTAGATGGGTTTCCTGTAGTAAAGCTACATCTTTCTTTAGCCACCTCAGGTGGCATAGTATCGCCATTCGTTTATGGAGAGATTTTAAACCCTTGACATTCCATGAAACTATTCGAATCATCACAGCAGAATATTAGCAGTTCTTAAATATATATGACATGTTACCAAATTCGTTGTCCTCGCCCTCTTCCACCTCCAGTACACTGTCTTCAAAGAAATTAGCGGTCTGATGTAGAAGGAATTAGGTTTCTGTGTATAGCTAGAATTGATGGAAGAGAGGTGAGGAGGATGCAGAAGGAGCAGTTAGGGCCCAATGGGGGCCTAACAGAAAATAAACATAAGGGAAAAACCATTGTGAGAGATTTGAGCTGGCTGGTGAAATACCGCACTGGGGCTCAAAACAAATAGCGTCAGAAGCCTTCATCCCCATTCATTTAAAACAAAGCAGAATGGCGGGGCAGTCAACTCGTATGGTTGTTTCATTAGCCAGAGCTGAGTAAAGCTGGGAAGGTGGGACAAGCCCAACCAAACAGCTTGACAACTTATAAACATATGGTCAACCATTATTTGAATTAGAAGTAGTATGAGAAGAACATAACAATACTTGCGTATCTCAAAAATGTCTGGTATCCCAGACTATAGCAATGAGGGTATTTGTGTTAGAGGCTAAGATGGATGATTGTCCTGGCGGGAAAGTAGTTAATGTTATGGAGTCTTGTGCTTTCCTGAATTTTGCGTCATGCGTTGCCTTTTCAGTGGATCTTTGCGTGGGCTGCATTGGTTCCTAGGGCCTGGGACATGGTTGAGGTGTGGTGCATTTGACGAGTCTGAAAGGGCATTGATGTATAGTTGCGTATATTGCAGTGGTTCTTCTGGGTGCGTGAAAGCTTTTGGCTCACCTGACGGGGTTACCAGCTCTAGAGGGGCGAAGTAGCCCAGAGTGAATTTGATGCCATTTTGATGCAAAGTTGAGCATATTGGTTGGAAGGCTTTGCGAGTAGTCTACGATTAGTAACAACTTGTGGCCATCAATTTGAAGTGAGCTGGAGTTATGAAAGGAATTGAGGAGAGCCATTCTGTCTTAGTAATTAAGATATTTAACTATCACTGACCTTGGAGTGCATCTATCATTGGATGGTGAGCCTAGGCGGTGGGCCCTTTCCACAATGCATGGTGTAGTGAGCCCCAGGGCTGTAGAAATGTGTGCGGAACACAGATCCATAAGGGAGCCAGAACTGTAAGGCTCAGGGAGACCAATGATCCGCAGATTTTTTCTGCGTGATCGATTTTCTAAATCATCTAATTTCTCTAAGATGTACTGCTGAGTGTGTGCGGCTTGGTAAGCACCCACTTGTGAAGAGTGGACCTCATCTTCCAAATCAGAGATACGTTGCTCAGCATCCGTAAATCGTTTAGCATGTTCACCCGGCTCTCTTCTGAGTTGTTCTATGCCAGAGGATACTGCCTGGTCCACAGCTGCTGTAATTGTGGGTGAGAGGAGAATAGCTACAGCCTGAGCTATTTTCTCGAGCTGGTCTGCTGGAGGCTGCAGCTCTGAAGACTCTGACACTGACTGGAGCAGAGAAGCTGCCGTGCCTGTCTCCATGCTGTTGGCCATCTTGGCTGCAGAGGAGGGAGAGACGCAGGTATCGGGTCTCGGGACAGCAGCAGACCCTTTGTGTGCAGGTACGAGGTACCGCTCCATGAAAAGCGGTTAGGAGGTCCGGGGGGGGGGAGCCCATGTGGGCAAAAACAAGTGCCCCAGAGATGGGGGCAGAATTTCTAAGCCACGGGAGCCGGAGCCGCTGTGTCTGCCTCCTTCACATGTGGCTCCAAACTGGAAGTCATATTGTCCTTTAGGCATGAATAAAATCTCTGCTTCTTTTCAAATTGAATTTTTGCTTTGGTATGAGCTCCCTGGGACAATGACCAACCCCCCAAGCCATTTGTTTGACAATCTCTTGCCTTTTACTGTAGAAAATGTAATTTACTGTGTTTAACATTCAGCTCCCATTGACTTTAACGGGATTTGTCACCTGAACTTTAATAATGTTTGTAGAACCCATCCAGAACCAAACCCAGATATGTTTGGCTCATAAATAATTGTCAATTACAGGAAAAGGCTGTAACAAACCAACAGTAGGACTGACAACAGGGTCGGCTCTTTAATTAGGCAAATTAGGTGGTCGCTTAAGACCTCACGCTCACAGAGCCTCGCAACCACCTAATTTACCTGTGATCAGTCATGAATGTCTCACCCACCTCTCACTCACCCCTTTACCCCCTCTTTTTCTCACCCCTCTCTTTTTCTCTCACCTTCCTTCTCTCTTACTGCCTCTCTCACTCCCTCTCACCCCCACCTCTCTTTCTCACCCCCTCTGTCTCTCATCATCCCCTCTCTCTCTCACCACCCCCCTCTCTCTCACCCACCTCTTTCTCTCTCACACCCCTCTATTTTTCGACCCCCTTTCTCTCTCCCCCCTCTCTCTCCCTTCCTCCCTCCCTTCCCCTCTCCCTCTCTCTCTACTCTCTCTCTTTCTCTGCCTGCACTGTGCTGGGATCCCTCCACTCTCCTTCCTCTGTGGATGTGGAATTACTTAATTTTCTGGCATATGTGCATCATTTTGATGGAGAATAGAGAGAGCTTATGAGCTGCCATTGTGGCTGCTGAGGAGAATGATTGCAGAAATGACATAACCAGTCCAAGGGTCTAAGGAGTGGTTGAAGCAGTGTTGACTTCTTTATGATCTTTCAGCCACCACTCTCTCAGATACAATTCTCTAAATGCATTAATGTTTTCATTTGTTCACAAGTTACAATCTGGTTACCAATATATTATTGTATAGAAAAGAATTACCTTCCCCCAAAAAAACCACACCAGGCCCTTATCCAAATATGCAGTCTGGTTGGCCAGGAAAGGCTGGGGATAGCGACATACCAAAACATATGCTCTCAACATGGGGTGAGTGCCAAGGGGGACCCCTCTAACAAAGGGCCTCATTTTGAACCAGGGACTTCTGCTGTGTATGCTAGTAACTCTTTTTTCTGAGTGACCGAGGGTCCGGGGTCAGTAGGGGGCCCCATGAGATGCCCCTGGTACCTTTTTCATAAGCTTTTTTGAGTTTGGGCAAGGACACAGGGGCCCCATGATCCTCTATTGCCCGGGGGCCCCATGAGTTGTCAGTCTGCCCCTGCTTCTGATCCATTAAACAATATTGCCTCGTATCTTATTTTTCATGAACCCTGAACTCTTTTCTCTTCCTATGAACTTCCTGATTTAAGCTGTGTCTCTGCACATCCTGTTTGCCAGATTATTGTGCTCTCCCCAGCCAATTTCTTGCTCCTGTCACTTCTGCTGCTGTCTGTAGCTCCACTACCACTTGTTACCAACCTTTGGCTTGTTCTTCAGCTATTCTTCTGCTTAATCAGAACCTGCAACCATGACCATTGGCTTGTTTAATGAATACCCATCTGCTGATCCCTACCTGCTAAATCTTCTACTGGATGCCAGCTTGCTCAACTCTTGTTAAGGAAATCCTGAGGACTGTGACCTGGTAATAACATGCAGCAAAACCCATCTCAACTATCAGGAGCTCTGGTGAACACCAGTTAGTGTTTATACCCCACACCTCAGTTGAGCCATGTTGTCTGCCAGGGTGACCTGCTGCTACACATATCCAGCTGTTTGGTGAGAGCCTTCTTCTGCTATAACTACTGGCCTCTGAGGCTGATCCTTGACTGTGACAGCACCCTCTCCCAATGTTGATGAGGACAAAGATCCCAGAGTGGATGGCCACCCCTTCATGTGAATGAATATTACACTTGATTACTCATTTCTTCATAAAAATAGTAGATAAACAGTGACATGCCAAAATCCCTTATTAAAAAAAAACAAAACAAAACCAAAAAAGTCTTAAGATCTCAAGATGTAAATCTATTGTCAGTTATGCCATCCAGTTATGTAGATCTACAGTACATCACTCACTATGATCGAAGACCCACTGCAGGTCATGAAGAATTTTTGCCATGAATGAAAGCTCCCAGCCCTGTAGCTACATGTAAACAAAGAAGCATGGAGCTGGCTAATGTAATTGACCAAAATTTGGTCAATTACATCAACCAGAATTGCAGACATGTCAAACAGCAGCCAGCGATACTGTGACCTAGCATCTTATCAGTCAACAATGCTAGGAAGTTATCATTTATTGTCAGTTGTAATATCACCATTAAATTAATAACCTCCTTCTGCAGTAGAACGTTTTTGTGGGTGAACAGCGCTAACAGTCCAAACATTTGCCTGGCCTACAAACTATGAATAGGCAAGCTTTGCTTTGAATCCTGCACCATTGCGAACACAAATCCCATCACTTATCCCTGCTGACTACTGTTTAAAATTGCAAACAAGCTGGAGAGAATGCTGCATGATGTCATTAACCAAATATGGTCATAGCTGGTGATGGACTAATCTGCTTGGGTTTGATTCAAGGGCAGGTTCATTGAACACATAAAAAATAATTAACAAACTACAAGCTTTAATATGAACTTAATTGAGATTTGTCTACTTGTTGCTGACCTCAGCTTGCTTCCTGACCACTATCCTGATGACTACCTATTGCTGACCTCAGCTTGCTTCTTGACTATGATCCTGCTGATTATCCATTGATGACCTTGGTGTGACTATGATCCTGCTGATTACCAATTGCTAACCTCTGCTGGCATCCTGACCATAAACATGTTTACCATACAATGCTTGATTTGCTTCATGACTTTGCCTCTGCCTTCCATCCTGACTGATAACTGCCATTCCGGTTATCAGCCACTGGCTGTCGCAACCTCTGCCTCCAGCCTGTTGAGGGTGCTGGTGTTCCTTTCAGCTGTTGTTTCAGTCTACTCATCTGTGGTATTTGCACTGGGTTCCCCAGTGAACTTCTCAGCAGTCTACAAGAGCACTTCTCTGCTAAGTCCCTTATCAGAAGTAGTAATATGTGGACTGGAGTCTCATCACCCATGTAAGTTTGTGCCCTTTCACACCCTATCACTATTTCAGAGTTTTTTTTAGACCAGAGCTGTAAGGAGGTAGTCCCTGTTATCATTTTAGCCCTTAACTAGGTATGTGATATTGGGTATGGATTTTCAATGAGAACAAATGCAAAAAAATAAAGAAATATCAGGGATCTCCCCCAAATAAAAATCCATACCACACATCATTGACTGCAAGGATGCAGGCAGCCAGTCTACACAGCACCCTTGGTTGCTGAGATGCAGGCAGCCACTTGTGTCTAGTAACCAAAGACCTTTGTGGCGTGCATAAAGGGAAGTTGTCACTTGGTGTTAGCAGTGGTGTATTTTGGTTTTGTGCTGCCCTAGGCAAGACTAAAATCACACCCCCATCAAATTTGCCCCTCCCCTTCCTGTTTAGGAGCCACATCTTCATCTGTAAACTCCACCCCTTCTGATTTAGGCTCCACCTCTTCCTATTAGAGCTCCACCTCCAGGAGCTTGTCAGAGACTGCAGACAAGATACAGGAGATGGTCAGAGACTGTGGACAGGATACAGGAGACAGTCAGAGACTGCGGACAGGATACAGGAGACGATCTGAGATTGTGGACATCATACAGGAGACAGTCAGAGATTGAGGACAGGATACAGGAGATGATCAGAGTCTGCTGACATACTTTAGGAGATTGTCAGAGACTGTGGACAGGATACAGGAGACGGTCAGAGACGACAGACAGGATACAGGAGATGGTCAGAGACTGCAGACAGGATACAGGAGAGGGTCAGCGATGGCAGACAGGATACAGGAGATGGTCAGAGACTGAGTACAGGATACAGGAGAAGGTCAGAGACTGAGGACAGGATACAGGAGATGGTCAGAGACTGTGGACAGGATACAGGAGACGGTCAGAGACTGCGGACAGGATACAGGAGAAGGTCAGAGATTGTGGACAGCATACAGGAGATGGTAAGAGACTGAGGACAGGATACATGAGATGATCAGAGTCTGCTGACATACTATAGGAGATGGTCAGAGATGACAGACAGGATACAGGAGATGATCAGAGATGGCGGACAGGATACAGGAGATGGTCAGAGACTGAGGACAGGATATAGGAGAAGGTCAGAGACTGAGGACAGGATACAGGAGAAGGTCAGAGATTGTGGACAGCATACAGGAGACGGTCAGAGACTAAGGACAGGATACAGGAGATGATCAGAGTCTGCTGACATACTTTAGGAGATGGTCAGAAACTGTGGACAGGATACAGGAGATGGTCAGAGACGACGGACAGGATACAGGAGATGGTCAGAGACTGCGGAGATGTTCAGAGATGGCAGACTGGATACAGGAGATGGTCAGAGACTGAGGACAGGATACAGGAGATGGTCAGAGACTGAGGACAGGATACAGGAGAAGGTCAGAGACTGAGGACAGGATACAGGAGATGGTCAGAGACTGTGGACAGGATACAGGAGATGGTCAGAGACTGCGGACAGGATACAGGAGATGGTCAGAGATTGTGGACAGCATACAGGAGACGGTCAGAGACTGTGGACAGGATACAGAAGATGATCAGAGTCTGCTGACATACTATAGGAGATGGTCAGAGACGACGGACAGGATACAGGAGATGGTCAGAGACGGCAGATAGGATACAGGAGATGGTCAGAGATGGCAGACAGGATACAGGAGATGGTCAGAGACTGAGGACAGGATACAGGAGAAGGTCAGAGACTGAGGACAGGATACAGGAGAAGGTCAGAGGCTGCAGACAGGATACAGGATATGATCAGGGTCTGCTGACATACTAAAGGAGATGGTCAGAGACTGTGGACAGGATACAGGGGATGGTCAAAGACTGCAGACATGATACAGGAGATGATCAGAGTCTGCTGATATACTACAGGAGATAGTCAGACACTGTGGACAGGATATAGGAGAGATCAGAGACTGCGGACATAGTACAGGAGACAGAGACTGCGGACATAGTACAGGAGATGACCGGAGACTGCGGAAATAGTACAAGACACAGTCAGAGACTGCGGACATAGTACAGGAGATGACCGGAGACTGCGGACAAAGTACAGGAGATGACCGGAGACTGCGGACAGGATACAGAAGACAGTCAGAGACTGTGAACCAGCTGGAGAGGTCTGATCTATACCAAGCACTATAGACATCTGATTTGCCAACACACATTAGATGGTTTCTGCACAATCTGTTAGACCCTGAAGCCACTCATAGAGTCTAGTGTACATCAAGCTTTCATCAATATAGTTAAACATCTAGCACCTCAGAGAAGACTCACATACTGCACCTCCTAGTAAAACGAGTAGGACCTTGAGATCTTCATAGACGTCGTGCCCTTTATTGGTCATAGCCAGGCCTGCACTGGGACAAAAAATAGGCCTGGGCACTTTGGACTGAGCAGCCCAAAGCCCAGGGACTCTTTCCTCGGAGCCTGGTGGCGGAACACCAGGGTCTGGATGCAAGAGCGGCCTTTGTGACCCTGGTAGTTTCGCCACTAGTGTCAGTAGGTTTTTATTTTTATTTACATTTTTACAATTTTATTTTTTTACTTTTTTTTGTAGGAGGGAAGGAAGAGAGAGAGAAGGGAGAGGAGAGAGGGGGGGGAGAGAGAGGGCAGAGAGATAGAGAGAGAAAGAGAGAGAGAGGGAGAGGGAGGGGAGAGGAGAGAGAGAAAGGGGGGGGAGGGGGGAGAGGAGAGAGAGAGGGGGAGAGAGTGGAGAGGAGAGAGGGGAGAGGAGAGAGAGAAGGAGAGAGTCGATAGAGAGAGGGGGGGAGAGTGGGGAGAGGAGAGAGG
The DNA here is from genome assembly GCF_062004578.1 of Staurois parvus. Taxonomy (NCBI): domain Eukaryota; kingdom Metazoa; phylum Chordata; class Amphibia; order Anura; family Ranidae; genus Staurois; species Staurois parvus. Next base: position 11,055,729 of record NW_028317893.1, on the reverse strand, counting down.
GGAGAGGAGGGAGAGAGAGAGGAGGGAGAGGAGAGAGAGAGGGGGGAGAAGAGAGAGAGGAGGGAGAGAGAGTAGAGAGAAGAGAGAGGGGGAGAGAAGGGAGATAGAGAAGAGAAAGGGGGGAGAGAGAGAGAAGAGAAAGAGGGAGAGAAGAGAGAGAGAAGAGAGAGGAAGAGAGGAGAGAGAGGGGAGAGGAGAGAGAGGGGGAGAGAGGGGAGAGAGGGGAGAGAGAAGAGAGATATAGGAGAGAGAGAGATGAGGGGGGAGAGAGAGAGGAAGAGAGGAGAGAGAAGAGAGGAGAGAGAGGGGGGGAGAGGAGAGAGAGAAAGAGAGAGGGGGATGGGGGGAGAGGGGGGGGGACACAAGGCTGGCTGGAAGTGTGGGTGGGGTAGACACAAGAGGAGAGGGCAGGAGGAGGATGGGCAGCTTTCTCTCTCCTGTCCCGTCTGTGTGGGGGGGGACTGTCAACACTGGGGGCTGCATATGCTGACAGATCCCCTGCAGTGCTGGAGGGTGGGGCAGCCGTGGGGGAACATACGGGTGCTGACCCATCCTCGCCGCCGAGCACACACGAACCCGCCCAAAAATGCTCCTCTCTAGCACACACGACCACATCCCCCTGGTCAAGTACAACCCTTTGCAGCGACGGCACTGGTCCCTTCTTCCTGGGGGTAATGCCGCCCCCCTGAAAAATGCCGCCCAAGACAAATTCCTTGTTTGCCTCGCGGCAGATACGCCTCTGGGTGGTAGCAATACTATAACACAATTAATAGACTTCTGGATACAACCAGAGGTTCACCTCAGAGAGTGGAAAAACAACCTATTTAGTTTTTCAACTTGTGTGTTAATCCTAGGCAGTTACAAACACCAATCTCATCCCTACTGATTACCAAATTTGTCAATGACTGCACACGAGTGCCCCGCCGCTACTCCCATTGTGAATGAAAGCTCTCTGGCATTGTTGGAATGTCCATACAATCATTTATGCATGCATGCATACATCAAGAGACCCAACACTCCCAACTACCAATACATCTATGTTGTGTTATACATAAAGTATTAAAACCATCTTTAAAAAAAATACAAAATAGTATCTTCTTTTCTTTTACCTCTGTGAACAACCAAAAGCAGATATCCAGTGCTTTCCTTACACCAGTATCAAATTAAACACACCAAAACAAACAGACCTCTTAGAATTGCAACCAGATATCTCATTGTCACTCATCAACTTCTTAGTGCTACCCTTGCAGCTTATGTCTTGAGCAATGAAAAAATAAAATAAAGCAGTAAGAAAAACTGTTAAGTATACTTATATTTATTAGAACAATAAAATATTACAGTAACATTGGGCAGTACTGTCATCTGGTGTCCCTCACCTGTCACTCTCTATGGTGTGTAGATTGCCACACAGTTCTTTCCTCCTCGTTGCAAAGCTGACTGGTGCATGTTCTGGCCCTCCTTGTTAATGTGTTTTGTCACTGAGGACTTTTGACTCAGATATACTGTAGGCCCCTCCTTACTCATTCAGTTGGGGGAGGCTATATCTGGGGGCCCATTTATTCTAAAGTTGGCATTAGGATTCTGATATGTCCCATTCTGCAGATCCCCACATTCTTTCGAGGATTGCCATGAAACAGGTCATTATGTTAACAGGGAGTTTCTTTGTGGGACAGAATGTGATGATGAGGGTCTTTCACCCATCAACATGCTTTTTTAGTTATAAATGTTAAAAAATGAAAAAAAAAATGGTGTGGCATCCCACAAAAAATTCATACTAACTCCATATCCAGGTATGCAGCCTGGATGTCCAGGAGTCTTGTCATCTATTCCATTTTGTGCGTTGTACTATTTTGCAACTTCATGTGCATTTCTAAGCATGGTATTTAAAACATTTGTGTATTTTGATGATTTCCTTTAAGCATTTTTAAAGAACTTCTTCTACTATCTGTATTTATGTTTTATTTTGTACTGGTACGTCTCCCTTGTCAGTGCTCAACTATACCAGCTTTATTTTTAACAAAAAGCTTTAAACTAAATTGAAAATTATTTGGCTCATAGATTTCAATCTGGGTTTGAAGCCATGTTCATTAGCGGATTTTGAGTTTACCGAACTTCATGCAAACCAAACTTTTCTCAGTTTGCTCATACCTAGTTCCCAACAGTTGTATTTCTCTAGGCTAGCACACTTATCTTCCAGTTTAGAGCAAAAAAATATTATCTAGGTTGGATATTTTTATGCCCTAATATACAGTAATGTTTCCATAAAATAGATTAGCATTTGATAGGTTGAATAGACTTCATAGTCATATTCTGAATAACTATGAAAGGCAAGTAAGATAGCAGACAAGGATGTGCAGACACTTAAAATGCAGGTTTCAGAAATCTTAGCTCAATGCTATGGTGAACGTCACTAATAAGTAGATTTATTTGGTCATTTACATTTTAGAATTTGTATTTAACTAACAGTTAAAATGTGCATTTGTATTTTTCTGCTATTATTTTTACTTGAATTGGAACTTTAGCTTATTTACTCAGGCAACTGGTAATTTATACGTTAGCTTTGGTAACTACGAGTGTCACAACGGTGGCCCCCTGTCCAAGAAAATGTCAAAAGCAGCTTAAAAAAGAATTAACTTGTCAATATTTCTATTGGCCTTACATCTATTTATGCTAAGATAACCTTTGGCACCAGCCCCTAAACCATAGCTATTTACAGTCTAGCTTCTACATGACTCAAGTTGAATTCTATCTTTAACAGCTTATACTACTGTATTTCTATTCATGGGCTTCTGGTTTTAGCAAGGCAGAAGTAATTTGTAATAACATTTAGATTTACCTGCTAAGGGTCCATTTGCATTTGATTGATTTGTTATTGCACACACATCAACATATTTTGTAACACATTAACATGCATTGCATTAAGGTGGCCCATTAAAATCAATGGGTTTTTGACACACCAAAACATCCCAAAAATTAGAAATGTCACAAACTTTTTGCTACATGGCAAAATGGTGTATTGCCATGCATTGTAGTGTGTTGTAACACACAAATGGCACCAAAATGTGTCAACACATAAAACATATTTTCATTCGCTACAATAATGCACATTTTACCATAGCGCCTAAATGTAAAGTATATTGGCCATACATTTTGTCGAAGACCTTCACTGTAAACATATACAGTATATGGTGCAAGTACACACTGGAGTCAACACCTTACTATACCATTTGAGTGCACCTTTCATGTGCTAGATTTAAATAGATCTGGGTAGCTACCACTTTCTGCCTGTTATGTCATAGAATTACAGGTGAAACAAAAAATTAGAATATCATGCAAAAGTGAATTTATTTCAGTAATGCAACTTAAAAGGTGAAATTAATATATGAGATAGACTCATTACATGCAAAGCAAGACAGTTCAAGCCGTGATTTGTCATAATTGTGATGATTATGGCGTACAGCTCATGAAAACCCTTAAATCCACAATCTCAGAAAATTAGAATATTACATGCAATCAATAAAACAAGGATTGTACATAGAACAATATCAGACCTCTGAAAAGTATAAGCATACATATGTGCTCAGTACTTGGTTTGGGCCCTTTTTGCAGCAATTACTGCCTCAATGCGGTGTGGCATGGAAGCTATCAGCCTGTGGCACTGCTGAGGTGTTATGGAAGACCAGGATGCTTCAATAGCAGCCTTCAGCTCTTCTTCATTGTTCGGCCTCATGTCTCTCATCTTTCTCTTGGCAATGCCCCATAGATTCTCTTTGGGGTTCAGGTCAGGCGAGTTTGCTGCCCAATCAAGCACAGTAATCCCACGGTCATTGAACCAGGTTTTGGTGCTTTTGGCACTGTAGGCAGGTGCCAAGTCCTGCTGGAAAATGAAGTCAGCATCCCCATAAAGCATGTCTGTGGAAGGAAGCATGAAGTGCTCCAAAATCTCCTGGTAGATGGCTGCGTTGACCCTGGACTTAATGAAGCACAGTGGACCAACACCAGCAGATGACATGGCTCCCCAAATCAACACAGACTGTGGAAACTTCACACTGGACTTCAAGCATCTTGCAGTGTGTGCCTCTCCATTCTTCTTCCATACTCTGGGTCCTTGGCTTCCAAATGAGATGCAAAAGTTGCTCTCATCAGAAAAGAGGACTTTGGACCACTGAGCAACAGACCATGTCTGTTTTTCTTTAGCCCAGGTAAGACGCTTCTGACGTTATTTGTTGTTCAGGAGCGGCTTGTCAAGAGGAATATGACATTTGAAGCCCATGTCCAGCCTCAGTCCACTCCTTGTGAAAGTCCCCAACACTTTTGAATGGCCTTTTCCTGACAATCCTCTCCAGGCTGCAGTCAGCCCTGCTGCTTGTGCACCTTTTTCTTCCACACTTTTCCCTTCCACATAACTTTCTATTAATGTGCTTTGATACAGCACTTTGGGAACATCCAACTTCTTTTGCAATTACCTTTTGAGGCTTTCCCTCCTTATGGAGGGTGTCAATGATGGTTTTCTGCAAACTGTCAGGTCAGCAGTCTTTCCCATGATTGTGATTCCTACTGAACCAGACTGAGAGACCATTTAAAGGCTCAGGAACCCTTTGCAGGTGTTATGGCTTAATTAGCTGATTAGAGTGGGACACTTTGAGCCTAGAATATTGCACCTTTTCACAATATTCGAATTTTCTGAGATTGTGGATTTGGGGTTTTCATGAGCTGTAAGCCATAATCATCACAATTATGACAAATCACGGCTTGAACTATCTTGCTTTGCATGTAATGAGTCTATCTCATATAATAGTTTCACCTTTTAATTTGCATTACTGAAAAAAATTCACTTTTGCACGATATTCTAATTTTTCGAGTTTCACCTGTAGAGTGAGTCTTAGCTTCTTATGGATTGCAGTGCCCTTTAAAGTTTGACTATAGTGAAAGTATGAACATTCAAGTATTCACATATTTGTAACAAGCAGTAAATGAGCTTTACCATAAGCTCTCACTGACCTTTGTAACTGCAGGTGCAGTGGAGTAATTGATTAACAACATTTACAGTAGAAGAACTAAAGTCATAATCTTAGCAGCTCAGCTCATGTGCCCAGCAGAGACTTTTCCATTTGAAGCAGATGCAGTGGAGTGAGTTGGCCTGTTGAAATAACTGACTAGAATTTCAATGCTACTGCTGTGAATTTGAGGATAAATTGTTCCACAGTGCCTGCAGCTACACTAACTTACAGCTGTTAAGGATTTATCAGCACTTGAAAGTCCATAGCCTGGCCACAGGTTAATTTTACGGAGGGCAAGGCTTACACAAAATGAGCTGCTCTCAGTGAATTCATCTCCACATGTCACATATATCCTTGCCCAGAAAAGCACAGGAGCTGTATAATCACTTATATTTATAAATGCAGGCAACAAAGTGCAGCAAAGTACATCTGTTTTCAATCTAAATGTAATAAACAATAATAGCAAAGCATATGTGCTTGCAACATTGATTGTATGTATATACTGTATACTCTGTATAATCTGTATTATGCTGAATACAAGATGTAAAACTCTAAAATAAAGATAACTTAATTATTTAACTTGCTTTCTGCCTAAGTTCTAATACATTTTATTTTTCTGGTAAGAATTGTTTGACATATTAAGACACAATGAAAGGCTAAATATAATATGATCCTGGAGTAACTGTTTACTGCCCTCTGCATGACTCACTCTTCCCTCTAGTATGCAATACTGTACCTTTTTTTTTCAGCCTACCTATTAATATGTTAGAATGTGTCATTGCCAAGAGCAAAAATAAATTTGTGTGAACCAGGGACTGACGGGCACAAAGATCTTGAAAGTAGTATAAAAATGGGCAGTAATGACTGAAAAACATCTCTTAATATAATGTTAACCCTTAGCAAACTCCTAAGAGTCTATTTATATTGTCTTATTAAAAACATTTTATTTTCCTCAACAGCTTAAGTCTGATTCTGATAAGAAAGATGGGTCAATTAAATACATTTTATCTGGAGAAGGAGCTGGAAACATATTCACTATGGATGAAGACTCAGGAAAGATATTTGTTCTTAAAAAACTAGACCGAGAAGAAAAATCATTTTATACTCTCAGAGCACAAGCCATAAACAGATTAACAGGAGTCCTTGTTGAAACAGAATCTGAATTTGTTATTAAAATTAAGGATATCAATGACAATAAGCCAAAGTTTATCCATGGACCTTATATCGCTGAAGTACCTGAAATGTCTCCCATAGGTACAGTATACTAAACAGGTATTTGAAAATGCCTGTTGCCTACTATGTGAAATATTGCTTTTTTGTATAACCTAAAGCCAAGAGGCTCTGTTGCCTGCAATCAAGGTCACTTTTGAAGGAATTGCGGTGACATGATTTTATAAAATACTGCTTTACACCTTCAAAAGGTTGCTAAAACCCATTGTAAACAGGTTACGATTATATAGATAGTAATATTAAACCACAGTAGGAAGGTTTCGCTAGTAATTCAGTGAGTTGAAATGATGTGACCTATCCCAAAGGCAGAGGTAAACAAAGTTAACTCAGTTTCAAATGACAGGAATAGCCTAAGTGGTAATATTAGCAAATATTCATTTAAATTACAAAAATAATTCTAAATATCTGATTGCAACTGTTAAAAATTAGCTCTTGTGATTATTTTGTTGATGACTTGCTTAAAAATGCAGCAGTCAGCACTTTGCACTTGTCTGCCTTTTTGTCTTAGCAAAAAAACAAACTATATGGCGCTAAGATAGCTATGTCAGTGGAGTGGAGTGTGGAATAAGTCACAAAATCACAATGCAAAAGGGAAAACACACTAAAATACCCAAAAGGAATGTGTCCACCTAAAATGTGTGAGTAAGGATATTTACTCTTGCACTGTAAAACCAAAAGAAACAACAGGCACCTCAATGAAGTGTAAATATTGAAACAATAAAAAGAAGTTAAAATTTGTATAAAATCATAAAAGCATTATTACTCCTCTGGTATCTGCAGAGCTTGGCAGGACACCACAAACATTGACTAAACTAAACTGGATGACAAAAACAGAAGAATAAAGAAGCAAAATTAAACATGTACAAAATTGAATAACGGGGAAGTTAAATTGTAACATTGTATTAAATCATAAAAGCATTACTTCTCCTATGGTGTCTGCAGAGCTCAGCAGGGCAGGGTAGAGCAGAGTAACATCTGGAAGTAGCTGGGCTGTATATTAAGGACATGTGGCTGGAGAGTGTAGAGCCAGAGCAGAAAGTGGTAATAACCAGGTCCTTGATGAGAGTCAGCGTGGAGCACACCATCGCCTTAAACCAACAGTGGAGCCAGAGATACACGAGTATACAGGGTAGAAAGGGGGCATAGTTACACATTTCAGAGACATCACTCAAACTTTGTCAAGCTTGGATAAGGGACTGGATGGGTTGCTTATGAAGGAAGGGAAGGAGGCTGGGCAGGCTGTATGCAAATCACTGACCAATAGGGAGAGGGGAAGACCTATATGACTGGCACCTAGGTATTTTACTATACCCTATTTAGAAACAAATGACAGCATGGAAAAAAAAACATAGAATGGACATCGCAAACATTTACTAAACTAAATTGGATGACAAAAACAGAAGAATAAAGAAGCAAAATTTAATTTGTAAGAAAATTGAAGAACAGAGTTAAATTGTAACATTGTATAAAATCATAAAAGCATTACTACTCCTCTGGTATCTGCAAACAAACATTGATTTGACCCCACTAACGATTAGAAAATCAAATGAATACTCTTGAAATTAGAATTCTCGAACAAAAATCTGTATGTGTATGGCCAGCTTAACCATTCCATGTCCAGTATGCTGGGATAAATGTAACTGCAGACAATATGTGCTCATTGAGCTTGGACTTCAGCTTTGATTTTGAATTTACTGAGACATTTTAGAAAGCAGTTAGCTTTTTTTAATGTTGTGTATTACCAATAGGGAGATGTATATTTATTTTCTGTCCCAGACACCAGAAGGACATCATTGTGAGGAGAACTTTCTACTGCTTAGCTCTGAAGTGCGTTCTCCATTACCAGAGATTTTTATTACAAATATGACAAAACAAATAGAACAAATACAAAAAGAAAATTGCCTGTACAGCTTGTTCACAGATCAGATCACAGATTCAGTGAAATAAATCACTGCTAGTGTTTGAGTAAGAACATGGTCTACTCATTGACTGAACTTTGTAACAACTTAAAAGTAAACACACAAAATACAATATAAAAAATTTGTCATACTGTGACATGTGAGAATAAACATAATCTCTGAGGTAAGGCTGTATAACCAGACATATATACAGGCAATAATGGGACCAGGCTGCTGACTCCAATCTGGCTTGGGAAGACCCATATCTGAAATGAATAAAAGGGGAAGGGGAGAGAGGTTCCCAAGGAACAAATATTGTGTAGCATGTCAATTTATTAAAAAGATCATTAAAATCATAAATTATTGCACTCACAAGGGTGAAGTGTTTACAGGCATGTCATTATGGCAGAAGTCTATAGCCACAGGCAGATGGATGGCTTGATCCACTAGGAGCTGGATGGAGAGGCAGCTACTGGAGGTGCAGAGAGGATGGTCACCTTAGAGAGCGGGATGCAAAGCCAGGAGTGTAGCAAAAAGTGCAAGAGCTTCAGCAGCTGTGTGCACTAGCAAATCAGTGGATCGGCAGATCACTGGAGTCGAAGGTTCACTGGAAAGGACTGCCATGCAGGAAGGATGAGGAGCCTGGTACCCCACCGAGAAAGTGAGTGTGTGTGACTCTAGGGAACGTGTTTTCAGAAGAACAACAAACTTCCTTCATAAACCTCAGCCTTTTCCCTTATAAACATACCAGAAAATGTTTATAAGAGAAAAGCTCCCAAACATGGATTCTCTGTACACTTTAATATATGGAGACGTGTATTTAAGATTTGTTGGTCCAGTAATCAAATCTGAGTCAAAGATTCAGGGTTGTTGCATCATAATGGTGGCAGGAGGATAATATCATAATACAATGTACATCATATATCTATATTAGGAGCATATAGGAGTGATTACCAAAAGTAATCACAGAAAAATTATGCAGATACCTCTACACTGTCAACCACTCAATGGAAGTAACATCTATGAGTGATATTTCGGTTTAGTTTGACCATAAGTTTTGCCCAAAAAGTTTCCAGAATGGGAAAATGAATTGGCTAGATGTGGCCATTTTGCCCATCATAACCACTGGCTGCTGCAGTTTAGGACCTTCATTCCTTATCAGACAGTGCTTTAAGCACCCTTAACACTCAGTATAGCATTAAGTCCCTTCCAGCTGCAGCCTGCCTTAGACTTTGACAGGCTGCCAACTGGGCTGGATGCTGCACATGTTCTTCCTAGGTACACTAAAATTCCAGGAGGGATGCACTGCAGCTGGATGGACCTGTGAGATGGGGCCTAAAGGTGCAGGAACGCATACATGTCCAGCACAGCACAATGGTAGCACAAAATCTCCAGTGCGTCCCCAGTGGCAAATCCAGCAAGCTAAACAAAAATGGCCATAGTTCCAATTTATAACTAGCTTTTTAAAGTAATGTGCACATGGAAAGGCTTTACACATAAGACCCTTTGCACACAGGGTTGTTTAGCTGATGTGCAATCCTCCCAACATTTTACTGCACCCAGGAGGGAAAGATCTATTTTGGTTTCTCAAGGGCACATTTAAGTTCTGGCGTATCCTAGTATGACCAGTAGAGACAGTGCACAATCCATCCCTACAGTCTGTTAAAGTCTATCAAAGGCTCTAGATGGACAAGGCTGAGTGCTGTATCACATGATACATGTTTGGGGCCCTATGCATTCAGGGATGAATGCCAGGAATGGAGAAGACCCTATATGCATAGGGTCCTAAATGTGAGCACTACTCGACATAGCATTTAGATCCATTCAGACAAAGCCTTACATAGACTTTGACAGGCATTAGACAGCAGGGCTGGATGCTGCACCTGTCTGTTCCCAGGTGCACTAAAATCACAGTTTGCATAGCAGCTAGATACCCTTGTGTGCAAGGGGCTTAAAAAACATTACAACATGTTCCCAGGACACACTTCACAGCTAGCCAGGAAAAAAAGAAAAACATTTTATATAATTTAACAATTTGCACTGAAACGAGATTTTTGGCCAACGTTTGCAAATATATGTGAAAGCCAGTCTGCCTTCTTAAGACCTCTCTGTGTGGTCTCTAACTTCATCTGTGAGAGCTTCCATCTTGGATTATATACTTTATAGCAATGGATAAACTAAGGGTAGATATACCTAGAGGTTGCCCATTCCTCCTTAAAGGCACATATTGTTATTATTTTAAAAAATGCAATCTTCAGTCTTAATTTGAATTAAAAAAATAATGTATATGTGTTTCCTAAAAAATATTACTGGATACTGAAAAAGTGAAAAGTACTGAAAACTGAGAATATAGCCATTTGCATGAATTCCATTGTTGATATTTGTCTCTGCAGCTACTTTGCATGACAAATTATATTTTACAGAATATTATCTTATGCTTTCTTTTCGTAGCCAACTCCTTAATTTCAGCGTTTGTAAGACCAAAGCCACTCATTTTAGAATTTATGCATTAAAAAATAACTGCTCATTTTAGTAGAACTCCCTTTATAACACTGTTACCTTGGAAATGCACACTGTTTCAGAATATCTTATTTATCTTTATTTCTTTATTTTAATATTTATAAAGTTTGGAATTTTGATACCTTTAGTGTAAAGGTTTCCTTTCTTATGTGCAATATACTTGAAGAAATCTGAACGCCTTTACTGAAAATAAATCTAGCAATACTATTTTCTCAAGAAAGGTCAGTGAGGGCTTATTGTATTTTAAGCCAAGGGATTTTGATTTTGAACCACAAAAATCTTCAAATATTAGATTTTGTACTTTGGGTTCAAGATGAGTTTGAGGAAAAGAGTCACATAAAAATCCAACCATCATAGGGCAGTCACGTAAGCTATTTCTGCTGTATGTGGCTGTGTTCCTGCATTTATTAAGCACAATCCTAGAAAGCAGCACATTACAGAGCTTTTACATTTCTGTTTTGCTTTGTGTCAGAGATGTCATCAGTCATATATAATTGGATTGAGATTACATATAGCGGCAGATTGCATTTATCTACCAGTTTGTTAGTATTAGTTTTCCAATTCATCAAAACATTTAATATGTTTAAAGTGATTATTTTTATGTTTTATATGTAGTTAACTGAAATAGATCACACAATATTCAATCAGATTTTTGATATATTGTTCTAGCATTTGCATATACTGTACAGTAATTGTGGTCTGTTCTGAAAAATGTAACTTATGATTGTTATGATAGATAAATAGATAGATAGATAGATAGATAGAGAGATAGAGAGATAGATAGATAGATAGATAGATAGATAGATAGATAGATAGATAGATAGATAGATAGATAGATAGATGTAAATGATTTACAGTATTTATGTATGTATGTATTTATTTCTTTTTATATATATTTCTATCATCCAGTTGTGCAAAAGATTTTCCTTTTTTTACACATGATTGGGCATTTGATATGAACAAGAAGTTAACTTTCTACTTCTTCAGTAAATTAACCCAATAAATAGTATAGTATACTGAAAGCTGTAGAAGATTTAAGTGACATAATACCTCCATTCTGTGCTTCTAGTCTGGAATATTTTTTCTGCTTTAGATGGGTTTTTTTTAATTAGAATTTTCCACCTTTGTGATATATGTACAGGTTGTCCCCAAAGTCTGGACACATAGGCAAAATGCATATTTTCAATAAATTTCAATATGTTTTTCAACATTTTATTTAATTGGAATATTAATCAATGTGATTTCCACCATTGTGATACAGAGTTCACTTTCACCTTTAGCATATCTCAAAAAAGAAGTCAAGGGGGTTCAGGTCTGGTGAGTTTATATAGTGATATATTATACACATATATACACATACAGTGATATTCTCAGTGTGTCCAGACTTTATAATAGCAGGATTTTATTTTTAAAATAGCAGGATTTTATTTTTAAAAATTGGCCATGAAGTCACCATAAGCACTATGTACATAGCCTGTACTAATTTAAAGGTAAAATCCTCCTGGAACAACTATATGATTTACTGGTCATGTGGGAATGCTGGGAAAACTATATCTTCCATGAATACTTTTAGGCTACATTCACACTTCGTGATTTGGAATGGCAGGCAGAATTGCCATAATTCTGTCCACAATTCCAAATCACATTGCAAATGCAGCACAAAGTGCTTTGTGTGTTTTGGCACCATCATTCTTCAATGGCACCCCAAACATGATGCAATTCTGGCAAGATTGTCACATGAAGGGATCGTACAGCAGTCATGGCAAACTGCACCTTCACAAATTGTGTGAAGCTTGTTGCCCTAGAAGGAGCAGGAGCTTCTGTTTGGTGACAAACATGTAATAGGGTAGCTCGCTCAAGTGAATGGGCTTCCCTATGTGACATGCAAAATTGCATAAAAATTGTGATGGTAAGATGATGTAGCAGGAATGCTCACTCCCACAATGCGATAATGATCTTCCCCTCTACACAATAATGTGAGCGGAGCCTTAAAATTCAATTAATTGTCACATGTATAGATACTAGAAATCAGCAACAAGCATGTTTGAATAGGTACTTTTACTCAGATCAACTCAGATAAACACTATAAGAATAATTTACTGAAGCTAAGGGAAATTCCCTTGCAAAGCAAAAATTCCTTAGTAAAGTAAATATGCTATTTGCCTTCAGTAAACCTTTATCTGTACAAATTAGTAACATTAGATTGCTCTAAAATTTGGCTGTAAAATGTCCTTTTACAGTGACCGATTTACTTTTCTTGTTGCTTTTTTTTGTAAAGTCTTTCACTTTCCAATGGCAGAATATCTTCCATTGTAAGCCATTGACTCTGTGTATTAGACTGGAGCTTCTGATTATCAAAGCTTTGTGCATGTCAAGCTCAAGTTGCAGTACACAGATTGTAGATAATTGTTAGACCTGCCTCCCTAGGTCTGCAGGGGAGTGATTGGGCATGGATGTTCCTGCCCAAAGGCCCCTATTATTTGATTGTTGAAATATTGCAGGGAGCAGACACATGCAGTATGAGCAACAAAATAACACAATGAGGTTGGGCAACACATTTCCTTCAAGCTAGTGTATTTATTGTTTCCCATATAAAAGCACACAAACAAAAAAAAATATTATATTGCAGCTTACAAATCATAGGGCATGGGGGCTGCATTTGTTTCCTTTTTATTTTAGGTTTTTTCTTCCCCTATGTTTACACCTGGTGATCTGGCCAGTAACACATCTCCTCTATGAGGCTCCATGCACACTGGGTGTTTTTATTATGCTGGTAACTAGAGATGAGCGAAGAAATGAAAAATTCGATTCGACTGATTCGGCGAATTCGTGGACAATATTCGATTCGAGTCGAATAAATTCGCTGTGAATTTAACTTAAAAAAGGGTGTTTCTAGGCTTCAGAGAGACTTAATATTAGTGCAGAACACTGTACCTTTAATTTAAATGCCCTTGGAGTCTGCTGGGGAAGAGAAATAATACTGTCAGTCAGTATGACATGCAGATGAGTGCCGTCGATCTTAGAATCACCGCACACTTCACTCATTTGGGCAGTCACGGGGCCAAAACCAGAGTGTGGAGCCACAGTGTGGCGGTGGAGGCAGCAGCAATGGGAGGCCATACAGCACCCTATGACAAAAATGGAAACCACCAGCAGTGTGAGGAGACCTGAAAGTGGCACATGGCAGAGTGTGGCGATAGAGACAGCAGCAATGGGAGGCCGTACAGGGACCCATGACACACTCTGGACCTGGCAGCAGCATGAGGAGGCGGTACAGGGGCCCATGACAGATTACGGGCCTGGCAGCAGCATGAGGAGTCGGTACAGGGGCCCATGGCAGATTACGGGCCTGGCAGCAGCAATGGGAGGCCGTACAGGGACCCATGACACACTCTGGACCTGGCAGCAGCATGGGGAGGCGGTACAGGGGCCCATGACAGATTACGGGCCTGGCAGCAGCATGAGGAGTCGGTACGGGGGCCCATGACACACTCTGGACCTGGCAGCAGCATGAGGAGGCGGTACAGGGGCGCATGACAGATTACGAGCCTGGCAGCAGCAACTTGGACAGGAGGACGTTCAGCTTCTGCACCGTCGGGTGCGTGCTCGCAAACTGTTGTCTCTTGGAAACGGATTCCAAGAAAGACTGCTGACGGAATCCGTGAAGAGGAGTAGCAGGAGAAGGAGCATCTGAACGAGCGGAATATGCCAACAAGCGACAACAGTGGCCCATGACAGATTACGGGCCTGGCAGCAGCATGAGGAGTCGGTACGGGGGCCCATGGCAGATTACGGGCCTGGCAGCAGCTATGGGAGGCCCGTAATCTGCCAGCACCCTATGACAAAAAATGGAACCCACCAGCAGTGTGAGGAGACCTGAAAGTGGCACATGGCAGAGTGTGGCGATGGAGACAGCAGCAATGGGAGGCCGTACAGGGACCCATGAGAGACTCTGGACCTGGCAGCAGCATGAGGAGGCGGTATAGGGGCCCATGGCAGATTAGGGGCCTGGCAGCAGCTATGGGAGGCCCGTAATCTGCCAGCACCCTATGACAAAAAATGGAACACACCAGCAGTGTGAGGAGACCTGAAAGTGGCACATGGCAGAGTGTGGCGATGGAGGCAGCAGCAATGGGAGGCCGTACAGGGACCCATGAGAGACTCTGGACTTGGCAGCAGCATGAGGAGGCGGTATAGGGGCCCATGGCAGATTAGGGGCCTGGCAGCAGCTATGGGAGGCCCGTAATCTGCCAGCACCCTATGACAAAAAATGGAACACACCAGCAGTGTGAGGAGACCTGAAAGTGGCACATGTTTGGGGCATGATTCATGGCGGATTTAGTCAGTTGTGTCAGGAACTGGTGGTTTGAAATCCAGACTAATCCACGCCTGATTCATTTTCACAAACGTGAGTCTCTCCACACTTTGGGTGGACAGTCGTGTCCTCCGCGGAGTTGCAATACCTCCTGCCGCACTAAACACGCGCTCCGATGCCACGCTACTGGCCGGGCATGACAGCCTTTCAAGGGCAAATTCAGCTAGTTGGGGCCAAAGGTCAAGTTTCGTTGCCCAGTAGTCAAGGGGATTGTCTACCTCGGTTGGCAGGGTGCTGTCCAAGTAGGCCTAAGCCTGTTGTTTGAGGTCCTGCTCCAGGTCCACCTGATGCTGCTGCTGCTGCTGCGGCTGGTTAGTAGTTTCCTCACTGCGCTGGTGAAGAAAGCTACTCATCATCGACTGCAGACTGAGGCAGCCGCTGCTGGTGGAGCTGCCACTGCTCCTACCACCCCACCCCTCCCCTGCTGCCATGGCAGCGGAACACGAGCGCACAGGGCCCACAGTGTCTGAGGATGGACGTTGGCGCAGACAGGCAGAGACCAGCTGACTACATAGGTGTTTTTTATAGTACGTTATTTTGGCCTCCCTCTCAGCAGGTGTGAAAAAGGCCACCATTTTTGAACGGTAGCGAGGGTCCAACAAGGTGGACAGCCAAAAGTCATCCCTCTGTCTGATGGTTATTATTCGGCTGTCGCTACGCAAGCAACCGAGCATGCTATGGGCCATTTGTGCCAAGGAATGCGAGGGACTCCCTGCCTCCATCTCCACAGCATACTGCCACGGTGCGTCTAGGTCCTCTGTCTCCTCTTCCTCCTCCTCTACCAGATGCTCCTGCTCCTCCACTCCTGTCCGCTGAGTGGAAAAACCACCCATTTCACTCAATAATTCCTGAGCACCAATGTCCTCCTCTACCTCCTCCTCTTCTTCCAGTCCTGCCCCCACAGGGGCCATGTGGCGTTGAGATCTGTGCGCCACGTCTACCGCACCCTGACCAGCCATTGTTAACAGCATTTGTTCCAGGACGTGCAACAGAGGAATGACGTCGTTCATCCCATAGTCCTGCCGACTCACGAATAGCGTGGCCTCCTCAAAGGGCCTGAGCAAGCGCAGGTGTCACGCATGAGCTGCCAATGGCTGACATCTAAGTTACACAGGGAGTACCTTTATCTGCTTTTAACATCAGGAAATCTGTGATGGCCTTTTGCTGTTCGTAAAGGCGGTCTAACATATGTAGGGTTGAATTCCACCTTGTTGCAACGTCACAGCATGAGGAGTCGGTATAGGGGCCCATGGCAGATTAGGGGCCTGGCAGCAGTTATGGGAGGCCCATAATCTGCCAGCACCCTATGACAAAAAATGGAACACACCAGCAGTGTGAGGAGACCTGAAAGTGGCACATGGCAGAGTGTGGCGATGGAGACAGCAGCAATGGGAGGCCGTACAGGGACCCATGAGAGACTCTGGACCTGGCAGCAGCATGAGGAGGCGGTATATAGGGGCCTACGGCAGATTAGGGGCCTGGCAGCAGCTATAGGAGGCCCGTAATCTGCCAGCACCCTATGTCAAAAAATTTAACACACCAGCAGTGTGAAGAGACCTGAAAGTGGCACATGGCAGCAGAGTGTGGCGATGGAGACAGCAGCAATGGGAGGCCGTACAGGGACCCATGAGAGACTCTAGACTTGGCAGCAGCATGAGGAGGCGGTATATAGGGGCCCATGGCAGATTAGGGGCCTGGCAGCAGCTATGTGAGGCCCGTAATCTGCCTGCACCCTATGTCAAAAAATTAAACACACCAGCAGTGTGAAGAGACCTGAAAGTGGCACATGGCATGAGAGACTCTGGACCTGGCAGCAGCAGGAGGAGGCGGTATAGGGGCCCATGGCTGATTAGGGGCCTGGCAGCAGCTATGTGAGGCCCGTTATCTTGCAGCACCCTATGTCAAAAAATTTAACACACCAGCAGTGTGAAGAGACCTGAAAGTGGCACATGGCAGCAGAGTGTGGCGATGGAGACAGCAGCAATGGGAGGCCGTACAGGGACCATGACAGACTCTGGACTTGGCAGCAGCATGAGGAGGCGGTATATAGGGGCCCATGGCAGATTAGGGGCCTGGCAGCAGCTATGTGAGGCCCGTTATCTTGCAGCACCCTATGTCAAAAAATTTAACACACCAGCAGTGTGAAGAGACCTGAAAGTGGCACATGGCAGCAGAGTGTGGCGATGGAGACAGCAGCAATGGGAGGCCGTACAGGGACCCATGAGAGACTCTGGACCTGGCAGCAGCAGGAGGAGGTGGTATATAGGGGCCCATGGCAGATTAGGGGCCTGGCAGCAGCTATGTGAGGCCCGTAATCTGCCTGCACCCTATGTCAAAAAATTTAACACACCAGCAGTGTGAAGAGACCTGAAAGTGGCACATGGCAGCAGAGTGTGGCGATGGAGACAGCAGCAATGGGAGGCCGTACAGGGACCATGACAGACTCTGGACTTGGCAGCAGCATGAGGAGGCGGTATATAGGGGCCCATGGCAGATTAGGGGCCTGGCAGCAGCTATGTGAGGCCCGTAATCTGCCTGCACCCTATGTCAAAAAATTTAACACACCAGCAGTGTGAAGAGACCTGAAAGTGGCACATGGCAGCAGAGTGTGGCGATGGAGACAGCAGCAATGGGAGGCCGTACAGGGACCATGACAGACTCTGGACTTGGCAGCAGCATGAGGAGGCGGTATATAGGGGCCCATGGCAGATTAGGGGCCTGGCAGCAGCTATGTGAGGCCCGTTATCTTGCAGCACCCTATGTCAAAAAATTTAACACACCAGCAGTGTGAAGAGACCTGAAAGTGGCACATGGCAGCAGAGTGTGGCGATGGAGACAGCAGCAATGGGAGGCCGTACAGGGACCCATGACAGACTCTAGACTTGGCAGCAGCATGAGGAGGCGGTATATAGGGGCCCATGGCAGATTAGGGGCCTGGCAGCAGCTATGTGAGGCCCGTAATCTGCCTGCACCCTATGTAAAAAAATTTAACACACCAGCAGTGTGAAGAGACCTGAAAGTGGCACATGGCAGCAGAGTGTGGCGATGGAGACAGCAGCAATGGGAGGCCGTACAGGGACCATGACAGACTCTGGACTTGGCAGCAGCATGAGGAGGCGGTATATAGGGGCCCATGGCAGATTAGGGGCCTGGCAGCAGCTATGTGAGGCCCGTTATCTTGCAGCACCCTATGTCAAAAAATTTAACACACCAGCAGTGTGAAGAGACCTGAAAGTGGCACATGGCAGCAGAGTGTGGCGATGGAGACAGCAGCAATGGGAGGCCGTACAGGGACCCATGAGAGACTCTGGACCTGGCAGCAGCAGGAGGAGGCGGTATATAGGGGCCCATGGCAGATTAGGGGCCTGGCAGCAGCTATGTGAGGCCCGTAATCTGCCTGCACCCTATGTCAAAAAATTTAACACACCAGCAGTGTGAAGAGACCTGAAAGTGGCACATGGCAGCAGAGTGTGGCGATGGAGACAGCAGCAATGGGAGGCCGTACAGGGACCATGACAGACTCTGGACTTGGCAGCAGCATGAGGAGGCGGTATATAGGGGCCCATGGCAGATTAGGGGCCTGGCAGCAGCTATGTGAGGCCCGTTATCTTGCAGCACCCTATGTCAAAAAATTTAACACACCAGCAGTGTGAAGAGACCTGAAAGTGGCACATGGCAGCAGAGTGTGGCGATGGAGACAGCAGCAATGGGAGGCCGTACAGGGACCCATGAGAGACTCTGGACCTGGCAGCAGCAGGAGGAGGTGGTATATAGGGGCCCATGGCAGATTAGGGGCCTGGCAGCAGCTATGTGAGGCCCGTAATCTGCCTGCACCCTATGTCAAAAAATTTAACACACCAGCAGTGTGAAGAGACCTGAAAGTGGCACATGGCAGCAGAGTGTGGCGATGGAGACAGCAGCAATGGGAGGCCGTACAGGGACCCATGAGAGACTCTGGACCTGGCAGCAGCAGGAGGAGGCGGTATATAGGGGCCCATGGCAGATTAGGGGCCTGGCAGCAGCTATGTGAGGCCCGTAATCTGCCTGCACCCTATGTCAAAAAATTTAACACACCAGCAGTGTGAAGAGACCTGAAAGTGGCACATGGCAGCAGAGTGTGGCGATGGAGACAGCAGCAATGGGAGGCCGTACAGGGACCATGACAGACTCTGGACTTGGCAGCAGCATGAGGAGGCGGTATATAGGGGCCCATGGCAGATTAGGGGCCTGGCAGCAGCTATGTGAGGCCCGTTATCTTGCAGCACCCTATGTCAAAAAATTTAACACACCAGCAGTGTGAAGAGACCTGAAAGTGGCACATGGCAGCAGAGTGTGGCGATGGAGACAGCAGCAATGGGAGGCCGTACAGGGACCCATGAGAGACTCTGGACCTGGCAGCAGCAGGAGGAGGTGGTATATAGGGGCCCATGGCAGATTAGGGGCCTGGCAGCAGCTATGTGAGGCCCGTAATCTGCCTGCACCCTATGTCAAAAAATTTAACACACCAGCAGTGTGAAGAGACCTGAAAGTGGCACATGGCAGCAGAGTGTGGCGATGGAGACAGCAGCAATGGGAGGCCGTACAGGGACCCATGAGAGACTCTGGACCTGGCAGCAGCAGGAGGAGGCGGTATATAGGGGCCCATGGCAGATTAGGGGCCTGGCAGCAGCTATGTGAGGCCCGTAATCTGCCTGCACCCTATGTCAAAAAATTTAACACACCAGCAGTGTGAAGAGACCTGAAAGTGGCACATGGCAGCAGAGTGTGGCGATGGAGACAGCAGCAATGGGAGGCCGTACAGGGACCCATGACAGACTCTAGACTTGGCAGCAGCATGAGGAGGCGGTATATAGGGGCCCATGGCAGATTAGGGGCCTGGCAGCAGCTATGTGAGGCCCGTAATCTGCCTGCACCCTATGTCAAAAAATTTAACACACCAGCAGTGTGAAGAGACCTGAAAGTGGCACATGGCAGCAGAGTGTGGCGATGGAGACAGCAGCAATGGGAGGCCGTACAGGGACCATGACAGACTCTGGACTTGGCAGCAGCATGAGGAGGCGGTATATAGGGGCCCATGGCAGATTAGGGGCCTGGCAGCAGCTATGTGAGGCCCGTTATCTTGCAGCACCCTATGTCAAAAAATTTAACACACCAGCAGTGTGAAGAGACCTGAAAGTGGCACATGGCAGCAGAGTGTGGCGATGGAGACAGCAGCAATGGGAGGCCGTACAGGGACCCATGAGAGACTCTGGACCTGGCAGCAGCAGGAGGAGGCGGTATATAGGGGCCCATGGCAGATTAGGGGCCTGGCAGCAGCTATGTGAGGCCCGTAATCTGCCTGCACCCTATGTCAAAAAATTTAACACACCAGCAGTGTGAAGAGACCTGAAAGTGGCACATGGCAGCAGAGTGTGGCGATGGAGACAGCAGCAATGGGAGGCCGTACAGGGACCATGACAGACTCTGGACTTGGCAGCAGCATGAGGAGGCGGTATATAGGGGCCCATGGCAGATTAGGGGCCTGGCAGCAGCTATGTGAGGCCCGTTATCTTGCAGCACCCTATGTCAAAAAATTTAACACACCAGCAGTGTGAAGAGACCTGAAAGTGGCACATGGCAGCAGAGTGTGGCGATGGAGACAGCAGCAATGGGAGGCCGTACAGGGACCCATGAGAGACTCTGGACCTGGCAGCAGCAGGAGGAGGTGGTATATAGGGGCCCATGGCAGATTAGGGGCCTGGCAGCAGCTATGTGAGGCCCGTAATCTGCCTGCACCCTATGTCAAAAAATTTAACACACCAGCAGTGTGAAGAGACCTGAAAGTGGCACATGGCAGCAGAGTGTGGCGATGGAGACAGCAGCAATGGGAGGCCGTACAGGGACCCATGAGAGACTCTGGACCTGGCAGCAGCAGGAGGAGGCGGTATATAGGGGCCCATGGCAGATTAGGGGCCTGGCAGCAGCTATGTGAGGCCCGTAATCTGCCTGCACCCTATGTCAAAAAATTTAACACACCAGCAGTGTGAAGAGACCTGAAAGTGGCACATGGCAGCAGAGTGTGGCGATGGAGACAGCAGCAATGGGAGGCCGTACAGGGACCCATGACAGACTCTAGACTTGGCAGCAGCATGAGGAGGCGGTATATAGGGGCCCATGGCAGATTAGGGGCCTGGCAGCAGCTATGTGAGGCCCGTAATCTGCCTGCACCCTATGTCAAAAAATTTAACACACCAGCAGTGTGAAGAGACCTGAAAGTGGCACATGGCAGCAGAGTGTGGCGATGGAGACAGCAGCAATGGGAGGCCGTACAGGGACCATGACAGACTCTGGACTTGGCAGCAGCATGAGGAGGCGGTATATAGGGGCCCATGGCAGATTAGGGGCCTGGCAGCAGCTATGTGAGGCCCGTTATCTTGCAGCACCCTATGTCAAAAAATTTAACACACCAGCAGTGTGAAGAGACCTGAAAGTGGCACATGGCAGCAGAGTGTGGCGATGGAGACAGCAGCAATGGGAGGCCGTACAGGGACCCATGACAGACTCTAGACTTGGCAGCAGCATGAGGAGGCGGTATATAGGGGCCCATGGCAGATTAGGGGCCTGGCAGCAGCTATGTGAGGCCCGTAATCTGCCTGCACCCTATGTCAAAAAATTTAACACACCAGCAGTGTGAAGAGACCTGAAAGTGGCACATGGCAGCAGAGTGTGGCGATGGAGACAGCAGCAATGGGAGGCCGTACAGGGACCATGACAGACTCTGGACTTGGCAGCAGCATGAGGAGGCGGTATATAGGGGCCCATGGCAGATTAGGGGCCTGGCAGCAGCTATGTGAGGCCCGTTATCTTGCAGCACCCTATGTCAAAAAATTTAACACACCAGCAGTGTGAAGAGACCTGAAAGTGGCACATGGCATGAGAGACTCTGGACCTGGCAGCAGCAGGAGGAGGCGGTATAGGGGCCCATGGCTGATTAGGGGACTGGCAGCAGCTATGTGAGGCCCGTTATCTTGCAGCACCCTATGTCAAAAAATTTAACACACCAGCAGTGTGAAGAGACCTGAAAGTGGCACATGGCAGCAGAGTGTGGCGATGGAGACAGCAGCAATGGGAGGCCGTACAGGGACCATGACAGACTCTGGACTTGGCAGCAGCATGAGGAGGCGGTATATAGGGGCCCATGGCAGATTAGGGGCCTGGCAGCAGCTATGTGAGGCCCGTTATCTTGCAGCACCCTATGTCAAAAAATTTAACACACCAGCAGTGTGAAGAGACCTGAAAGTGGCACATGGCAGCAGAGTGTGGCGATGGAGACAGCAGCAATGGGAGGCCGTACAGGGACCCATGAGAGACTCTGGACCTGGCAGCAGCAGGAGGAGGCGGTATATAGGGGCCCATGGCAGATTAGGGGCCTGGCAGCAGCTATGTGAGGCCCGTAATCTGCCTGCACCCTATGTCAAAAAATTTAACACACCAGCAGTGTGAAGAGACCTGAAAGTGGCACATGGCAGCAGAGTGTGGCGATGGAGACAGCAGCAATGGGAGGCCGTACAGGGACCATGACAGACTCTGGACTTGGCAGCAGCATGAGGAGGCGGTATATAGGGGCCCATGGCAGATTAGGGGCCTGGCAGCAGCTATGTGAGGCCCGTTATCTTGCAGCACCCTATGTCAAAAAATTTAACACACCAGCAGTGTGAAGAGACCTGAAAGTGGCACATGGCAGCAGAGTGTGGCGATGGAGACAGCAGCAATGGGAGGCCGTACAGGGACCCATGAGAGACTCTGGACCTGGCAGCAGCAGGAGGAGGCGGTATATAGGGGCCCATGGCAGATTAGGGGCCTGGCAGCAGCTATGTGAGGCCCGTAATCTGCCTGCACCCTATGTCAAAAAATTTAACACACCAGCAGTGTGAAGAGACCTGAAAGTGGCACATGGCAGCAGAGTGTGGCGATGGAGACAGCAGCAATGGGAGGCCGTACAGGGACCATGACAGACTCTGGACTTGGCAGCAGCATGAGGAGGCGGTATATAGGGGCCCATGGCAGATTAGGGGCCTGGCAGCAGCTATGTGAGGCCCGTTATCTTGCAGCACCCTATGTCAAAAAATTTAACACACCAGCAGTGTGAAGAGACCTGAAAGTGGCACATGGCAGCAGAGTGTGGCGATGGAGACAGCAGCAATGGGAGGCCGTACAGGGACCCATGAGAGACTCTGGACCTGGCAGCAGCAGGAGGAGGTGGTATATAGGGGCCCATGGCAGATTAGGGGCCTGGCAGCAGCTATGTGAGGCCCGTAATCTGCCTGCACCCTATGTCAAAAAATTTAACACACCAGCAGTGTGAAGAGACCTGAAAGTGGCACATGGCAGCAGAGTGTGGCGATGGAGACAGCAGCAATGGGAGGCCGTACAGGGACCCATGAGAGACTCTGGACCTGGCAGCAGCAGGAGGAGGCGGTATATAGGGGCCCATGGCAGATTAGGGGCCTGGCAGCAGCTATGTGAGGCCCGTAATCTGCCTGCACCCTATGTCAAAAAATTTAACACACCAGCAGTGTGAAGAGACCTGAAAGTGGCACATGGCAGCAGAGTGTGGCGATGGAGACAGCAGCAATGGGAGGCCGTACAGGGACCCATGACAGACTCTAGACTTGGCAGCAGCATGAGGAGGCGGTATATAGGGGCCCATGGCAGATTAGGGGCCTGGCAGCAGCTATGTGAGGCCCGTAATCTGCCTGCACCCTATGTCAAAAAATTTAACACACCAGCAGTGTGAAGAGACCTGAAAGTGGCACATGGCAGCAGAGTGTGGCGATGGAGACAGCAGCAATGGGAGGCCGTACAGGGACCATGACAGACTCTGGACTTGGCAGCAGCATGAGGAGGCGGTATATAGGGGCCCATGGCAGATTAGGGGCCTGGCAGCAGCTATGTGAGGCCCGTTATCTTGCAGCACCCTATGTCAAAAAATTTAACACACCAGCAGTGTGAAGAGACCTGAAAGTGGCACATGGCATGAGAGACTCTGGACCTGGCAGCAGCAGGAGGAGGCGGTATAGGGGCCCATGGCTGATTAGGGGACTGGCAGCAGCTATGTGAGGCCCGTTATCTTGCAGCACCCTATGTCAAAAAATTTAACACACCAGCAGTGTGAAGAGACCTGAAAGTGGCACATGGCAGCAGAGTGTGGCGATGGAGACAGCAGCAATGGGAGGCCGTACAGGGACCATGACAGACTCTGGACTTGGCAGCAGCATGAGGAGGCGGTATATAGGGGCCCATGGCAGATTAGGGGCCTGGCAGCAGCTATGTGAGGCCCGTAATCTGCCTGCACCCTATGTCAAAAAATTAAACACACCAGCAGTGTGAAGAGACCTGAAAGTGGCACATGAGACAGGAGACAGACCTGTCTCTAGACCGGCTACCGAGCCACTCTCCTCGCCAGTACTTGTTCGCTTGGCTGCTGAAAAGGCCGATGTCTCCCCCCGTTCCTGACCGCCCTCTGTTAGCTCTTCCTCACTGTACAGTGGGGCTGAGCCCACAGCATGCGATACTTCGCTTGGTGAGGGAACAGCAAAGGACAGGGGCAGGTAGAGGACACGTGATTTCAGTGGGCTTGGTCCCGGGCCATGCCAACTAACGGTTGTGTCTGACGTACCCACCGACCGTTGGCTGTAGGTGTCAGAGGTGACCTGGGAAGAGGAAGACGACCGAGCCAACCAATCAATGACGGCAGGGTTGTCGGTGGAGACACGACCGCTGGATGACACCGGGAGCACTGGCCTCTGGCTGCGAATACTGCTGCCTCGACCCCTTCCTCTGCTGCCACGTCTGCTCGCTCCTAAAACATTGCCTCCTCTGCCACTCCTCTGCATGTTGTCTGACATACTATTTAATTCAACGATTAGGTGTCCCTGAGTAACAATTCTCTGGCACTCAGTAACAATTCTGTCTGTCCCTGAGTATGAATTCTGTGGCCCTGAGTAACAATTGTGTGTCTGTGCAAGTAACAATTCTGTGTCTGTGCAAGTAACAATTTTGTGTCTGTGAGAGTAACAATTCTCTGGCACTCAGTAAAAATTCTGTCTGTCCCTGAGTAACAATTCTCTGGCACTCAGTAACAATTCTGTCTGTCCCTGAGTAACAATTCTGTCTGTCCCTGAGTATGAATTCTGTGGCCCTGAGTAAGAATTCTCTGGCACTCAGTAACAATTCTGTCTGTCCCTGAGTATGAATTCTGTGGCCCTGAGTAACAATTGTGTGTCTGTGCAAGTAACAATTCTGTGTCTGTGCAAGTAACAATTTTGTGTCTGTGAGAGTAACAATTCTCTGGCACTCAGTAACAATTCTGTCTGTCCCTGAGTAACAATTCTCTGGCACTCAGTAACAATTCTGTCTGTCCCTGAGTATGAATTCTGTGGCCCTGAGTAACAATTCTGTCTCTGTGCGAGTAACAATTCTGTGTCTGTGCAAGTAACAATTTTGTGTCTGTGCGAGTAACAATTCTCTGGCACTCAGTAACAATTCTGTCTGTCCCTGAGTAACAATTCTCTGGCACTCAGTAACAATTCTGTCTGTCCCTGAGTAACAATTCTCTGGCACTCAGTAACAATTCTGTCTGTCCCTGAGTAACAATTCTCTGGCACTCAGTAACAATTGTGTGTCTGTGCAAGTAACAATTCTGTGTCTGTGCAAGTAACAATTTTGTGTCTGTGAGAGTAACAATTCTCTGGCACTCAGTAACAATTCTGTCTGTCCCTGAGTAACAATTCTCTGGCACTCAGTAACAATTCTGTCTGTCCCTGAGTATGAATTCTGTGGCCCTGAGTAACAATTCTGTCTCTGTGCGAGTAACAATTCTGTGTCTGTGCAAGTAACAATTTTGTGTCTGTGAGAGTAACAATTCTCTGGCACTCAGTAACAATTCTGTCTGTCCCTGAGTAACAATTCTATGGCACTCAGTAACAATTCTGTCTTCCCTGAGTAACAATTCTCTGGCACTCAGTAACAATTCTGTCTGTCCCTGAGTATGAATTCTGTGGCCCTGAGTAACAATTCTGTCTCTGTGCGAGTAACAATTCTGTGTCTGTGCAAGTAACAATTTTGTGTCTGTGAGAGTAACAATTCTCTGGCACTCAGTAACAATTCTGTCTGTCCCTGAGTAACAATTCTCTGGCACTCAGTAACAATTCTGTCTGTCCCTGAGTATGAATTCTGTGGCCCTGAGTAACAATTGTGTGTCTGTGCAAGTAACAATTCTGTGTCTGTGCAAGTAACAATTTTGTGTCTGTGAGAGTAACAATTCTCTGGCACTCAGTAACAATTCTGTCTGTCCCTGAGTAACAATTCTCTGGCACTCAGTAACAATTCTGTCTGTCCCTGAGTATGAATTCTGTGGCCCTGAGTAACAATTCTGTCTCTGTGCGAGTAACAATTCTGTGTCTGTGCAAGTAACAATTTTGTGTCTGTGAGAGTAACAATTCTCTGGCACTCAGTAACAATTCTGTCTGTCCCTGAGTAACAATTCTCTGGCACTCAGTAACAATTCTGTCTGTCCCTGAGTAACAATTCTCTGGCACTCAGTAACAATTCTGTCTGTCCCTGAGTAACAATTCTCTGGCACTCAGTAACAATTGTGTGTCTGTGCAAGTAACAATTCTGTGTCTGTGCAAGTAACAATTTTGTGTCTGTGAGAGTAACAATTCTCTGGCACTCAGTAACAATTCTGTCTGTCCCTGAGTAACAATTCTCTGGCACTCAGTAACAATTCTGTCTGTCCCTGAGTATGAATTCTGTGGCCCTGAGTAACAATTCTGTCTCTGTGCGAGTAACAATTCTGTGTCTGTGCAAGTAACAATTTTGTGTCTGTGAGAGTAACAATTCTCTGGCACTCAGTAACAATTCTGTCTGTCCCTGAGTAACAATTCTATGGCACTCAGTAACAATTCTGTCTTCCCTGAGTAACAATTCTCTGGCACTCAGTAACAATTCTGTCTGTCCCTGAGTATGAATTCTGTGGCCCTGAGTAACAATTCTGTCTCTGTGCGAGTAACAATTCTGTGTCTGTGCAAGTAACAATTTTGTGTCTGTGAGAGTAACAATTCTCTGGCACTCAGTAACAATTCTGTCTGTCCCTGAGTAACAATTCTCTGGCACTCAGTAACAATTCTGTCTGTCCCTGAGTATGAATTCTGTGGCCCTGAGTAACAATTGTGTGTCTGTGCAAGTAACAATTCTGTGTCTGTGCAAGTAACAATTTTGTGTCTGTGAGAGTAACAATTCTCTGGCACTCAGTAACAATTCTGTCTGTCCCTGAGTAACAATTCTCTGGCACTCAGTAACAATTCTGTCTGTCCCTGAGTAACAATTCTGTCTGTCCCTGAGTATGAATTCTGTGGCCCTGAGTAAGAATTCTCTGGCACTCAGTAACAATTCTGTCTGTCCCTGAGTATGAATTCTGTGGCCCTGAGTAACAATTGTGTGTCTGTGCAAGTAACAATTCTGTGTCTGTGCAAGTAACAATTTTGTGTCTGTGAGAGTAACAATTCTCTGGCACTCAGTAACAATTCTGTCTGTCCCTGAGTAACAATTCTCTGGCACTCAGTAACAATTCTGTCTGTCCCTGAGTATGAATTCTGTGGCCCTGAGTAACAATTCTGTCTCTGTGCGAGTAACAATTCTGTGTCTGTGCAAGTAACAATTTTGTGTCTGTGAGAGTAACAATTCTCTGGCACTCAGTAACAATTCTGTCTGTCCCTGAGTAACAATTCTCTGGCACTCAGTAACAATTCTGTCTGTCCCTGAGTAACAATTCTCTGGCACTCAGTAACAATTCTGTCTGTCCCTGAGTAACAATTCTGTCTGTCCCTGAGTATGAATTCTGTGGCCCTGAGTAAGAATTCTCTGGCACTCAGTAACAATTCTGTCTGTCCCTGAGTATGAATTCTGTGGCCCTGAGTAACAATTGTGTGTCTGTGCAAGTAACAATTCTGTGTCTGTGC
Organism: Staurois parvus; assembly: GCF_062004578.1. NCBI lineage: Eukaryota > Metazoa > Chordata > Amphibia > Anura > Ranidae > Staurois > Staurois parvus. The sequence goes on along the minus strand of NW_028317893.1, from coordinate 11,027,705 downwards.
AAGTAACAATTTTGTGTCTGTGAGAGTAACAATTCTCTGGCACTCAGTAACAATTCTGTCTGTCCCTGAGTAACAATTCTCTGGCACTCAGTAACAATTCTGTCTGTCCCTGAGTAACAATTCTCTGGCACTCAGTAACAATTCTGTCTGTCCCTGAGTAACAATTCTCTGGCACTCAGTAACAATTCTGTCTGTCCCTGAGTAACAATTCTGTCTGTCCCTGAGAATGAATTCTGTGGCCCTGAGTAAGAATTCTCTGGCACTCAGTAACAATTCTGTCTGTCCCTGAGTAACAATTCTCTGGCACTCAGTAACAATTCTGTCTGTCCCTGAGTAAAAATTCTGTGGCCCTAATAACGTTTCTGTGGCCCTAAGTAACAATTCTCTGGCACTGAGTAACAATTCTGTCTGTCCCTGAGTATGAATTCTGTGGCCCTAACTAGCGTTTCTTTGTCCCTAAATAACGATTCTGTGGCCCTCATTAACAAGTCTGTGTCCCTGAGTAATGGTTCTCTGTCCCTAAGTAACTTCTCTCTGTCCCCTATTCTCGTTTCTGTGGCCCTAACTCTGTCCCTGTCCCTAGTACAGAGCGGTCTGCCTCTGTTCAATGACTGCAGGCAAATGAAGATTTCCAAAATGGCCGCTATATATACCTCGACCATTACACAGTGCTGGCTGGCTGGCTGCTGATTGGCTGATGCGATCACATGTCGTTGAGGAATGCATTATGGGGCAGCGCGCCTTGTCTGCGCGCCTTCCCCGACATCCCCGCTCCGTCGCCGCACATGTCAGCCGCCATTTTCGGAAAAATTTCGATTCGCGCGTCCGAATTAGGCTGTTTTTCGGATTCGGCACGAATCGAAATTTTTCCGAAATTCGACTCGAATTCCACTTCGGATACTTCGATTCGCTCATCTCTACTGGTAACGTTAGCTGTGTAAAGTCACATTGAAAATGTGAGTTTTTCAGCTTTTTTTAGCATTTTAATATTAGTGTTTAGCTGCGTTTTCCAGTGATTTTCTGTGTTTGCATTTGCTGCATTTTTTAGTGTCTTTTTGACCACAAAAAGTAAAGTCCAAAAATGTTGGTTTGCGGTGTTTTACTGTGTTTTACCATGTATTACCGTGTTTTTCAGCATTGGAGCATTTTTCCAGCTAAAAAACTCCTGTAGAAACCCACTAGTCCTGGGTTTTTTTCCAGCCAAAAAACTTCCCAGCCAAAAAATGTTGATTACAGTCTATATGTGCATGGACACAAAGGATAACATATCCTATCCTAGCTGTAGAAAAAAAGTCAAAAGCCAAAAACAGCAGCTGTAAAAACGTCCAGTGTGCATGAGGACTGATAGGCCTTGATTCACTAAGATGTGAGTGTATTAGCAGAGACTGACCATTCAGGCAGACTCCGGTCAATCAATCAGTCGTCTGACCAGCGTCTAGCAAGCTCATTAACGAGCGTCTACTGACTACTTTGCTATCACTAAATGTGGTATCCCGTCTGGCACATTTTTAGGTGCAATACCGGATATGTTCGCTAGATGGCGCACAAGCACGGGCTTTATTAATATTGGCGTTTTTATGATGGCAAAAGAGGATTCTTAGAATGTAATAAATAGTACACCTGTATTAGAATTTTCTATTTTCTTCTATTTCTTTTCTTGCTGTGTCTCCAAAATGATCAGGAAACTAATGCATTTACTAATGATTGTCATACATTCTGTACTCAAATGTTAAACATTTTCACACTTATATCTCAAATAATTTATATACTTCTAATTTCCCAATATAATTTTATATCTTCATTCTCTTTAATCACGTAACTATTCTATGGTAAAGACAAGTGCAGCGCTATAAATGCATGTGATCAATAATGAATGCATGTAAAAACCAAAAAGTGCAAAGAATTGCAACAATGATGTAATATTGTAAATGGTGCTAAAATAAGTTCATAGAATCATTCCTGAATAATGGAATGTCCTTCGTGTGAGAGTACCAACTCAGAGAGTGCCTATGAATGGCACGTGTGGTCTCTCCGTGACGGACAGTAGTGCATGAACTTGTGAAAGGTAAACCACCCTTGGGACTGGTCTACACTCACCAGAACAAAAGTATTAATGTGTATGGGTTATACACATCACACATCTGGGGGTGCAGCGGTATGCTGGCAGTTATGGGTTAGTCATCCAGCTCCATCCATCCATCCATCCATCCGGGTGGGCGCCCAAATGGTCCTGGGGAGGAATTAGCTCAGCCACAGGAGCCAGAAAGGTGCTCAATAGTGTAGTACACTGTCACAGGGGTGGATGACCTTTCACGAGTTCATGCACTACTGTTCGTGGTTATATTTATCTTGTGTAATACCATTTTACTAGTCTATATCATTTGACCAGCGCTCGCTTTATCATTTTTAAACAATGTAACTATTCTACATTATAGCTCAAACTGTGTCTCCCACAGTGGTTTAGTGGTTAGAGCTCAGAACTTACAGCACTTGGGTCATGGGTTCTAATCCCAGTCTTGGCAACATCCCAAAAAAATGGAGATCAATTTTCTGGGTTGTGGCAGGAATATTGATCAATCAATTATGATTTTGCCTAATGACTAGAAAGTGGATGAATGTTACTTGCGTACTGTTCTTCTGCCAATTAGGAAATGTGCAAGTTTCATGCCATGTATATTTCATTGTAACATTTTTCTCTTTTAAATCTGTCTCCTTATACAACTTGACCCCCTCCCCCACCCCATCATCACCTGTCCCATATGCAAATCTATGGATCACCGCCCCACTCTTTAACTATCTATTTACTGATCAAGTGAATGTGTCTCATTTTCTATCAGCTACAGCTCAGATCTCACATTATTATACAATTGCTGATTGTATCTCACCACTAGTCTGATTGAATTCACAATTCCTGGTCAGTCCTGTTCCCTGACCTCTAATAACCTTTAGGGCCAGTTCACACTACATGTGTTTCAGTTGCTTTTTCAGCATCACAAACGCACAGAAAGAAGGTTATATGGTTGTCAATGTCATAGTTCACATCAGCGCTTGCATTTTCAATGCATTGCAGGTGCTGTAAACAAAGTTGACCACGCTGCATTGTTTCTGCACAGAACTGTACTGGAACACATTGAAACATCCTTGAATGTACTAAAACGCACATGTCCCTAACTACATTGAATACAAAGAAAATAGAAAAAAATAAGTGGAAGGGATACAAAAATGCAATGTAAACATGTCCAAAACGCATCCAAAATGTACTGGAACACACTAAACATGCATGCCAAAAGGGCATGAAAAAAACCCATCAGGAACACATCTAGACTGTTTCTATAGTGTGAACCGGCCCTTAGGACTTGTTCACACCATTGGTGGTGCAGAAACGCATGCAAGAACACACATTTTCCAGCACAGCAAAGAAATGCAATGCCCTATGTAGATGTGCGCAGGTACCATGATGAAAACGTTGTTGCACCTACACACGTCTATTAAAAACAGCCCCATTCACAGCCACAAATACGCATGGCACCACACTACTGTGCGGTTAGGTGCGACACACTTGGAAAATAACATAAAAATAAGCCAACATGGCTAAAACATATCTTGAAAATATGGGGACTCTGATATCCGGCGACAGTCCGTTCACGAACGAGAAGCAATTCTGCACCCCTAAAACCAACATAGAGAAAAAGGATGGTCAAATTGCTGTGCTGCTTCCAAACCACCTCTGTCATGCCAGGGTCATTATACAGGTCCTCGATGCCAGTTCTTGCCTGCGGCCACAAAATATCCACTGGCCACAAGTGAAGGTGAGTGGAGGACGTGAAGGTGGATTTCTACCAGCTTCAACCGCAAGCAGTACCACTCCTGAAAAATGAGAGCAAATAATCATCGACACGTCATCATGACAGTCAATTCTCAGTGCAGGCTATCTAGAGTGTCTTTCCTTTTTAACCATTTCAAGAGTTCAAGGAAACATTCTTGGAGCATCTACTGTGTTTGGAAAGGCCAAAGGTCCCCCCCTCCCCCAGGCACACTAATGCTTATGCAGGCCATAGACGGGGAGAAAAACAGCCGATTTTTCTTTTAAAAAATGAAAAATCGGTTGTTCAAGCGGCCGATGTTACTAGCAATGGTAAAAAAAAAAAATCGGCCGATTTTCATCCCGTCTACAGCCGGCAAAAAGTGTCCCTGCAGAGAGCTCCGCTATTTCTTTGACAGTTCTTTGACATTTATAGAGGTTGCAACAATGTATTTGTATCCATTTAGGATACAGATGTTTTTATTCGGAAACAAATAGATACAATGTTGCAACCGCTGTAAATGTCAAGGAACTGTCAGAGAAATAGCGGAGCTCTCTGCAGGGACACTTTTTGCCATACTGGAATTCCTCTCATTTTTCATCCTTCTTCTTCCTCTTCTTCTTCTTCTTCATCATCATCCTCTTCTACTTCCTCTTCATCATCACCCTCTTCTTCTTCATCATCATCCTCTTCTTCTTCTTCATCATCATCCTCTTCTTCTTCTTCATCATCATCCTCTTCTTCCTCTCCATCATCTTCTTCTTCATCATCATCCTCATCATCTTCTTCATCATCATCATCCTCTTCTTCATCATCATCCTCTTCTTCTTCTTCTTCTTCATCATCATCCTCTTCTTCTTCTTCATCCTCATCTTCTTCTTCACCATCATCCTTTTCTTCTTCTTCTTCATCATCATCCTCTTCTTCTTCATCATCATCATCATCATCCTCTGCATCATCATCATCCTCTTCTTCTTCATCATCATCCTCTTCTTCATCATAATCCTCTTCTTCTTCATCATCCTCTTCTTCTTCATCATCCTCTTCTTCTTCATCATCATCCTCTTCTTCTTCTTCATCATCATCCTCTTCTTCCTCTTCATCATCTTCTTCTTGCTCATCATCATCATCCTCTTCTTGTTCATCATCATCATCCTCTTCATCATCATCCTCTTCTTCATCATCTTCTTCTTCTTTTTCTTCTTTTTGTCTTCCTCTTGCAGGTCACTGCTCATGTGCAGATTTTTTATCAGTAAAAAATCGGCCGATTTGCCCATCATTGCCGCGAAAATCGGCCAATCGGCAAATTCGGCCGTTTTTTTTCCAACTTTACCGAAAAAAAAAATCTGCCAAAATACCGAAAAACGGCCGAACAAATAGCCCACTAACGATCCGAAAATCGGCCGATTTTATTTTCGGCCGAAAAATTGGCCGATTTTCGACCCATCTATGGCCTGCATAAGATATGGTGTGGCCCTAGGGTCAATGTGTGTTTAGAATACTTCCAAAATGCACATACAAAAACACTCCATCCAAATGCATGTTGCATTTCTATAGCATGTTAAACAGAAGAAAAATGCACTTACATAATGTTAACATGCGCAAGTAAAAATAGACAAAATCCACATCCTTTTATTCTGGCTTCACATACATGCATTGTGGTCTAACACCGCACTCCTGGGCAAATCACATGCAATTTGTGTGCGTTGCAATTAGAGACAAACATTTTGCACACTTCAAATTGCACCGTGTCCGGGCCAAAAATGTGCAGGACCCTTTTTCAGGGTATGCACATGGGTGTGAATAGGCATGCCATCCAATTTGGCAAATCGCAATACGCTTTGTGTACCAATATTGGTGTGTTGGTAACTTCACCTAGAAAGCCGCAGCAGGTGGCATGAAGGGGTTGCGGTTGTGATGCGGTGCAGCGCTTGCACAGAAAACACTGCAAATTTCACATCGCATCTGTGTGACACCAGAATGTGCCAATATGTGGCTTGACAAAGCACAGTGGTCAGTGCAGATTATTTTCAATCCATGTTTTTTTACACTTTTCATTCACTGGTTTAACTCAGGTGATCGTTAATCACAATTATCTCCAGAGATCACATGCAGCCCCTCAACCATCTACACATATCTCTGGAAATCTATACAGATCTCCTTGAAAAAATGTCTCCTCTCTTCTTCGGAAAACAATTGTCCTCCACCTCATAAACAGGGGGACAGAGAAGACTTCTCCTTGATAACTAAAATCAGATGAATTATCTGTGCTTAATAAACATACACCAATACTGCAAATGCATTGTACTGTCCAAGGCATTGCACACTAACGCATTGCACACTAGAAATGTCAAATGCGTTAGTGTGTACAGTGCATGAGTGTAAAATGCTTTAGTGCACACTGCAGTGTACAACGCATTGCACACTGTAATACACTGTACAATGTAATACCGTGTACACCCACACATTGTAGACTGTAATGCACTGTACACTGTCATGCAGGCTGGAGCTACGCATTGCACACTGTGATACGCTGTCCACTGTGATGCAGAATCCAGCAACGCATTGCACACTGTAATACCATGTACACCAACACATTGTAGAATGTAATGCATTATACGCAGTATACATGTCCAGATATTCAAAGATTAGCCATGAAGGCCTAGCTGGTTACCTATTTGGCGACCGTAGATAGCCGAATAACGCTACACTGCATCCAGGCAGCTCTGGGAGGGTGTCATATGACATCCTGGCAGAACGCGCTCTCCGTGATTGCTGTGTCCTAAGGACACAGCTGATCACGTGATGTGGTAAAGGCCAATCACAGCGGCTTTTTACCATGTGATCAGCCATGTCCAATGACACGCTGATCACCAGGAAATGCATTTGCCGGGTCTTGGCTGCACTTTCATCACGCTGTCAGAATGTGTGGAAAGTACTGCCGAGAACCAGCAGTTATCAAAGCAGGGGTCGGCCCCAATGATCAGTGCCCACCAGTGCCACCCACCAGTGCTGCCTCATCAACGCACATCAGTGTTGCTAAATTACCAGTTTACCAAATGTTATAATATAAACAGCCTTTTATTCATTATGAGCTATTTTGTGGTTTATCGAGCAAAAAGTAAAACTCACAGCAGCAAGTCAATACCACCCAAAGAAAGCTCTATTTGTCTGAAAAAACTGATACAAATTTAAGATGGGTACAATGTGGCATGACCGCACAATTGTCATTCAAAGGGTAACAGTGCAGAAAGATAAAAATTGGCCAGGACAGGAAGGAGGTATGAGTACCCAGTAGGCAAGTGGTTAATATCATTGACCCATCAATACCCAGGAGCTAATGTACAGATAAGTAGCATGTGCACCAAGTGAGATTCTGCTAGGCCCCACCCACAAAATTGCAATTACCTGTCCCTCACCTGTTATAAACATATTTGCAATGGCCACACTTACTTTACATATAAGGATCATCTCCTCAGTTGAGAACTGTGCTCTCGCCATGTCCAAATGCCAGTAAAGTTATCAAAATTTTCAACCAACACAAAACCTCCAACCACTTGTCATCCACTTACACTCCCCACAACCACTTCCGGGTGCGCGCACCTGATGATGGACTTCCAGGATAGCCGTTCATGCGCCATGGGGGACAGCTGTTTGGTGCTTATTTGTTTGCAATCGCGCATTTCTATGCATGGCTATGATAGCTTTCGCAAATGTGTGTTTCTTATTGATTTGTTTTTTTTAACCTTGGCTAATATTTGTTGCCAAAGGCCAAAAATCAACAAAGTGTGGACTATTTTATTACTGTAAATCGAATTGTAGAAAACCTGTAGCTGGCTGCACAGTGAATGTGACATTCATTAGTACATAACAATATTGTGGTGCAAGTGGGTTTTTTTTTTTTGGTTTTGAAGAAGCCAGTTTGCACACACTTGCATATTCACGCTCTTACAAGCTACATTTGAGCAGATTATATAAGTATACAAAGTAACTATTAAGGTTGTTCATATATTGAACATAAAATAAACACAAAAACATCAGTCAAACATTTATTGATCAAATATATCTTCATTTATTTGGTCAGCAGGAACAAGTAGGTACAGTCAATATCTTGGTGAGTCACAGAAATAGGATTCACGTGGCAAAAATAAAACACTCCTGCTCATAAGAGCTTACAATCTAAAGATACTTCTAGTGAACTGTGTGTGCTCAGGTTATAGCAGGAAACAAAGGGGAAGATGAATCAAGTAACATTTTCGTGCACATAAGATTTACTTACACAATCACTTAGTATGAAGATCCATTCACAAAAAAAAGTCTACAGATCAAAATATCAAGAAAACAAAGCATGTGAAAAAAAACCCCTCCCACCTCTACAAACCCCCTACACATACATTTGTCAGCAGGTTTGTCAGAAAAATGCATTGGAGTCTAAATAAGCAAGCAAAATTAAAACAAGAGCAGATTTTAAACAAAACGATTGACATGTGTGAGGCTTTCAATGCAAAGAGAAAAAACACAATCATTGTGCAATAACGCACAAACACACTTTACAAGGCCAAAAATATGCAAACATTTCCAGCCCACTTCCAAACACAGCCTGAGTGGTGTCTGGGGCAATTCAGCACAAAATCTCTTCTTCCCCCAAACCACACCATGCAAGGACTTAGTCACAAACCACCCGGCCTAGTAACAGACCAAATCACTCCCTACTGCACATCTTTATATAAGCTAGGTTGTATTTGGAGCGCGCCAAACAAGGCCCCACACCCAATGAAGCCACACCCACCACTGACCTTAATTTGGTCAGTGAAAGTGTTTTCACCTGATGAATCCGCTTCCTACCTGCATTAACCCTTGGTATACAGGCCCCACAAATCAGAAAGATATATACAGTGAAATGTACGTGTGCAGCATACCACAGAACATTGAGCAGGGATGTGAAAGGGAACCCCAATTGGAACCTTTATTGCTACTATGGTCACAATTCCCTCCAGATTCTCGCATGAGTTAAGACAGTCACATGACCACTCTGGGCAAAGCTGATTTACAAATCCTGTGACTTACAGTAAAATTGACCATTTCAATGCAATTTTCAAGACATCTGACACAGATCTCTATGCAAATTTCCACTAAAGTAGTACATGTACTACTATATACTACATACTATATACATATACTATATGTACTATAGAAATCAATGTTTGAAACACACCCATGTGGTCGCACTAATAGCATACAATAGGGTGCGACTTTGCAGACTTTCTCTCTCTCTGTCAGCTCTTTGCTTGCCAAATCCTTCACAAAAGTGGATGGAGTGTAAACCATCATTATCAAATCTATTAGTGCTCCAGGCTCTTATCCCATTGTATGACATTCACATAAGGTGCAGCTTTGAAGGTGTTTCAACAGACAAGGCCTCATTCTAATTCACATTTTAGGGATCATTTAGACAGAAAGCAAAGATGTTGCCAGAACATCTATTTGAAGACAGCCACACACGGAGATCATACTACTTCCTCACCTGGGTTGGGATTCAAACCGACAACCCTAGAGTTGTGAGGCAGTAGTGCTAACCACAAATCCACGGAGCTACATTGCTAATCCAGCCTGTATTTCTGTGCTGTGAATCAATCTTAGGTCCCTGGGCAAGGTCAGTATAACTACCAGATATCTCCAATGTGACACAAATGTTGTGCTATGTTGCCAATTCAGATGTATGTTGGTTCTATGTATCCCAATACAAAGGATTGCAATACTAATACAGGCGTACCTCGGTTTACCAATGCCTCAGGGAACGTCATATTTGGGGTACAAATGCCAAACCATTTCAGTTAATTGGTCTGTTTACAAATGTTTGAATAATTTGGTATGGACATGTGGCCTGGTATGGTTCAGGAGGGGGGGAGGCGCTCGCTTGCCCCCCCCTTTCCTGACCTGCTGGGCTGCATGCTCAGATAAGTATCTGTTATGGATTTTGGGGGGTACCCCATGCTGTTTTTTATTTAATTTCAGCGTGGAGTTACCCCTTAACATCCATACGAGACCCGAAGGGCTTATTATGGATGAGAGGGGGGACCCCACGCCGGGTTTTTTACAAATTGTTTATAATTCCCTGCAATACTTTTACATCAACTGTCAGTGGGGAACTCCGCCGACAGCTGAAACATGAGCGCTGCATTGGTTTTCGCTACTAAAATGCTGCATGAGTTGATAACATAACTCATGCGGGATTGTAGGAGCGACAGCCATGTGTTAATGTTTCAACTGTCAGCGGGGTTCCCCACTGACAGTTGAATGTACAAAAAAAAAAAAGCGTGGGGTCCCCCCTCCCATCCGTACCAAGCCCTTCGGATCTGGTATGGATATTAAGGGGGAACTCCACGCTGAAATAAAAAAAAAACAGCTTGGGGATCCCCCCAAAATCCATACCAGACCCTTATCCGAGCATGCAGCCCGGCAGGTCAGGAAAGGGGGGGGGACAAGCGAGCGCCCCCCCTCCTGAACTATACCAGGCCACATGCCCTCAACATGGGGGGGTGCTTTGGGGAAGGGGGGCTCCCCCCCAAAGCACCTTGTCCCCATGTTAATGGGGACAAGGGCCTCTTCCGTTATTGGGATAATTGGTCGGCCATTTTTTGGGATTTTAGCATATTTTGTTTACCAGTAAAGTTGAAAATTTTTTGTTCCAAATTTACTGATAAAAAAAATGTGCCGAAATCCCGAAAAACAGCTGACCAATTAACCCACTAACGGCCCGAAAATCGTTCGATTTTTTTTTTCGGCAGAAAAATCGGCCGTTTTTAGACCCATCTATGGCCTGCTTTACATGGGTCTAAAATCGTCCGCAAAAAAAATCGGCTGATTTTCGGCCCGTTAGTGGGTTAATTGGTCAGCCATTTTTGGGGATTTTGCAACTTTTTTTAATTGGTAAATTTGGATAAAAATTGGCCGATTTTGCAGATCGGCCGATTTTAGCTGCAATGATCGGCAAATTGGCTGATCTTTTAACAGATAAAAAATATGCACATGAGCCATGACCTGCAAGAAAAAGAAGAATAAAAAAAAAGAATAAGAAAAAGAAAAATGCAGGCCATAGATGGGGCGAAAACTGACCGTTTTAAAAAAAAAATAAAAATTTGGTTGTTCAATGGGCCGACGTTACCACCAATGGTAAAAAAATTGTTCGATTTTCGCCCCATCTATGGCCTGCAAATATAATAGCAAAGTAATTACTTCTGTCCCTGCAGAGAGCTGCGCTATTATATTTGACATTAAAAAGTATAAAGGTTGCAACATTGTATCTATTTGTATCCGAATAAAAACATCTATATCCGGAATGGATACAAATAGATACAATGTTGCAGTCTCTATACTTTTTAATGTCAAATATAATAGCGGAGCTCTCTGCAGGGACAGAAGGAATGTTTCAGCTGTCATCGGGGTTTCCCACTGACAGCTGAATTTCAAATTATTTCCGTGAATTAAATAAATAATAAAAAAAACAGCGTGGGGTCCCCCCTCTCATCCTTACCAAGCCCTTCAGGTCTGGTATGGCTATTAAGGGGGAACTCCACACTGAAATGAAAAAAAAAACAGCGTGGGTCCCCCCGTCTCATCCTTACCAAGCCCTTCAGGTCTGGTATGGATATTAAGGGGGAACTCCACACTGAAATTAAAAAAAAAAACAGCGTGGGTCCCCCTCAATATCCATACCAGACCCTTATCCGAGCATGCAGCTTGGCAGGTCAGGAAAGGGGGGGGGGACGAGCGAGCGCCCCCCCCTCCTGAACCATACCAGGCCACATGCCCTCAACATGGGGGGGTGCTTTGGGGCAGGGGGGGCTCCCCCCCAAAGCCCCTTGTCCCCATGTTGATGAGGACAAGGGCCTCTTCCCCACAACCCTGGCCGGTGGTTGTGGGGGTCTGCGGGCGGGGGGCTTATCAGAATCTGGAAGCCCCCTTTAACAAGGGGGCCCCCAGATCCCGCCCCCCCCCTACGTGAACGAGTCTGCGGTACATGGTCCAGCAGACTTATTCACAAAAAAGTGTGGTGTAAAAAAAACACAGTACAGGGTCTTTGACAAGTCCTTTATTAAAACAATGTCCCCCGAAGTAGCTCCAACGTCAAGAACTGTCAGCTAGCCTCTTCTTCACAAAGCTGGAAGCCTGGGACTGGAGCAGGAACCTTTTTTTTTTTTTTTTTTCTTTTTTCGGGTCCCTGCCGCCGCCGCCGCGATTGACGTTGGATCTACTTCAGGGGACATTGTTTTAATAAAGGACTTGTCAAAGACCCTGTACTGTGTTTTTTTTACACCACACTTAGTTTTTTTGTGAATAAGTCTGCTGGACCATGTACCGCAGACTCGTTCACATAGGGGGGGGGCCGGGATCTGGGGGCCCCCTTGTTAAAGGGGGCTTCCAGATTCTGATAAGCCCCCCACCCGCAGACCCCCACAACCACCGGCCAGGGTTGTGGGGAAGAGGCCCTTGTCCTCATCAACATGGGGACAAGGTGCTTTGGGGGGGGAGCCCCCCTGCCCCAAAGCACCCCCCCATGTTGAGGGCATGTGGCCTGGTATGGTTCAGGAGGGGGGGGGCGCTCGCTCGTCCCCCCCCCTTTCCTGACCTGCCGGGCTGCATGCTCGGATAAGGGTCTGGTATGGATATTGAGGGGGACCCACGCTGTTTTTTTTTTTAATTTCAGTGTGGAGTTCCCCCTTAATATCCATACCAGACCTGAAGGGCTTGGTAAGGATGAGAGGGGGGACCCACGCTGTTTTTTTTTTTTTTTTTTTATTGCGGACCTTTATTATTACATTCAGCTGTCAAAATAAATATTATCTAGACCTTTGAAATAAGTAAAATCATTACAGAAATAATTATAAAGGATAAGAAACAAAAATATAATCACTAGAACTAAGGAAATCTAGTTAGATTACATGAAGATATGCCAAGTGCTGTTTATTAAACACAATAGACGCGAGCGAGTGCCGGCTGTCAGAGGAATCCACAGTAAGATTCACTATTAGTCAGTGGCTAAAAAGCAAACGCCCATGGCAGAAGTCTAAAATGTGTTCTGCACATGCTCAGTTGTATCTGCCAAAGACACTGCACGGGCTTCTAGATTTTTACTGTGTCGATTTCCTTGAAAAAAATGATTTTTAACACATTCTTAATTTTTTTGGAAATAGCAGATATTGTTTAAAGTGAAGTCCTGATCTTTGGCAAAGCAAATTTCTAAGTGAACATGTCTCTGCAGTGATTTTTCATGGTTTTAGACTTGCTTCTTAGCAAGTCTGTTTTGTGAGTCTGATTTCGGGCGTGTGTCTTTTTGTGAATTAGATTGGGCATCTGCTTATGGGCTCTGCTCAATAGTGAATTAGGTTGCAGGGTAAAAAATGACGGACGCCCATGAAAATTGGGCTTAAGCCCATAAATATGCGCCCACGCCCAATAGTGAATCAGGGCCCAAGTGTCCTCACTCTGGATGAAGGCGTAACAGAAACAGTTTTGGACAAAATAACATTGTCAGGCCAGTCCTGGCTGGAGTAAAATGGCATTAGTAATTTAGGGTGTGTTTTTGCGCCAGTTTAAATGGACAGCAGACAGAGCTGTTCACTTTTAAAAAACGTAGTATTTGCATCACTTTGCGACACTCTGTAGCAAAAACAACACTATGTGTGGAATCTAGGAGGCAAACTTGTTGACTCCTTCCATTCAAATGTATAATACACTGTAAATGCACCTGTAGCATTTACAGCATGTTTACAGCATGTTTGACAAGCATTTGTCAAAATCTCAAAAAGGTGGGAAAAAACAATGCTGAAGGAATATAGTATCCTAGAATACACTGCTAAAAGAAAGAGGAGATCATAGATTGTACAACATTCACTGCATTACTTATTTATTATTTTTGATTATTATCATTTATATACTAATATTACTATAGAATTCATTGATATATAATTTATATACTTATTAATTTATATAAACTATATAATTTACATAAATTACTATATAATACTATTATTTATTTAATGACATCAATGTAACAGAATCCAATTTACACAGTCTAGCAAAGTTGCTCTCTGTAATTTATTTATTTATCTAGTTACAGTATTTTAGCTTTATATCACTTCCTACTTTAAATCAGAAGACATCACTTGAAGGGTGTCTAGAGTGCATTGTTTGCTGTGTGTGGTTAATAATAATAATAATAATAATAATATAATAATACTTTATTTTCTATAGCGCCTTTAAAGGTAGCTTCTCAAAGTGCTTTAGAAAACATGAAAAACACAGGATAAAATCAAAGAAAAATGGGACAATTACATGACAGCTTGTCTAAAGAAAAAGTTTTTAGATTTGATGTGAATGAGTTTAGAGAAGATGGTTCTCTGATGTTCATTAGAAGTGAGTTTTTGGGCGTAGCAGGAGAAGGCTCTGTCTCCTATCAAGTGTAGGTGAGTAGTGGGGGGGGGGGGGCGACACAGAAGACCAGAATTTGAGAAGCAGAGGTTATAAAGGTAAGTTGATAAAAGTTCAGAGAGATAATTGGATGCCTTGAAGAGCTTTATATGTGAATAAGAGGATCTTAAAGTCTATGCAAAACCTGATAGGCAGCCAGTGCAAGGACTCCAGGCTAGGGGTAATATGGGCACTTGTACCAGACCTAGTCAGGATTCTGGCTGCAGAATTTTGTACAAATTGAAGTCAATTAATTATGGATTTAGGTACACCAGCAAGTAGAGCATTGCAGCTGTCAAGTCGGGAGAACACAAAAGTATGGATCAGCCATTAAGCTACAGTGTATAATAGCATAGGACGCAGCTGAGCAAAGTTGGAAAAAAGATGTTCTGACAACATATTGTATATGTGGATCAAAGGTTAAACTAGCATCAAATTTTACCCATAGAATTTTCTATTTAGACTGGAGCTCAAGTATAGTACCATCGATAGATAGACTATCAAGACTGGCCTTACACAATTGATGGGGGGTACCAATAAGCATGAGTTCAGTCTTGTCACAGTCTTGAAGGAAATTGTGTGCCATTTAAGTTTTTATATCAGAAATCCAGTTAGATAGGAGAGAAGCAGCCAAAGTAGAATCAGATTTAGTGTGGATGTATATCTGAGTTTCATCAGCATAAAAGTGATATTTGAGCCTATGTGATCTAAGCACGCCAAGAGAAACAAAGTGACAGAGATCAGTGAGATATGACTTAATCCATTTCGGAGCCAGTTCTGAGACTCCAAATATGGTTTCAAGGAGAGAGAGGAAAAGATTGTGGTCTACAGTATCAAAGGCAGAACAAATGTGGAATTAGAAGCTAACAGAACAGAAGGTCGCTTGTAATTTTGACCAAGGCAGTTTCTGTGCTGTGCAGTTGCTGAAAACCCACACTGGAGGGGTTCATATAGGTTATTTAAAGTCAGGTGATTATGTAACTAAAATATCAAGGATATTGGCAAGGAAGGATAAGTTAGATATTGGGAGAAAGTTGTTTAGGTTGTCTAGAGCCATGTTGGATTTTTTAGGTAGGGTGATGGCAGCAGTTTTGAGGATTGTTGGTACAAAACCGGTGCTAGGGGAATCATTTATGATACTGAGAATAATGGGGCATAGAGAACTAAAACAGGATTTAAATAAGTGGGTGGGAATAGGATCAAGTATGCAGTCGAGTAGAGAGAAGCGGGAGACAGAAAAATTAGCAAAACTGGGTGGGTCATGAAGTGATGTGGAAGAAACAAATGATGTAGTAAGAATTTGATGTCTAATTTTATCAATTTTTGAGGAGAAAAAAATCTAATAATGAATTACAGAACTGTGTTGAAGCTGGTAATGTGGAGGGACAGCGAGGTTTAAATAATCTGTCAATGGTGCAGAAGAGCTGTCTAGGGTTGATAAGATTTTTTTCAATGGCATGGGAGTAATAGTTTAAAGGGGTGCAAACAAATTGCGTTGGCATTCCAGCAGAGCCAAGAAGTCTTTAGCTAAACTGGAAGACTCTGAGTCAGTGTGTATATTAAAATCCCCATAGATAGAGATTCTCTTAAAATTCAGGCATAAAAATTAAGGCTTTTCAGCAAATTCACCTCAGAAATCTTTAAAAGACTTGGTTAATGCTATACTGTAGGTGTTTTGGTTCGCTTTATTCAAGTAACATCTACCTTTTTAACAGAACAAGGAGAAAGAAATTCTCAGTCACCACACACCATACAAGCCCAGTTTGTGATAGATGATAGCAGCCTCAGCCTAACTCCATCCAGGCCATGCCCCTAGAAATGTTTCATCCCACCCAAGGGGCTTAGTCATGGAGTGGATGGGGTGAAACACGCCAAGAGACGTGGCCTGGATAGAGTTAGGCTGAGGTTGCTATCGCCTAATACACGTTGGGCTTGTATGGTGTTTCTGAGGCTGAGATTTTTTCCCCTTGTTCTGTGGATTAAATGAAGTCAGGGGGAACTCCAAGCCTGACCTGCACACTCAGCGGAATACATGGGAGACATAAATGCCTGAGTGGAGACTCTAAAGTTGGCTTAGGTTCACATCTACTATTTTAGGTATCTTGTGTAAACTTAGCCTTAATAATATTTCCTTTTGTTTACCAAAGCATTGTGTATCATAAAAAATTGCCATGTTCTTGCCATGTTCTAGGAAATACTTTTTTTTGTCTTTTTTTGCATCTCAGCACTGCTGATATCCTCCAGGTATAAATAGGTACATAGTGCTTATGATATTATTATTCAGCATCATATTGCTCTACAATGAGCACAAATGAAATAGAAAGGAACTGCAAATAAGTGTTGGCTCGAAAGTTGAAATCTTAAAATAGGTAGTAGTCTGACAATGAGGGTCATGCAATACAGTAGAGGGAAATAAAAAAAGGGTGGGGAGAGGAGATGAATGAACCAGGAGCACCACACAGATGTGTGCTTTTGCATCATGTCAGTTACTCTGGCCTTCACTTTCTCATGTAACATTGTTTGTGTAATCCGGGATTTAGTTTCGACTATAGGGAGAGTGGGACTTTTCAACACTCTGCTGATTGTCTGTTTAGCAGCAGTAAGAACATGGATTATAAGTTTAAAATTGCACATTGAACAGATCAAGGGGGTTTATACAGAGGAGGGCATATTCTTCCTTTAGGGGAATATCCTGTTCCACCAGTGTACTAAAGTGTACTAAGGTTCCCTTTAAAAAAAAAACCTAAAAAAACAAACAAAAAAAACCCAACACATTCAGCGATAAATCCTAGTTTACAATATCTCATTTTTATATAATATCTATTTTCTATATTTTGATATTCACCACTATCATTCCTAATATCTTTGACTGGATTATTACATGCCTTCTTTATGAATAATCACCTTTTTGGAATATGCTGCCTCATTTTATTAAGGGGTTGGAGTTTTTAGGTAGTGATTGAATAAACTACTGCTTTCATCAAAATTGTATGAAAAATACTCTTAATTCAAGTGCCAGCTGGAGCCCCATCAGCTGCTTATTATGTTTCTATATAAAGTGCACACCTGTTCAGTGTATATTATCCCACTTCATTAAGTGAACATTGAAATATGACCTACATTTACTACTCATTACTGTATGTACATTATTGGGAAAAAATCAACTTAAGAAAGTGAAAGTGAGGATCTTTAGTGTTAATAGTTTACAACCACTGTTACATATAATTATAAATTCTATCCATGTATGTATATCATTTGCCACACCTGCTTACAATGCTTTTGCTAGTCTAACAGTGGCCAAACATAGATTGAAATTCAGCCAGTTCAGCAGGGACTGGCCAAATTTTGATCCATGTATGGGCAGGGAGGTAGTGCAGAAGTCTGTCAATTGACTTCTGTGCGACCACCCTGTTGGATTTTTCCAAGCTCAGTCAGCTATAGCTTGCAATGCTGATCAGAACAAGTCTCCCCATGGTCAGAATACAGTAGCTCAGTGGGGAGGATTCCCACATCCACATTGAGTGTGTGGATGGGGAAATTGAGTCAGGTTTTTTAATTCAAATGGAAGATAAAACAGGCACTCAACTCTAGTTCCAGCTAAATACCACAATTCTTATAGTCAATAAGTCTCGCAATAGTGCTTCCTAATGCACAGGAAATAAATTGACACAAATGTACTGAACATTTAACTATCATAAATACTGTAATAAATGATGCTGAAGTGTGGTGCTGGTTTTGCTGGACATAGGCATCTTGTGTTTCTTTATCTTCAAAATGTCAGTGAGACAAAAAGGTTTGTGGGTGTACATGCAGTACATTTAATCAGTGTGCTGCATTTTCTCCTCCCTCAGCTCTTATGCAGCTGAGAGCATAAGGGTGCTAAGAATTTGCAGGCAAGATATTAATTAAAACAGTCTACACTGGACGGTGTACCTTTCTCTGGACAATATTATATTGTGGGGCACAAGGAGTTGGGTGTTTTGGAGATTATATGTTGTTTATTAATTTATTTATTTATTTATTTAGTTTTGTTCCCTCTTTCTCATTATCCCCTAACCTTCCCCTCCCTTCCCCTTTTTTCCCTTCCTGTATACCTAAACTCATTAGGACAGTCTTTGTACAATTTTGTCTCTGTACCACTACAGGGTTTTCAGAATTGAGTATATTGGAGCTCTCATCCCCACACAATGGTGGACTGACTATTTGGGCACTCGGGCACTGCGTGAGGGCCCAGGGTCTGTAGGGGGCCCCATGAAATGCCACTGGTACCTTTCATAGGCTTTTTTGGGTGTGGTTTGAGTGTGGGCGAGGACACAGGGGCCCCATGATCCCCTATTGCCCAGGGGCCCCATGAGTTGTCAGTCCGCCCCTGTTCCCGCATGTACTATTTTTTCCGGCTTCTTGTCAAATGTTTGATTATTTCTTACATGCTTAACCAATGTTCTATGGAGATCTTGCATTGTCACCATAGCCTTTGCTATTCATGTGTACAATATCTGTCTCAGTTGAACTTTCTGTGATGTTCCTTCATGTATACGAACAGTATTATTTTTGTTATGTTTCACTGTAAACATGTTTTTTTAATAAAAATGAAAATAAAGAATGTTTAAAGAAAAAAGTGGTTACACTGAGGGGATCAGTGATGGAAAAAATGTGGGGGTCCTTATGGACCCCAGGCTTATCAATGCAAGGCCAGGCTGCCACTAACAGAGCAAGCAGAATACTCACATGCATTTAAAAGGGTATTTATTTAAGGAAGAAATCAACACTATTACTCATTTTCAAAACATACAGTTGAGTTTTGGGCCCAAATCAATAGAAACTATGTCCTAGAATTAGAAATAGTCCAACAAAGCACAATGAAATTAACAAGGGAGCTGGAGGACCTGAGTTATGAAGAACGAATAAGTAAACTAAACAAATTTACCTTAGAGAGGAGAAGCGCAAAAGGACACATGGTTGCTATTTACAAATGAATCGATGATTGTAAACACAGTAACAACTTGATTCATCTCATGTTCCTGACATGAACATGTGGACAAAATTTAAGGTCAGAGAAATGGAGGTTTCTCGTTGAAGGGGTTCTTTACAGTCACAGCAGCAAAAATGTGAAACTCCCTTCCTCAGATAGTGGTATCAGCTGGGAGTATTGACAAAAACACAAAGATGTCTCCCTCAATGAGCACAATATACAAGGATTTTAGAATCCAAAACTTGAACTGACACACACACACACACAGGTTGGACAGGATAGACAGTGGGGTTGATTTACTATAAATGGAGAGTGGATTGCATTGTAGCAAAATAGCCTCTAACTTCAGCTTGTTCAATTAAGCTTTGACAAAAAAACCCTGGAAGATAACTGGTTTCTATGCAGAGCTGCACACAATTTTGTACTCTGCAGTTTTAATGAATCAGCCCCTTTGTAGCTTTTTCAGCCTTACCTACTACAGTATGTAACTAAAGGTGAAGTGGTCCTTTAAAGCAATATTAACATGATCCAAGCTAAGTAAGATTGCTCATCAAGAAACATAGTTACTAGCAATAAACAATTAAACATATAAAGATATGTTCTACTATTCTTTCTTTTAGGTACATCTGTAATTCAAGTAACAGCTGTAGATTATGATGATCCAGCAATTGGAAATAATGCCAGACTGGTATACAGCATTCTTCAGGGACAGCCCCAGTTTTCAATTGAAATAAAATCAGGTAATAAAATTTGGGGGTTTCTACAGTTTTCTAAACTTTAATGATTTTGTTCAGGTTCAATACCTGCATTCATACATGCAATTATAAATGTTCACACATAACTGTTGGTATGCAATGTGTTTTATGGTGGCATTTGTGCTACTTTTTCAATAAACTGTATCTAAAGAGCTTCAATTTTTGTTTATGGTGAAAGGTTAGATCTGTGTCAGGTTTTGTTGCTGTCTGTGTCTCTGTTACAAACATTGTACCCACAACTCAAATTAGGGAACACATTCTAATGAGGATGCACGTATTGGTAACATCTGTCTACGAAAGGGGTCTAACTTAGAAGAGATAAATGGAAAATAGAAAACCTACAGCGGTTTTAGCCCTTGAAAGCTCTATAAAAATGTTTTGGCTTTAGATGTACTTTAACCATTGGATATTCTCAATAACGTCCATGATGAAAAGCACAGGAATGTAGTAATGTTGTTCGTTCCAGTATGACTACTGCAATCAGTTACACATAAAAAAAATCACAATTCTAGAGTTGGGAAACTATTGATATTCCATTTGTATAGCAGTATTTCTAAATTACAGTATTATATTACATTGGCAATAAATCGTCTAGTAGTGCTATATTATCATGAATTTTCCGAAATGTAAACAAACATTTAAATCAGAAACAATAATTCACCAGTGCGAGTGAGCTAGACAAACTTGGGTTTGGTTTATGGGAGGTTCACTGAACTGTGCTGAAGTTTTGAATATTAATCCAGCACTGCTGATGTCAATGGAAGACAAATCTTCATTTTCAAGACTAATAAGCTTGGGGATTGTCAGAGAATAGCATGGGTGGCTGGACTGCCATGGGATACATGTACTAATGTAAAAAAGTATAAAAAATACCATATGCTGGTAGGTTAATTGGCTCCTTTCTAAGTTAGCCCTAGTATGTGTTTGTGCGAATGTGAGTTAGAGACCTTATATTGTACCCTTGAGGGTTAGGGACTGATGTGAATGTACAATATATATACACAATATATATGTAAAGCAACGCATAAACTGATGGTTCTATATAAGTACCTATAATAAATGCTGTAAATGAATTGTTGCTAGCCATAGGAGAATTTTGAAGCTATCTTCGTAGTATAGATTTATTGCTCCCAATGCTGCTTTAGCATTGATATTAACCCTGTATGCCTAACTCTGCCTTCCTTAGGCCTAGTTCACACTGGCATTGAAAGCAGGCATTTGAGGAGCATTTTCAACACTCCTAAAATGCATTTGCAAGTGATACTATGAACAACACACAGTGCTGTTCACCTTATCAAAACATGAAGCGTTAGTGTCACTTCGCTTCAATATTGAAGTCTTATTTTCAGTCTGGAGGAGTTTGAAGCCTTTCAACGCCTCCCATTCAAGTCTATGGTGAGGCTCAGCAAAAGTGCTGGCAGGTGTTTGCAGGGTGTTTTCACTGCAGTTGCAGAACATTAATAACATTGCTGTTCATTATAGATATTTGTGGTGAGATTTTAACACTTGTAAGATACTTATAAAATACTCCAAAACTGCAGGTAGGGCATTTGGGGAGTGTTTTTAACACTTGTAAAACACCACTCTAAGGTTCCTACTAAAGCTGATTAACGCCTGTCTAAAGCCCATACTAAAGCTCATTAATGCCTGTCTAACGCCTTAATGCCTCATTAATGCTCATTAATGCCTGTCTATACTAATGCTATGGGAGTGTTAAGAGTTAGAAATTTAGTCAAGTGTAAACAAGCACTTAAGCCTAGTACACATGATCAGAAAAACATACAAAAAATGTTGCTGTACAATAATCTGATTGTTAGTGCACAGCTTTTGTCCAAAATGATTTAAAGGGACAAGCACAAAATTTTTTCTCGTATGATACCAGATCAGAAATGTTTGTTTAATCATTACAATTTTCATCCAAAAATACAATACAAATACATTACAATACATGACATGCATGACATCCCTTCGAAATTTTAAATCTGTCTGAGAAGTTTCGTAACTTTAGTAACCTTTTCATTATCGATATAAGACTAGCATACAAAAAAAAAAACAGGTGATGATTCCTCCAATATTCTCATCGTGTGTACAAGACTTTAGGCTGTAAAAAATTCCAATATTTCTCCTCAGCTAAAAACTGACTGCTATTTGTAGTTCTGCAAAAAACACCCCACAGATTAAAGAAGTGTGTATTAGGATTATAGACTTTGTAATTGTGCACTAATTGTGTACAACTGAGTAATTGTGTGCTAGCAAATATGTCATTATATGAAACAATGTGATGATTGTTACTAATCTTATGACAGCCCCTACAGTGCCAGTTCTTTCCTGCTGCCTGTGGATGGTGAATTGTAGACAATCAGGGGCCACCAGCGTTGCAGCCGATCCACTGATAGGCACAGTCCCAACGAGTCAGTGCGAGTGTTGCTTGGCATTTAAGCAATGCTAGCAGGCAGTCCCCCCAGTGCCTCCCTGTGTTCCTCTGTGACCCTATTACCTCCAGTGTTCATCCCTCTCCTGGGATCTCCAGTGTTCCTTTTTCAGTGACCTCCAGTGACTATCTGAGTGGTCCTGCCTGCAAACCCAAATTCCAGCATCTGTGATATTCTCTGAGCACTCCTACATACCTGTACCGTGACTTCTCTATGTACCTCTATCAGCACCCAGTTTTCCAGTGCCTCTGTGATTGCCTGTGTGATCCAGGCAGGCACTTGTTACTAGCACCTGTGCATTTCAAGTCTGCAGCCTGCTTTAGTGTTTTCTTGTTCACTCCCAGACAGCTTTTCACTTTGTGTTCCAATGCATACCTACCAATTTCCAGTCTCCCTATGTGGTTCTATGCACTCCTGCCTGCTTGGACTTCACTTCCCACTGACCTGTGATCCCAGAACCTCTGCACCACAAGAGACTACACTACATGAGCTAAGATAAACTACACATAAAACAGTTTTGTTCTGTTTATTAGCATGTTATGATCTGTAACAATGTGTTTCAGAGTTTATATTTACTTAGATATTTTGGATGATCTAGTTTCTAACTTATACCGCCTTTAAATGCTTTTGCATGAATATTTAAAGCAAGATGATTTACTTGATGAGCACTGGGTAAAATAATAGGAATAAAGAAAGTACAACAAATCCTAAAATCAATTGTTCAAATTACTAATAAAAGGAACAGCTGAGGTAACAATTGTTAATATTCTGACAGTATTTATGATGCATTGAAATGTTACAATAAAAGTTTACAGCTTAATGGTGATAATGAATGTAAAATGAAGTGCTGCCTACCCCAGTAGAAAAAAATATCTGTACCTGTCACAACAAATATTCAGCAATTGAAATAATGTTGTTTTTAAATACTTTTTGGTGTTACTTATCTCCATGGAGAAATAATCTGTCTTATGTTAATGCAGCTACAAGTAACTTGAGGTTATGTGATGTATAATTTGTATATACAGTATAGAAATCTCTTTTAGAAGAAATGTGTAAATTGTATGTTGTACCCACATTCTGAAAATTCTTGATTCCTATTTGTCAGCCTTCAGCACCCCCTGGTCACTGACCCAAATCATGTATGCAGAATAGTATGTCAAAGTAACGTTAAAACCCCTGATTTGCACAATTATTCATGGTCAATGACTCAGTAAAAACAAAAATCAAATAAGTATGACAGTTGGGCAACTAATATCATTAAAAGAAGTCTCTTCATCATTTAATCACATAGCACTGTACATTTAGGTGCAGATAGCATGAGACTGATCTGCCAAAGGATGAGCTCCTGTGATGTCAACATAGTTTGGGAATATACTTTGCTTGTTTAGGCTATTGTATGAATGTCGGACTTTCATCCTGTTTGGCAGAAGGGGAGGATAATATATGGTAGTGGGATTTTCTCCCGCTACTATATAAGACAGCTTTCTTCTTCCACTGTCAAAGTAGTTACAGATATGCTGGATGTTGGCACCTACAGCATCCTTAGCTATCAGTGACTTTAACCAGCCCCATTCATTTACTGATAAAGAATTCCCAGCCATGTAGACAAAGCAGCCTGTATAGTAAAAAAAAAATGGTGTGGGGTTCCACTCATAATTCATACCAGGACCCTTACTCATTCACATGGGGAGCAGGTATCTGGGTGCCATCTATTGACAAAGAGGATTCCAGATCCCAATAAACCCCTTGTCTGCCAATCTCCACAATCATCATGCCAGAATAGTGGGGAATAGGCCCTTACCCTCGTCAACTTTGGGACAAGGTAAGGGTCCGGTATAAATGAAGGACCTTGGTATCCATTGTTTAAAAAAATGTAAGTCAGTTGCCTGAAATTATATATATATATATATATATATATATATATTTATGAATGAATGAGAGAGAGAGAGAGAGGGGGGAGAGAGAGAGATTGATACTCATTTGTTTGACAATTCCTTGCCTATTGGACCAGAAAATGCAGAAAAATTATTTTTAACATTTGGCTCCAGTTGACTTCAATAGGCTTCAGATTCAACACCTAAACATTTGTAATGTTTGTCTGCCTTTAAACCAAACACATGTACATTCAGATCATCTCTATTGAGAATTGTAAGTCCAAAAAATGCGTTAAAGTGTTACTAAACTCACAACAGTAACATCAGTCTGTATATGCAGTAAAGCATGCTTGTTATACTCACTGTGAACCTAAGGGGTTAATCCTCTGCATTGTGTAAAAAGGTTGTTTCATCCTGACTTCTCTGCTCCTCCTCTTGTTCAAATGTCCATGTTTTATCTCCTGATAAGACAGACTGAACCGTAGCCATTCTGCACATGCTCCGTTTAAAGTGTATTGCTACAGCGGTTGTTTTTTTTTCTTGGAAGAGTGCATGTGATCAGCACAGGGCCAATCAGCACTGACCAGACAGAGGTCAGGGGTTTTGAATCCTCCTAAACTAGAAAGAAAACTCCTACAAGCTTTAACCAGTGCTCTGCTGAAGTTACAATACTGCTCTAACTGCTGATGAGAAAAGGTATTTAGCAGTTTATATTTACTAAAATAATTGCACTTCCATATTCTGTGTACTGTGGGAGAACAGATATAGTGAATGCAGGATCCTGGGTTTAGTAACACTTTAATGTTCTCTTTAAGTTCTGTCTCTGCGTATGCAGCCCCTCAAACTCAAGAAAATACAAAAAACATTAAAAGCACATTATTTTTAAATTTAACACTTTAACAAAGTCTTAAATGGTCAAAACAAGTTTTCCGTGTTCAGTGAAAATGAAAGCATGTTTATGAAAGCTGTTTTCTTATTTGGATGTCATTAAATTATTACATTAATATTGTCTAATAAGAATCATGTAACATGGCTTAATACACAAATAGTATATGCATTAAAATGTTTAGAACTTTACTTTCAAATTCAAATGCAAATGAGTAAATAGTGACACTTCACTGGCATTCTTTAGCATGTACTTACATCAGTTACCATATGTTCAAATGCTAAAAACTCGCTAAAAAATTGCATTAGACTTGTTAAAAAGCTATTTCTTCAATAACTAAAGAACATTTTTAATAAAACCACAAGTAACTGAAAAAAAACCCAGATATTTTATTTCCATGAATATATCGCAAGTAAAGCTTAAAATATAACACTATTTTGTATTTCTTTTAATACATTTTCACAATATAATACTTATCTGAAAACTTAGGAAGGAAGAGTTAAATTATATCAGACTACTGGCTGAATTTTTGGTCTGAATCTTTTTATCACATCAAATGTTTAAATAAATAACTTTTCTAACTGTGTATATTTAGGCTCAGTTGAACAAATAATTTAGGATAATTACAATGCTTTCTATTTAATAACTTCTAGTCTTCTGAACAACAAGATGTAACATATTTATAAAACCATTGTTTGAATTACTTATAAACTAACCTTTAGATTCAGTGTATTTTCTTAAGACAGCATTTCTTTTTCAAATGGATTTTTTTTAAGTTGTGGCTGGCTAACTTTTAATGGAAAAAAATGGCAATTATCTTATGGGTTAATAAAATTAACTAATACTTTACATTCAGACTAGGTGGGATCTGTATTTAGTAATGTGAATTATTTAAGAATGAACTGCTCTATTTAGTGACAACTTACTACCAGGGGCAGACTGACAACTCATGGGGCCCCTGGGCATTAAGAGATCATGGGGCTCCTGTGTCCTCACTCACACTCAAACCACACCCAAAAAAGCCTATGAAAGGTACCAGGGGCATCTCATGGGGCCCCCTACTGACCCCGGGCCCTCGAGCAGTGCCCGAGTTCCCAAATGGTCAGTCCGCCCCTGCTTACTACTTACCTTTTTTACTGCACCTATGTACAGCAAAATATGCAAAGGGTAAGTTATAAACAGTGGGAAGTACTATACTGAATGCTTTTGTCAGCACATAATTAATAGACTGTAGGGACTAGTTTAACACTCTCTGATTATTTTTTAATCTGAAAACAGGTTCATACACTGTGTAGTGACCAACGATTAAGCTGACCTTACCTAGGTTTGGTTTGATCAGGGTCCAGTAACTAAAGTTTGGGTGCTGAATCCAAACCCAATTGAAGTCAATGAGGGCGAACGCTTAAAATCAGTTCTGGCCATTTCTGGTCTAATAGGCATGGGATTGTCCAACAAATGATATGAATGTCTGGACACTGACCTAGTGAACATGTACCAAATTAAAAAAAAAATAAAAAATTATATTTGGCAGGGGATAGCAATTTTTTTTTCATTCTTAAAATAAGCAATGAAATGAAAAACTCTATTAAATAACAGGCCTGGGGTTCCCCTCACCCTGCCTGTGAAGTGGTGTACCTGTGCAACAATTTATACTTACATACTACAGCAACACTGATATTTACAAAGAAAAACTGTGTTAATATTGCATGCAAAAATATCAGCTCTTGGCTATTTTGTTCTGTTTGTAAACAGGATCTTCATTAATTTATACCAGATCCTAGGTTGAACCCCATGCAAAAATCAAAAATAAAAGCATGAAGTCCCCACAAAAAATCCATACCAGACCCAAGCATGCAGTCTGGCAGAATAGGAAAGGGAGAGAATGTGAATGCGGCCCCCACTTCAAAATCGTACAAGACAACATGCTCTCAACAAAAAGGGTCCCTAGACAAGTGCTTCCTTTGTAGGGATCTGTGGGTTGGGCGCTTATCAGAATCTGGAAGCCCCTTTAACAATAAGGGGGCATCTAGATACTAACCCCCCAAGTGAATGAGTAAGGGGTATATAGTACCCCTACTCAATCACAAAAAAGTAAACAATTAAAAAAACACAGTTTATGACAAATACTTTAATAACAAAAGAACAAAAAAGTTTAAAATGTAAATCCACCATCAATAACATACATTACATTGTACCCCTATTCATTAAAAAGAAAATGTAAAGTGCAAATAAAAACACATATAGGAAAAAGAGTCCCAAGGTGTACAGATATCATTAATTACATTATTCAGCAATGTATATCTATGTCAGTCAAGATGCACAACTTCTGATCACCCACTGAATAATAAAAAAAAGCCCACTGATTAATGTTTGTTCCTATCACTTCTTTCACACTAAATGACGAGTCAAGATGATGGCAGTTGTTATTAACAAAGGGGCAGGGTCTCCTGTGACATAATTGACCGTGCAAGCTCATGACCAAATATGGTCAATGACATCACTTGAATCCCATGTCAAGGGTATGTTGTTGGGTATGGTTCAGGAAATGGCTTGCCCCCCCATCCTTGCCTAGCCTACCAGGCTGCATGCTCAGATAAGGGTCTGGTATAGATTTTTGGTAGTTTCACCCTTTTTTAAGCTGATATTTGCATGGGATTCACCATTAAAACCATACTAGACTGAAAGGGTGTCCAGCCTCCCTGCATCTGCCAAGGTCCTTAACAATTTACAGCAGTAAGTTGTCATGCATAATAGTGGAAGGTATTTAGACAAGTGCAGACTGAACCTTAACCTTATTCTTACTAGTGACATTCGGAGACAGCCAAAGAAAGAACAGAGAACAGTGAATGACCAGGAAATCGACACTTCAAGAAGTGTCAGATTCCAAAGGGTCTTTTGAGAGAGAGATCTCTCCTCACTAATGCAGTGGTCACAAGAGTGGGCATCAGGAGAGGTGAGTATATGTAACATCTTCTTAGCAGTATATCTACAAAAAAAAAAAAAACATTCAGTACATCTTAAGCAGAGTTATCAGCTCTACCTGAGTTCTCCTCTGTTGCACTACAAAACATCTTCTTGGTATATTATGAAGAAAAGTAAAAGGGAAAGTTTTCTATAATCCAGCAGGGAAGAACTGGGCAAGGATGACAATGCTGCTGATTTTACAGTGCAGCAGTGGTCGCATATTGTCACCTCAGGAAGTTAGGAACATATTGGATTGCTAGCAGATCCATGGGTAATTTTCTGTGTTTACAGCATATTTAAAGGGATAAAACATTGGGTATTGTGCCCATATCACAGACATAAAATAAATGTATTATTATTATCCTTATTTTTATTTTGACCAGGCATTTTAAATTAATTTTCAAATGCTGTAGAATTTTGAAGATAAATACATTTTTTGTTTTTTATCTTTTAGGAATCATTCGTGTTGCTTCAAAAATTGATCGAGAAACCAAGGATCAATACTCTGTTTTAGTACAAGTTCAGGATATGATTGGTAATGCTGGT
This sequence comes from Staurois parvus, assembly GCF_062004578.1. NCBI lineage: Eukaryota > Metazoa > Chordata > Amphibia > Anura > Ranidae > Staurois > Staurois parvus. Next base: position 10,999,003 of record NW_028317893.1, on the reverse strand, counting down.
GCACTTTCAGCCACAGCAACTGTAACAATTCATGTGTCTGATATAAATGACAATGCCCCCAAATTTCAACAAAGTAAGTAAACTATGCAGATATTTGTCTTATTTGTCATATGTGAACATTTGGACTTTAATCTAATAGTGTTAAAACCTTTAATTAGACTAGTACTTCGATCTAAATGGAAAGAATTAAAGAGGAAGCATTGTTCCTGTGTTTCAAACAGGAACTGCAATTTTATATTTTACCTGTATAGCACGTTGTTATCAAACATGAATTGTGGATATGCACGTATCTAACTTATTTCAGATAGGGAATGACTCATGTATCTGAATAGGCCGATATGATGAGGATGGCCTCTCTTACATATCCAGTCTACAGTAAACACCCTTTGATAGGGAGACAGGGTGTGTAGCAATGACAAAGTGGCATGGGGGATTTTGGCAAAGTGTGGTCATCAAAGTGTGCGAAGTGACAAAGTTATGTAGTTCATTGGTTAAATGAGGTCAAGAAACAAGCAGAGGTTAGCAACAGAAAGTCAGTGGGAAGAAAAAGAGAAAGAAACAACTTGAGTCAGTAACTGGCAAACATCAAAGTACAACCATTCACAATTCTGTGTGCAGATCTATACACCTCCACATGCACATATGTAGGTGAACAAGTTAAATTTCAATTATACAGACTGACATGATCTTCTTGACATAACAATCAGTACTACTATTGGTAAAATCAAGAGCTGTGAGTGACCCTTTGTGAAGTAAACCCCTATGTGAAATGAACCATTTGGACCATCATATAGTAACCATAATACTACTATACATGGTCTAACAATGGGTGTTATTAAAAAAAATAATATTAATTAAAATTTATATATATATATATATATATTAGGTCAAGTGTTTATGTGAATACACTTCATTCACTATATGGGTATTTGTGTATACACAGCCTCTCCTCTCCTCTCCTTTTTATGCAGTGGCTAATATAATGCAAACTAATTGGTCACTATATCTAGCAAATGTATATTGCAGCCTAATTCGAGTATTCCCCTTTGTGAAAAAGAAAAAATAATGGCTAGACCTTTGAAGTAGAAAATATTTACAGTAACATCAGGTGGGAAACTAGGAATGGTATGATGCCAAAGCACACTCAATGTATTCCTATCTAACTAAAATATACAAAAATTACAATATTTTTTTTATGGAGATTTCATATACATTCATTATCTCACATATATAGATAAATTATGTTCTTATATAAAATATGATCTAACTGTTCACATTTATGTTATTTAGATTTTTTTAAATGCATTTTATTGTTGCAGAAACATATGACATGTCCATAATAGAATCAGCCTCTATAGGAGAAATTGTTGGAGTGGTTTTGGCTGATGACATTGATCTTGGAATGAATGCAGAAATCACATACTCGATTGAAGAAAGAGGGGGTCACTTTAGCATGTTTAACATATTCACTGATAATATAACACAAGAGGGAATCATAACATTAAACAAGGTAAGTGTTTCTCTAAATGTTTTTTGCCAGTTTGCATGTGACCCCACTGCTATGCTGATACCATCTTGAGCACTAATCACTACTGGGCCAACCCTTGAAACCTGCATTCATGTCTTCTTACAGCAAGTAGCCATTGCTCCTTACACATATGTTTGTTTCAGGAGTCACCTCAGTGATGACTGATAGAAACTGAAATAAGGGACGTAAACCTTTCCCTTGGTATATTGTATTTGGCAGAAACCTTTCAGGATGTGGAGTAATCCAGGATCCCTCCTGTTCTTTTACATAGATGAGATATATGCCAAATGCTTGTTTTGAGTATTTTTAATATACTAATGGTGCACATACATGGACCATCCTTATACTTATATACTCAATATGGCCTTGTAGCTGCTGACTATATATTAAATGTTGAATTATGAATGACCACTTGCTTGTGCAAAATTCTTTGCAGTAATGGAAGTATATTTCATGAGACATTTTTGAACATTGACAACACTGACGTTAAACATGTCGTAGCAGAACTGATGTTGCTGCAAATTCATTGCCACTTTCATTGATTAACCATACTTACAACATACTAGGAATTTTTTTTTATTGTTTGTTCAAGTGGATTATTTTTTTGTTTGCTGAATAACATATGATAAATTGATATGAAGCATAAATATACCTCTTTTCTTTTCATAGGAGTTGCATCTCCTATAATTTAATGATATAATAGGATGTTATATTATCATATGATATATGATATAATAAGATTTTATTTTGGAATTATTTTGCTACATGCATCTCAGTTATACATTGATCTCTATTAACATGGCTTGCTGTTCCTAGGGATAGCATTAAGTTTTGCTGATGCTTTTTGCAGATGGATTGATTTCACATTGGGCAGGGAGGGATTTTAATGCTAGGAGATACAATGAGGCTCAATGCACACTGGGTTAAAGAAAACTACTTCTATGTTTTTTTTTGTGTTTTGCCTGTGGAATAGCTCAATGTTATCCTATGCCATGCACATTAGGATGATTAGAGGCATATTTGAAGCTCTACGTTTAGAGGTGGGGAAAAACTCTTCTGTATTGTGTTTTTGATTGGAGCTTTCTTGCAGAATAAAAAAACTAACCTCTCCTAAACTTGCCTAAACTGTGTACAAAAACGCTCTATAGCAGCGTTTTTTTCTGACAAGGGAAGTGCCATTTTTGTTAAGTTCAGTGTTCATGGAACCTAACAGTGTTGGCAGATTTAATCATAGGGACATGTGTGGACATGATTTTTTTTACATATAGTATCTTGTCATACAGTAATAAATAAAAACATAATTTTAAAGAGGATATTTCCTTGGAGGTGTCTTCTTTTACAATTTTTTTTTTAGTATGTTATTATTGTTCAATATGATGGCACCTGCCCTAATAATGGGATGCAATACCCAGGATTTATCACAGCACTTCCTAAGTACTTTTTTATTTGTTTTTGTGTTGAAAGCCAATATTTTGCCTGCAAAAATGTGCACAGTTATAGACCCATAATTGTATAATAAATTTCAAAATCCTGATTGCATATATATGGACCTGGATATGTAAATTTCATAAGGCTTAATAAGGCTCAGATGTGCATTTGAGGAGCAGCTATGCATAATTCATTGCTACTGTTGGTACATGGTGCAAAATTGTGGTTTCTAAGTCAAGGCCTGATACCCTACCAAAATATCCTCCAATTTGCATTGCAAAATACAGAAATAATACACAAGATTATAGCCACTGGGCCTAAACAGTTTCAATGTGCTGGTTAATTTCTCTTAAACTACCCATTCCAGTGACTGACACATTCATACCTACTGCATCCCACTGCTGGGTGAGAACTTTCAGCAGGAGTTTTCAATATTTTCTTGGGCACATTGTTTTAAAAATAACAACTTTCAACTTATGTCAGATCAAAAGAGGTAGCAGTGTTTGGGAAAATTCTCACAACCCACATGAGCCATCTGTTGTAGTCAAACTTTGGCAAACATAGTTTTCTCATTACTATTTAGATTAAATTATGGCTAAAATATGCAGTATTTGTCTGAATAAAAATACTGTCTACTGTATAGACTATATACAATGTATTATAAGGAAAAAAACAATAGATGAAAATGAAACAACTGCTCAGACCGGAGGTTAGCAGTACTTGACTTAAATAGTCTTTTTAATGTCAATTAAGATATATTGCATTAAAATCCGATTAGGTAATTTATTAAATTATCTAATCAGCCTACTGAAGCTTTCCCATAATCAAATTAACCCAAATAAGTCAAAGTACAATATGTAAGTGTCTGGTTTTTATAAGTATATTATTGTTGCAGAAAAATGTGGAAAACTTCTCAACTAAAACAAGATTAAATTGCTTATTAAAAATTGAACTTTGTTAATGCAAATCATTTATGAAAGGCAGCTTAATCTTTTCATTTGGGGGAGAAAACCATACAGTCTCTCAGCTGGAAATGGAACCCAGGATGGAGAACTGTCAGGCAAGAGTACTGGTCACTTAACCATCAGTGTTCAGGAAAAGCCCAACAAGCCAAATTTGTATAGAGTATAACAATAGCTTATCAGGCTCATTTCTAATATTCCACTGTAATTAATTTTAGTCATTCACACTATCACACTGCACACTCCCTTACCCCTCCTAGGATCGACAGCAGAAAAGAGGAGATTACAGTCTAGAAAAAAAGAGAGAGTACTGCAACTTGTGATCATCTTTGCTTTTCTGCTGTTCACAGGAGGGTGGGTGAGGGAGAAGCGAGTGTTCCTGAGTTGGTCTGTGCTTTGCACAGTAACCAACTGCATAGACAAAGCAGGGGTCTGTGTTGATTACCATGAATTTCTGGACTATTTTGCTATGAACATTGAACTCTAGCTATGAACATTGGACTGTTTTTGTTATAAAGATGGAATGAAGAGTGAATAGCTTTTATCTAATTAAGCTTACCTTTAGTTTGCTTGGACACAAGTCAAATTTAATTCCCTTATGAGTACCATTACCTACTGAAACCACATTTAGCAACTATGATTTATATAATAAATATATCAAACTTGGTCACAGTCATAAGATTCTTCCTGGTTGCTAGTAGGGATGAGAAAATTGGACAAAGTTCAGTTCACAGAAGGCTCAGCAAACCCAGTGGGAAGACCATGAACCAGGAAGATAGCCCTGACCCTCATTAAGTCTATGCAAGGCAAATCTTGCTTTTTTCTGGCATTTTTCAAGGCTAATGTGCAAGCATTGTTAAAACGGAATGGGTAACTGGGCACTGCCACTGGAGACAGGTACCAATGCAATACTTTTTTTAATATATATCATTTGAGGGGAGAGGGTCTTTTGATACAGTTCAAGAGAAAAAACGGAAAATGCACAAATGCCCTGAAGCTGAACAGAAAGTTACCAAACAGTATGCTGTCCTTTAAAAGGAATTTTAAAAAACTTAGGAAAAAACAGCATTCAGCCCCCCTTAAAATTCTTTAAATCTCTAACTCTTATCCAGGTCAAGCCTTCCCCCTTGCAAAGCACCTTGTCTCAATGTTGTCGGACAAGGTCCCATTCCCCACATGTGGTCCCAAGAGAGGTTTTTGGTGAAGGCTTATAGGAACCTGAGAGGCCCCTTACAATAAAGAGGCCTCAGATATCCTGCCCCCCAGGTGAGTGAGTATGGAGTTCATTGATGCTCCTTATCATTCTACAAAATGTAAAATATAAATAAACATACACTGTGTAAAAGTCCTTTAACCTGTTGCTGCCAGCATAAAGCCTTTTTCTGTGACACTAAATATAAACTATATTGCTATATATATATTAAATATTTATATATATTAAAAGTATTGGGATGCCTGCCTTTACACTCAGATGCACTTTAATGCCATCCCACTCTTAGCCCCTAGGTTTCAATATTGAGTTGGCCCACCCTTTGCAGCTATAACAGATTTAACTTCTTCTGGGAAGGCTTCTTCTTCTGGGAAGGCTGTCCACAAGGTTTAGGAGTGTGTCTATAGGAATGTTTGACCATTCTTCCAGAAGTGCATTTGTGAGGTCAGGCACTGATGTCAGACAAGAAGGCCTGGCTTGCAGTCTCCACTCTAATTAATCCCAAAGATGTTCTGTCGGGTTGTGGTCATGAATCTATGCAGACCAGTCAAGCTTCTCCACCCCAAATTTGCTCATCCATGTCTTTATGGACCTTGCTTGTGCATTGGTGTGCAGTCATGTTGATACAGGAAGGGGCCATCTCCAAACTGTTCTCATAAAGTTGGGAGCATGAAATTATCCAAAATGTTTTGGTATGCTGACTCCTTAAGAGTTCCCTTCACTGGAACTAAGGGGCCAAGCCCAACCCCTAACAAACAACCCCGTACCATAATTTCCCCTGCACCAAACTTTACTCTTGGCACAATGCGATCAGGCAAGTACGGTTCCCCTACAACCACCAAAAACAGACACATAAGCCTCAGACTGCATAGATATTTCTATATTCATAAAGAGGTGGTGTTTTTCACACAGAGTTTAGGGAACAGGAAGGGGAGAGCAAGCAGCCAGGTTTTAGAGGATGGTGAATGCAGGAGCCATGTGAGCAGAGAATCTGATGGCATCCAGGGGTAAGAGCATTCCTCAGTAACCAGAGCTGCAGCTAAGTGAAACTGATCATGTCCGAGACCCTGATCCTGTTCAGAGAAAGGAAGATTGCTGCCAGGAATGCTGATGAGAGCAGAGGAACAAAGCAACATACACTGCAAGACCGCATGCTTGTTGAAGAGACATTTGTTCTGTTCAGAGTCACCAGGGGATGCAAAGCAGACCCGGGTCGGTAAGATCGTGCATGCACCTCATTTCAGTGTTGGCGCCTAGAGACTGAGACCAGGCCTATAGTTAGTTAGTTAGGGTCTCTGTTTGTGTCAGGCCACAAGTGTTATTACTGATCATTGGAAGGACTCCATAACTTAAAGTGACATTTCACATTGGAGAGCTGATAACATCCCACAAACTCAAGCGAGACTGGCGTTTTGCTCAGAAGGAATACTCAGGCACGTGCTACAGGAACAGTTATGGGAGGGGGAATACTGTAGATTTGTGTAAGATTATAAGCTGTTGTGCTGCACTGCATGCTAGCCCATACCATACACCCATACACTGATTCCTGCTCTTTTAGGGTAATAACGGATAAGGTGTGGCAGCTTAGTTGTGCCCACCAGTAGGTAAATTACTACACTTTCTACCTTCATCCATCAGGAGGCACCGTGCTGTGCAGCACAAGGGTCTCAGCCTTTGGCCTGGGTGTATGTAAATTTATTGTATGTTCTCAGCATGTGTGGTTGTGTTTATTTGCCAGATCTAAGTAAAATTCTGTTGTGGCAAAAGCTGGTGTTGGGGTTGCTTTCCTCATTCGTGACTTCACTGTATCCTGGGGAGCCCACCCCTGGTACATGGCTTACATCTCCCAGCAACTGGGTTATCTGAGTATTTAGGCTGTACTTGATATTAGCTGCTGGGAGGTGTATAATCCTGCCCTTGATTGAAGTTTTGTGCTTCAGTGATCTTGATTCTTGTTCCTGGTTCCTGTACCTCGTCTTGAGACCTGCTCCCTTTACCCTGCTCCCTGCTGCCCTTGTTTCCTGTCTTAGTCCTGACCTTGCCCTGCTTATGTGTGCTCCCTCAACTTTGTACATAATTAGGTTATCATTTGGGTTTCTGCACTGTTATATCTATTTTGTTACTTTACATTGTTTATGGTTTATAATTGGTGTTGGATGTGTTTTATTTGTTATATTACAGGCAGTTCCCGGGTTACGAACAAGATAGGTTCTGTAGGTTTGTTCTTAAGGTTAAATTTTGTATGTAAGTTGGAACAGGTAAATTTTTTAAGTGTAACTCCAGCCAAAAATTATTTTTGGGTTTAGGATAGCATAGGGAAAGGTTAACTGGCCATGCAGTGATCTGGGATTGCTGAAAGGTCAGCCAGATTTTAAATGGCAGCATGCGGTGAGCAGCAAGATGACTGGCCAGCAGTTTCTGGGACCAGAGTGACATCACGCTGCCTCTGTTCTTAAATAAGAGTCGTATGTACTGTAAGTTGGATGTTTTCAGCTCAGGGACTACCTGTAAACTTATTTTAACCTTACTCAGCCTGGTTCCTGATTTCGTAAGGTACAGCCCACTGATCTGGTCATACTTGCTGGATGCCTGCATTAGGTATCCCTTACAGCCACCCTTGAAGAAGATGCTGAATTGTATTAGATCCCTCTGCCTTGCAACTGTTACAACCTACCCTTACCTGCATTCGAAAACACTGACACATCTGAAAACATTTTAATTGGGGTTTCTTGTAAAAGGCAAAGCCCTAGAAAGGAAAGGGTAGGTCAAACAAGAACAACAATAATAAGCAAACACAGTTTGATATGTGACACTGACATTCAAAGCACAGACCCCTCTTGGCAAGCTCCTTACAGGCAGCTTCTAGCAACAGCTTCAGGACAGTATCATTAATCGGTGGCCAAAATGCCTCTTACCACTGTGGAAAATCCTAAGGTTTCCTCTTTTGCTGGGTCTACTCACAATCACCCCAGTAAATGGCTCTACATGCAAAAAAAAAGTAAAAAAAAAAAACAGGACTTGACTAAGGTTAAGGTCAGGGTCTAGGTCATGGTTAATGTATTTTACATAGATTACAAATGTTTTGCTATTTAATTTCAGCTACCTTGTTAGTAATAGTTTTAGTGTGTTTTAGGTAGGGAAAAAAATCAAAATGTGCACTACTGTTTCTTGGCCCTACTACAGGTGCACACATCAAACAATGTATACATATGTGGCATCTCAATGATCGTCAGCAGTGGAAACATTTGTTTTTGGGATTTTTGTTAGTGGATCATGACAATGGCAAGAAATATACAGCTAAAATAAAAAAATAATGAATCACTTTCCTAAAACGTGCTTAAGGTTACCTGGCTGCAACTTTAGGTTTTTCCCCTTGGCAGGGGTGTCCTCTCTCACCCCTGTTATTTGAAATGGCAATGAAGCCATTGGTTATGGCAATTAATCATCACCTGGATATTATTGGCCAAGCTACTTTTAAATTGTGCATGTATACAGATGATGTATTTTTGTTCTTTACCCAACCTAAAATTTCATTACCAAATCTCTTATCTGTACTAACCAAATTTGCAGCTCTAATGGGTCTTTTATAGTCAATCTAACTATGTCTTTGGCCTTGCCTCTCAGTGCAAGGCACTCAGGGTTGCTATTTCTTTTTATCTGGTATTCCTCTTCTATCTCTTATTTAGGTAATTTCATCCCTCCTACTGTTCACACTTTACTTCAACACAATTACCCCCCAACTATACCTAAAATTCATTAGATGCTTAAATGATGGTCTTCTTCTTTTCATATCTCATTCTTGGGTAGAGTTACTGCAGATAAAATAAATATCTTCCCTTAACTATTCTACTTATTTAGTGCTCTTTCAATTAAAATATCTAAATCGTATCTCACTCAAATTCAATCTGACCTTAAACAATTGATATGGCATAATAAACTACCTAGATATGCTAGATTGATCTTCAACTGTTCTCACAAATGAGGAGGTTTTGGTCTACTACAGATATGGCTTTTCTATTTAGCCTCTGATTTGACGCAACTGGTACAATGAAACAGTTCCCTGGATCAGATTTAAAAATGTATCACTCAATACTTCCTTCTAGGCTTGCTTTGGTGTAATGCCACTCTATAAAAGAAATAGTAGCATACAATCTTTTATTAGCTCAGTCTCTTAAACAATGAAACATTTATAGGAGCAGATTCTCTTTGGCTTCTAAAATTTCAAACTGAACCTCATATTTAGGAGATCCTAGATTTGTAACAGCTTTCTTCCAGCCTGGTGATTTACATTTTTGGAGAGCCCATGCTATAGCCACTCTTCAAACTTTCAAGAGGGCTCTACTTTTGTGTCATTCTCTCATCTTCAGAGTTTGAAAATGGTGCCTTCTACTTTTTTCCATCATCTTCAAATCCAGCATTTTTATATCAAACATTATGTCTTTTGTAGAAAATGTTCTATACGATTTATGAACAAATCTGTCATAAAAATGAACAATGCCATGTTCTTACTTGATAAAAGTTTACAAACAAAAAAATATTTTGTACTATTTGGGGAGTTTTCTTTCTTTACTAAAAAAAGTTCTCATTACCACTTACCAATAAATGAGGTCCTAATTTATCTTTAACCACCTCGGGCACTTTCACCCTTTTCCTGCCCTTGCCAATTTTCAGCTTTCAGTGCTGTCACGCTTTGAATGATAATTACTCGGTCATGCAACACTGTACCTTCTTTTTTTTACATATTGTCGCCAGTGAAATACAACATCATCATATAACTGGTGTGGTGGTGACCAGGGACACTGTCTTGTGACAGTATGTAAAACAATAATAATTTTATTAAATTTTTCTTTTATTAAATTTTTTCTTTTTTTATGATTTTATTTTTTTTACATACTGTGACTATATCAATACAGTGTTACCATAGTGATCAGCATTTTTTTTAACACTTTGAGTGATAAACATTGTCATAAGCAACTATTTTTTATGAATTACATCTATTCATCCAGTGTGTACTGTTGTGATGTGTGATTGGCCACAAGTATCACATGGTACAGATGCACTGTGATTGGCCCTGTCTGCACCACTGACCAATCACAGAGATCAACAAAATAGTACTAACTGAATGGCTATGTATCGAAGCCATTCAATCAAAGCCATCAATTGCCATGTGATCTGTTGTGATTGGTCACAGTGATCACGTGGTACAGGCAGTGGCCCAGTACACTGATCTGCCATCCACTGTTTCCTGTTTATTATAGGCCAGGCAGGAAGTAGTAAAGTATAATGTAATTCACCAGGATATGGCAAGTGGTTACAATGTACAGCTTTATTAACCCATGCCTAAGGCCCCATTCACACTATGATGTGTGACATCAGGCAGTACACATGCACTTTTTTGCATGTTGTGCTGCCCTACGCATGTTAAATGGTGTCAGCATAGATCGTGCACCTTTTTGAGTGTCATGCTTTGCACATTTTTTAACCCCATTTTTTCAAACATTAGTTGTATGTTTTTGTTAAACAATCAAGATACTCTTCTTTAGTGGGCGTGGCCAGAGCAGAGGCTGAATGGCTGCATAACCAGACAGCTCTGCAGTACTCACAGTGCCAGCATACAGTAGATGGCAAGTGATGCCACTACAGCAGAGGAATCCAATGAGGAGTGGGAGTATCAGGCCTCCCCTGGACACTGCCGTCCTCCAGGATCATCTCTCAGTCCTGGCTTCTCACCGCCATCCACTGCGGAGAGCTCCGGGAGCTCCGACCCTCAGAGCAGCCTACAGCCTGGCTGGGAGCACTGCATACTGGGAGTTGTAGTTTTTCCCCCGCCTCCGACCTGCTGCCTCCACAGGAGCAAACTACAATCCTGGCAGGGTGTGTGGGGGAAGGACTACAACTCCCAGCATCCAGTTCACCCGGCCAGGCTGTAGGCTGCTCTGAGGGTCAGAGTTCTCCACAGTGGATGGCGGTGAGGAGCCAGGGCTGAGTGATGATCCCGGAGGACGGCAGTGTCCAGCGGAGGCAGGGATCTCTGTCACAGAGAGGGAAGGGAAATGCGGCTGTGAGGAGGACACATACCGGCAGTACACGGCTCCCCCCCTCGGTCTCCGCCCCTCCACCAGGCCTGGGGAGTGATCTCCATCCTGCTACTCTGTATACCATGTACAGTGGGGCAAAAAAGTATTTAGTCAGCCACCAATTGTGCAAGTTCTCCCACTTAAAAAGATGAGAGAGGCCTGTAATTGGCATCATAGGTAGACCTCAACTATGAGAGACAAAATGAGAAAAAAAATCCAGACAATCACATTGGCTGATTTGGAAAGAATTTATTTGCAAATTATGGTGGAAAGTAAGTATTTGGTCACCTACAAACAAGCAAGACTTCTGGCTCTCACAGCCAGTACCTTCTTCGTTAAGAGGCTCCTCTGTCCTGCACTCATTACCTGTGGGGGTGCCCTGGGCGGGGCAGCGATTTTTGTGTTACCTAGGGCAGCACAAAACATAAATACACCACTGAGTAGGACATTCTCCCAGAAAGTGACCCACAACATTCTACCGCCACCAGAGCATCTCCAGAGTGGAACCTGGTCACTCACAAATGCCAAACTAAACATTGACAGTATATTTGCAATCTTATCTCATGGTCCAGCTTAGGTGTAATTTCACATGTTTAAGCAAGGCACTGAGGATACTACCCTTACCGAACACATTACCTGTAGGTATGCCTGCCAATGGCCAGGTCACTTGTTTTGTTTTTGCCCCAAATGTACTAGGCAATTTTCATTGCGTTCGGATCTTGGCTAAGATCCTATTTTTACTGATTTGTTATCTGTTCAGTTATCTGTATTTGTTTATTTTTTTCCTTTTTGTTTCTACTATCATGTAATTCCTGATAGTCTTAATGGTTTAACTGACATGTGCATAAAAATGTATTACCGGTTTAGGGGCCCCTTGGTTAAGCCCCGATTAATATCAGTAAATATATCTACTCAATGGGTATAAAAATTATCTCCATTAATGTCAATGGCTTGAATTATCCAGTCAAATGTACAAACATGTTTAAACAGGCATTTAAAGATAAATGTGATATACTCTGTGTTCAAGAGATTCATTTCATAGAATCAGCCCCTCCTAAATGCTCACACAAAAAGTTTCCACATGTCTATACTGCCAATGCCTCTGAAAAAAAAGAGGAGTACTCACTGCTATTAGAGATACACTAAACTTTGTTCTTCAGAAAAATATCTCAGACCCCGAAGGCCAGTACCTGATTCTTATATGTACTATAGATAATACAGATTACACTATTGTAAATTCATATGCACCTAATACTCATCAAAAAAGATACTTTACCAAGCTCTTCAAACTAATCTCCAAAAATCGTTCTGGTTCCCTTATACTATGCGGTGACTTCAACCTCATAGTTGACAGAAACCTAGACTCAACAAAATCTCAAAAAAGACTACCCCAACCCTATACCCCTTTCTAATAAATGAGGATGTCTATGACGTTTGGAGGTGTCAACATACAAGTGAAAGAGATTACCCTTTTTTTTTGCTAGACACCAATCTTATTTGAGGATTGACCTTATATTGGTAGATAAATGGCTATTGCAAAATGTTACCACATCAACCATAGGTATCAACCATAGGCAATATAAAATGGTCAGACCAGCCGGTTTCACTTACTATTTTGGATAACCACTTATTGAAACCACACAACCTCTGGTGCGTAAATTCGCCCATTATAAAAATTGCCAACAATAACTTGATACTTGGAAAACATCTTGAGGAGTTCTTCTATATAAATTTGCCATCTGTATCAAACTCTGGCACTCTTTGGTGCACTCGCAAAGCATATATACGTGATATAATTTTACAAATGTGCGCTAAAGCTAAAAAGCAAAAAAATAAACAGATTAATGACTTACTACAGGATATCCGCAAACTAGAAACGCAAAATAAAGCTCAAGTCGATCAAACCACCTCGAATACACTCTCCAGACTAAGGAACAAATTACGCTCCTTACTAATGTACCAATTTGATAGAAGTACGCAAAGATTAAAACTCAACTACTCTAATGGAAACAAAGCAGGGAAATACCTAGCGAATAAAATTAAATCCCTGCTTACTAGAACTAAAATACCGTATCTTATCAACCCAAAAGATAAAACTAAAATCAGTAATCCTCAAGAAATAGCAAATGTATCTTTTTTTACTCTCACCGCAGCGTTACAGGATTTTTTTTATGTTAATTCCCCCTCTACTACGAATGTCTTTAGTACAAGGTGCGCACATAAAGCGTATAGTAGAAGTATTCTTTTGAAATTGGCTTCACAGGATAGACATGATAGGAACAAAACTTTTTCAGAATTAGTCCACAAAATAGCTAGCCTAGAAAACCTTCATAAGCAATCCTTATCTCCTAAGGTCCTGCGGGACCTCCAAAACGCCAGGCTTGAACTTAGAACCCTGATGTCTTGGAGACATGCAATGAATTTGAAAAGAGCCAAAACTACCTTTTATACACAGGGGAATAGAGCAGGCATGATGTTAGCGAGATACCTTACTATTAGACAAATCAAAATCGAAACTAACGTCAATTATTGACCCTATCTCCAATAAAACTTCTCGTCATCCCAATAAAATAGCGGACGCGTTTTGTTCCTACTACTCTCAACTTTATAATCTTAAAGAGGACTCTAATACCCCCCAACCCACCCCTGAGCTTATCCAAACATTTCTAGATCAACTAACACTGCCCAAGTTAACAAATCAAAAATTAGATGGGCTTAACCCTTTGAGGACCATAAGATTACGGAACGCCAAAATAATCAATTTTTTGTTTTTAAAGTTCGTACACTTCAGTTGCTGTAACTAAGCCATTTAATGAAATAATTGGCAAAAAGCTAGATCCATTTGTTGATAAGAACTAATATTTTGACTCAAACCAAGAAAAAAAAAGTATTTTAAGTTCTTAATCAGATGATACAGGCAATTAAAAACATGGGACAAATGCGTCCCTTGGTCCTCAAAGGGCTAACCAACCTATCCTGGAATCCAAGATTAGTATGGCTAATAAAGCACTGCCTAAAGGGAAATCCCCAGGGGCAGATGGCTTCTCTGCGAAATATTACCAAAAATTTCAATCCATCTTAGTGCCGTATCTTAAAAAGACTTATGACGCAGCTATATTGAAATCCGAATTCCCATCGGAGATACTAAAGGCTATTATAGTCACTTTACCCAAACCAGGGAAAGCCCCGGACCGCCCTCAAAATTTCAGGCCAATCTCACTTTTAAACACTGATCTTAAACTATACGCTAAAATTATAGCTAATCGCTTACTTAATATTACTCCCCTTCTAATTCAAACAGACCAGGTGGGGTTTGTTTAAAGTTGCCAGGCTGCAGATGGCACCCATAGGATTCTTAATTTGATGCACATCGTGGAATCAAAAGGTCTTCAGGCTGTATTCTTGGCATTGGACGCCGAGAAAGCATTTGATAGGGTTCATTGGAGATATTTGGATGCTACTTTAACCAAATTTGGGATAACTGGCTTCATAAAGTCGGCCATTATGGCACTGTACACTGTTCCTTCTGCCCGGGTGTTCACATCTAACGCCCTTTCACCCGCCTTCAATATTACCAATGGTACGGGACAGGGGTGTTCTTTATCACCTATAATTTTCTCACTAGTGATGGAACCCTTAGCGGAGGAAATTAGTTCCAACTCACGGATATCAGGTATTCAAGTGGCATCTACTTCCCATAAAATAGGGCTATTTGCGGATGATGTAATCCTTACGGTTACTGATCCGATGCAGTCTCTCACTGAAATTTTGCATTCCTTGGTGTCCTTTAGTGCTGTATCTTATTATAATCTTAATGTTACTAAATCTTGTGCCCTCCCTATTGCAATTAAGAAAGGCCCCCTAGGCTCCCACAAGGATAAATTTCCTTACCAGTGGACCAACAAAAGGTTGGACTACCTTGGTATATGTATATCATCCCCGTCATCTCATACCTTTAAAAATAACTTTGAAAAACTGTATCAATCTTCCCTGTTAGAAATGCAAAGGCTTGACAAGTTTGAAACATCGTGGATTGGTAGAATAGCAGCATTTAAGATGTTAATCTTTCCTAAAATCCTGTATTATTTTAGAACGATCCCAATTATCATACCTCGGAACTATTTTTATAAATTAGAGCTGGCTATAAAAAGATTTATTTGGAAGGGGAAAAAAACGTGGATCCCATTCCTGGCCCTTGCGAAACATAAATCGAAAGAAGGAATGGGGCTTCCCATATTACCCATGTATTATTATGCGACACTATTAGAACAACTTCCTGCATGGTTCACACCCAAATTGTGCACCCAAATTGTGGGTGCAGATTGAACGGAATACGTTTCCTAATAAAGACCTACAGCCCCGTATCCTGGCTAGAGCGGTTTCATCTAAGCTAGTAACTACTCTCTTTCCATCTATTGCCACCACGTTGGAAGCTTGGAGCATAGGTTTGAACTTAATGCCCGACTCCTCCCCTAAACTTCAAATTTCTATTCCCCTCTCTGCATATGAACATCTTATACCAAATCTAAATACTAAATCATTAAGAGAACTAGGGTACAATACATTTGAGGAAATAAGACAACCAGTTCCGAGTATAGGAATGCACCCATACCTGCAGATAAGGGGATTCTATGGTACTGGCCTAAACACAAGTTTGGAAATAGATTCTAAGTTCTGGCATTCTGTAAAAAATCCCGTTAAACTGAAAAACGGAATCTCCAAACTTTATAAACTTTTACATTATGATCGGGATGGTTCCTCAGTACCTAGTGTGGAACGATGGGAAAGGGACTTTCAAAGATTATTTACAAGAGATGAGTGGGAGGATGCCATGAAAAGAAGTTTACGTATTTCTAATTGTACTAACCATTGGGATTTCTCCTTGAAAATAATGCATCGTAGTTACTTCACTCCATATAAATTATCCAAAATGTACCCTGATACATCCCCACTATGTTGGAGAAACTGTGGTGGGGAGGGGAATATACTTCACATTTTGTGGAAATGTCTCTGTTTGAAAACATTCTGGAAGGGGGTCTTCACAATTATCTCTACAGCTTCCCCTCCGGCTCCACATTTAGCCCTCCTTAACCTCAAACTAAATCTTTTTCCTAGTAAATATAGAACAATCATAGGTCATGTTCTCATTGCGGCTAGATTGGCTATTACTAGTAGATGTAAATCGACAAACATCCCTGGTATAGCAGAACTTTTTCAAAGAGTTCAGACACACTATATGTATGAGAGGGCTTTGCAAATCAGTCATTCTTCTATGGAAAAGTTTGATGCGAAATGGTTCCTTTGGAAAGAGTTATCTCCACCGCTCACTATTACTATATAGAATCTTTTGTATGATAGTCATAAAGGACAATATGATATATTTGGTCTCCTATTGCGCATGTGGTTGCTCTTTCTTTATTCTTTCTCTTCTTTCATTTTTCTTTTCCAAGTTGGATTCTATTTTCTTTATCCTTTACTCTGCATCTATTCTTCATTACCCTTTAATCAGGCTTAGGTGGGCCCGCAATGTCGTGTCTCTGGTGAATGGAATTAGCAAAATGCTATGCATATATGGTATGTTTGGTTTATGTACTTATTTTGTATGGAAGTATACTTTCTCTAAACTTGATTTTTTTTTGATAGTGTACGCATTTCTTAGTTATGTACCGTATTTGCCGGCTTTTTACGACTTTTTACCCCTTGAAAATCTTCTCAAAAGTCGGGGGTCGTCTTATACGCTGGTATACGGCATACTGACACTTTTTAGGGGGGCGGCGCGGTGCCACCGCTGCCCCCCCCCTTCCAACGGAAGGGACACTAAGTACAGGGGTGGGCAGGGGCTGTTTCTTACCTGGCTCCGGTCCCACGACAATCCGGTTCAGGAAGCGCGGCTGCTCCTTCAGTTCGGCCACTGGATGTTCGCGCGGCTGCTCAGCTCCGCCTCCTCACCGGTGATTGGCCGCCAGAACTGTAGCTCAGGAAAGGCACACAGGCGGCCAATCACCGGCGAGGGGGCAGAGTTGAGCAGCCCCGCGATAATCAAGTGCAGGAGCAGCAGGTAAGTGTTCAGTGTAGAGGTGCTGCTGCAACCACATATGCTGGCTGCAGCAGCACCATACTAGAACAGGGTCAGCAAGTGTAATTGGTGTCAGTGGGAGGAATAGTGCCCCATCATTGGTGTCACTGATAACAATGATGGGGCACTATTCCTCCCACTGACACCAATGATGGGGCACTATTCCTGACACCAACGATGGGGCACTATTCCTCCCCCCACTGACACCAATGATGGGGCACTATTCCACCCCTCACTGACACCAACGATGGTGAACTATTCCACCCCCCACTGACACCAATGATGGGGCACTATTCCACCCCCCACTGACACCAATGATGGGACACCATTCCTCCCACTGACACCAATGTTGGGACACTATTCCTCCCACTGACACCGATGGGGCATTATTCCCCCCCCCCACTGACACCAATGATGGGGCACTATTTCCCCCCCCCCACTGACACCAATGATGGGGCACTATTCCACCCCCCACTGACACCAATGATGGGGCACTATTCCATCCCCCACTGATACCAATGATGGGACACCATTCCTCCCACTGACACCAATGTTGGGACACTATTCCTCCCACTGACACCAATGATGGGGCACTATTCCCCCCACTGATACTAATGATGGGGCACTATTCCTGCCACTGATACCAATGATGGGGCACTATTCCTCCCACTGATACCAATGATGGGGCACTATTCCTGCCACTGATACCAATGATGGGGTACCTATTCCCCCCACTGATACTAATGATGGGGCACTATTCCTGCCACTAATGCCAATGATGGGGCACTATTCCTGCCACTAATACCAATGATGGGGCACTATTCCTCCCACTGACACCGATGATGGGGCACTATTCCTCCCACTGGTGTGCATTGGAAGAGGGGTAGTCTTATACGGCGAGTATAGCCCAAACACTACATTTTAGCAGGAAAAGTAGGGGGGCTTCTTATACGCCCAGTCGTCTTATACGCCAGCAAATACGGTATGTATATTAAAATGCAGAGAAAGAGCTGTATTTCCTCCCTAATCTGAAGTTGTAATACTTTGCATAGATATCTTGAATTGGAAACATAATGGCATATGCACAATACAAGATATTTGTGTTAAAAATTACATAACAAATTTTGAATTCCTTATGAAAGAATTTAACCTCCCCCCTTCTGAAAATCAACCTATACACACATCTGTTGTTGTCTATCGAAACATCCAGTAAAAATAATATATATACCCAAAGTATCTTTACAGTTCTATAGTTCCGGTACTACTAAATCAGGTGGTATAACCCTATTTTATAACCTTCTACAATGTAAATCAGAATTTAATAAGGCTACTCCCTTAATCAAGTGGGGGAAAGACTTAGAGACTGAAATCTCTAATGAGCAGTGGGAATGTGCATTCAGGAATGTGTTTTCAGCTACTAGATGTGTTAACCTTTTGGAGCTAACGCATACAATTTCCACAAGATTGTATCTAACTTCTTACCAAATGGCCAAATTAATGATTAATAAGTGGTCCATGAGTAAAAATTTTATGCAAAATAGCCATGAACAAAATTTGGGATTCTTACTTTGTTGAAAATGCTGTGAAAATCTGGATATTTCAATGAAATATTGTTATTAGGCAAAATGCATTGGTCATCACCATGTATTAAGTGTACCTTGAAAGTATTGTTTATTAAGGCACTTTTTAAAATTTTAAAATCAGTATTGGAAGGAGCTGCAAAAATGTGTCTTTTTGTGTTATTTTTCTATTTAGCTTGTTGACTTTGAAAGGGGAATCCGAAGATATCACATTCAAGTAAGAGCAGAAAATAAATACAAGTCTGAATTAAATGATACAGCCACCATAAGGGTTTATGTTGTAGATGTCGATGAACCTCCAGTGTTTCTCAGAAAAGAATACTACATGGAAATCCTTGAAAATGCTACAGTTGGTTCATATGTTGGTACAGTAACTGCAAAAGACCCTGACATCACTAACAACATAATTAGGTACAATGTTTTTCTAATTTCATGAACAAGGGATGTGGGGAAAGAAAACAATAATTGTATACAGTGATACATTTATGTCTAATAGGTATGGAATTCTTCAAAATAAGTATTCAAGATCCTTCGAAATTTATTCAGACAATGGATCCATCATTACAAGTACACCTCTGGATAGGGAAACTGAGCCTTGGCATAATATTACAATAACAGCAACTGAGGCACGTGAGTGATATTTTGTTGAATATTTAGTACTTTTCGTTTTGTTTTGGTTTTTTACACCATTACATTGTTGTTGATGTTGGAGAAATCTAGGTTAAAGAGCATAACTGCAAAGATGAAAGTCACCAAATGCTACTCTACAGGGTCCCCCTGATCAAAGTTTACCCCTAAAATCATGCCAAGAAACTAATACTTCTGGAAGTGTCAATCTCCTGGTCCTCCACTGCACTTAGTGATTCCCATATTGCTACAAGATAGAGTAGTGACGTGGAATTAAGTAGATTAAGTAGGAGGAATTATGAAGCACAGTGTAGGACCACGAAATCAACAGTCCCAGAAGTGTTTGATTCTGATGAGTATTTCTGAGAATAATTCTTCTTGGTCAGAGGCAGTGTTTGGTGGTCTAGTAATGGGAGAGGTTAGATTTGCTGGTATGGCTTTGATTAAACTTTTATATAAACAACAGAATCACTTTAAACAATTCTCCTTATTTATTGATTCCGTATTTAATTAAAAAATACTGTCCATTGTATTTTTTTTACAGAAAATCTTGCACATGTTTCAGTGGTAGATGTGTATATCCGAGTTATTGATGTAAATGATCATCCTCCAGAACTTCAAAATGAGTTTGATATATATGTTTGTGAGAAAACAAAAGCAGGGGAGGTGAGGCATGCAACCTTTCTTTACATATTTTACATAATATTTAAACTTTGGAGTGCAAAACAACTGCTGAGTAAAGTCTGTTATCCTTGTCCTCACTCTTATGCAGTATAACAAAGCAAAAAAAGTGTAAATGTTTAAAGAGTAACTGCATTTTTGGTGAAAAATATAGCAAATAAAAAATAGCATAAACAATTGTTATACAAGTCGTATTGTAATTTACTGTTATTAAAAAATTACATTACCTTTTAATTTTCTGTAAAATTCAATGCAACATAGCAACCTGTGTACAGAGAGCCTCCATAAATGTAATTTTCAGCTTGTGTGATTGGCTCCCTGATTTTTCCAGAAGTCTGCACTAAGATAAAAGTCAGATTTTAGGCACCCCCTGCAACAGAAATGTAATTTTAGGTGAAAGTGTGGTGAATAAAAGAGCTATGTTTTCAGAGCAACAACAAAAGGTAGGAATCTAAAATCCTTGCAATATACATTGATGATAAAGAAAAAATGGAGTTATGCTTAAAAATGTTGAAGGAAAAAAGTTTTAAACTGCTGTTAATTGTATACTTTATTTTTTCTTATGCTTTATTTGGGTTTTCTAAGAGTTTGGTAAAGCTGATCTAGATGAACTTAATTAACTTACATTAGAGTTTTGTTACTAACTTGCCATCACAGAAAATCCTATGCAAGTTCTCGACGATGTACAAACCACTGTCACATTGATACAATTAAAACATAGAATAATGTATTGAATATTGATTCCAAATTGTAAATCATATACATTTGTCAAGATTATTTCATGTGGATAAAAATTTCCATCTTACAAAATATTTAGGCTGTGATTATGGATCTGCAGATGTGTTTTCTCATTAGCAAATAATGTCATTTTTTATTATCTTATTCAAAATTGTTATTAGAATAAGTAAGTAGTGTACAAGTACAAAGTATTGTCAACAATAGGGAATACGCTCTGATGGCAATTGGAGAGTATACGTTTTCTGGTTTGTGAGAGGTAAGCTTTTCAGAATGCAATTTTCTTATTCATCTTCCTTTAGATTTATCTTCAACTATGTAATGCAAGGGCCTGCCTGTTTTCATACAAATAGAAAGTGTTTTGGTTTGACCTCAATTTATATGGTTTTGGTAATTCTAAAGAAAAATTGTACAAGAAAATTGTATAATGTATGGCAAGCTTTAGCTACCATAAGACCTGAGGAAACCAAATCCTATTGTTGGGAGAAACGTGTCGGTGTGACGTTATCACTAGAGATGAGCGAATCGAACATGACGAAGTGGAATTCATTCTGAAGATTTGGAAAAATTCTATTCGCGACGAATCCGAAGATTAGCAAACTTCGGATGCACGAATCAAATTTTCCCAAAAATGGCGGCGACATGTGTGGCGACGGAGAAAATGGACAGAGAAGATGGGGCGGGGATCTCTGGGAAGGCGCGCAGACAAGGCGCGCTGACCCATAATGCATTCATGACATGTGATCGCATTAGCCAATCAGCAGCCAGCCAGCACTGTGTAATGGTGGAGCTATAAATCGCGGCCATCTTAGAATTCTCCATTAGCCTCCGGTCATTCAAGAGAGACAGACCTGTGTGTATTAAGGGACAGAGTTAGGGCCACAGAGACTTTAGGGCCACAGAATCGTTACTCAGGGACACAGAATCGTTACTCAGGGACACAGAATCGTTACTCAGGGACACAGAATCGTTACTTAGGGCCACAGCTATCAAAGAATCGAAAATTTAAAGTGACATACACCCTTTTTTTTTTTTGGTGGCTGTCGTGCACAGTTGGTGCTGCAGTTTGCCGATTGTGCAAAATAAACTGACTTTCTGCTTCACAACCACTATTGTACTTTCAAAGAGTTAGATCCATTTACACGCCGGGTGGCGGTAATATTTTTTGGGTGATTAGTGCATTCCAGTGACATAAACGTACAGTTTCCAGCCAACGGCAAGCTGCAATTGACCGATTGTGCTAAATAAACTGACTTTCTGCTTCACAACCACTATTGTACGTTCAAAGAGTTAAATCCATTTACACGCCGGCTGGCGGTAATATTTTTTGGGTGATTAGTGCATTCCAGTGACAGAAACGTACAGTTTCCAGCCAACGGCAAGCTGCAATTGACCGATTGTGTACAATAAACTGACTTTCTGCTTCACAACCACTATTGTACATTCAAAGAGTTAGATCCATTTACACGCCGGGTGGCGGTAATATTTTTTGGGTGATTAGTGCATTCCAGGGACACAAACGTACAGTTTCCAGCCAACGGCAAGCTGCAATTGACCGATTGTGCTAAATAAACTGACTTTCTGCTTCACAACCACTATTGTACGTTCAAAGAGTTAAATCCATATACACGCCGGGTGGCGGTAATATTTTTTGGGTGATTAGTGCATTCCAGTGACATAAACGTACAGTTTCCAGCCAACAGCAAGCTGCAATTGACCGGGTGGCGGTAATATTTTTTGGGTGATTAGTTCATTCCAGTGACATAAACGTACAGTTTACAGCCAACGGCAAGCTGCAATTGACCGATTCTGCTAAATAAACTGACTTTCTGCTTCACAACCACTATTGTACGTTCAAAGAGTTAAATCCGGTTTTATTTTTGGGGTGCTTATTGAATTAAAGAGTATGTCAGACAACACGCAGAGGAGTGGCAGAGGAGGCAATGTTTCAGGAGCGAGCAGACGTGGCAGCAGAAGAAGGGGTCGAGGCAGCACTAGTCGCAGCCAGAGGCCAGTGCTCCCGGTGTCATCCAGCGGTCGTGTCTCCACCGACAACCCTGCCGTCATCGATTGGTTGACTCGGTCGTCTTCCTCTTCCCAGGTCACCTCTGACACCTACAGCCAACGGTCGGTGGGTACGTCAGACACAACCGTTAGTTGGCATGGCCCGGGAGCAAGCTCACTGAAATCACGTGTCCTCGACCTGCCCCTGTCCTTTGGTGTTCGCTCACCAAGCGAAGTATCGCATGCTGTGGGCTCAGCCCCACTGTACAGTGAGGAAGAGCTAACAGAGGGCGGTCAGGAACGGGGGGAGACATCCGCCTCTTCAGCAGCCAGGCGAAGAAGTACTGGCGAGGAGAGTGGCTCGGTAGCCGGTCTAGAGACAGGTCTGTCTCCTGACCCACACGCAGCCGAGGGGGCTAGTAGTGACGCGGAGACCCTAATTAATGATGATGAGGCTGATCGCACTTGGCAGTCTCGTCGTCATCAGGCTATTGCTTCCGCATTATCAGGAGAAGAGGGTGCCAGCTTGCCAGCGAGCAAAACAGTCGGTGGGTTGCCCAGGAGGCAGCAGGGTCGCAGCAGTGTCAGTGGAGCCAAACGGCCACGGAGTAGAGCACCAGCTCCACTGCAGCCTACCACCATGGCCAGTAGTGGTGCCGGTGTGCACGGAGGAAGTAGCAGTCAGCCAGTGAGGAGTAGCGGGGGCAAAGTTTCCTACTCGGCGGTGTGGCAATTTTTCGTCAAGCCGCCTGAGGAAGTAAACGTAGCCGTATGTCGACTATGTGGCCAGAAAGTCAAGCGTGGCCAGGGGGCCAATGTTGGGACTACAGCGTTGCGTCAGCATATGCAGCGTCGCCATTCGGTGGCCTGGGAAAACCGTGATAAAGATATGGCGGTTCTGCCTGCCCCAGCCCCCGCTCCATCACCCGCTCCGTTACTTGCTCCATCACCCAACGTCAATCGCCCTCTATCAGCCAGTCAAGGCTCCAACACCTCTGCTGAGGGGAGTTGTCGCTCGTTGGCATCTTCCGCTCGTTCAGATGCTCCTTCTCCTGCTACTCCTCTTCACGGATTCCGTCAGCAGTCTTTCTTGGAATCCGTTTCCAAGAGAAAACAGTTTGTGAGCACGCACCCGACGGTGCAGAAGCTGAACTTCCTCCTGTCCAAGTTGCTGGTGCTGCAGTCCCTCCCTTTCCAAGTGGTGGACTCAGCACCTTTCCGAGAAATGATGGCTTGTGCCGAGCCGCGGTGGAGAGTGCCAAGCCGGCATTTCTTCGCCAAAAAGGCAGTGCCAGCCCTGCATTCACATGTAGAAGAGATGGTGGGCCAGTCTTTGAGCATGTCGGTCTCTGCCAAAGTGCACGGCAGCGCCGACGTGTGGAGCTGTAACTACGGTCAGGGACAGTACATGTCATTTACGGCCCACTGGGTGAACGTGGTGCCGGCACAGCCGCCACAGCAACTTGGACAGGTCACGCCGCTTTTGCCTCCACATTTGCACGTCCTTGGTCCAGCAAAGATGTCCGCCTCTACCACCTCTTCTTCCGCCGTGTCCTCAGCCGCCACCCCCGTGCCAAGTCCCATTACCCGACCGGCATATCACATGTGCAGGGCGCAACGGTGTCACGCTGTGCTGCACCTGGTATGCCTTGGCGAACGTAGTCACACAGGGGAGGAACTTCTCAGTGTAATGAACAGAGAAATCGACAGATGGCTGTCTCCGCGCAAACTGAAAATCGGAACCATGTTGACCGACAATGGAAAGAACATGGTGTCTGCTCTGCGTCAAGGAAGGTTGTGCCATGCGCCATGCATGGCTCACGTGTTCAATCTGGTTGTCAAGCGGTTCCTAAAATCCACCATCCCACTGCAAGACATCCTTAAAATGTCACGTAAACTTTGCATGCATTTCAGCCATTCCTACACCGCAAAGCACACCCTCCTTGAGCTGCAGCGGCAGAACGGAATTCCACAGCATCGCCTGATCTGCAACGTTGCAACAAGGTGGAATTCAACCCTACATATGTTAGACCGCCTTTACGAACAGCAAAAGGCCATCACCGATTTCCTGATGTTACAAGCGGATAAAGGTACTCCCCTGTGTAACTTCGATGTCAGCCATTGGCAGCTCATGCGTGACACCTGCCGCTTGCTCAGGCCCTTTGAGGAGGCCACGCTATTCGTGAGTCGGCAGGACTATGGGATGAACGACGTCATTCCTCTGTTGCACGTCCTGGAACAAATGCTGTTAACGATGGCTGGTCAGGGTGCGGTAGACGTGGCGCACAGATCTCAACGCCACATGACCCCTGTGGGGGCAGGACAGGAAGAAGAGGAGGAGGTAGAGGAGGACATTGGTGCTCAGGAATTATTGAGTGAAATGGGTGGTTTTTCCACTCAGCGGACAGGAGTGGAGGAGCAGGAGCATCTGGTAGAGGAGGAGGAGGAGGAGACAGAGGACCCAGATGCACCGTGGCAGTATGCTGTGGAGATGGAGGCAGGGAGTCCCTCGCATCCCTTGGCACAAATGGCCCATAGCATGCTCGGTTGCTTGCGTAGCGACAGCCGAATAATAACCATCAGACAGAGGGATGACTTTTGGCTGTCCACCTTGTTGGACCCTCGCTACCGTTCAAAAATGGTGGCCTTTTTCACACCTGCTGAGAGGAAGGCCAAAATAAAGTACTATAAAAACCACCTATGTAGTCAGTTGGTCTCTGCCTTTCTGCGCCAACGTCCATCCTCAGACACTGTGGGCACTGTGCGCTCGCATTCCGCTGCCATGGCAGCAGGGGAGGGGTGGGGTGGTAGGAGCAGTGGCAGCTCCACCAGCAGCGGCTGCCTCAGTCTGCAGTCGATGATGAGTAGCTTTCTTCACCAGCGCAGTGAGGAAACTACTAACCAGCCGCAGCAGCAGCAGCATCAGGTGGACCTGGAGCAGGACCTCAAACAACAGGTTTGGGCCTACTTGGACAGCACCCTGCCAACCGAGGTAGACAATCCCCTTGACTACTGGGCAACGAAACTTGACCTTTGGCCCCAACTAGCTGAATTTGCCCTTGAAAGGCTGTCATGCCCGGCCAGTAGCGTGGCATCGGAGCGCGTGTTTAGTGCGGCAAGAGGTATTGTAACTCCGCGGAGGACACGACTGTCCACCCAAAGTGTGGAGAGACTCACGTTTGTGAAAATGAATCAGGCGTGGATTAGTCTGGATTTCAAACCACCAGTTCCTGACACAACTGACTAAATCCGCCATGAATCAGGCCCAAACATGTTATTAGGGACAAATGGAAGACCTCCACCTGATCCGTACATTTGTATATATATTTTATTGAGAGGCTGCTGGTCGGCCGACTCATGTTTTGCACATTTTTAATGACTTATACTCTGCAGGTCGGGCCCCTCATGAATTGGGGTTTTTAAATTATTTATACTTCCCTGGACGACCGTCACATGAATTGAACCTTTTTAATGACTTATACTCTGCTGGTCGGGCCCCTCATGAATTGGTGTTTTTAAATTATTTATACGTCACTGGACGACTGTCACATGAATTTAACTTTTTAATTATTTATAGTCGACCAGTTCCAGACCGATGGAATAGCAATTTTTTAAAATATTTATTTGACACGTGTTGTCCATCTCATCAATGTGGTGGACTGTTTATTTATTGGCCACGGTTTGGCCCCCTCCTGTTTCTTACATTGTTAACTTGTTGTATCGGTCACGGTTTGGCCACATGTTTGGTTGTCTTGTTAAGATTTTCTGTAATGTACACAGTTACGCTTGACTTGTCGACTTTCCACAAGCTACTAAGGTATAGCATCGCATCAAAGTTTTTTTTTTTTTTTTTTGGTCTAAACCATTTCTTATAATGTCAATTTGTAGGATACGCCGCTGTAAGGCGACCTACTTTTTTGTCACTGTGTAGACATCTATTTATAGGCCGATGTTTGGCCAGAAAGATATATTTAGTAATAACCTAGCCGTTCAAGCCGCTCACTGAACACCTCGGGAATTGCTTTGTATATCTGTCGCCTTAGGGGCCGCTTTCTGGCGACATAATTTTTTGTCACTGTGTAGACATCTATTTATAGGCCGATGTTTGGCCACAAAAATATATTTAGTAATAACCTAGCCGTTCAGGCCACTCCCTGAACACCTCGGGAATTGCTTTGTATATCTGTCGCCTTAGAGGCCGCTGTCTGAACAGCTCATGAATTGCTTTCTATATGTGTCGCCTTTGAGGCCGCTGGCTGGACAGCTGATGAATTGATTTGTATATATGTACTTATTGTCCGCTGTCCGGACAGCTCATGAATTACTTTTTGTATATAGCCTTCCAAACCACTCTCAGAATAAGTCATGATATTCATACTGTGTATAGCCTTATAGGCCAATGGTCAATCAAGTCATGATTGTTATAGTGTGTATAGCCTTATAGGCCGCTGTCTTTACAACTTTATAATTCCATGCAGTATATAGCCCTATCGGCCACTTTCTGGCATCCAGTTGCTGTAGC
Source organism: Staurois parvus (assembly GCF_062004578.1). NCBI lineage: Eukaryota > Metazoa > Chordata > Amphibia > Anura > Ranidae > Staurois > Staurois parvus. The sequence continues at coordinate 10,971,573 of NW_028317893.1, read as the reverse complement.
CCCCATCACCACACTGTGCCATGGGCCCCTGTACCGCCTTCTCATACTGCTGCCAGATCCATCCTCTGCCATGTGCGTCTTTGTTGTCTGCTGGGTTCCAGTTTTAAACCTAGGCCTGTGTATGGCTTCCGAATACTGCTGCCTCCACCGCCACCCTGCACCATGTGCCACTTTCGGGTCTCCTCCCACTGCTGCCAGGTCCATACTGATTCATGGCCCCCTGTACCGGCTCCTCATGAACGTGGTTCAGCGGGTTTGCATCACTTAACGGCAAATCGTTGACAAACGCTGGGACGTTCAGTGTTGTGCGCATTAAGCCAGACACCAAAGGGCAGCACAGACCTGTTATTACTCACTCAAGCATGGCTGAACAAAACCAGTCTCTACCACAAATTGGACCCAGACCTGCCCAGGGTCTCGTAAGTAGATTGCACGGAGGAGTAGAGTTCGTTATTGGAATTAACTGCGAGGGACTTTTAAACCTAGGCCTGTGTATGGCCTTCAATTGAAGCTGCTTCTGCTCCGCCACTCTGCCATTGGACTCTTGATAGTCGTCTCCCCACGCTGCTGCTGGGGGGACTTTTTAACATAGGCCTCTGTATGGCCTTCAATTTTAGCTGCTTACGCTCCGCCACTCTGCCATGGGCCCCTGTACCGCCTCCTCATGCTGCTGCCAGGCCCGTAATCTGCCATGGGCCCCCGTACCGACTCCTCATGCTGCTGCCAGGCCCGTAATCTGTCATGGGCCCCTGTACCACCTCCTCATGCTGCTGCCAGGTCCAGAGTGTGTCATGGGTCCCTGTACGGCCTCCCATTGCTGCTGTCTCCATCGCCACACTCTGCCATGTGCCACTTTCAGGTCTCCTCACACTGCTGGTGGGTTCCATTTTGTCATAGGGTGCTGTATGGCCTCCCATTGCTGCTGCCTCCACCGCCACACTGTGGCTCCACACTCTGGTTTTGGCCCCGTGACTGCCCAAATGAGTGAAGTGTGCCGTGATTCTAAGATCGACGGCACTCATCTGCATGTCATACTGACTGACAGTATTATTTCTCTTCCCTAGCAGACTCCAAGGGCATTTAAATTAAAGGTACAGTGTTCTGCACTAATATAAAGGCTCTCTGAAGCCTAGAAACACCCTTTTTATAAGTTAAATTCGCAGCGAATATATTCGGCTCGAAGCAAATTTATTCCGCGAATTCGGCGAATCAGCCGAACCAAATTTTTGAATAATTCGCTCATCTTTAGTTATCACACACATGATGTCATCATGCACTCTGGCCGCAGCAAACATGCACACTTGCAGTATTAAGGACTAGATTCAGTGGCTGGTTAGGGTGGAACAGCATCATCAAGGTGTATTGCTATGACCCTGTGCCCATAAATACTGATATAATCTACTGGCCAGAAGAAGACACCAGAGACACTGTACTATACTGCACCTGATACTGGACATATCAGAAAGGACTGGTGAGCTAAACTACTTGGTGTAGTTACCAGACTGTCCTGGGTGCAAGATGACATAAGCTTACTGAGCTTTTAGGGCCACCTTATTGTCTATTCCACTGACTGTACTTAGGCCCCTCCTGTATATCAGAGTTTGAAGTGCCTGGCCTATACTCCATCCTTTTCATCGTAAATAATTTATGGCTGGATGGTGGAGCGGCTACATCTATAGAAGCTGTGTTCCATCAGCTAACAAGAGTATACTGTTACAACTTTTATGTCATCTGTTACTATGTCTCTATAGCAGAATATAGGCAAATCATATGAACATTTAGCATGAGTTCTACACAGCCTATGCCTCCAGTGAAGTTTTAGGGAGAGTAGTGAGGTCACCATCATAACTTCTGAGTGTCAGTGTGTAGTTTTACCATTTAGTGCAATGCTTCTTCTATATAGGGTGTTTCCCATGTGACCTGTATCCACTGATCTAATCCCATCTGGAATCCCAGTTATTGGAGGTTATTTCAGTCTGTTGGTGTGCATAATGGTGAGTGTGGTGTGAGCAGCTGCTATCACTGCTTTTGACAACATTGCATTTTAATTATTTGTGAGGTGGATGTGTTTTTATGCAATGTTGTCCATGAATATTTGATTAATAAAGCCATGTTTGTTAATGCTGCTTGATCCATGAGTATCAGCCCAGACCTTTTGAATATGTACAAAGATTTATGCATGTTTATGTGTGTTATATATACTGCATACACACAATTGTATGTGTGTGTGTGTGTGTGTGTGTGTATGTAACAATCATCAGCCTTGGCTCTGCGCTATCTTCTCATTATTACACTGCACTCCAGCTCAGATCTTTTCAGGTCATACCTATTAGTGATGGGTCAAACATTCCCATGTTCGGTTCGTGGTTGAACATTCAAACCTAATGAATGTTCAACCTCAATCTTCAAACCTTATGCAAGTCTATGGGACTTGAACTCGTAAATTTAAAAGTGCCCATTTTTAAGGCTTATATGCAAGTTATTGGCCATAAAAGGGGTATGGGGACTCAAGTTCTGCCCTGAGGGAAATGAATCAGTGAAAACAAAACTCAAAAAGTACTGATTTTAAACGGGCAGTCATTTTTCATTGCTGCAGCAGGATTAATATATTTTTTTTAATATTTCATAAAAACAAAAACAGTGCAACCCCCCCCCACCCCAATCCATACCAGGCCCTTTCGGTCTGGTAGGAAGGTTAGGAGGAACCCCAAAGTAAAAGTGCATGGGGTTCCCCCTAAAAGCCATACCAGTCCTTTTAGGCCTGAGAGGAATTTTAAGGGAAACCCCACCCAAAAAAATGGGAGGAAAAAAGCATGGATTCCCCATTTAATTCCGATCAGACCCTTGACTTGAGCACAGGCCTGACAGGGCAGGAAACGGGGACAAACGAGTACCCCCCCCTGCAGCTTACCAGATTATGTGCCCTTGGCCTTCCCCACAACCCTGGTGGTCCAGTGGAGTGAACAAACATGACAGTCAAGCTTTTTTTTTAACATACTATCACCGTTCAGTGTACATGATCACCACCACACCAGTCATACGATGGCACTGTACTGCGCTCGTAACAGTATGTAAAAAAAGTGAAAAAAAAATATAACTTAAAAAAACTCACCATGGCTCTTACTAAATACCTCAGACTGTCGACTGTCCAAAAAGGGGTCATTTTGGGGTATTTGCACTATCCTGGCATTTTCAGGCCTCAAGAAATGTGTTTGGCCGTCAATACATCAGAAATGATCAATTTTCAAATATATATACCATAGTTTCTAGACACTATAACTTTCACACAAACCAATTAATATACACTTATTGGATTTTTTTTTACCAAAGACATGCAGCAAAATATATTTTGGTCTAAATTTATGAGGAAATTAGATTTTTTTTTATTTTTCTTATATGTATATGCTTTATAACTGAAAGTAACATATAATCTTTTTTTCAAAATTGTCAGTCTTTTTTGTAATAATAAATTAAAAACCCAGCGGTGATCAAATACCACCAAAAAAAAGCTCTATTTGCGTGAAAAAAAAATTATGAAAGTGAAAAGTATTGAATTGCTGAATAACAAAAAATGGTCTGGTCATGAAGGGGGTAAAACCTTTTGGAGGTCTTGTGGTTATCTAAGACCAAAGTGAGGGACAAATGGAGAGGAGGGGAAGGGGCATCATTCTGAATGTCCCAAACGTTTAGGTGATGAGGATAAAACCAGATTATAAGAACATTTTCTTGGGGTTGAGGGAGCCATTGTATATTTCTTATTGGTGTGGTTATATACTGTAAACTAGCTCAAAGTGGGATATATGAAGTGGCATAAAGTAAGGTTAATAGGGAGCTATCTGCAGCATGGTAAAAGCTGGAGAACCCTCAGACCACACTGGAGTTTTGGTTTGTAGAGAGTCTGTTGGGCAACTCTAGGTTTCTTAGAGTAGTTTAAACCACCAAACTCCGCACAGAAGGAATCAGTCTTAAGTAAACATATAATGTATAATATATAACGTAATATATATATACAGTTGTGTCCAAAATTATTCAACCCCCACTGAAATTGAGTGTTTTGGCCAGTTTGACATTGCTTTTGATCATTCAGTCATCTTGCTTACATTTACATTAAAGAGGCACTTGTAGGTCAGACAAATATAACATAACAGTTATAATGAAATAACCACAAATGTCTTTTCTGTGCTCACAGCATTATCAGTTTTATTCAACCCCCAAGTGACATTCAATCTTAGTACTTAGTACAGCATCCTTTTACAGTTATAACAGCTTTTAAACGTGAAGCATAGCTTGACACAAGTGTCTTGCAGCGATCTACGGGTATCTTCGCCCATTCTTCATGGGCAAAGGCCTCCAGTTCAGTCACATTCTTAGGCTTGCGCACTGCAACTGCTTTCTTTAAGTCCCACCAGAGGTTCTCAATCGGATTTAAGTCTGGTGACTGCGATGGCCACTCCAAAATGTTCCAGCCTTTCCTCTGCAACCATGCTCTAGTGGACTTGGAGGTATGCTTGGGATCATTGTCCTGTTGAAAGGTCCAACGTCTCCCAAGCCTCAGGTGTGTGACGGACTGCATCACGTTTCCATCCAATATCTCCTGGTACTGAAGAGAATTCATGGTACCTTGCACACGCTGAAGCTTCCCTGTACCTGCAGAAGCAAAACAGCCCCAAAGCATGATTGACCCTCCACCATGCTTCACAGTAGGCAAGGTGTTCTTTTCATCATAGGCCTTGTTCTTCCTCCTCCAAACATAGCGTTGATCCATGGGCCCAAACAGTTCTAATTTTGTTTCATCAGTCCACAGAACACTATCCCACAACTTTTGTGGTTTGTCCACATGGCTTTTGGCATACTGCAGTCGACTCTTCTTATTCTTTGGAGACAGCAAGGGGGTACGCCTGGGAGTTCTGGCACGGAGGCCTTCATTACGCAGTGTGCGTCTTATTGTCTGGGCTGAAACTTCTGTACCCACATCTGACAAATCTTTTCTCAGTTCCTCAGCAGTCACACGGGGACTTCTCTCCACTCTACGCTTCAGGTAGCGCACAGCAGTCGAAGTCAGCATCTTCTTTCTGCCACGACCAGGTAGCGTTTCAACAGTGCCCTTTGCCTTGAATTTGCGAATGATGCTTCCTAAGGTGTCTCTTGGTATGTTTAACATCTTTGCAATCTTCTTATAGCCATTGCCCTTCCTGTGAAGAGAAATCACCTCTTCTCTTGTCTTCCTGGACCATTCTCTTGCCTTCACCATGTTTGTAACCACACCAGTAAATGTCTAGAAGGAGCTGAGTATCACAGTCATTTTAAAGCTGCCTAATTGGTGCTTATTATGCTTGATTGCTGCTCGGTGACATCCACAGGTGTTTTCAATACCTGATGGAAAGCACCTGTATGAACCTCTGTTCTTCAGAGTGGTAGTCTTTAAGGGGTTGAATAATTGTGGCAATGAAGAAACCACATAAGAACCATTTACTACTGTATTACATAAACAATTGATGTCATTTTAGTTGCATTTGGGTAGTTACAACGTCCTTGTAGGATTTGATTCTGAATACAATTCCAAATGTACACTATAGTCCCTAAACCCCTTTACAGCATTGGGGGTTGAATAATTTTGGACACAACTGTATATATATATGAGATAAATCATATAACATCATTGTCCCTATAACAAATAAAAACCACATGTAATTCATAAAGAAGCCCTCTGAACTATAAATACTATGAACTGGCAATCATATGCAGCTAAGAATATTTTTTTATCTTTTTTTTATCAGAGTTGCAATAATATTATAAACTATAATAAAAAAGCATGAGCACCAGTATACAAATAAAGCTGCAAGCAAAAAGTGGGCTAAAACACTCTCACATAATGTAAAAATAAATGTGCTGCGCTATTTCAAATTAAACATTATAAATGACATATATGTGTGAAACTCAGTATAGAACAAATAACATATTTGTGCAAAGAATTCAAATTATTATTATTAAGTGAGTCAAATAAGGTCTCTGGGAGTGGCCTGGGTGTGACTATTGAGTTAGATGGGAGAGAGAGCTGTCAGCTGCTGGAGTTATATTTGGTGTTTACAATCAGCCATCCACTTTTATAACAACATGGGAGTGAGTTTTAAAGTGATAGGGGTCACTGTGGTGGAGCTGTTTTTCATTTACACATATCTTCTGCGCTTGCTGGAAAGAAACGTTTTTGCTTCTATGATTGATTGTTTTTTTGGACTTTTCACTTGCAGAGACTGCATTGATCTCATGTAATAATATTTTTTCTTCTTTGCACAGTAATGTTATTTGTTGAGTTACACACATATTTAATTCATATTGTTTAGTTTGAAATAGGACAGCACCTTTGTTTTTACGATAATTAAATTGCACTTGTTAACAACAGAAGGAGCTCTTCAAGGTCACCTATCTGGGGAGAACCCATGTTCTACAATTTCAATGTTAATGCATATTCGTAAAAGTACTAGCAACAGTGATTACAAGGATAAACAAACACAAATATTATTGTATAAAAATATGATAAATGTGCACTAACCATTTATATTTCAAACACAACTATGAACATCCTAACTAGTATTGCGCAATTGGTATAAATAACTAAATATCAAATATAACTGGGAACATCTTTAACCAATATATACTGAAAACCTATAATACTAACAAAAAGGGAAAAAGTGAGGCAATAAAAAAAGTGGAACAATACCAAGTATTTGTTTTTTAAATATCAGCACTTACTGCCCTTGTTTTAGTAATTTCTGAATTTTCCCATTCAGTCAGTAGGGTAGTGAGATGCTAAGTTGCTGAGGGGTGGATTAATTCACATGGCATAGGGTGTTAATAGAGTTAGAAAGGGTGATACTTAAATATGGGAAAGCAAAATCCAAAATTGTACAGCTGTCACCAGAACAAATGTTGAGGGTAACTCTTAGAATGGCACACCTGTTCCAGTGACAACTGTCTAAGGCCTGGTTCACACCTATGTTGTAATCTGCTGGAAAAAAGTCCCCTACCCTTTCCAAAAACGCAGCGGATAAAAACGCTTAGATGTGAATGTGTCCCATAGGAAACCATGTTAAATGAACTGTAGTGAGTTTCTGCAAATCGCAAAAACCACTAAAAATTGCATAGGTGTGAACCAGACCAAGGAGGGGAAATCCCTTAATTTTTTTTTAGAGATTTCCTCTCTCTACCTGTTGTTTCTTCAGAAAGGTAGTGAAGATAAACTTCCCCAACTAGACATAGCAGCACAAGATAAACTGGAAGGTGTTTTAAGACTCTTCTACTTTATGCTAAACTAGAAAAAAAGTCTATGGAAGTCTATGCATTGGTCAACTTGTCTATATTTTGAATGAGGGAACATCAGTTTTTCTTATATTACAGACACTGTATGTAATAAATACAATGAAGCCATAAAAAAAAAGACTGTAGCTATTTTGATTATTTTTTCCAACATCTACCAGTTTAAAAAACAAACTAGGCCTCAAATAATTAAGGTTTATGTAGCCCGACTAGGGGATTCAGTTAGGCTTAAAAGAAATTCAAAAGATCTGTCAAATACCCACTAGATCATTAATCTTGAAGACAAATAAGGGTGAATTCAAATAAAGGGGAAAAAAGACATTAAATACAAAGAAAAACCAAACTGACTCATGTTTGGGATTTTTGGTGTTGCCCATAGCTATAACAATTTCCCACACTAGATGGCATAGGACAGGTACTTAAAGTACACATTAGACACTTTCTCCTATATTTTGAAACTTACAAAATGTTTTCTGCGGTTCCTGAGTTAACCTGAAATGTTTACAGAAGATATTGTACTGTATTTGTAGCTTACAATGAATTATTGGAACATTAAAGTAATAGTTATAAAAAATTCAGATCCCTTATATTTTAATTTGAAAAGCTGTATTTTATACATTTTTTATTTCTCGGAAAGAGCTTGATTTTAAAATTCTCTTTCCAAAGCTTCCAGTTTAATGAGTCCTGAAATAACACAATTCATTGCAATTAGATTGTGATCCAATCAATAACACAGCTGCTGAAGTTTTCTAAAAGCTGAACCTAACCTTGTTATCTTTGTCTTAACATCAAACGTCAACTTTCATATCGAAGTTCACAAACAACTTACTGGAAGCTTTGTGGTTAGGCTGCTCTTTAATAATAGCTACTTTTGTATAGATATTTATATGTAGACTTTATAAGAAAATTCAGAACTTTCACCATTATCTAAAATGTGCATCCTTCCACAAACATATGTACAATGATACTACTGACAAGTAAACTGTTAAAAAGTTTTCTAAATTTTAAGTTTTATTTTAGTTTCTTTTCTCATCACTTTGAGGTCATTGGAAAGTTAGCCAAATTTGACAGCATCTGGAAGAAATCTGGTCTGCCTCAATCTCTGTCAACCATTTTACTCAAACAGCAAATTGACTTCTGTTCACACAAATCTTGCACTGGTCCCCACAGTAGTATTGAGCCAGTGGTTATGCAATTATATGAACATTAGTGTTCCACCAATCATGTAGACCAGTGGTTCTCAACCTGTGGGTCGTGACCCCTTTGGGGGTCGAACGATCCTTTCACAGGGGTCCCCTAAGACCATCAGAAAACACATATTTCCGATGTGTAAAGAGCAGCTACTGTGTAGAAAGCAGCTGCTGTGTTGAAAGCAGCTACTCTGTTAAAAGCAGCTACTCTCTTGAAAGCAGCAGTATTGGAGGTAAAACGACACTTATGAATTATAATTACTGGGTAAATAATTTTATGGTTGGGGGTCACCACAACATGAGGAACTGTATTAAAGGGTCACGGCATTAGGAAGGTTGAGAACCACTGATGTAGACATTCATAATATGCAAAAATATCAGCTACCTCCATTAGGTGAGCTCTATTTATTGGGTTTGTTTTAAATGCAGCCAGTGTTAGTACTTGAATCTGACTTGGTATCAGCCTCTTGGAAACACCTGTACAACAGCATTTAGACTTTAGACTTGGAGGGGGAATAGCAGCATTGTGGAGCAGTCAAGTGGGCTGCATGTAAATATGCTGCCAAGGAACATGGTGATAGCTGATAGATGATGGGGAAAATAACAGAGTAAACCTTGCCATTCATGGTTTTTAAATAGAAACAAAAGCAGATCAGATTCTCCCATACTCACATGTGTCACCTATGCAGCACAGAGGAGATGGAACTATGAAAATAATCGTTATTAATAACAAAAATAATAATATCTTCTAACAGTGATTTATCGCTTACTTTAGCCCTATTCTTACAGTGACAATAAATGCAGCAATCATACAAAGATACTGTTCCTTAGGGGTTTTGTACTTATTATTCGCTTTTAAAAAGACAAACTGGATGGAAAAACTGCATTCAAAATAGATTCCAATAAAAAAAGAATGTTATGATGGAGAATAGGTCTATTCCTTCTACTAAAAAGAGTATTCGCAGTGTTGTCGACACATTACTGTTAAACTATCTCAGTTGCTGAGAGAGCTTACAAACTGGTTATGACCATGAGAAGAGCAGTAAACATAGGTTAGGTAAATCTTTCAGAATACAGCAATGTCAGTCGGTGAAATGAACTGTGGTTGATGAGAGAAAATCCCAGTAGTCTATGGCATCTAAGCCTATAATCAGGGTTATACTGTGTAAGTTAATTTAATTTCTTGAAAGTAGCTTAGGGCATTAAGGTTTTTATTTCTAATCTCATAGTATATAGAATACCAATTGAAGACAAGGATATTTACTTGTCTATGTTACCAAGGTACATTTTAAATACAATTAACCAAACCATAGCTTAGATGCAGTTAATTTCCAAAGCAGTGGGACCATGGGGGATAATCAAAAATGCATTTCCGTCATGGCAAATAACATGATGTATAAACTGAGATTAGGATCTATGGAAAAGGGCTAAATACCTTTACAAAGAGGAGTTATAGGGTCCTAAAACACTCAAAGTATCCCTGGGTATCTACATAATGAAAAGTGGCTAAAGTTTTTTCCTTGTTCCCCTTGTTGCCTCTTTTTTTCTCTCTCTTTTCTGTGTTACTTCTCATAGGATTATTTCCCTTTTCTTGCTGCATCGATTAGGGTTGAGCTACTGTTCTCGCCTTTTGCTGAAAATAATCCCTGCACAAGAGAACTGTGGTACACAATATGACTCACAAAATTACCTTGAAATGCCACAAATTTGCAATGTCTTATATTGAATTTTCCTAATTAAGCCACGTAAAGTATAAGATGAACCTTGAAAATGTCTTGCACTGGTGTATCATGGTTCACCGATATAGTACAAAAAACAGCAACTGCCCCAACCTATAACTGGCCTTTGCAGCAAGGAGCTAACAGAAGGGCAACTCATGCCAAACAACAACAGAGAACAATTCCCAGCTCAACTTACCAACCAGCCTGCAACCAGCTGTATTGTCCTGTCTAACAGTTCACGTTAAAAGCAGGGATTTAGTTTGCACACATTTGCAAATACATGTATAAGCTGCCGAGCCTCTTCACAGCACCCTGGTATTCTGCAGTTCCTAACTCTATAAATTTTGAGAGCCTCCATAGTAGAAGCACATGTATAATAGACTCAGATGTGCAAAAGATGCCAAGGTCTAGCAATCCCCCTTTCACTAATAAAAGCTCACAATATAAGATTTTACTGATTTGGAAATTTTGGTGTAAATGGATCTCGCTTTATTGACTTTCCTGAAATACTTCCTTCAAATTCATATAGACTACAAAAAAGGCTGTTTTTATAGAGAGTAGTGGTACCACTGATCATTCTGTACCAATAGGTAATGGTCAAAAGTAATAAGGAGTCAGGCTTATTAAAAGCCAAAAAAAAGGATACACTGGACAAAATTTCCCACCACCCAATTCCTTGGTATGACCTGCTTATGTAATATTTAATACTCCTAATATGGGAAGAATAAAGCCTAACTATGGGTTTTGTGTTACTTTGAATAGTTTGTCTGGGCCAAGCTGGCTCAAATAGACTATTTCTTTTACTAAGAAATGTGGCTGATGTCAGTGCTGTGTAAGCTGTAAGTATACAGCGTACAGCGCTGTGTTATGTATTAACAAATACAAGGCTTCCTCTGAATAGCTGAGGTGGGGATTGTAATGTCACACCTGAGCCAATCAGAGGAAGTGTAGTGTGCATTCATAAAAATACAAGACATCCTGTAAATGACTCAGCAGCTCCCTGCCCAAATCAGTTTTGTTCTGAGAATGGAACTGGATGTCTCTGTACAACTGCCAGAACACAAAACTGTATAGAGTATGTAGCTGATTCACAGCAGTCACATTTCTTGTTAATGGAAATAGTTAATTTGGGCCATCTTGGCACAAATAAACTATTTTTAAACAAACACAAAACTTTAGAAGGTTTTCTTCTGTATGGCCACCTTTATTGTAGTACAAATCAAAAGCAATGCTACTTGAAGAACAGAGTTCTGGAGCACAGTAATTCCAAAATGTATTAAAAATATGTACACAAGGGAACAGGGTACAAATCAATGGCCCTTTCACAGTTTGTCAATACATTTATTGAAGGACATTTTTTCTTGTTTTGTCTTTCAGCATATGATTGTTGATCTTGTTGTCTGTAAATAAAAATTTACAGAACATAATAAGATTAATAAAGAAATCCCTAGACTCCATCAGGTTTTCATACTGGCAGATAATAGTCAATGGTCTTTTGCCAGATTAAATTAGGTAATATGAATATGAGTGCCCTAATACAGTACTAACAAAGTGCTTTATAGCACATTTTAGCTTTGATTGTCCCCACTAAGGTTGCTTTGTAGCATTAAGTATGAAAAATGTAATTTTGGTATGTTTAATAAAAATAGTAGGTACATGTTCTTTCCTATTTAATATTATAAAAAATAAGGGATTTATTCAACATTTCTTCTTTCACTCACAATTTATTAATATACTATTGTTGGGAGGATGAATGTCTGCCATCTTCATTGAGTAGACTGCAGCATATCTGTTGGTGTACACTGCATTATAGTGCTACTTTTAATTTAATGAGCATTAGGTCACATTTCCTATGGTTGCAACAATGTGTGTCATTCTGTTGAATCCCTTGGATGGCAAACTCCATTTTGTTGTGCTGTCAGTCTGCTTTTTCATAAATCCTTCAATAAAAGAGCTATTTTCAAACCACAATTTAAGCCTTTCCTCTTGACTGAACAGCCAGAACCTATATACTTAAGAGATCCTGCAAAGCTTTAATGGATACCATACACATTCTTTAGAGATGCACAAAACAAGGGCAACAGAACATGATGAAAGTAGGAGAATTAACCCTGCAAGCAGAAATCTGCAAGCAAACTACGAAAAAAACAGGAAGCAACCCTAGAAGAGTAAAATCTTAAATGACAGGGACGTTTACCGAATCAAATGAAAAGGAAAATTTAAATTACTCCCTCTGTTTATTTGCTTTGGAGATCCGACAGCCACATCATGCTTGACATAAAGATGTAACTACTGGACAAATCATAGATAAACTTCATACAGGGGAGAAGGTTGATGTGATGTCTATTGCAAAGGTATGTTAATCAAACATGTTAGACTGGGAGGGGTGGATTAACTAAAGGAAAATGGACTGTTTATTTTACAAGGAAATTTTCACTTTGTAAGGGAATTTCCCTTCACTTAGTGGATTAACTTTGCAAAGAAAATCAATCACATGCAAGGAAAATAAACTACCGGTATTTGCTTGCATATGGTTGGATGAGGGAAGTCAGCAGAGCTTCATATCATTCATTTCACTAAAAGAAAGAAAGGATGGTATCTATACATGCAAGTTTAACACCTTTTAACAGTTTGTATATACAGCATCAAGCTGTCATTGTCAATGTCAAGCAGTATTCTTGTAATCCACAAAGTTAACAACGCACTTCAATTATCAAATAAATTTGCATGTATAGAGACCAGAGTTTCTAATAAAATACTTTTATATTTTGGGGCAAGAAAATTTGATGTTTTATTCACATTAGCTATGATTATAACTTTTTTGGCTACAACAAAGTCTCAGGGTAGATGTTTCTTTCTTTTTGTTCTATATTGTAGGGACAGAGCAGCCTTGAACTCTTAGGATTTCACCTTTTCTTTGCATTCACTATGCTATGGGAAAATTTCTTAGCAAAGTGAAAGTTCCATTCCAAGGTGAATGAGCTATTTGCCTGTAGTAAATGTACATGTCTGGTAAAAACAGACTTTCTTCTCCTCTCCATAAATTTAAAGTGCTTTTGAGCTTACAGAGAAGTTAGTCACTATCAGGGGTGGACTGATAACTCATGGGGCCCCGGGCAATAGGGGATCATGGGGCCCCTGTGTCCTTGCCCACACTCAAAAAAGCCTATGAAAAAGATACCAGGGGCATCTCATGGGGCCCCCTACTGACCCCGGACCCTTGAGCAGTGCCCGAGTTTTCAAATGGTCAGTCCATCCCTGGTCACTATAGTCACAATGTAATTTATACCCATTTGTCAATTGACTATGAGGGAGTAGAATTGTTATTCCAAAAAATGTGCAGATGTAAATTGACAAAGACGCTATATACAGCTATTTGTTTAACAAATCGTTGAAACCTTTGAGATCTGTTGACCTAAAAGACAGGCTATTATCAAATGGACCTACCAATATACCAGTTACACAATTACATTTAACCCATCCTTTCTAGAAAAATTTCTATATTGGCAAGGCCAATAAATTCAGACAATATGACTAGAGATGAGCGAATCGAACTTGGCGAAGTGGAATTCGTTTCGAATATTAGGAAAAATTCGATGCGCACCGAATCCGAATTTTAGCAAACTTCGGATGCACGAATCGAATTTTCCCCGATCAGCCGGCAAAAAGTGTCACTGCAGAGAGCTCCGCTATTTCTGACAGTTCTCTGACAGTTCTGACAGTTCATTTACAGCGGTTGAAACATTGTATCTATTTGTTTCCATTTAGGATACAGATGTTTTTATTCTGAAACAAATAGATACAATGTTTCAACCGCTGTAAATGTGAAGGAACTGTCAGAGAACTGTCAGAAATAGCGGAGCTCTCTGCAGATACACTTTTTGCTGTACTGGAATTCTTCTTCTTTTCATTCTTCTTCTTCTTTTCATTCTTCTTCTACTTCTTCTTCTTCTTTTCATTCTTCTTCTTCTTTTCATTCTTCTTCTCCTTCTTTTCATTTTTCTTCTTCTTTTCATTCTTCTTCTTCTTTTCATTCTTCTTCTTCTTCTTTTCATTCTTCTTTTCATTCTTCTTCTTCTTCTTTTCATTCTTCTTCTTCTTCTTTTCATTCTTCTTTTCATTCTTCTCATTCTTCTTTTCATTCTTCTCATTCTTCTTTTCATTCTTCTTTTCATTCTTCTTCTCATTCTTCTTTTCGTTCTTCTTTTCATTCTTCTTCTTCTTCTTTTCATTCTTCTTTTCATTCTTCTTCTTCTTCTTCTTTTCATTCTTCTTCTTCTTCTTTTCATTCTTCTTCTCATTCTTCTCATTCTTCTTTTCATTCTTCTTTTCATTCTTCTTCTTCTTCTTTTCATTCTTCTTCTTCTTCTTTTCATTCTTCTTTTCATTCTTCTTCTTTTCATTCTTCTTCTTCTTTTTATTCTTCTTTTCATTCTTCTTCTTCTTCTTTTCATTCTTCTTCTTCTTCTTTTCATTCTTCTTTTCATTCTTCTCATTCTTATTTTCATTCTTCTTTTCATTCTTCTTCTTCTTCTTTTCATTCTTCTTCTTCTTCTTTTCATTCTTCTTTTCATTATTCTTCTTCTTCTTTTCATTCTTCTTCTTCTTCTTTTCATTCTTCTTCTTCTTCTTTTCATTCTTCTTTTCATTCTTCTCATTCTTCTTTTCATTCTTCTTTTCATTCTTCTCCTTCTTCTTTTCATTCTTCTCATTCTTCTTTTCATTCTTCTTTTCATTCCTCTTCTCATTCTTCTTTTCATTCTTCTTCTTCTTCTTTTCATTCTTCTTTTCATTCTTCTTCTTCTTTTCATTCTTCTTCTTCTTCTTCTTCTTCTTCGTCGTGCCCCGTGACTGCCCAAATGAGTGAAGTGTGCGGTGATTCTAAGATCGACGGCACTCATCTGCATGTCATACTGACTGACAGTATAATTTTCTTCCCCAGCAGACTCCAAGGGCATTTAAATTAAAGGTACAGTGTTCTGCACTAATATAAAGGCTCTCTGAAGCCTAGAAACCCTTTTAATAAGTTAAATTCGCAGCGAATAAATTCGCATCGAATCAAATTTCTCCCGCAAATTCGGCGAATCAGCCGAATCGAATTTTTTAATAATTCGCTCATCTCTAAATATGACTTTGTAATGCAAAGTTGGAAGTTCTTTTAGTTTCCTTTGATAATCCTGAATTACAGATGACGTGAAATTATGAACTGAATTTCCTGGATTCAGATTGCAAAATCCACATTTCACTTTATTTTGGTGGTTCAGATTTCCAAAACCCAGTATACCACAAGCTTCCTAAAGCATTCTGTGTGATGTTGCATCACTTGCTGCTCTTTAAAGCACACTTTTATGGAGCCTAGTTTTGACTTCTATTGCCTTCAATAGGACTTCTGATTCAGAAATTCCACATTTGGTGATTTTTTTTCATGTTTTCTCATTTCTAACTGATATCTTCATGACATCATCACTTATTTACACATACAGTATTACAAACATAACATATAACAAAATAAGAGGAGCTTAAAGACTGGGTTAGCAACCCTTGTTAATGTTTTTCTTTTATTAGTAATTTTACCTATATTGTTCTGCAGCTTTAATAAAAAAAGACAATATATCAAATTTAAAGACACAATAATTGGTATAATAAAATGCAAATATTGTATAAAAATGATTGTGTTTTTATTCATGATTAAAATTAGTTAATTTTGCTAGAGGCTGAATGATTATTCTTTTTCTGAAGGTGAATTTAGAAAGACATAGGATTATGTCTATCAAGCTGACTTTGATTGTCACAAGCATTAAAACTGCAATCAGCTTGTAAGTGAAGTTGTCATGTACAAAATAATTAGCTTTTATGGTTGTAGAGGTATAGTGAATGCATCTTCATCTTCAAACATTTTGATCATATTACATCTTTTTCTGACAGCCTTCCTCCTGTCTTTCTATCTGTGACTGGATTTCCTTGTATATTTATTGGTTTAGGGTACCAATGCATAACCTTACAGCCTGATATTTAATCAGTGTAATTGATATCCATTGAGGCAAACCAAAAGAAGATTGTGCACAATGTCACATGCGTGGCTAGTTTAAATCCTAATCTGAAGAAAATCTTGCCTAATTGAGGAGAAAACACTAGTGGATATATCTTGAGAGGAGAGGAAACTGTTCCACTACCAGTTCAACTACAAAGGGTCAACATAACAACATAACTACTGGATTGTAGCATAGACAATAGTAGTATTCCCACCATATACAAAATTACATGTCATCACATCACTGGAACATGATATATGATCTTTCACCAGGCTTGCTTTTCATCAAGTGAGCACCGATAAAATGTCTTCTATCCATCAAAACAATATGTAGATTCCTCAAATGAGAATAGCTTGCAAAAGTTGCAGAGATCAGCAGGATAATGTCATTGCTTTGTGCAAGTGATTCAGACCCATTCCAATTATGCAATTCTGGATGTAGAATATTCATCCTATAATTTTTACCACTTGGTTAAAAACAAGTCTAGTGAAAGTTCAGATCATACATCATGTTCCAGTGATGTGATGACATAACATTTTGCATATGGTAGGACCACTACTACTGTCTACTGCACAGTCCAGAAGTTATGGAGTTGTGCTGAGCATCTGCTTCTTAGACCTTCACCTTATTGGCTCAACCTACTGTAGGTACACACTATAAGAAAATTGAAAGAAACATTTTGTGCAAGGAATGATCAGTTGATTACCTGATTGTTAATATAGTGCTTTCAACAGCAGAATCCAACTGTTCAGATGAAAAAACAAAAAAAGTGCAAGATGGAAATATTTATCGTATATGAACACAATGTTCAAGTTTCACTCAATGTGTGCAGTAATCATATAGTAACAATTAAATGAATCAAATAAAAACAAAAACAATCATGATCAGAAGCAAAGAATGACCCTGAAGAAGGTGGCAACAAACATAGAGATGACAGACAAGAAAGAACGTTTGCCTTTGTCATTTGAGAATTTTCAAACAGGTTCATACCATTGTCGGTTACATCACGATACTCACCTTCATGTAAAATAAGATGACTGATTGTCTGATTTTCTCATAGTGTGTACCCCACCTTACCATCTCTGATAGTACAGAATATAGCCCACCTCTTCTTACCTTCTGTACAAAAATGTGTGGGGCAGGGATACACTAGAATCTGCCAGAAAGTGTCAGAACTTTGATTGTCAAAATAGTTCGGAATTCATAAATGACTAGAAGCTTTGGAGAATTACTTTTTGGAATTTTAGAGAATATCAGTGCGTCCGCACTTTTGTCCTGCTGAAGTATTCCCCCTACCCCTTTCATGACAGAGTCTCTTTAAGAAAACAGAAAAACTTTGGAATTGAAGAATTATAAAGTGTTTATAGTCAAATTCCAGGTAAGGAATAAAAGAATGTTGATTTAAAAATTGTCATATATTTAATCATGTCCCTCACATTTGAATGCAGACAATGATATATGCATAAGTGTGTGTATTTTGTAAATACACTTTTCTGCATAGCTAAATAAGTGGTCATTTTGTTTTTGTTTTTTTTAAGCTGCACTATCAATAAAATCATGCACAGTGTGAAATTAAATGAACTGACCAAACTAAAGTGTATATATTTTGTTCTGGATATAGCATGATATGTCCATTTGATTTTCCATTATGCATATATTTTAGCTGAAATGTAAATTGCACATTTTATGATCAATTTGCCAAAGCACTCAAATGATTTTTAAGCATTAGATTACAAACATGTGGCTTTAACTGTCAATTTATGGATTCCAATATATGTTCTTTTCAGTATTTCAAAAAAAATTTTGTACTTTGCTTATTGTTGAAAGAGATATATAATGAAGGCATTGATGTTATTTTACCTGGTAAATCTATCTTTTCAATCAGCTTGTTTTAATTGCCTCTCAGGGTACATTAAGGTTTTGAGAGTATCCTAACTTCCTGTATTGTGTTCATTTCATCATATTTCTGCACAAAGAGTATTAACCAACTGATGTCTTTTTCTAGCATGTGCAAACCTTAAGCGCCTTTGATAAAGATCCTGTAATCGGCCACCAGTTCTATTATATGATACCTCCTGATGAAATCAGTGATGCAAACTTTACTCTCATAGATAACACAGGTAATGACTGCCATCTACTCAATTATGTGTGTACCTATTTCCATATGAATGTATTGCAATACAGTATAATGGGAGAGAGATGCAAAACTGAAGAGAAAAAATCTGGAACAAAACTGGAGAAACCAGTCAACTTTAAATTGTTTGTAAACCCTCTCATATACCCAGTGAAGGAATCAGCCTCAGATGATACACAGAGATTAAAAAAAATCTTCCTACAAACATTTTATTTGTTTCTTTGCAGTCTTCTCTTTTGCACATCCCTTTAAAAGTTCTAATTTTAGATCAAATCCTTCTGCATTTCTCAGTATCACAGAGGAGGGGGCAGGGAGCTGCAGTTAGAGCTGATTGGAGGAAAGGGACACCCCCCTCCACACAGCACACAGGAGCTATGCTGTCTATATGAATAGACAAGCTGTCTACTGAACTCTTCCCCCCTATCCCCTCCGACACAAATTTATCTCCGGAATTTATGTGTCAGGAAAACATCTGTTCCTTTAGCAGAAAAAAAATGCTGATATGGAGCGCTTTTTACACAGTTTAGCCTAGTTTAGGAAAGTTTTGCATTTTTTTCTGCCAGAAAGCTCCAATCAAAAACGCAAACCAGAAAGGTTTTTTTCCTGCTTTTAAACTTTGAGCTTAAAATATGGCTCTAGTCACCCTAATGTGCATGGACACATAAAATAACACTGAGCTGCTTCTAGAGGCAAAACACCTGTAGAATCAGCGATTTTGAAGCCGGTGTACATAGAGCCTTAGAGCTTTGGAGAGAGACAAGAACACATTACAGATAGCTGAGTTGTGTTCAGATTGCATGACTGAGGTTTACAACCACTTTAATCTTTTAAGATGCAAAAGTTTATACCTCTTATAGTTTTCAGACAATTAAATCCAGTTGCATAGCAGAATATGAATGATTCTTTTAATTTAGGACTTACGGACTTACCTCAGTGTGTGTGATATGTATTTATGAAGATGCCTCTCAATATATTCCGCATGTGATTGTATAAGAGGTTATCAGTAACTGTGTTTGTGACTTCAAGTGTCATTGGTCCCAAAAAATGAATTTCCGCTTACAATGTAATTCTTATCTGTACATCTGTGATCTGTTCCTGTAGGGTGCTTTCACACTAGTCCATTGAAAAAAAACACAGTAAAAACACATATGCCTTTTTGCTGCATTTTGTAATGCATTTATTTTGAATTTTCTGGACTCCTGACTCTAATCATGCACTTGTGAAACTTGAACATGTGACTCAAAAAATTCACCAAAAATGCACTCCATTTTGCTGAGTTTTGGTGCATTTTCTATAGAAATCAATGAAAGATGCATTTTTGGTGTGCTCTTGAAAAGCGAACCAAAGGTGCAACATACAGGACTTTTAAAAATGCACCGCACCGACAGCGGTGTGAATTCCATATGATTTAAAGTGATACATTTTTTATGCAGTTTTCTTCCACTTTTTTTTACCCCAAAACACATAAAAATGGATCAGTGTGAAAGGGCCCTTAGTTTGATAAAGTATAAACTGCAGATGTCTGAAGAAAGTACTGTTTGGGGACATGACAGGAAACATGTTTACCAATGACATTCATTTTCCAGTGAGGTTTCCAATGTTGATATTTGTTTCTCATTTTTAAAGTGGGTCTAAAGCCTAGACATTTTTTTACCTCAAAGTATTCCCTGCAATAAGGTAAACAATCTCACACCACCTTTATACTTACCTTAGTCCTGTCTTGATCTACCACTGTTCCCATCTGCAGAAGATCTCTCCTCCCTCTCTGCTCGCAGAGGCAGTTGTGGGAGCCATCAGCTCCTGCTGCTGTCAATCAAATCCTGTAGGCAGAGAGCAGGGGGCAATGCTGAACTTTACTATGTGTGTCAATAGACACACGCAGCCCAACTCAGGACTGAGCCCACAGGTGTGCCCCCTTAGCAAGTGCCTTGCTATAGGGGTACACACCGAAGAGATAGAGCCAAGAGGCTGGGGACCCAAGAAGGTTCAGGACCACCCAGTGCAAAACCATTGCACACAGCAGGTAATTATAACATGATCTAATTCAGAGGAAGGCAGGACAGTGCTGGGTCAGCAATGCCCTGCTCCAAGATGGTTATATAGCATGAAGAGAAAATTGCAGAGATGTCTGAGATAATTTAGCAGGCTTTTTTCTTAAACCACAATATAGAGTGCTCTTATGAAGCAATCTGACATTGAAAGCTAGTGACTGCAGCGCAAACACCAAATGGAAACCACACAATTGCTCACACCAAGAACCCTGGCAGAAACAAACTGCTAATGCATCTTCATTTTAGAACAGCTCATTGGATCTAAGGTTTAGGAGTTAGGTTTAAGAGTTTTATTCTGTTGATGGGATGGCCAGTTTTTCTGACATTTTCAAGTGTAAATTTCCAATATTTTAGCAATCTGGCATAAAGACACTAATACAATCCTAGGGTATCAGTATCCTTAGATACATTCTTCCATACACTTTAGGAAACCTCTGCCATATTTGCCATTTTTTGCCTAATTTAAAAGGTTACAGTAACTACCTCACTAGCATTCCTAGATGTCTAAAGGCATTTCCACTAAAACACCAAAGTTTATATTTTACATAGGAAGGTCACTTTATCTTTATCAACAATACCTATAATAACAAACCAATTCATCTTTTAATATTTAAAGGAACAATAAACTGAGAGACTGAATGGACAAATAAAAGATTTATTTCATAGAAATGGGATAAATCGTTATATGTACTCTTACATGAGAATTACACTGTGATCTTCCTACGGTCTAAAGAGTAACAAAAGCATATTTCTAAAACAGTCAATATGACTAATCAAACATCACTGCAGGCAAATCAATCTTTATAATGTCATCAAGTTGTTTGCAGTTCTTAACTTCTAAACTTTAAAGACACAAATCCATTGAGGTTCAGCTCTGTTGAAAAAGCATAGTGCTGTTAGAATCATAGAAGGCGTTTACACCTCTTCACCATCCCATGTTCATTATGAAGTATCCATGAAAGAGAGACAGTCCACAAGTCAGCATCTACTGCTGGGGTGTCTTATTGGAAATCATAGTAAGCTCCAAAAACACAGTGTCATTGAAGAACCTTGTAATAATGCTTATTTTAAATATTAATGACAATGTGACATCATAGATCAATTTTTAAACTTGTAAGCATTCAGAAAATTAAAACTGACAAAAAAAATATTATTCCACTTTATGTAGGTCAGCACAAAGATCAAAACAAAACTCTTTTGAGCATCTCACATCTGTCTATCTGTGTGTCTTTCTTGTTATATTTAGTCAGCTGTGTACTCAATTTGATTATGTTCTTGGAAGGCTCATGAAAATATCATCTAAGCACCATTAATTTGATTAAATATAAATATAGAAAGCATTGAAAATGGTCCCACTCTTTCTAACTATCCTGTCAGTAGCAATCAAAGCTAAAAGTCATGCATGCTATCACGGCTGCAGTCATACATCTAAGCTTTGCTAATTCTGTTTGATTTGTCCCCTGTGAACCCATTGACATATCTACTTTTAATTTAAAGAGACATTTATAGCTTCCTGGGAAAATAAATATGTTCACAATGTATGAAGGACAGTATTTGGGGGGAAGTAGAATAGTTTAGATTAAAACAATGATGAGATCAAATAAAATCCTCCAGATTTTTGGTTCCTGAATGCATGTACACGTGTAAATGTAAATCAGAAAGAGAAGGTCTCATATTACAGTTTTGACCTGATTATTTGTTATTAAAATTATACCCAATTATTGCTAATGTGTTAATGTAACCTAAAATGGATTTAAATGTACCGCATTCCTGTGCAAATCACATGTGAATTCTGTGCGGTGCAATTTGAGCCATAAATTATGTATGGCTCAAGTCATACAACATCCGCACCAAAAAGGTGCAGAACCTTTTTTTTGGGTCCGCACTAGAATCAGATTGCATGGGTATTCACACCTATGCAATCCGATTCTGCGGACTGATTTCGGGATGTTGTTAACTTAACATACAGACCCGCAGCAGTTCGCATGAACGGGGTGTGATTCTGATGTGGTGTGGAATTCTCACAGAAAACGTTGCAAATTCCACACTGCATCAGTTTGAACCCAGGCTAAATGTACACCAATGTCACAACTAACATTATGAAGAAAAGGCAAACACATTTTTTGTGTATTTATCTATGTGACTGGTACTTTAAGGGTATTACCACCCATCTAATCTTTATGCTGGAAGTAAAACTAAACCCTTTGATCAGCTCAGACAAGAATTCCAACTACCCCCTACTGATTATTTTAAATATCTCCAATGCTCCTACCTCCTTCACTCCACTAATACACATAGTATCAACCTTTGTCTTAGGGCAGTGGTCTCCAAACTGAATCCAGAGGGGGAGGGGGGCAGATGTGGCCTTTTACTTGTTTTTATTTGGCCCTTTAAGCATTATTTAATCCACTGATACCAGCAATGGGGCATAATTCCCCCCACTGACACCAACGAAGGGGCACAAGTCCTTCCAATGACACCAACGATGGGGCACAATTTTTTCCAATTCCTCCAACAATGGGGTCCAATGAAACAAATGATGGGGCACATTTCTTCTCACTGAAATAAAAGATGGGGCATTGTTTTTTCCCACTGACATTGGATCAATTTTTACTCCTAATGCCCACAAGTCTTCCCCCTAAAATCAAAAGGACAGTAACCTGGAGCTTTGTTTAGAAAGTTTGGAGACTCCTGCCCTAGGATATGGAGATATTACACTACCCATCCATGCATCTCTAAAGATATATCTATCTTCTATAATATATTTCAGGATACATTTTCTTTCTTTAAAACCCCACCCTACCTGAAATGGGAAACTGATTTATGTTTATCCTATACAAATACACAATAGCGACAATTATTTAAAGCAATATACAAAGCCTCTAACTGTGTTAACCACTGGGAATTTTCCCCAAAAAATTGCTCTGCGATGGTATATTTCACTGTGTTGAAAATCTACATTTTTGAAATCCCATTCTCACTTTGTTGGAGGGGATGTGAGTCTATGGGCTATTTATTGCATATCCTCTGGTTGGTCTTGTAAACATCTCACTAGCTTCTGGAAAAAACTTTTTTCAATGCATCTTGGACATATCAGGACTTACTTCCCCAACTTCAGGTCTAGCAATCTTGAACTTAGGTAATGATATATTTCCATTGGCGCAAAATTGTGACACCCATGTTGATAGAGGCTCGATTGCTGATGTTTGAACTTTTATTTTTACTTCTGAATGTTTTACATGCCCTGTGGGGCATTACTTCATTTTGTACATGCTTTGTACAATTTTATTTTTGTACTTACCTTACTCCTGTCTTATACTCATGGTGCCTAAGCGAGGGTGATATCATGGCCCTTCCAGCTATATCCTGGGGATTACATAGCAGCCCATATCCCATGATGCTCTTGTAATGGACTGGAGTAACTTCTCATAATATCTGTGCTGCTCTGCATTGCCCAGGAAACTTTCTGGAAAAACGTTGACATCATGCCCAGCAAATTGGAAGTTGGAGGTAAGGTAAGTATAAAATTGTACCTTTTTTCTTCACCAGCAAATTTTGACCCTACTATAGATAGTTGATTTATTTGGAGGAATGGCCCAGACAGTATATCCAGACCTTCCCTTGTTTCATTAAAATAATTGCTTGACTAAAGGTTTGCAATACACACATGCTTGCTTAAAATATATAAAATCATGCTTCTAACATCATCCATCCCCATTCAGTCCCTGGCTGGATATCCCCCAGTCATGTAAAAGAGGCAGCAGGGATAATTTAAAAAAATGCAGTGGTTTTACCCCATAATTCACAACAGGGCCTTATATGAGCATGCAGGAAAGGGGGCATAAGAATGCATTTCCTTTTAAACCATACCAGGCCACCAACATGTGGGGATAGCTTGCCAGAGAGTGCAGAAGGGGGGCATGCTTTTTTACTTAATTTTTGTGGGGGTTCTCCCTTAAAATCCATACCAGACCCCAATGACCTTTCATATGTATTGTGCTATAACACTGCTATGGGTACAGTGACATTATTATGTATTGGAAATTGTAGTAACCAATGATCCATATATAAATAATACACTAGATTTGATTTACGAAAACTGGAGAGTGCAAAATCTGGCACGGCTCGGCATAGAAAGCCATCAGCTTCCAGTTTTTTTGTCAAAGCCAAATTGAAGTTATGGTCTCATGAGAAGTTGATGGACCAAATGCCACAAAACTGATGACACATATGTCTGACTAAATATACCTCACATTAGGGCTCTTGTATATTTGCTGAGTCATGTTCACAGGTTGTGAAGGCTGAAATATTAGATTTTATCAATCTTTTATTGGGATGGCAGATTATTTTGACCCAGGAATTAAAGAAGATTTCATCTGTACATGTAATGTTTTACAATGACTTTGACTACGAGGAGTAATAGTCAGTTGTTTAGTAAGTGGTTATAAACTTTATGGGTCGCCTAGATATTTAGATTAACCACATGCCGCCCAGCCACTGTACATATACGGCAGCAGGGAGGCACTCACAGGCAAAACCACGTTTTAAAACGTGTGTTTTGTAAACAAATAGGGGGCGCGCACGAGGCGCGCTGCTGCCCTATTTGTCCTGTGGATCACCGCCGCAGATGTCAGTTGCCGGGTCACAGCTGCTCATTTGCGGCTATGTCCCGGCGATCGGCGATAAACGGTGACAGAGAGCACAGCTGCAGTAGCTCTGCTGTCTGTCACCTCTCTGTCAGTTCAAGGATGAGCTGATCGAGAAAGAATAGTTTCACTTTCTCGATCAGCCTTGCCCCGCCCAGTACACACCCCCTCCCCCTAGTAAAACACTCCCCTCACTCCTATAACCCTTCCCTGCTAAATAAAGTTAACCCCTTCCTCCCCATTGCCATTAGTACAGTGTCAGTTTTTTTTTTTTTGCACTGATCACTGTATTAGTGTTTTTGGGGATGTCAGTGACCCCAAGTCAGTACCCCCCAATGTCAGAATGTCCACCGCAGTCCTGCAGTCCCACAATAAGTCGCTGGTCGCTGCCATAAGTCCCTGATCGCCGCCATAATTTGCTGATCACCGCCATTATTAGTATAAAAAAAAACCCTAAAAATCCCAGTATCTTTCCCGCCATTTGTAAACGCTATAACTTTCACGTAAACCAATTAATTTACATGTATTGGGTTTTTTTTTTAGCAAAGACATGTCATAGAATGCATTTTGGCAGAAATTTATGACTAAATTTGATTTTTGCATTTTTTTTTTACTGGACATGTTTTATAGCAAAAAGTCCAAAATATAGTTTTTTTTTCCTCAAAATTGTCAGCCTTTTTTTTTTATAGCTCAAAAAATAAAAACCGCACAGGCGATCAAATACCACTGAAAGAAAGCTCAATTTGTGGGGAAAAAAAGGATGTAAATTTCATTTATGGACCATATTGCATGACCGCGCAATTGTCCGTTAAACTAGCGCAGCGCTGTATAGCAGAAAAATGGCGTAAATTGCAGCATTTATACCATAGTTTGTAGACGCTATAACTTCCACACAAAGCAATCAATATACACTTATTGGGATTTTTTTTTACCAAAAACATGTAGCAGAATACATTTTGGCCTAAATTTATAACCAAATTTGAGTTTACTATATATTTTTTATAGCTGAAAATAAAAAATATTGTTTTTCTTCAAAATTTTTGGCATTTTTTTGTTTATAGCGTGAAAAATAAAAAGCGCACAGGTGATCAAATTACACCGAAAGAAAGCTCTATTTGTGTGAAAAAAAGGACATAAATTTTGTTTGGGTGCAGCATTGCATGACCGCGCAATTATCAGTTGAATTAGTGCAGCGCCAAGTAGCAAAAAGAGGCCTGGTCATTAAGGGGGGTAAATCCTCAGGAGCTCAAGTTGTTAATACATTTTTCCTGGGTTGGAACAAACAAATAGTTGAATATCAATATTTGGTAACAATGCTTCTGTATTAATTTGGTAATTTTAGATGCAGTTTGTGATTACGTACATATTGGATATACTATGTTTATACATAGTACACATACATATTTGATAATTTATTACTGTAAATCAGGATCATGTGGTTTTTTTCAAAGGTTTTAAAGAATTAAGTCTTCATGAAAAAAAGTTTTTTTTTTAAATCTGTGCTATATATGTGTTTATTTTTTTAATAGAATGTTGATATTCCTACCTATGTGCAATGCAACTATGGGAAGAGACCTTAAAATAATGTAATTATTTCCATACCATGATATGTAGTAGTCTGTGCTCAGCAATTTGAGTCTACTGTTTAGACAGTGGGGAAATGTGCCTTTGAAGGATTGCATGTGTATAAAGCTCAGCTTACAAGAGTATCCATTCCACTCAAACCAGCAGGACTGTATTCTGCATTATGCTAAGCATGTGTGAATGATGATACCCTTTTGTGAAAGCTCTGTCCCTTGTGTTATGTAATTATATTAGGAAAAATATAAGCAGCAATGAAACAGAATGTAAGATATGAACAGTAACAAGTGCTTTATTTTTTAACTACTTGCCCTCCAGAAGATTTACCCCCCATTCCGACAGGGCCTTTTTTTGTGATACAGTGCTGTGTTACTTTAACTGACAATTGCGTGGTCATGCAACACTGCACCCAAATGAAATGTATATAATTTATTCACCACAAATAGAGCTTTCTTTTGGTGGTATTTGATCACATGTGCGTTTTTCGTTTTTTGCGCTATAAACAAAAAAAGACTGACAATTTTGAGAAAAAAGCAATATTTGTGACTTTTTGTTATTAAACATGTCCAGTAAAAAAATTTAAAAAAACAAAAAAAGACAAAATGTGCTATGTCTACATGTCTTTGCTTAAAAAAAAATCCCAATATGTGTAAATTAATTGGTTTACATAAAAGTTATAACTAGAGATGAGCGAATCGAACCTGGCGAAGTGGAATTCGTTTCGAATATCAGGAAAAATTCGATTCGCATCGAATCCGAATTTTAGCAAACTTCGGGTGCACGAATCGAATTTTTCCCGATCAGCCGGCAAAAGTGTCACTGCAGAGAGCTCCGCTATTTCTGACAGTTCTGACAGTTCATTTACAGCGGTTGAAACATTGTATCTATTTGTTTCCATTTAGGATACAGATGTTTTTATTCGGAAATAAATAGATACAATGTTTCAACCGCTGTAAATGTGGAGGAACTGTCAGAGAACTGTCAGAAATAGCGGAGCTCTCTGCAGATACACTTTTTGCTGTACTGGAATACTTCTTCTTTTCATTCTTCTTCTTCTTCTTTTCATTCTTCTTTTCATTCTTCTTCTTCTTTTCATTCTTCTTCTTCTTCTTTTCATTCTTCTTTTCATTCTTCTTTTTCTTCTTTTCATTCTTCTTTTTCTTCTTTTCATTCTTCTTCTTCTTCTTTTCATTCTTCTTCTTCTTCTTTTCATTCTTCTTCTTCTTCTTTTCATTCTTCTTTTCATTCTTCTTTTCATTCTTCTTCTTTTCATTCTTCTTTTCATTCTTCTTCTTTTCATTCTTCTTCTTTTCATTCTTCTTTTCATTCTTTTCATTCTTCTTTTCATTCTTCTTTTCATTCTTCTTTTCATTTTTCTTCTCATTCTTCTTCTCATTCTTCTTCTCATTCTTCTTCTTCTTCTTTTCATTCTTCTCATTCTTCTTCTTCTTTTCATTCTTCTTCTTCTTCTTCTTTTCATTCTTCTTTTCATTCTTCTTCTTTTCATTCTTCTTTTCATTCTTCTTCTTCTTCTTTTCATTCTTTTTCTTCTTCTTTTCATTCTTCTTCTGCTTCTTTTCATTCTTCTTCTTCTTCTTTTCATTCTTCTTTTCATTCTTCTCATTCTTCTTTTCATTCTTCTTTTAATTCTTCTTCTCATTCTTCTTTTCATTCTTCTTCTTCTTCTTCTTTTCATTCTTCTTCTTTTAATTCTTCTTCTTCTTCTTCTTTTCATTCTTCTTTTCATTCTTCTTCTTCTTCTTTTCATTCTTCTTCTTCTTTTCATTCTTCTTTTCATTCTTCTTCTTCTTCGTCGTGCCCCGTGACTGCCCAAATGAGTGAAGTGTGCGGTGATTCTAAGATCGACGGCACTCATCTGCATGTCATACTGACTGACAGTATTATTTCTCTTCCCCAGCAGACTCCAAGGGCATTTAAATTAAAGGTACAGTGTTCTGCACTAATATAAAGGCTCTCTGAAGCCTAGAAACCCTTTTAATAAGTTAAATTCGTGGCGAATAAATTCGCATTGAATCTAATTTCTCCCGCAAATTCGGCAAATCAGCCGAATCGAATTTTTGAATAATTCGCTCATCTCTAGTTATAACATTTAAAAAATTGTTATATCTACTGGAATTGTTTTTTTACTAGTAATGGTGGGGATCAGCGACTTATAGCAGGACTGCGGTACTGCAGCGGGCATTCTGACACGGGGGAAACTGATTTGGTGTCACTAACATCCCCAGTGACACCAATACAGTGATCAGTGCTAATAAAAAGCACTGACAATATACTAATGGCACTGGGCAGGAAGGGGTTAACATATGGGGGGCGATCAAAGGGTTAACTGTGTGCTGTGTTACTATGTGGGCTGTGTCTGTGTTTCACTGTAAGCACACTGCTTTGTATGGCCCTGCTATGCAGAGCCATGCAAAGCAGTGTGCAGGAGTTGACAGGGGAGAGATCTGTGTTGTTTATACACAGGTCTCACCCCCGTTGGAGATACTTGGCGATCACCCGGAGTCTGTGAGTAATCACTGGCCAGGACCCAGTGATTGACAGCTAAGGCCACAAATGGTGGCATGAGTAGGGTGTGCGTCCCTTAACCAGAACTTCAAAATCACGTATATATACATGATTTTGTGCACTCGTGACACCCTGTAGCAGTATTTCTGCTATAGGGAGGTGTGGATCTTGTGATACAAGGGGCTTTAGTGAACTAATTGTCATTCAGTTTACAGGTACCTTAATTACATGTAATTCCAGTCCAGTTATAGTACATGTAATGACAGCCCTTTTATTTATTTATTAGAAAATTTAAGAAAGTAGCATGCATCTGGACATGAAATTGGGAAATTAAAAATTGCAAACTGGAATAAGTGAGCAAATAGGTAAAGTCACAGTAAAGTAACAAGTCTTTATCTGCTTAGTCATTCTGGGTCAGTAAAGCCTAGTACACATGATGAGAAAATCTAATGAAAAATATACAGCTTTCAAAGTGATCGTACGTCATCGTTAGTACACAGCTTTCATCCAAAATGATTTGAAGGGACAAACACAACATTTTTTTTTCCATACAATACCAGATCATGTGAGTTTTGTTTAATCAGTACAGTATTTATCTGAAATAAATCAGAAGAGCAAGACCATGCATGCTCAGAAATGAAAAAAACACATTACAATATAATACAACACATTACATCACATCCAAAGTTGTGTTCTGTCATACAAGAATTTTTGTAAGTTTGGTAACTTCATTTTTGATATGCGACTAGCATGCAAAAACAAAATGGACAATCATTTGTCTGATATTTTCATCGTATGTACCCGGCTTAACTCAAATCTCTTAAGTTAGAGGATCACCCTGACATCAGTCAACTAGTATTTTCAGTAACAACAGCAGTTGCAGTGCAGCCTCAATTGCAGTTGCAGCCTCAATATCTCTTGAATAACAGGTTTACTTTAAATGTTTTAACGTCTGATTTAATAATATTTTTCATTATTGCACTGATGTTATTTAAGTTTTAAGAAAAGTTATGCTTGTAGGAGTTGTAAACAGCAGTAATAACTTTTCAAGGACATGTATACAGTGATTAAAGTAAGTACCGCACATACAGTACTTTGAACGTCATATGGATTCTACGCACATTCCTCGATGTGTACAACTAAGAATCTAACTTTTAATAATTTTTTTCAGAAGTCAGCTTTAGAGTAAGTTTCTATTGTAACATGCAGGTCAGAGTGCTGGGTGTTTTTGCATTTATAGTGAATTTTCCACCTGTGCACCTTGTTCTCTTATAAATTGTATGAGTGGCATCTCTCACTTTCTATTTATATTGTGAAAGTATGCAAAATTATTCTTGCTTAGCAAAATATATGCAAGTTGATTTACTAAAGGGGTTGAGTGTTCACTTTTTTTCATTGCTTAATTTAATAAGTCAAAAGGCAAGTAACAAACATTAGGCTACAGCATTTGGCCAAATGCCTGAGATTTACATTCATATATCAAAAGACTGTGAAAAGACCACCTTTCAGCCAATAAGAGATATAAGGTAACAGTCACATGGTTGCATAAACAAAAGGTTGTAGAGAGAAAAAAGTGTTTCTCTAAATAATCAAGCAGATAGACAATCTTTTCATTCTTTTCAACAGCCATACAGTCAGATACAGGGGTGATGGCTAGCTATTTACTAAATTTCCTAGGAGAAGGGCAATTAACACGCCTGGTCAGCACAGTGGATGGAACATCAATTGGTGGATCATGGGCAAGTAATTTAGTTAAAGCCTAAGTGCAACCAAAATAAATAAAAAAAAACATAAAAACAATTCAGTAGGATGCTTCTTATGTTAGTTGTCAGCCTCCTCCACCATGCCTCCCACCCCTTAATCCTGCTACTCTAATCTTCTGGTGCAGTGTAGGTTAAAAGAATGTAGGGGATGTCACATGCTTTTATCAAGAGTGCCAGACTATTGATAGATCTTGTATGTCTCACAGAAGCTGCAGTAACAGCTTTTATGAATGGAGGAACTTGGAGGAAAGGGTGGACATAGTTAGGCACTCTTGATGTGACCCTGTGACAGCTCCTTCGTTCTATGAAACCCCTCCACACTTGAAGATTATGGTGGTGAGAGGCATGGATGGAGAAGGATTTCAACTAACAGAAGAGACATCAGCACAATGGACACATCTTACTGACTGTAAGTAATCTCCCTTGTGCTGATTTTTGTGTTTGTTAGGCTTTAGGTATCAATGAGTATGGTAAAAGCATCACACTATCATCCAATAAATATCAGCAAAATTTTTATAAAAGGATTACAATATATCAAAGAACTTGTGGAACTGATTTTCTTTGTTCAGGGAAGCCTTCATCCGTTCCATAAGGATATTGTATAGCAATTTTTCAATAAATAAAGAAACTGAAGGTTGATCAGGGTAGATCCACTTATGTAAAATAGTCTTTTGGCTACTAAGGAAAAGATAGTAACAAGTTGTTTAGAGCCCCTAGAGTTCCAGGAATATCTACTATGCCAAAAAAATGCCCAGTTAATGGTAGGTATTTAGCTAGATAAGAGGTGGCATACCATGCCACCGTAGTCCACAATTGCTTGATTATGGGACAGGCCCAAAATGCATGGTACAAATCTGCATCTTGAAATCCACATTTTAAACAACAAGAAGCTTAAACTCATAAGTTTATAGTAGCATGGAGATATGTTGTACAAGAATGATGAAAGAATCAGAACATAACATCTCGGTACGTCGTAGCTTTGATTGTTTTCAAGGATAATTATAGCAAATTCAGGGGTGCATCAGTATTTGGGGAAGAAAAAAGTGTGGGTCCATTCACTGAGGCCAGTCCCTGCTACTGCCAAGGCCTTCTATAAAAAGCATTAAAAAAAGCATCATTAAGGATTAGGGCATTGCAAAAGTGTTTTTAGCTGTCAACAGTCTGTAAATACATGGACAGTTTGAAGCAGTCATTGATTTTTACAGCTGTCCAAGAATGTCCATTATGGACCTAAAATGTCTCTAAAACACTGCACTGTAGCCAGGAGATACATGGGTCCACTCAATCGTCTAAATCCAGATGATTCTTTTTTTTTTCCTGCCACCATTGCAGTGCCATATTATGCATGCCACTGCCAGCTCCAGTGGTTGGTTTCTAGGGCCGTCTGGCATCCTAGCAACCAACCATGTGTTTTCTCCACCTCAAAAGACTCCAGACCTGTTGCCAGGCAGTGCCCTGATATAAGGTGGTGGCACTTTGGAGAGACTAATGTAAGGTTTTGGCACTCTGGGGACACTGAGATAAGGTAGTGGCACCTTGGGGTACTGATCTGATGTGGTGGCACTCTGGGGGAACTGACCTAAGGTGGTGGCACTCTGTGGGTACTAATGTAAGGTGGGGACACTGATGTAAGGTGGCGGCACTCTGTGGACACTCCATATGTTGTTCTCTTTGTTACTTACCCTCCTGCACTCTGTACATTATGTTGTACATAGACATGACCAAAGTGTTCATTATCTCAACATTTGCTGGTTCTATGAAGTTCTTTAAGTTAGGCTCAGTAAGACACAAATATACTTTTTGTGTGCATAAAAACATATGTAATGGTAAACTTTAATTTTAGAATGTCACCCTTTTTCCTAAGGTGCATTTGTGTGTTTGAGACTGTCAGCTTAGGCACTGTAGTTAGTACTTTGCGGGTATAAGGACTGTAGTATGTGTGTATTTTTTACAGCAAACACAGATTCTTTTTAAACCTTCTTTAAGAGCCTCCCAATGACCCAGCACATTATCCATTGTGGCATGAAATGCGAGCAACAGAACTTAATTTTCTATTCTGTCCCAGGGAGCCCCATATCTTTCATAATCCTAGTCTTGGTCACATTTTGTCACACTGTTTTGACCTTTTAATTGTAAAACCAGACTACTTGTTATGATTATTGGTAATGTTTACATATTATTTGTACTGTTTTTAAAGGGTAAGTTAACCTTTAGGAACATGTTACAAGTTATTTGTATTTAGGGTTTAACATGTAACATGTTCCTAAACCACCCCAACCCTCACCTACTAAGCCCGTCCCCCTCATGTCAGCTGGTTGGGGTTCTTTTCCCTTGCAGCCACTTTCACATTTAAAATTGGTGTGGCTGTGTGGGGCTTCACATGCACAGCCATGCAAAGATCTGTGAATGAATAAACTACAAGTCCTATCTTCTTCTGTGGCACACAGCTTGTAGTTCTCAGTGAACTAAGAGTGTGCTGATCAGAGCACTCATAGTCTGCTGAGACCCTTCCCCCAGATTTCTACCTGAAAGTCCATTTAGAAGTAGGGCAGAAAGCTGCAGAAAATGCCTTCAGGAGACTGACATTGCACACATGATCCACTGATTGCAGGTGCAATGCTTTTTAGGCTCCTGTGGGAAAAATAATAAATGCACATTTTTTTCCTGCAAAAATATCTCCATGTATTATTTTTTCCTTAAAGGTAGATTTAACCTTTATATATCAATTGTCTTCCGTTAAAACATAATTTTCTATCATGTTTCAGATGGCCAAAAAAAAGTGTTCCGTCAGTAAATTTCCAACGTTTTATCAGTAAAAAAAGTAATCGTGGGTTGGGAAGCCTGTGTCTTACTGATTTGACAAATCCTTTTGAAAAGATTTTTGACTATACAAGTGATATGGGATCTCACTTAAAAAAACCCCCAAAAAACCAACAACGGGACATTGGTTAGGACTAGAACTTTTTCCTGAACAACATTCAAAGAGTATGGTTGCTTAGTGATAGTATTCATTAATTTCTAAATATACTGAATACCATCATTATGCCATAGTTTAAGAATGGGTATTCTTATGAATTGTGCAAGATGAGGATTTTGCCAAAGTGGGTGGAAAAGTAGATTAAAGTGTTACTAAACCCAGGACCCTGCATTCACAATATCTGGTCTCCCACAGTACACAGAACATGGAAATGCAATAATTTTAGTAAATATAAACAGCTAAATACCTTTTCTCATCAGCAGTGTATAGCAGTCTTGTGACTTCTATCAGTGTCCAGCAGAGCACATGTTAAAGCTTGTAGGAAGAGTTTTAATTCTGCTCTATGAGGATGCAGAACCTCTGACCTTTGTCTGGACAGTGTTGATTGGCCTTGTACTGATCACATGCACTCTCCCAAGAAAAAAAAAAACCTCTCTAGCAATACACACCAAACTGAGCATGTGCAGAGTGACTCCACAGATATCTATTATCAGGAGATAAGAGGGGGGCATTGGAAGAAAGGGAGGATCAGAGAAGACAGGATCAAACAGTCTTTTTACACAATGCAGAGGATTAACCCCTTAGGTCTCACAGTGAGTATAACACACATGCTTTAATGCATATACAGACTGATTTTACTGTTGTGGGTTTAGTAACAATGTAATATACAAGAGAGGATTTAGAAGCATATCTGGAGGCAAAAGCTCCTTATGAAAGTGGAAGGCATATAATAGGTTAACATGAGGCAACAAGTTTTGGTCAAGACAAAAATCAGTATACATGGAGGAGCCACAAATCTAATCTCTCATATCTAGTAAGTGCAATTAAATTATACAATTCAAGGTCAATTAATTTGTTTTACATTTTATTCTTCGAGGACATGATTGAGTATTCACAGAGTCATTAAGTTTTGTGAACAGTTTTATTTTTCTGAATAAACATTCAGAAATAACCACTACAATGCCAGGTACTTTCCGGGGTACTTTCCATTGTAATATAAATTACAATTTCCCTTTTAAGACATCATGCTTTTTGTGTCCAATCTATAAAGGGATTTTGGTATTCTTCCCACATGGCTATTTCACTACTGTATGTTGCTTTGATCTCTGGAGAGATCTCCCTCCCGCTGTGTCTACATCACTAATACATAAGTTTGTGCTTTGACTTTACTTGCAATTCAGATATGATCTTTGCCATGGAGTACGTAACAACAAGCAGTTAATGAAATAAAATGTGTAACTTGGCTATCCACTTAAAAATAATATTGTTTATTTGTTCTTTTTCAGATAACACAGCTACAGTTCTGGCATTGCGAGATGGATATAGTTTACAAGAACATCCAATATATTACTTGACTGTTATAATAAGTGATAATGGAATTCCATCACTTAGCAGTACCACCACACTAACAATTCAAGTTTGTGATTGTGGTACTAAGAATGATAAAGAGTCTTGCAGAAAAAAGGGCTTTTTTTGGATCTTTTTAAATTCAGGTGCATTTATTGCAATCTCCATCTTTTCAATTGCACTTCTAGGTAAGCTGAAACACTCTTAGATGCAAATGTTATTCCTTGCATGTTTCCCACTGACACCATATGATATGAATTACATTTTGTTCTGCAAAACTGTGGGGCAAATTTATAACAGGTGGATGAGTATTGCCACTTTCACTTGCTCAGCTTTGTTAGCATTTAGTGCATATTATAATTAGTATAATAAATGTACTGTAATGCTGTACCCAATAAATGTCAATTAAAATTTAAGGGCCTATTTACACTTCTGCTTTGTGGTAATGCACACATTAAAATGCATTACATGTATTTCTGTGCTGCTGTGCCATTTGTTTTTAATGGCACTCCAGCACACTAAAGCAGCACAGCTACATTGCAGAATGCCACAACACATGGTAGTGGTGTGTGGCACATTGTCTTGAAAAAAATGGTGCATGTCTAATTTTGTACATGTTAGGGTGGGTTGGCAGCCCATTCACTTCCATGTGCTGCCTTAAAGCAAAAATGTTAACATGCATGCATTGATGCACCCAAATATGTAAAAAAAATGTCCTTATATGTATTTATCTTGGGACTGCACAGTCATTAATAATTGCGAAGAATGTGTCTTGTACCTGGTGGAGATCAAGCTGGAGAGGGGGGCTACTCTTGTACCTCTTGTCCAACACCCCTAGTTGCGATGACAGGAGGTGTGAGGACACAGAGTGGCACGAGGGCTGGTGTAGCAGACAGTGTTAGCTGGTGTTTACAGAAAGCAGATGACCATAGATCACCAGGCAGTAACCAGGAACTGAAACACCATGACAATTGATTGACAGAGAGGAGTGTAGCCAGGACACAAACCAGAAGGTCATCAACAGCCAGGCAGCGAGGTACCGGAACATTAGGCAGATGCATACATAAGCCCAGATTGGTACACAATCGGGCAATGAGGTACAGGAGTGCAAGATGGGGCAGCACAGTAGCTTAATCGTTAGCATTTCTGCCTGGCAGTACTAGGGTTGTTGGTTTAAATCCCAACCACAGCACCAGCTGCCTAGAGTTTGCATGTTCTCCCTGTGCCTGTGTGGGTTTCCTCCGGATACTCCAGTTTCCTCCCACACTCCAAAGACATGCTGGTCGGTTAATTGGATCCTGTCTAAATTGGCCCTAATACGTGTATGTATGAATGTAAGTTAGGGACCTAAGATTGTATGCCCCTTGAGGGTTAGGGACTGATGTGAATGTACAATATATATATATATGTAAAGCGCTGCATAAATTGACAGTGCTACATCTATGACCAGGAAGAATGATCAGTGCATACATTGGGAGGCTTGTTTACCTTAGTGACTTTTGAAATCATGTGTTTACTCCTTTAGAAAACTAACCTCATTTTTTTTATTCCATGACGTATCCATAGTCTGTGGATACAGATAGAATTGGGCTGGGCGGCACAGTGGCTTAATGGTTAGCATGTTTGCCTTGCAGTAAATGGGTCATGTGTTCAATTCCCAACCATGGCACCTCCTGCATGGAGTTTGCATGTTCTCCCTGTGCTTGCGTGGGATTCTTCTGGGTACTCCGGTTTCCTCCCACACTCCAAAGACATGCTGGTAGGTGAATTGATTCCTGTCCAAATTGGCCCTAATATGTGTATGTATGAATGTGAGTTAGGGACCTTAGATTGTATGCCCCTCTTGGGTTAGGGACTGATGTGAATGTATAATATATATGTAAAGCGCTGTGTAAATTGACAGCGCTATATAAGTACCTGAAAAAAAAGAAAATAAATTGTTCTAGGTGTATATTTGGTATACAATTGTCCAACAATAACTCCAAAGCAAGTCAATATTTATAGCATAATGTTGGACCTAAAGAAGACAGCAATACCTGTGATAACGCAAATCTATTTCCATTATGGTGCTGCGCTGGCACTAAATTACTTTGTGATTTTAAAAAGTATTATGTTCAACAACATTTCCCTGCCTCTGCATCATTGCTGCCTCAATCAATGATTTTTAATGCTGCCCACTACTACCAAATATTGTGGTACCAACTGTGGCACTTTTTCAATCCTCCTTCCCACTCTGGATGCAGCTGCATCTCTCATAAGCCACCATTGGGCAGTGACTTAAGAGAAAACAGACTGGTTGAATATAGGAGAGCCAATGCGTTTCGTATTAGAAGCTTTTAAAACATTAAAGCTCAACTGTACCTTCAGATTAAATAGGCTAAATTTATTACAGGTACATCAAAACAAAGTATGTAAAATCCTACAGTTCGTGTTCTTTGAAAATCAACCACAAACTAAGTAGAAAAGCCTGTGTCTTACAAGCAAGAGATGATCCAACACACCCCAAATAAGTCAGACCTATAGCACTGTGGTCAATAAAGCTTGGGCTCCTTTTACAACTCAGGATACAGCTTTTTTGAAAGAATACAAACTGTAAGACTTTGTCCATCTTGACTGTGCTTAGCATTTTTAAACTGAAAAGTTCTTAGGCTTTAACTAGATCATTGCTTGGGGGATAACAGTGGCACAGGGGCAGGGGTTATAAAGGGGGTGTCATACTTGGAGTACTTTACCAGGGCTAGTCATATTGTGGCAGGGGATCTGGCAAACTTCCCCTAGAGTCAACCCTGAGCAACAGCAATGGAGGTTCTTCAAACTGACAATTTTTTTTTTCGTCCAGGGTAATAAAATAGTATGTTGCTCACATTTAATGCACAGCAAAAAAAAAATGAAAAACAAAAACATGCCAAGTACTGTAAATGCAAATATGTATGTTTATTAGTTTTTGGAAAAGGGTACCAAAGGTGAATTCTTTTTTAAGAAACACAATCAAACAGTACAAATAAATATACAGTATATACAGTAATCTACTATTTTTGGAAGAGAGTGCCAAAGATAGATGGTTTTTTAGAAACACAGTCAAACAATACAAATGATTTACCATATAAGAGAGACAGAGCCATTATGGAGATGTTAATTTGTTTTTTTAATATACAAACTTGATCTTTCTCTTCTTGTGTATTTCAATAGCATTGGCTGTAATTGTTCACATAAAGTGCCAGAAAAATCCTGTACGTTTTACTGAGAAAGGAGAAGACTTAAAGGAAAATATTGTTAAGTATGATGATGAAGGTGGGGGAGAAGAAGATACAGAAGCATTTGATATTACAGGACTCAGACATCAAACAGTGATGAGAGAACATAAGAGAAAAAGGACTATAAGAACTGACATTCAAAGTATGTATAGGTTGTCCTTGGGACTTGGGCCTGATGTCACTATTTTTAGGGAATTCCTTTCAGAGAAGTTGGAAGAAGCAGATACAGACCCATATGGATTCCCACCTGACTCCATTCATACTTACGCCTACGAAGGCACAGGCTCCACAACAGGATCACTAAGCTCCTTGGAATCAATTGTACTGGATATTAATCAATGTTTGGAATATGATTAGGGCTGTGCTCATAAATAAGTTACATGTTCTAAAAAAAGGGATTCACATGGATAACAAGCTCTCTAAAGTTCAATAAGCAAGACTTCTGCACAAATTATTGTTCAGCCTCATTTACTAAAGGTTCAGGCCACCAATAATTGAAATAACATTTTTATTTTGGCTGATGCCAACAAGCAAGGTCATCGTCTTGATTCTTATACCTCTGGAGGACTTTAGTGGTGGAGATCCTATTACCAAAGATCAAAGTTTCACTCACCTTTATTAGCCACTGCAAGGGGGGGCCCACTCTAACAGCTTCTCCTTATATTAAACATAGTTAAAAGAACAATAATTATGCCTAACCTTTAAAAGCAGAATTTAAGATTAGTGAGAAATCCTTTGTTTGGTTAATAAAAATACTTTCAGCACAGAACCAATAGTTTTGCATGTGTATAAGATGCATGCATTTTTTTTTATTGCTGGATAATATGGAATAGGATTTATGCTTAAAGGGATTGGTATAATGTATATGGATAGAAGTTGTTATTCTATAATTATATTATGGAAAGCTATTTAACTTTTAATACCAAAGGTTTATAAAGCATCATACTTACAAATTGTTTTTTCATTCTGCACAAAAACGTAGGGGCACAAACAAACTGAACAAATATTTAGCATTATTTAGCGCTTTGCTAATTTCAGCTGGCAACCAAGGGACCTTTTTCTAAATGTGAAAATGAAATGTTGCATTTTTTTTTCAAAAAGATTGATTTTGATGGCTTACGACATATAATTAAAGACGTTAAATTTGTAGTTTTATTACAATTCTAAAAGTATCACATTTCTATTTGAAATGTTGATGGATTCAGTTCTTAATAAAAACATTTCTCATTATTTATAAAGATTGCAAGTGTAATTTCATCAGGTTGTAATTAAACACAGCTTCACCTTATTCGCTAACATTAACTTTACTAGATGAACAGCCTTTATTCCTTCAATGATTCAACCCCCTCAAATTCATTTTAATGAGAATTTTGTCACTGTTAGAGGAAGCAAGTAGAAATCTCTTTATCAGAGAAACAACATCAAAACAACTTGTGTGGAAATGTTAGAATCTCTGCAAGCATATTTATTTTTGTCTGTTTGACCCATGAACATTTCTCTTCACTTCCTGTTCCACTGGCAACATTGTTACAGTGACACAGACATCAATAAACATGACAGACATTCTAGCTTGTTCCCACTCTATCCAAGACTTTAACAAACATTTTTTCTCGAATTGTTCAGACACTGAGGTTAATGTTTAAATGGAATTGAATATGAATTTAACTTTAAAGCACTACTTACTTTTTCTTTCAGACCTGTAGTAGGGAAATTCCAATTATTCCTATTATATTCAATACTCCTGCATATAGTGAGTTAAATGGAATGTGCACAGGTCCCTTGGACAAAATGGACTTTCATGGAGGCAAGGAAAGAGTTTTTAGCTTTTTGTAGACTACAAGGCTCAGGTTTGAAATTACACAGGGCTAGTTGTCTTCCCTTTCTTCAGTGTGGAAGCTAGGAAGTAAGTTTGCATGGCTTGGGGGAGGGGGGGGGGGTGGCAACAATAAGGTGAACCTTTTTAATTTGTCCTGCTTGGACAAAGTACTGGTTTATTAGAAAATATACCTAAGTGCTTTGTTTTTATGTTTTACTGGATTTTCAAAAATACAAATCATGAATCAGGGAGTGAAGGCCCTGAAATAAAATCCAAGTAGTCTGTACAGAGATCTAAAGTATATACCAACATATAATGAACATTTACATACAGAAGAAGTATACAGAAATACATTATTAAACCAAACTATAATGGATATCAACATATTAATGCTATAAGAGTACTTTCAGGAATGGAAGCATTTGAAACAGTGACCAAGTGAGTTTCACTACTGTACTTTTGATAGTATAATCTACTGTAGGGGTCTCCAAACTTTGTAGAGGTCCAATTTACTGTCCTTTAGACCTTAGGGGGTCCATACTGTGACCAGTGAGAGTAGAAAGTATTGGTGCACATATGCAATGCCCCATCACTGGTTTGAATGGAAGCAATAGTGCCCTATTGTTGGTATTATTGGTTAGAATAGTGCCTCATGGGGGCTGTCAGTGGGAAGAATAGTGCCCTATCGATGGTGTCAGTTGATGAAATAGTGCCCCAAGGGCCAGATAAAGGCAAGCCAAGGGCCACATTCGGCCCTCGGGCCACATTGGACACCACCTATCTAAAGCATAAAACAAAATAGAAATATGATCAATGGTGAGTGCTCAGCTAGGTGGGATGTCTCAATGGGCTAACAAGTTTAGGGTGAGAGTCAAGGGGCTAGTCTAGATCTAAGACTTTAAGCCTTGACTTGGGAATTGAGAAGATCACATTTCAAATACCACTCAGTATAATAAAAAGGTCACATGTTAGAAAAAAGTTCCTCTTGAGAAAACATGTAGTCATAAAATTTTTGCCATCTAGTAAAGGAGCACCGGTGTATAACTTTTGTACTATGGTGTCTGTAGATAACATAATGACAGTAAAGTCTGTTTCACAGCAGAAAGACTAGGAGGATAAGGATAAATCCAGTTGCACAGAATCATTCTACGAGCTACCAATAAGCATATATGAACCCATTGTGGGAGGGTTGATGGTACTGTCAACTGGGCCTAGGTAGCTGACATTTATTTTCTTGATGTCCACAATGGACACCATGGATTCTGGGATGAGAATGGATTGCTATAGCCAAGGGTTCTATCGCCAATGCAAAGAGCAGTGGGGAGAGTGCCGCATCGAATTGGGAACACAGAAGATCTGTAACCTCTAATAGAAACTTGAGCTGAGGGAGTATTATACAAGGACTGCAATAGTGTAAGAAACACAGGACCAAATCCGAAAGCTTGCAAAGTAGTAAACAAATATTCCCAGGTTAACCACTTGCCCGCCTGACCAGGCCATTTTTTGTGTTACGGCGCTGTGTTACTTTAACTGACAACTGCATGGTCATGCAACACTGCACTCAAATGAAATTTATGTCCTTTTTTTTGCCACAAATTGAGATTTCTTTTGGAGATATTTGATCACCTGTGCGGTTTTAATTTTTTGCACTAGAAAACAAAAGGCCTACAATTTTGAGAAAAAAAACTAAATTTTTGACTTTTTGCTATTAAACATGTCCAGTATAAAAAATGTAAAAATCACATTTCGTCATGAATTTATGCCAAAATGTTTTTCTGCTTCATGTCTTTGCTAAAAAAAAAAAATCCCAATACGTGTAAATTAATTGGTTTACGTGAAAGTTATAGCGTTTACAAATGGCGATATAGATACTGGAATTTTTTTTTTTATTATTTAGTAGTAATGGTGGCGATCAGTGACTTATAGCAGAACTGAGGGACTGTGGCAGGCATTCTGACACTGGGGGAACTGCCTTGGTGTCACTGACATCCCCAGTGACACCAATACAGTGATCAGTGCTAAACAAAAGCACTGACACTGTACTAATGGCACTGAGCAGGAAGGGGTTAATATGAGGAGCGATTAATGGATTAATTGTGTGCAGGGAGTGTTTTACATAGGGGGTGGTGTGTGGGCTTCACTGTAAGCACACTGCTCTGGAAGGCTGTGCTGCACACAGCCTTCCAGAGCAGTGTGCTTACAGTGATCCAGATCAGTGTGTCCGAGCCGACAGGGAGAAGTAAACAAAGCAGTCCTCCTTCCCCTCAGAGATGCTTGGTAATCACTGTCCAGGACCCAGTGATTGACAGCTATGGCTGGGAATGGCGGGTATGGCGCATGGAGCATGGCTCATATATATATACGTGATTTTGCGCACCCCTGTCGCCCTGTAGCAGTATATCTGCTATAGGGAAATCGGGAAAAGGTTAAACTATCAAAAGCTTTATGAAGGTCCAAAGAAAGAAGCAACAACTCCCAAGAGAGAAGGGCATCCCATTTCGAGCAGACAGCAGAAATTGAAGCGATGGACCGACGAATCTGATCCAACATTTGGCAACCAGATATGAAACCTGTTTGGTCTTTGTGAACATACTGCACCAAAAAGGAATTAAGACGCAGAGCCAAAATTTTAATCAGGTTTAGGAATGACGCTAATATATGCTTTGTTTTCATCTGAAAGGATCACACCGTCCTCCCTCAAAGAATTGAAGTAAAGGGCCATATGGGGGAGAAGTTGTTCAGAAAAGGTTTTATAGTAAAAATTCTGTAAACGGTTGGAGCCCGGAGATTTATGTGATGTTAGCATCTTAATAACTTTGCTAAGCTCCTCACTAGTGATAGCTTGTTCCATAAGTTCTCTGTGGGCCTCGGCAAGGGGTGGAAGCCTCAAGGACCACAAAAAATCTTGAAGCAGACAAGGCTCAACAGGCTGGGGTTGACTGTATAAAGTAGGATAGAAATTATGAAATCTTCTGAAGATCCTGTGAGATATGACCCCCCGAAAGCCTAAGCTTAGGAAGCACCAAATAGGTATGTTTGGGTGAAAGTTTAAGCACTAAGAGAGAACTTGGTTTGTTTTGCCATTTATGGTTCATCCAGCGTAGCTGTTTTTCAGCTTTCGTGGTAAGACAAAGATTACGTTTTAAATGAGCTTGCTGCACCTTAAGTAACAAGTCCGGGGCAATTTTGTGTTGGGCTATTAAATCCTCATACTCCTTAGTTTTGGCAGAAGTCAACTCTTCACGGGAACATTTAAGTCTAGAGGATAGTTGGATAAAAAAACCTCTGATAGACGCTTTATGAGCTGCCCAGTTAATAGCAGGGGTCGTATCTTCCACTTTATTAATGGTAAAGTAAGAGTTCCACTACTTTGAGGTGGATAGACTCATTGCTAAGAAGGGACTCATTCAATTGCCAGTGTGGTTTGGCCAGGTTGATAGTTAAATTAGAAAGTGTTAGTATCACAGGGTCATGGTCTGACCAGGGTGTTGATACAATTTTAGCTGAACGTAATTTGGACAGCATCTCTTTAGGAAGAAAGATGTGATCTATACGTGAATAACAATTGTGAGCTCTAGAAAAATGAGAATAGTCTCTAGAAGTAGGATTGGCCTCTCTCCATGCATCTATCAAGCTATAGTGATACAAAAGTTATGCAAATTTGTGACTTTGTTTGGGAGAGGATTTAAGTTTGGCTGCATGCGATTTATCAAGCGTTTGTATAAGGCTAAATTTGAATCCCCTCCCAAAATGACATCACCTTCCAATTCAGGAGATAAAGATTGAAACGGATCAAAAAAAGGCTACCTGATTCACGTTATGGGTGTAATAAATTAGAAAAGTCACTAGATTTCCTCCTAAATGGCCTTTGACTAATAGAAATTGCCCTTCATTGTCTCGTATCACTTTAGTTCCTGTAAATGACAGCCATCAAGCTTGACAGAGTGCTACCCCTCATTTTTTGTCAGAGGCATTAGCAAAAAAGCATACAGGGAAGTATATATAGAATAGAATATACCTAGGTGTAAAAGAGGAGGCAAAATGGGTTTCCTCTAGACCAATTATATTAGCTCCAAGGGACT
Organism: Staurois parvus; assembly: GCF_062004578.1. Lineage (NCBI taxonomy): Eukaryota > Metazoa > Chordata > Amphibia > Anura > Ranidae > Staurois > Staurois parvus. The sequence goes on along the minus strand of NW_028317893.1, from coordinate 10,927,139 downwards.
TATAACGAGGAAAAAACCTGGAGGCGCTTAAAGGGGGAGCCCAACCCTTGCACGTTATGGGAAAGCAAGGGGATAGTGCCACTATTAAATCTTAAAGTAGACATTGAAAAAAATCAAAGCAGCTATAGTGAGACCCATGCATCCACCAATGTGGGATAACGAGTATCCAAGACCTAATAGAAGAACCCAGGATGACCCTCAAATAGAAACAGTGAACAAAAGTAAGGAAGAAAAAGATAGAAAGAAAAAGAGACAAAAGATGCTGAGCCCAAGAAATGGCCAGCATCAAACCAGGTGGCAGAATAACAATATGCAACATAAAACAGTAAAGTAACAGGTATCCCAGACACAAGGTCAAGGAACGGAAGAGTCTCCGTCAAAGTGAAGCAGTGGGGAGAGTCTTTCGATTAGGGAGAGCACATAGACATTTCCCGGCATCATGGGGTCTATATCCGACATATACATTAAAGGTTCCCAACACTAAAACGAAAACTAATGTATCCAGCATATAAACAGTCAAGCCAATAAACAGTTATAGGTCAATATGACTATAGTGCAAAACATATACAAAAACAACTCAAAAACGAAGGCAGAGGCCAATGCCCCAGAAAGGGACCATGGAGAGGTCCCCGCCAAACAGAAAATCAATTAGTAACCAGCAGAGTCCTTAGGGAACTTGATGTGGGGTAGCAGGTTTCTTCTTCCTGTGAGAGGAGGACCACAGAGGCGAAAGTGGGGGAGAAGAGCTGTCAGCTTTGGGTTGATTCTTCAAGGAGGGGCTAAGGGAAATAAACCTAAGTTCAGCAAAATTTTCTTCCCTTTGGGGAATGTAGAACAGGAGTAGGATTTGCCATTGTAAGAAAATTGTAGGCGAAATGGATAGTTCCATCTATAGCGAATGTCTCTTTGGATCGGAGGTGAAAGCAATGGTTTGAACTCCTTCCATTTTTGAATAGTAGCTTGAAAAATATATCCATCGACTTCCAAATCTGTATGTTCCCTGGTATAACGCATCGCCGCCTCCTTAATTCTTAAAAAATGAGGTTTAACGATAACATCCTGAGGAGGCCCATCTGGTTTTAAGGGGACCAGAGCTCTATGGAAACGGTCTATTTCATGTGCATATCACCAGCATTCGGCACTGCTGATTGCATAAGGGAGTGGCAACTGAAGCGATATTAACCATCTCTGGAAGACCACTAATCCGGAAATTGTACTTGTGGGCATGGTTCTCAAGATCATCTATTTTAGTATAAGCTTATCTAGGCGATCTTTTAGGTCAGCAAGCCAATCTCCCTAAAATCCTGTTTCAGGTCAGAGGCCAATTTAGTGGTACCTTTTTCCAATTCTCTCTGAAGCAAATCAGCAAAACTAGCAATAGGAACTGAATCCCCTGAATAATGTGGGGGCACAGATGGATAAGCTGGAGAGTCCAATAATCAGGAGCTGGATCATGGCCAATAGAGTCTCCAACTGAACTGAGGTAAGTTTAGGTAAATGTACTCTGGCCAGTAGGGCATTAGCCTTCACTTGATCAATAGGAACCTCTGAATAGAGAGATTTGTAATAATCAGTAAGCAGTTTACTCTCTTCCTCAGGAGTGGTAGCAAGAGAGCCAGCAGGGTATTTTAGAGTATAGATGTAGGTTGCTTGTCTAGGGCACGAACAGAGTTTAGCTAAAAGTTTGCCCACTTTATTACCAAATCCGTGGAAGCGTTAAGAGGAGTAGGACAGTTTAGCTGCTCCCTGCTGTTCTGCACATGAGTCAAAGTTATGTTTGCCATGCTGCCAAGCTTTGCTTGGTGGCCAGGGTGCTTGACTGTAATAAAGCCCCATGTGTCACACAGAGTGTTTCACTAGCTTGCTGGAATTGTCATTGGGAATGCTTTTTAAATTGAGAAGTATAAGAAATAATCTTACCCCTGAGGAAGGCTTTGCCTACTTCCCAGAAAAGATTGGGATCAGTAAGGTGGGCTCCATTGGTAGCGGCATACTCCACTCACACTGTATATATCGTGAGATGAAAATCCTCCTTAATAGGTAGGAAGGAAGGAAAACACCAGTTATGTATGGGAGTAGAAGATTTGAATCTAGATAGTTCAACTAGAATGGGCTATGGAATAAAATCATAATATCCCCTATTCCGGTAGTATGAAGACAGTATATGAGCACCGGAGATGTAAAAAAATAGTCTATGCATGAGAATAAGTTATTTGCATGCGTTTATTAGGAGAATAAAGCCCCTTAACATTCCAGAATGACTTTCAGGTGATTTCCAGCGGCTGGAGGAACTATGTCTGCCATACATATTATTTATAATCTGTATAAGGAAGGTTGTGCCCCCTGGAGGGCATTGCCCCCCACCCCACTGTGGACCATCACCATGTTAATAAAAACTAGAGAGTATGGATACAATATAAGTAAACATCCTAAACCACAAAATTCTTAAAACAAAGTGGAATAACTACCAATCAGTCAACACTGACTCCACATCTTTCCACCAGAGACAATCCGCATAGAGCTCACCCCAGTGAGTTACTCCTCAAGCAGGGATCTGCGATGCTCTGGTGGGGAATGAAGGAGAGGAAGGTGGTGGGAGGAAAAAGAAAAGTAAAGAACTGGTCATCAGTTGGTAGCTCTAACAAGCCCAGAGGGCTCATAGAAAATAGAAAACTATAAATCTCACGGAAAATTAACCAGTATCAATTAGGCAAAGAAAGAGAATCCCCAAGGGACTCTGGAAAGGCTGAATTAGTGTATACAGTTCAGCGAACCTTAGACCATCCATCCTGATGAGCAAAGTGAATCTTCTTTTTTTTTTTTTTTGTTTCCATAATAAATGTTTATTTGGTTTTACAAATATAGTTACAACAAAAAAACAAAAATAGGACAGTGAAAAGCTACAAAATATCACAGTATAGGTGCTGCGTTAAAGTTTAACAAAGAGAAAAAAGGAAATATTGAATAATTCCTAACAATCTTACTAGTTCCACAAAATAATCATTTTAGAGTATCCAAAAAAAAGGTTAAACATAATAATATCTTAGGCTACAGTTCTGAACCAGTCAGACCAGGGTTTCCAAGCTTTGTCAAATGTAGTAATTGTATCATTTAGGTAAGCTAAAGATTTCTCATAGATGAAGTGGGTCTGGACTAGCTCAATGACTTCTTTTAGAGAAGGGGCTAAGTTTTTTTTCCAGTGTCTAGTAATGGTAAGTCTTGATGCTAAGGCTGTTATCGGTATAAGAAGAGGACTTATTCATAGAGGATCTATAGGCATGGAGCTTAAGGGTTTCAAGGCTTTGATTGAGGCTCATAAAGTTGGTGTTGTTTTACTAGCGGGAATCCTTTGCCACGATCTCGCTAGTAGTGTGGCGCTTAAATCTGTAGTAGAGGCGAGAGTTTTTCAATGTCACCCCATTTTGTATCATCTTCCACTATAAACCAATGTTTAAGTTAGTCTAATAATAATGCTTTGTGATAGTCCCTAATGTCAACAAATCCCATTCCTCCTATTTTTTTGTCTTTGATTAATATATTATGTGAGCATCTAGGTCTCATATTTCCCCAGACCTATTTTTTAAGCATAGATTGTAGTTTTGTTAGATATGAATATTTAATAGGGATTGGAATTGATCTAAATAGATATAAAATCTGTGGCAATATGAACATTTTAAATGCAGCCAGTCTGCCAGACCAGGATAGTTCATGTTTAGCCATTTGATTAAGGTGGGTTTGAATTGTTTAAATTAATTTAGAATAATTGAGAGTTCCTAGGTCAAAGGTTTTGTTTGTCAACAATATTCTAAGATAAGGAATGGCTTCATTTTCCCAGATGTAGGGAAATTTGTTTTGGAGGTGCATTTTTAGAATGTGATCTACACCCAGATTTAGGATCATAGGTTTGGATGCATTTATTTTATAATATGAAATATTACTGAATTGTATGATAGTTTGTTGAATTGCTGCTAAAGAAGTAGAGGGATTAGTTAACATTAAAATGATGTCATCTGCAAAGAGCGTTATTTTGTGGTGGTTTTTACCATGAAAGCATGTATATCTGGATTGTTTCTTATAGTTTCAGCAAGAGGTTCAATTGATAGGTTAAAAATTAGTGGCAACAATGGGCATCCCTGCCTGGTACCATTCATAATTAAGAATGGTTTGGATAGCATACACATGAAAATACACATGTGCAATCGCAGCAAACAGATTTCTATCATTGTAATATTCTGTGAAGTTAAGAGGCACTACAAGATCCACCTCTGTACAAGTCCACCATCCAAAATTCCTCCCCGGACGGCAACCGCTGCTGAATGGTATCATTTTAAACAGCAGCACCATCCAGAGAAGGATCCTGAATAGCAGACCCACGCAGAGGCGGATCCCACAATTCACCACAACCTCAGAGACTATGGTTGCCGTGATTGCACTTGTTTTCTCAGCCACATCCAAAGCAACCCATAGATTAGTATTTTTTTTTTCATTCAACCAACAGATTGCCTTAGAAAAAAATTACCTGATTCCCCCATCTACACACTTGATGTAGATGGGAGAATTCTCCCCACTGAGCTACTTTGTTCTCTATTACACTGATCAGTGCTGCCAGCTATAGCCTGCAGCTCTGACTGAGCATGGAAAATCTGACAGGCTGGTTGTATAGGGATTGATCGGTAGATTGACATCTGAACAACCAGGCTGCCCATATATGAATCAAAATCTGTCCAGGTCCCTGCTGAACCAGCCAAACTTTGATCAATGCATGGCTGGCCTAAGGGTATGAGTGGTCAGATCAGATCTGCCTGTCATTTTTTCAGGCGGATCTGATTGGAATCTCTGGAGTCTGTGAGCAGGCAGTTGCAAAACAACATGTGTACTTCGACATACAATTACCTCTGAGTTTGTCTAAATCCCAAAAAAGTACATACTATTTGTGTCCATCTCCATTTTTTTCTGACCTATAAAGAGAAGATTGAAAGTAAAATTAGATATAAATTGACACATGTATGTTTGTATCCACCTGCTCATATACCTGTCACATTGGTCAGTTTTCCTCTGCTCACAAGCTGGAGGAAAGAAACCAGATTCATTCCATTCAGCTGCAAACCAGCATAAGATCTGATCATGGAACCTCTGCTGATTGCAAATGGAGGACGATCATCTAAAAGGGGCCTTAAGGTAAGCAATATCTTCTTTGGATGTTGGAACACAATGGGGCTAATTTACTAAAAGCTGTGCACAGTGGCCAATCAGCTTCTAACTTCAGCTTGTTCAATTAAGTTTTGGCCATAAAACCTGGGAGCTAATTGATTTCCATGCAGAGCCACACCAGATTCTGTTTTTTTTTCATTAATATTTTATTAGATTTTAAATTTCAACAAACTTCAAACCACGAAAATAAGTTATCATAACATTACATTTCATATATAGAAAAAAAAATTGTGTTTTCCTATTAAACATTCCCCAAGAAAACCAACCCCCCCCATCTCTCCCCCCTGCCCCACCCCCCTTCTTTTCCCTTAGCTCCCTGTTCCTCAACCTTCCTGAATACCCTCAGGATTTCTTTCTTCTTCTTCCTATCTTATTTTCCTCTTTTAATTATACAGGTCCTCTTGTATCCTCTTTCTCCCATTTCAGCATGTTTATTTGATCTCTTAAACTCATCCCATTTTTCCAACCTATCTCGGAATCTCTCCATTTTATCTTCTTCCATGTAGTAAAGTTCCTCCACTCTATACATATAATCCACCCTTCCTATCCAGTTTTTTATTTTTGGTACCTCTTGTTCCTGCCAAAATTTGGGTATCAATCCTTTTGCTGCATTTATAAGATAAAATATCACCAAATTTTTATATCTTTCTACTGTAAGCTCAGTTCTATGGAATAGGCATATCCCTTGATCTTTGATATCTACAGTCCCATGTGCTGATCTAAAAATTGTATTTTTTTTGTTGCTCATCAAATGATATTCCCAATTCCCTTTCCCATTTCTCCATATACAAGGGGGAAGTGACTTCCGCCATTACAGTAAGGATTTTATAAATTTGAGAAATGCCATGCTTCCATTCTCTATGTGTGCTAAGTAATTGTTCAAATGGGTTCATATCTACTTTTGTCCTTAAGGACCTAGGGAGCCTTGCCACAAAGTGTCTTAGTTGAAGATATCTAATCTAGAAAACAGCTCTTTCTTGTTTTTCAGCTCCTGAAAGGAGAAGAGTTCTTTATCATTCAGTATATCTTTAACTGTACATCTCCCTTTCCTATACAATTACCCAAAATACTTTCTTTCCCTAGTGGAAAGAAATCTGTAGCCACCATTGGCATCCATTTGTTTGTGAATTACATCCCAAATTCTTAATACATTTCGTGTGTAAGTGCTTGTGCTTTCTGCCAACCTACGATATTGATGTGGCAACCACACCAACCTACTCAATTGTGTCTCACTTAGTGTATTTTCTATAATTACCTATCTTTTCCCAAGTACATTATATGTCCAATCAAAAATATGTGATAATAATACTGAATAATAATACCTCTTAAAATCCGGTACACCTAAGCCCTCATTCTCCTTGTCTCTACACAGCACTTCATAATTTATTCTTGTTTTTTTATTCCCCCAAATATCTTGTTATCATTTTTTTAGTTATTTTAAAGTACATTCTCAGAAGCTGTACAGGCAACATGTGGAATTTATACAGGATTTTTGGAACGATTATCATTTTTAGCAAGTTTATTCGTCCTATCCAAGATAGGGATCCTACCACTAGTTTCCTTAATTCCTCCTTGATTTAGTTTATTAATGGGATATAGTTTGCTTTATATAGATTCTTTAAAGCAGAGTTCCACTCACTCTGTGAAAGAATAAAAGTCAGCAGCTACAAAAACTGTAGCTGCTGACTTTTAAAAAACAGCCACTCACCTGTCCCACGATCCCGAGTTGCCCCAACCACAGCCCGTTTCACTGGCCCTCCTGTATTCCAGGCACCAGCATCTTTAGTGTGGGTACCTGGCTGTGACAGCTTGCTGCTTCACAGATGGGTGCCCACTGCACATGTGCGAGTAGCGCTGTGCTTCCTGAATGGCCCTGTCATCTTCTGGGACCTGTCACGTGTCCCACAAGACTTTGGGGAGGGAGGGTAAGAGGACAACTTCTGTTTCTGGTCGCCTAGGAGATCGCAGTGGAAGTGGGAGCGGGTACCTGTCAAATTCAGGTACCTGTCCCCGCCCCCCCGCTCCCCAAAAGGTGCCAACCCTTAATAGGGAGCTGGGGGACCAATCTTTAAAGCGAAACTTCCCCTTTTGGGTGGAACTCCGCTTTAAGGATGCGGTTAATTTTATTCAAAGATATATTCTCTTTCCTTTCATAAGGAATTTCTCTTTGTAAAACTTTCTCCTCAGTTTTTGAAGCATTAATATTTAAAATCTCAGCTTTAGTCGGATTAATTTTTAGATTTGACAACTCTCCATAATCTTTTAATATTTTCATTAGATTGGGCAATGTTAGCCTGGGTTAACCACATAGAATAGCATGTCATCAGCATACGCTGCTACCTTATGCTCTGTCTGTTCTATCCAGATCCCTTTTATGTCTATGTTATTCCTCACTGTTGCTAAGAGAGATTCCAGAGATAATACAAACAATAAAGGCGAGATCGGACATCATTGCCTTGTCCTCTTAAAAAGATAAGCAAATTTGTGATAAAAATGCTTGTATGTTTTCTATAGAAGGTTGGAGAGTGGATTTGTCTTGATTTAGGTTATAAAGCAAAACGTACTAACTAGCAATTGAATTTGCTATTTCTTGAGGATTAGTGATTTGTTTTATCTTTTGGGTTGATAAGATACGGTATTTTAGTTCTAGTATGCAGGGATTTCATTTTATTCACTAGGTACAGTTGCAAGAAAAAGTATGTGAACCCCTTGGGATTACGTGGAGTTTTGCATGAATTGGGCATAAAATGTGCTCTGAACGTCATCTAAGTCACAACAATAGAAGAACACAGTCTGCTGAACATAATACTACACAAATATTAGGTGTTGCCATGGTTTAATTGCACATTACATGTAAATATTCACAGTGCAGGGAGGAAAAAGTATGTGAACCTTTGGACTTAATAACTGGTTGACCCTCCTTTGGCAGCAATAACCTCAACCAAACGTTTCCTGCAGTTGCAGATCAGACCTACACAACGATCTGGAGTAATTTTGGACCACTCCTCTTCACAAAACTGTTTCAGTGTAGCAAAATTCTTGGGATGTCTGGTGTGAATCGCTCTCTTAAGGTCATGCCACAGCATTTCAATCGGGTTGAGGTCAGGACTCTGACTGGGCCACTCCAGAAGGCGTATTCTGTGCTGTTGCAGCCATTGTTTTGTTGAATTACTTGTATGCTTTGGGTCATTGTCCTGTTGCATCACCCATCCTCTGCGGAGCTTCAGTTGGTTATACGTTTTCCTGCAAAATGTCTTGATAAACTCTGGAATTCATTTTCCCATCAATGACAACAATCCGTCCAGGCCATGATGCTCCCTCCGCCATGTTTTACAGTGGGGATGAGGTTTTGATGTTGGTGTGCTGTGATTTTTTTTCTCCCGTGTGTTCTTCCGAAACAACTCAATCTTGGTTTCATCTGTCCACAGTATATTTTGCCAGTAGTGCTGTGGAACATCCAGGTGCTCTTTTGCAAACTTCAAACGTGCTGCAATATTCTTTTTGGACAGCAATGGCTTCCTCCGTGGTGTCCTCCCATGTACTCCATTCTTGTTTAATCTTTTCCTTATTGTAGATGTGTCAACAAAAATGTTAGCATGTGCTAGAGATTTCTGTATGTCTTTAGCTGACACTCTGGGATTCTTCTTTACCTCATGCAGCATTCTGTGCTGTGCTCTTGCAGTCATTTTTACAGGACGACCACGCCTAGGGAGAGTAGCAACAGTGCTAAACTTTCTCCATTTGTAGACAGTCTGTCTTACCGTGGACATATGAACATCAAGGCTTTTGGAGATACTTTTGTACCCTTTTCAGCTTCATGCAAGTCAACAATTCTTGATCGTAGGTCTTCTGAGAGCTCTTTTCTGCGAGGCATGGTTCACATCAGACAGTGCTTCTTAAAAGCAGTAAACTCAAAACAGGTGTGTGTTTTTTAAGGGCAGGACAGCTGTCAGCAACACATCCAATATCATCACACTGATTGGAGTCAAGGTTGGCTCACTCCTGGCTCCAATTAGCTCTGGGAGAAGTCATTAAGCTAGGGCTTCACATACTTTTTCCTCCCTGCACTGTGAATGTTTACATGTTATGTGCAATTAAACCATGGCAACATCTAATGTTTGTATAGTATTATGTTCAGCAGACTGTGTTCTTCTATTGTTGTGGCTTAGATGATGTTCAGAGCACATTTTATGCCCAATTCATGCAAAACTCCACGGAATCCCAAGGGGTTCACATACTTTTTCTTGCAACTGTATTTACCTGCTTTGTTTCCATAAAAGTAGTAGTTGAAATTTAATCTTTGCGTACTTCTATCAAATTGATACATTAGTAAAGAGCATAATTTGTTCCTTAGTCTGGAGAGTGTATTCGAGGTGGTTTGATAGACTTGAGCTTTATTTTGTGTTTCTAGTTTGTGAATATCCTGTAGTAAGTCATTAAGCTGTTTATTTCTTTGCTTTTTAGCTTCAGCACACATTTGTAAAATTATATCACATATATATGCTTTGTAAGCGCACCAAAGGGTGCCAGAGTTTGATACAGATTTGATACAGATTGTGAATTTATATGGAAGAACTCCTCAAGATGTTTTTCAAGTATCAAGTTATTGTTGGGGATTTTTATAAAGGATGAATTTACATGCCAGAGGTTGTGTGGTTTCAATAAGTGGTTATCCGAAACAGTAATTGAAACCGTCACGTGGTCTGACCATGTAATATTACCTATGGTTGATGTGTTAACATTTTGCAATAGCCATTTATCTACCAATATAAGGTCAATTCTCCAATAAGATTGGTGTCTAGCTGAAAAAAAGGTGTAATCTCTTTCAACTGCATGTTGACACCTCCAAACGTCATAGACATCTTCATTTACTAGAAAGGGGTATAGAGTTGGGGTAGTCTTTTTTTGAGATTTTGTTGAGTCTAGGTTTCTGTCAACTATGAGGTTGAAGTCACCGTATAGTATAAGGGAACCAGAACGATTTTTGGAGATTAGTTTGAAGAGCTTGGTAAAGTATCTTTTTTGATGAGTACATATAAATTTACAATAGTGAAATCTGTATTATCTATTGTATATATAAGAATCAGGTACTGGCCTTCGGGGTCTGACATATTTTTATGAAGAACAAAGTTTAGTGTATCTCTAATAGTGAGAACTCCTCTTTTTTTTCAGAGGCATTGGCAGTATAGACATGTGGAAACTTTTTATGGGAGCATTTAGGAGGGGCCAAATCTACGAAATGAGTCTCTTGAACACAGAGTATATCACATTTATCTGTAAATGCCTGTTTCTGCATGTTTGTACGTTTGGCCGGATGACTCAAGCCATTGACATTAATAGAGATAATTTTTATGCCCATTGAGTAGATATATTTACTGATATTAATCGGGGCTTAACCAAGGGGCCCCTAAAGAGATAATACATTTTTATGCGCATGTCAGTTAAACCATTTAGACTATCAGGAATTACACGATAGTAGAAACAAAAAGGAAAAAAATAAACAAGTACAGATAACTGAAAAGATAACAAATCAATAAAAAAGAGGATCTTAGCCAAGACCAGAATGCAATGAAAGTGACCTTGCCATTGGAAGGCATACTTACAGGTAGTGTGTTCAGTAAGGGTAGTACCCTCAGTGCCTTGCTTAAACATGTGAAATTACATATAAGTGGGACCATTAGATAAGATTGCAAATATACGGTCAATGTTTAGTTTGGTGTTTGTGAGTGACCACATTCCACTTTGGAGATGCTCTGGTGGTGGTAGAATGTTGTGGGTCGCTTTCTAGGAGAATGTCCCACTCTCTAAGACATTGCAGACCTTCCTCTAGGCTGTTGATTGCGTTGATTGAGTAATTTCTGGTGACAATCAATTTAGTGGGGTGACCTCAGCGATAAATAATTTTAAAGGTGTCGTAGAGCTTTTGTTATTGGGAGGAGATTATTCCTGAGTTGCATGGTGCGCTTAGATAAATCTGTGAAAAGCTGTAAAGAGAATTGTGCAGGCAAATTTTGGGGTTTGCGCACAATTTCCATGATTTTTTCTTTGACATAAAAAAAATTAATTCTCATCAAGACATCTCAAGGTATTTTATCTGGCAGATAGGGGGGTTTTGGAAGGCAATGTATTCTATCGATGGTCAGATCTGTGTTTGCAGCATCAGGTAGGAGGGCATGAAAGAGCTCTTGGGTATATGCTCTCAATTGGTCAGGTTGTATTGATTCTGGAATACCTCTTATTTTATGTTGTTACATCGTAATCTATACTCCAGATCTTCGACTTTATTTTTGAGCCATTCCATTTCTTCATCTCTTTCATTGTGGGCATCAACTAGTGTGTTAAAGGAAGTGGCGTATTCTCCCATTTTTCTTTCAACATGGTCAATTCTGTAGCCAAGATCATTAATCTCTGATTTGATTTGTTGCATAGAGTTAATGATATCTGACTGTATGGATGATCTTAATGAAAGGAGCATCTCCTTCATTAACGTATCAGAAATAGGCTGACTAGTAGTAGGAAAGTTAGCCACTGGATCTGAGAAATTACTTGCAGAATGTGAAGTATTAGTGTGTGAATCTGTTACAGCATGCTGTGGGTTAATATCTGTCATTCTAGGTTTAGATTTTGCTGGGCTCTCAATAGAGGAAGTAGAGAAAGCAGGGGAGACAGGATGCAGTAAGATAGATATATTTTTCTGCCTAACAGGTGTCACAGGAGAAGCTGCAGAGACTTGGCTGTGTGCTGAGTGAGAGGAGGCAGTTCCTGAGCTTTTGCTGCCATGTTGGGGATTGCTGTGATCCAGCCTAGGGGGAAACTCTGTTAATTTCAGGAGTTTTCTCTCAGCTTTTGAGCGTTGTGCTGGTGCCAATGTGAAGTAGAAGGAGCTTTAGCAGACTCTTGAGAAGAAGAAGAGGCAGGTTCATGTTGGTCTGTCTCCATGTCAGATGAAGTATTGAGGTAATGCTCCGCTTCTGACGGTTAAGTGAAGGAGACATGATCCCCTGTTGTAGAGTGAATATGAAGTGTAGTTGGATAAGCAAAAGTGAACTCGATGTGCTTGTGATACAGAACTGAGCAGATAGCAGAAAAAGCTTTGTGTTGTCTCAAGATTTCAACAGAGTAATGTGCAAAAAGCAGTAGGTCAGCACTGTCGATGGAGACTTTGCATGATCGTCTGAACCTCTGTAAGATGGCATTTTTGTCAGCATAGTTGAGATAGCGCACTATGACAGGTCGAGGTTTTATTCACTGGCCAGTACTGTGTGCCCACTCTATCACACATAGAGTGTGGAGGCCAAGCTGATTACGGATGGTTCTAGCACAGAATTCAGAAAACATCACTGTAAAAAAGGACTCTGGTAAGCCCACAATATGCAAATTATTGCGCCTTGAGCGATTCTCAAGGTCATCTAATTTGTCATGGATTTCCCTGTGGGTCTGGGTAATGTACACTGAAGCAGCTGACTGGGCAGTGAAGTCATCCTCCAGGGATGAGATGCGTTCCTCCATGTGGGTGATTCACTGAGCCTGTGCCTGGATGTCATGGTACAGCTGTTCTAGTCCTTTAAGGACTGCATTGTCCACTGCTGCAGTTAAAGTAGGAGTGAGGAGAGCAGCCACCACTTAGGCTATGCTCACAGGTGAAGCTTGGTCAAACACCACTGTTTCATGCAGTTCTGGGATCTGTGTGCTGTCTTCAGCGGGAGTAGTGGGCACCATCTTGGCTTTAGCAGCCATTCTGTCCACAGGGAGTTGCTGAGAGTTGGCAGCTGCGCGGTTGTCAGATCGCTCCACAAAGTGATCCATAAGGATCCCAAAGAGAGGAGCAGGTAAAAAGGGGGGTTATCCATGTGTCTCTGGAATCAAAAGTCTACCCAATTACTTTGAATTTTAAATAACCAAATCCATTATTACATAAATTTCACGTTTTTGTGGTCTTTGTGATCATAAACACCAGAAACAAAAGGGCAGAAAACAAATTGAAAAGTGTATCCAGAAATTGCAGACGGTTTTCTTTTTTTCGTATATATTACTGTATGTTTTATAGTAGCAACTCAATCTCTAGTGAGGTGGTGCATTTGAAATATACATTATATACAGTGATTTAACAGGGTGAATATCCAAAGAAATCTTCACTCAAAATAATGTACACTTTTTGTATTGTTTTTATATATTAAAATAACATTATCAAAATACTCACCATACAGTTATGAAGAGAGGACAACAAACAGATCAAATCAAACTGCAGTGCCTTAAATGGTCTCCTAGATATTATGAAAGTATTCAGACGAAAAAAAAAATTCTTATGAATAGTACTATTAAGAAGCTTTTTTGCTATTATTTTTATTCTGATAATATTCACCATATCTAATGAATTTATATTAGTAAAATGTTACATATTTAAATAATTGCTCAGTTCATAGACAAAAATAGTTTGATAATAAAAGGAACATTACATTTTCTTCCTAATCCACTTTTCATTTTCAAAGCAGCAAAGTAATTTTATATTTATCTGCATGGATAAATAAGCAACTGAAGATAAGATATTTGCAACTTGGCTGTAGTGTTACAAGAATAACATTGGTAAACTTGGCAAAAACTTTACTTTAATATAATTAGAGAATTTCTGAATGTTCAAGTGTTTTTTTCTTTTTTTTATGACAGGTTGCATTTAACAAAACCTCAACCTTAAAGGTTAAGTCTACTCAACAGTAACACTTTAATTATACAGCAGTTGGAGTATGGTAGCCTAAGTTATCTGCTGCCTTTTTGCATCCCTTGGGGACTCCACCAATGAGATCCCGTATCACAGATCCTGTCTCAGTTTCTGTGATCATAGTACTTCTATTCCTCCTGTTTCAGTTCACATAATATAAAAGCAACAGATATTACTGTTAATAAATAATAGTTACGTCTTGCGCTCCACCTAAAAAACTAAAGTGTATAAATATAATAAATACAATATATCCCGTTATAACAAATGATGTATCAATCCTCCCACACAATGTGTAGTGTTGATGCGCCACTACATTCACAGTAGATAGTCACTTATATTGTTTATATTAATACCACCTTAGTAGCTCACAAGTATTTATTTATTTTTTATTAACAGATATTACTGTATATTACTGATAGTAAAATCATTTAGTAATGGCCTCAGGTTCCAGCACAGAAATATCACTAGGATTCAAGTTTAAGCCTAGGTTCACACATAAGTGATGCAAAAGTGATCAGCTTTGAAGTACGATTCAGTCATCATATCATATGTGGTTTGATTATTTGCGCTTCAATAGCAATGCATTTTCCATGTGATCTCTTGCTCTCTCTTTCTCTCTCTCCTCTCCTCTCCTCTCTCTCTCTCTCTCTCTCTCTCTCTCCCCCTCTCTCTCTCTCTCTCTCTCTCCAGTCAAACAGGGAATAGATGTAAAAAACACACTGTATTTACAATACATCTGAATAGACAACTGTTTCCTCATGAGGTTCCCACTGAACTCTAGATACTGGAAACTTGGATCTCAATATTCCAAACTCGCACACTTTTTTTTTTTTTTAACGCAGTGCTTCTGAACCGTATATATACACTATTCAAAAAAAATTTAAGGAACACTTTGAAAACACATCAGACCTTAATGCTGGATATCTATCCTGATATGGACTGGTTAATGTGTTGGGAACGTAAGGATGCCCCATCATTTGATGGAAATGAAAATTATCAACCTACAGAGGACTGAATTTAAAGACACCCTGAAAATCAAAGTGAAAAAATTATGCAACAGGATAGTCCATTTTTCTGATATTTAATTGCAGCAACTCAAAATGGTACTTAGTATTTTGTATGGCCCCCACGTGCTTGTATGCATGCCTGACAATGCTGGAGCATGCTCCTAATGAGATGATGGATGGTGCCCTGGGGTATTTCTTCTTAGATATGGACCAGGACATTACTGAGCTCTTGGACAGAATGAGGTGCAACTTGGAGGCATCGGATGAACCAAAACATGATATCTCAGAGGTGTTCTATTGGATGTAGGTCAGGCGAGCATTAGGGCCAGTCATTGGTATCAATTCCATCATCCTCCAGGAATTGCCTGCATATGCTCACCACATGAGGCCAGACATTGTTGTGCACCAGGGTGAACCAATGACCAACTCCACCAGCGTAGGGTCTGACAATGGGTCCAAGGATTTCATCCCCATACCTAATAGTAGTCAGGGTGCCACTGTCTAGAAAGTTGAAGTCTGTGTGTCCCTCCATGGATATGCCTCCCCAGACCATAACTGACCCACCATCAAAACAGTCATGCTGAAGGATGTTGCAGACAGCATAATGTTCTCCACGGCTTCTCCAGACCCTTTCACATCTGTCACATGTGTTTAGGGTGAACCTGTTCTCATCTGTGAAAAACACAGGGAGCCAGTGGCAGACCTGCCAATTCTGTGTGCAATGGCAAATGCCAATCGAGCTCTACGATGCCGGGCAGTGAGCACAGGGCCTACTAGTGGACGTCGGACACCCAGGCCACCCTCATGAAGTCTGTTTCTGATTGATTAGTCAGAGACAATCACACCAGTGGCCTGCTGGAGGTCATTTTGTAGGGCTCTGGCACAAAGGAGCAGATATCGGGCCTGCTGATGAGTTAAGGACCTTCTACACCCCTGTCCAGCTCCCCTACGGTAACGGCCTGTCTCCTGGAATGTCCTCCATGCTTTTGAGACTGTGCTGGCAGACACAGCACACCTTCTGGCAATGGCACGTATTGTTACACCATCCTGGAAGAGTTGAACTGCCTGTGCAACCTCTGTAGGGTCCAGGTATCGCCTCATGCTATCAGTAATGACTCTGACCCTAGCCAAATGCAAAACATATGAAAAGCTGTCAGAAAAGATGAGTTGGAAAAAAATGTCAGTAGCCTCCACCTGTTAAACCATTCCTGTTTTGGGGGTTGTCTCATTGTTGCCCATCTAGTGCACCTGTTGTTAATTTCATTAAGACCAAAGCAACTGAAACTGATTAACAACCCCCTCTTCTACTTAACCGACCAGATCAATATCCCAGGAGTTTAATTGACTTAATGCTATACTCTGATTGATAAGTGTTCCTTTAATATCTTGGAGCAGTCTATATAAACACCGTCCATTGAAGCTCATGTTATTTCTAATGTCATGTGATTTGTGCAGTTCAAAATGCATTCCAAACTGCGTATGTTTGAACCAGGACTAACTCTCCAATGTTTACTAAAAAATGAAATGCCATTTTGGACGGACTGACCCTTTTATGTGCAGTACAGCAATATTAGACATTCTAAGCCCCTTTCATATAAACAATGATCAATACTTTTTATACACACGACACACTTTTAATATATTTATACTTCATACTAATAAATGTTTTATATTTCATAAAAATATAGGATGTAATTGTTGAAGATATTTAAATAAGAGAAGATAAGGGTTTTTAGCAATTTTATGTTAAGATAGCAGGCAGTACAAAGAGTCAAGTGTTTTGATAGCAGCCAGAGTGCAAGTCTGAGTTCATATAAGAAAACCCGTTTACATCTGTGTTAATATCAGAAAGGATGATTCTGTAGCCCAAATATTTCTTAGAACTCCAGGGACATAGCATCCTAAGAAAAGAGAGAGATTAATGCTCTTTGGTTAACTTTTCCTTATGATATGCAAGGAGCACAGGTGTGTAATCCCATACAAGCTAATCATTTCCAATGACAATAAATGAGACAAAAGAGGTTGAGGCAGGTATATTTGTGAGCCTAAAAACCACCTGCTTCTGTAAGTAGATATCAATTTTTTAATCTTACACACCCCAAACATTCATGATTTTTTTTCCAAAAATACGTTTCAAATTAGCCTGTTTTTTATTTTTGTGTAGGCACATGATGACCAAGACCTCTGTCAATTCTCTCTGCTTGGGCAGTAGGGTGCACTAGTTCTCCACTGCTGTAGGGTACATTTCCCAGTATGACAATGCTTTTAAATGGGTGGAAACGCTGATGTGCTTGAGTCACTTTGAAGTTCTACAAAGAGCATCAGAGCTGAAAAGCTGGCAATGATGCTTCACATTCACCAGTGGTCTAACAGCATTGTTTACTATCCACAAAAAAATTAGATAATCACTGAAAAACTGGCAGGATCAACAGGTATAAATTAGAGGAAACAAGGAGAGGAACACAATGCAAATTTTATGAATGAAAAGCTGTGAACTGGTATTTTACTGCTCTACTGTACATATAATATTTGGCTAGAGTTACCCTTTAAAAATGATCTGCATGACTCTGGAAAGGAATTTAAATGGTATGAGCAACAGCTCTACTTAAACTTCAATGCAATAAAATATATTTAATATAGATAAAAAGAAGGAAAGAACAGAATGAAAAAGAGGCATATTAAAAATGGTGGATAAAGACTTCCAGTAAGGAAAAAGTTCAAACACAGATAGCATTGTGAAAAAAAGCTATTTCTTTTTTAACTTGTAGACCTTGCTCAGGTATTTGCGTTTAAAAATACAAGCGTTGTTTTCATAGGTTTTGAACATGTGGTGCTATATAATTCAGTAAACCATGCAAATGTCCTCCAATACATGATCTTTTTAAAAAGTGTACCACGTATATGTGAACATAAAAGCGATTGCATAATAAAATTGAACAGTTCTGCATATTTACGTGGTGCACTGCTGTGCTAAAGTGGCTACCTGTGAACGGAGTTGAAATCTGTGCAATGAATTAAATGTCATATATACATTAAAAGACTAAAAATATACATCCTGTGAAGGAAGAGTAAAATTATATTTGTGCAGTGAATGAACTTCTGTAAAGGACTGAAATGCCCTCTTTTAGTATTCAGTTGATTCTTTACTCTTTAAACTGATGTGTTTTCTGATGTAGCGTTATATAAAAAGACTATACAAATACTTAGAAATTTAATTTAAACTTAGAAGGAGATAGTCATGGCTTAAAAACAGATACATCTAAGGTATTTTTAAGTCCCAATGAAGAAATACATTAGCAATTATTTCAATCATTTAACCAAGCCTGAATATTGCAAATACGATAGAAAAGGACACAAATAATATCTTCCTGTGATGTGATACATTTTAGAAATAAATATAACCTAAAATCAATGTTTTGTTAAAAAAACTTCTCTAAAGCTTTAGTGACCGAACTTACTGATGATAAAGTGTGTCCCACATTGTTCAGGCAGCTGAATTCTGTAGAAATCTTCTGTGCAGGGATGCCTAGTCCTCTCCCTGATGCTGAACGTCTAGTGCTAAGGGAGTTGCTAGCTCCAAGTCCTATGTTAAAAGGCAGTAAGCAAGATACTGTTGAGGAACACTACTTGCTTCTTCCTCTGCTTGTTAAAGGGAGCTTCCAAATTCTGATAAGTCACGATCCCCACAACCACAGTCCAGGATTGTGGGGAAGAGGCCCTTGTCCCCATTGGCATGGGGACACCGTCCAATGCTGTGGGCTTGTGGTCTGGTAGGCTGCAGAGGGGGGCACTTGTTCATCCCTCCCTTTCCTGGCCTTCCAGGTCTGTGCATGGATCAAAGGTCTGGTAGAAATTTAGGGGGGACCCTTTGCTTCCCCCATTTGTTTGGGGGTGGGGTTCCCCTTAAAAGTCCTATCAGGCCTAAAGAGCCTGGTTGGACTTTTAAAGGAACCCCATGCACTTAAAAAAAATAAAACTGATTGTGGGGTCCCTCCTAACCTTCCTACTAGACCTACAGGGCCTGGTATGGATTGGGAGGACACCCCCATGCTGGGGTTTTTTTCTTATAAAAATGTAATTTAAAAAAAACAAAAAAAAGTCAGTCCTGCTACAGCAGGTTCTATACATTGTACAGATGTGCAACTTTGCAGGTAGTTTAAGGGGACCTCCCAAGGCATGATATTTAAAGGAAGTTTTCATTTTTTTTTAACTTTAAGCATTAAAAAATGACTGCCCCTTTAAAAACAGATTTTTTCTTCACTCATTCATGTCCCTCTGTATGTCCTCATACCCCTTTTATGGCCAATAACTTGCATATAAGCACTATCATATAAGGTATGAGTCCCATAGACTTGTATTGAGTTTGAAGTTTGCGGTCAACTTTCAGTAGGTTTGAATGGTCAACCATGAACCGAACAGGGGGATCTTCGACCCATCACGACTATTTAAAAAGTATTTCTGCTCAAAAATAATTTTACAATCCTCAGATTTGGCATCTTCCACCATTTACAAATTGTTTTTCTCTCAACATCTGGTCCCAGCCCGCAAAATTTCAAACACCTTTCCCCCTGATTTATTATTCCTTTCATAGGCAGCCTCAATCTTCCTCTTCTGAGATCCCCCACTGGCCCTCCTGGCTTCTCCCCCCGAGTGATCCCATAGCAAGCTGCTTGCTATGGAGGCACTTGCGTGGGATTGCTCCTGAGCTGTGCTGTGTGTGTCCATTGCCACACTCAGTATGACTATGCCCCGCCCCCTGCTGTCCACACTGGCTCTGATTGACCAACTGGACCCAATGGTTTAGGGGGGAGCTGCACATAGAAGGGTTTTATCTTAATGCAGAGAATGCATTAGGGTAAACAACATATACCCGTAGAATCACTTTAAAGAGCTGAGCAAACTGTTGGCGCTATATAAATCCAGTATTATAATAATAATAACTGTCCTTAAAAATGGAAAAGCAATAAGAAAAAAAACAGATAATCAAGGATTCTTCAAAGGAACTTGAAAAATAGAAGGAGCCATTGCTGAATTATATTGCAAGATGAAAGTTCCAGGATTTTTACCATCATTCTTTATTATAATTGTTTAAAAAACATGTATTGAAACTGCTCACACTCAACAATTTTGGTTAACTGAATAATAATATTGTGTTAATTTGTTCTAAAGATAAGCAGTAAATATAACATGCACACTGTCATGACCTAGTTCACCAGGCACTGTGGGTCTCTGTGCAGGGAGCTGTAGTTTCAGCATCCACCAGCAAGTCTCTCCTGGCAGGCAGCAGGTTCCAGCAATCAGCTCCACCTGGCTGCAGTTGCTGGGAGAGTACTTAAGTCCCACCTCTACTAATGCTCCTTGCATCAGTGTTTTGATTGCTGTGGTTGCTGCCAGATTCATCCTGCTCCTGAGCTATTTGCATCCTGTTGCCTTACTGCTGCTCGCCTTGTTCCTGTACCCAGTCCTGATTCCCCCCTTTTTCTTGCATTGTCCCTGTTAATCTTGTTTCTCATATGGTATATATTTTGTACATATTTTGTTAGTTTTATGTTTCTTTTATGGTTTTGGGTCACTTTCTGTTTATGATCATTATTTGTTGGTGTGCATGTCTTTTTGCTTTGCTGTTAATAAATGTACTTCATTATGCATTGTTTGGTCCCAGTTTCTGTGTGTAGCTACATACAGTACATCTGGTCATCCCAGCTGCAGACGCCTGACAAAGCACTGATGCCCACTAACAACTAGATCAGCTACACTTGGGAACTTGGGAACATTTGCTCTGAGTATTTGCTTTCCTTTTGTCAAGATGCTTCTAGTGGTGGTTATTTGTTGTGTGAAATTGGCAATGGAAAGTAAAGACCTTTGCCGCTGTGCACTCTTTTGTTAAGCTAGGGAAATGTAAACTGACTTTAGTTCAGCCTCTGCTCCAAGCTCAGTCAGAGATCCCCAGTGTTAGAAGATTCACACAAAGTCGCTAAACATCAAGAATTTCTTCCTTTGTTACCCTTAGCAACCACTGCTACTACTGAGTGTTCATTACATCCTGCATACCAGTATGCTGATATTATTAACCACACTTTTCCTGTATGTAACCCATTGAAGACCTCTTCTGTGGTACTGTTACCCACAGCAACCTCTCAGAGCTCTTCTGTTAATTTTCCATCTATGCTCCCCAGAACTCTTACTACTTTTCCATTAGCAGTACACTCTGGTCAGCACCATGAAACTACTCCAGGACTCCAGTATCTAAGCCAAAAAAGAAACAGAAGTTTTCTACTGCTCATACAAATCCATGCTGCTTGTTGATGGGGTCCAGTCCTTCTCCATGCTGCCTGCTAATGGGGTCCAGTCCTCCTCCGTGCTGCCTGCTGATGGGGTCCAGTCCTCCTCCATGTTGCCTGCTGATGGGGTCCAGTCCTCTTCCATGCTGCCTGCTGATGGGGCCCAGTTCACTTCCATGCTGCCTGCTGATGGGGCCCAGTTCACTTCCATGCTGCCTGCTGATGGGGTCCTGTCCACTTCCATGCTGCCTGCTGATGGGGTCCTGTCCGCTTCCATGCTGCCTGCTGATGGGGTCCTGTCTGCTTCAATGCTGCTTGCTGATGGGGTTCAGTCTGTTTCCATGCTGTCTGCTGATGGGGTTCTGTCCACTTCAATGCTGCCTGCTGCCTGCTGATGGGTTCCATTCCCCTTCCATGCTGCCTGACCATGGGGTGAAACCTGCCTCAATGCTTTCTGATGGGGTGCAGCCTGGCGCTGGTGCCCCACTGTCAGCTGCCAGAGCTGCTGATGGTGATCAGGCTGCCTCTCGTGATCTGCTGTCTGCTGCCAAGCTTGCCTCTGGTAGACCGCTGTCTCCTGCCAAGCCTGATTGTGACCTGCTGCCAGTGTCCTAGTTGGACTATGCTGGTTCCCAGGCTACTGCCCAGCCAGACTATGCTGATTCCCAGGTCGATGCCCAGTCAGACTATGCTGATTTCTGGGCCGCATCCAACCTGGACTAGGCTGATGCCTGAGCCATGGCCTGGCAAACTATGCTGATTCCCTACCTGCTGTCCACCCAAACTATGATTATTCCCTATCTGCTGTCCAGCTGGACCATGTTTACTGGGTTAAGCTTCTGTCTGCTGATGGGTCTGATGCCTCTGGGTTTCCATTGCCTGTCCTAAGTTCTTTTTGCAGCTGTTTGCTCCTTTTGCACCAAAGTTGGGAGCCCCAGTAGCACAGGTTTTCTAGGGAAGGGCAGAGTTCTATTTGAACATTGTAGTGACCTAGGAGATATCTCTTTGATCCCAGGTGCATTCATGAACCTGGGTCGGGTAACCTATGCCCTGGGTAGACCCTAGTTGCAGTTAAAATGCATGGCAGTCTATAGCTACCTAAATGGGGAAGGTCCAAATATGATGGGATACCCAGGTGTCAGGGTACCTGTATGGACCAAGAACTCTGGTGTTAAGCCTTCAGGCTGCCTTTGGAGTCAAAGTGTTGGGACCAATGTTGCATTCAGGAATTGTAAGCTCCAAGGGATCCTCATCAGTAATCTGAGCAGCAGGGAGCACAGACAATTTTTGTCATGACTTGGTTCACCTGCTGGTGGTACTGTGGTTCTCTGGTCAGAAAATTGTAATTTCAGAGTCCACCGACAGGTGTTTCCTGGCAGCTAGCAGGTTCTAGCAGTCAGCTTCACCTGGCCACAGCTGCTGGGAGGGTACTTATGTCCCACTTCTGCTATTGTTACTTGCATCATTGTTTTGATCTCTGTGCTTATAGCCAGATTCATCTTGAGCTATCCTTGCATCCTGTTCCCTGTTGCCTTACTGCTACCCACCTTGTTATTGTACCCAGTCCTGATGCCCCCCTTTTTCTTGCATTGTCCCCCTTACCCTTGCTTCCCATATTGTATGTTTTTTGTATAGATTTAGTTTGTTTTGTTTCTGTTTTTAGGGAATTTTGGTTGTGGGTCACTTGTAGTTTATGTTCACTATTTGCTGCTGCGTGCATGTATATTTGCTTTGCTGTTAATAAATTTACTTTATTATGCATTGTTTGGTCCCAGTTTTCTTGTGTAACTACATATATCTCAGCTGCAAACTCTTGACACGCAGTCTCTTTAGATATAGATTTATAGTGGTTAGGAATGATGTGTGTAATAAACTGTCCTACATTGTTTGCTCTCGTTGGATACTACATGGGTCTATGTGTTCCTGAGTGGAGTTGGGTAAGCTAAGGTTGCATAGCTGAAGAACATTTGTAGAACAACATCACTTTCATGAAGGATTAACCTTAAAGCTGATTGCCAAGCCAACATCAAAATACACAGATTATATACATACTGTATATGATAGCTGTTTATCTGTCAAAGACTTGTATTTCAGTATATCCAGTTCTGAAATTCACACAGCTCTACCCCACAGCATAGGCATGTCTAGCAGGATAGGGGACCTGATCTTAATTGCTTTAGTTTCATTTTTATTTACAGGACTTTTCCCCACCACCACTCTGTTACTGGACAGTGAAAGGTTAAGCATAACTCATAAGCCTATCTCTCTGTCACTCTGCTCTCTCCCTCTATCAGCATATTCTTTACAATCCAGCCTGTCTAACTGGCTCCTTATGCTGATTCTCTCTTCAACTCCCTGAGTTTTGCTGTACAGACTGCACAGTGTGCAGTAAAATACTGCTAACAAGTCAAATTTACTTACCTAGTGTATACAGCTTGCATAAAAATGCGTTTAATGATATGTTAATAAATTCCAGACCTGCATTAATTTGTGTATTTGATATCCTCCTGCAGCTTTAAACTGATAAGGGGTTAATTATCTAAGCATGTCTTACAAGCAAGAAGCATAACCAAAGCTGGGCAGTGATGTTGTATGTACAGTACGTTATATATGGTTTACAGATGCAGCAGCTGCTATTTTTCTCATTTAAACTACTTAATGTGAAAAACAATACATTAATTTAAAAAAAACACATGCTATACTTGTTTTCACTAGAAGCTGTTTTGAAGCAGCATTACAAAACATTTTAGCATTGTTGTAATAGAGTAAAACATCTGCTGGTTTCATACCAAGTCATTTTAGGATAATGGTGAAAAGACAAATAAGACTTGAGCAATAAGACAAGAAGATGTAATTAAAGAACATAAAAAACAGAAGGTATGTTATATTTTATCAATGCAAAAAAGATCTTGCTAATTATGTCATTTCTATTTTTTATTCTATATTTCATGATCGTGTGTATCTTATTTGTTTCCTATCACCATGTTTTTCTCTTTCATGGATAACATCACGCTTATATCGTGCCAAGTTTTAAAATATATGTGTAATAGAAATTGCTCACCAATGTCAAATATAAAGTGCTGGAAAGCAGCTGCTGCCATTAGCAGTCAAGATTGTAAGGATTGTTTCCAAATGTCAAGGCAAGTAACCCTCTTCATAAGAAGAAAGGACAGCTGGAAAATGCCAATGCATGGCAGGCTTTTAAAGTGAATCTTTCAGTAATGTTACAAGACCAGGACGTGAAAACAGTGCATCGTATCCATATTCTTCTTACTGACATATTCAGGAGTCTATTATAACACTCACTGTTAGGCCAATTTTTCATAGCCGAATATTTGGGAAGGCATAAAACTGTAAGGAGCCATTGTATAAACAAATGTACAATGATTTATGCTCTGTAAAGGAAGAATTTTCATCCAACTATATAAAATGTATGAGGGGGAACGGTGGGGAAAAAAAGAATATAGGTAGGGAGGAGGAGTAAGAGTAAGAAGAGACAGGCAAAAATAATTCTAGGCCTTATCCACTGCCTGACAAGTCATGTGTAGTATTATATCAATCACTTTTAGTGACAATCTATTTTGTCAGTGTTACTAAACAGTGTAGAGCCATAAGTATGTGGGTTGCTAGTTTTTCCCTGTGTTTGGGCAGTTGTAAGAAGAGAAGGCCAAGATGGAAGAACAGGGGAGTTAGCAGTAGAGCTTGTTTGGTTAAATGCCTGAGAAGAACCATTTTCCAAAAGGGTTATAGTCTTGGAGAGGACCAGCATATGGTATACAGAGCTAGCTGCTGAATTGCATTACCACCATTTTGATAAATGTGCAGGATTATTAGATTGTAAAAATTGGGGTTGTGGTACCAATAATACAATATCTTACATTGGTACAAGTAGAAGATTTACCGGCATTGAGCCAAATGACTTCTTGTTTTATGTAGTTCCCATCCAAGCATTAGTTCTCATATAGACATGCATGATTGTTTTTGTAATATCTAATTTTTGATGTGTGTGGAGGATTTGGTATATTGCTGATATTGGGAATTTAGTCATGGAGCCACTTCAGCAAATATTCTTGAAGGTTGTAATTGTATCAAAGTTAAATTCTTAGAGATTGCATGTAAAAAATGTTTAATTTGCAGGTAAGTAAGAAGGGATATAGACAGTAAGCTGAACTTTGTTCTTAAGTTGAGGAATGGAAGCAGCTTTTTTTTTCTTTTAGCATCTATAATACAGTATCTTTAAAACAGAAAAAATATTTAAGTTTCCACATTGTAAACTTATCACAGGCTGAGATGTTTGACAGCTTTAAAATTTGTTAAAAGGTTTTAAAAAAGCTACATCAGGGCCATCCATAAGAATTTTGTTTCAGACTATTTATTCTTAGGGTAGGGAGGGAACTGAAACTATGAATATATATATATATATATATATGTATGTATATATATATATATATATACACAGTATATATCTGATATGTGTTGCAAAAAAAGTATGTGATTTGGTATATCACAAATGCCCAGTGATAAAGATGGCGATTGATGTCCCTGTTGTGGGCAGAAGTGGATGTTTATATAGCTGGTCCAATTGTGTCCGATGCCTACATCCCATGAGGAAGTTGGGTAAAGTGCTTGACCTAAAGGGAGAGGTACGGAGCACAGCTGGTGATTGGAATTTACACAATTGGTGATATGGTTATTTATTTCATGTGAGTGGCACTTCAAGGGGGAGTTTGTGAGTGTTTAAGACATATTATACTATATAAGTTTTTCCTTTTTGGGAGCAAAATCTTGGAAAAAAAGGATACGATATGATGAATCTGTGAGGAGACACTTTCATATATAAATATTTTGAGGCGCAAAAATTTTCGAAGAGCGTAAGAGTACATAGCAAAGAAGGTGGATCGTTTGTGATATCACATAGTGAAGCCACGAAGTGGTAGGCCTCGTAAAATGACTGGGTAAAATGACTCAGTGGGATTAGCGGTTCATATGAATTGTAAGTGCAGTCATTCATCCCACTGAGCACTTTTTTTCCTTCTTGTGCACTGAATTTGGAGGTCTGTGATTTGTGCATCATATCATTGCAGCAAGGACTTTCATTTACATGGACTGTTTGTTTAGTTATCTTTATTTATGATTGCACGTATTATATTATTTTTATATTAATTTTTGATATGTAATGAATGTTGGTAACATTTATGGGCTACTGTATCATATTACATTTCACTCTTATTTCATTTTTAGGTGGATACATTTGTATATATATATATATATATATATATTTTTTTTTTTTTTCTTTTGTGCAATTTGGTAGTGTATGCGGTGGATGATACAGAGGGAAGGAAGAGGCTGCAGTACATTAAGTATCTGGTGAGAACATAAGAAGATTATTACCGTCATTTACATATGGACTATTAAAAGGACTGGGGGAGATTATTGAGCGAAAAAAGTCTGCATGAATAACTTTGTAGTGCTTGCCATCCTAAGTAAAGCCTACAAGGTCCTGTTGTAAGGATGTAATACATAATTGGCGGGACTTTTATCAGTATATTCTCAAAATATTCTCAAAATAGTACATCAACTTTGGTAAAAGTGTTATTTTTATAGATGTTATTTTTCTTGCCCAGGATAAGTAGTATTGTTTCCAATGTTATAGGAGTGGTATTAGTGCTTTAAAAAAACGGACAATAGTTTGTTTGTAAAGAAGCTATAAGTGGGAGGTGAAGTAACCCCCACAGTATTCCAGTTCATCTTGTTTGCATATGTAAGAGAAAGTTTTTGAAGGAGTTTGATGGTGATAGATGGTTTATTTATGTGGGGAGATTCAGATTTTCCATGATTCAATTTGTACCCCAGCAGGAAGGTGGATAGGATAAGTTTTTTATATAGATTAGGAAGTGAGAGTTGGGATTCGGTTAATGTTAATATAATGTAATTTGCATACAAAGTCAGCTTAAATTGCTATTGTTGTAGGCATATTCAGGTAATAGGTGATTATCAGATGTGTGATTCTAGGAGTTGGATGCACAAAAAAAGTAATTGGGATAACAGGCACCCTTGACAGGTTTTATTATTAATTTGAAAAGGGGAGGATGTAGCATATTTAAACTTGATAGACTGTGTAAAATAAAGTTGGGTTATTGAAAAATGAGCCAGTTATACAGCATTATTTACAAGAAAAGGACCAACTGAGGAGAACAAATGCTTTTTCTTCATCTAATTCCAAAATCAAGGTATCTTCTTTCATTCATTTACCAATATCTATCATGTTTACTATGCTTTAGGTCTTGTGTCCTGCTGGTTATTAGGCAGGAACCCTACCTGATTCATAGGGCCTGATTCAACCACTTTATTGGCCTCTCTCAGTGGACACAGCATTTCTGAGAATGGGGATATTAACTGGAAAATAGAAAAGAATGAATATCTGTTTTCTTGGGAAGAGAAATAATATTATAATAATAAAAATTGGAGGAGTATCCAAGACAGAAGTACTGAATCAATTAAAAGAGTTTAACTTTGACAAGCTTTATAGGCAGGCCCCAGACTTTACTATCAAATTTCATAAGATCCTCTGGGACCCTCAGGAACCTATGATGCTCCTCCTGACATATCATATGCTATTTACAAAAATTACCCTTGAAGTAAGACATACTTAAAAGGGCATGAGGGTACAGACTTATTACTTTTAGTAGTAAAGAAGTTAAAAAGTGTCCCCAGATCTTTCTCCCGTTACCCTACAAAGCAAAAGAGCCTTGAGACCTTTGCTTTGAATAATACATAAAAGAGGCTTCACCTAAAGATGACACTTCCCAATGGGCCTCTTTGTTCAATGCAGTGGCCAACCCATACAATTATGTACTCCTGGTGACATTTCTGACTGTCAGGGATCGCGCGCGGCGCTGGTCCCGGCGCACGCGCAGTAGGCCACCTCACGTGGGGATTCGGGCGCTAGGGCTCAATCCACCGCGGCATCGGAGATCACGCATGCGCACTGGCGGGCGTGAGCACACAATTGGCACCAATGACAGCGCGGGGCACAATATTTAAAGTGCCCAGTGCTGTCACTTGTTGCCGAATGGTCTTTGCGTATCCTGTTGCCTGTTTGTGAGTACTCCGATCTGGATTATCTGACCTAGCTGCCTTCTCCTGTCCTGACCCCTTGGCTTGTCTGACTCTGCTCCTGGATATTCCCTTTTAGATTTGATCTTCCGTTATTGACCCTGCGTGTGACCCGACCTTTTCTTGCCTACTGTCTTGTACCCCACCGACCCGCTAGTTACCGACACGGCCTGTTTGACTCTGATTCTGCTCATCCATCCATCCATCCCTCAGGGATCCCCGGGCTCCCTCACATCAGACTCTTAACCTGCAGGATCCTCTGGCAGACTCCTCTACCTCTGGTAGAGATACCCAGCAACTGTGACCTGGTCTCGGAGCGCTCCAAGTCCATCCCCACCATCAGGGGCCCTGGTGAACAAGTGCTCCGGTACTTAGACTCCGCACTCTGGGGAGGCTCTATCAGGGGAATAAGCTGGGATGTGTGGGGGAGACAGTCTAAGCATAAATAGAGCACTCCAAACTGTCCTTTTTTAAGTACAGATGGTAAAAGATTAAAAAATACTAACACACATTTACTTGTTGTTAATTGCCTTTACAATTCCAAAAAACATTCTACTAACATCAATCTCGATATTATATTATATAACAGAGGGATTGGCAACCAGAGACTTTCTAATTGTTTTCACTGATAAAGTTTAAGACTTGATTTCAATTTTGATTGTCTGGTAGGAGCATACATGTACTATGAGAGGTGAATTCATTTCCATGGGTAGCCACATCAACAAACTGCAAAAACAGAGGCTTCCTGCATGATATAACAAAAAAAATTGTTGCCATATATGGAAGCCTGGGATCATCTTTGTGGGTACAAGAAAGACTGCATGAGCTAGGCAAACAGTTTTAGATGACAAACAATCCAAACTATCTCTCAGCTGTAAAATTGCCTCATACACCACTTCAGGACCTGTGTTGACTCCTTCCTGCTGCCTTTCAACACTTTCTTGGAGGTGGCTTAACCCCTTCAGTATTTAGATCTATGAAAATAGGGTTTGAAGGTTCTTTCCCACCCAAAGTCTCTCTCCCAAATAAGGGCATACAAATCCAGATAGTACTGTGGCTCAGTAATGAACTACCCTGGAACCCCTCACTAACAGTATCTGTTGAGTCCCACCATAAAGGGACCATAACCCAAATATTGAAGGACTACTGTATTCTGTCCAGGGCTTATCCCTGGCATCCAGTACACTGTCTAGACTGTCTTCATAAGAAATTGCTTGAAGAAAAACACCAAAGACTTCACACAAGTAGAAAAGAACTTCTAGATCTTCTGGTACTTGAAGCAAAACAAAAAAAAAATGCCTGCCTACTAAGATGATGTTTCCTCCTCATTGTGCAAGTTGACAAATTGCTGTCTGGGACGACTGGCATCTCCAGTTCTCAGCACACATTGAGGCCTAGGGGTCTGACAAGGAAGCAGTGCCCAGGTGTCAACTGAGGATTTCTGCTGTTTAGAGGGTAGTGCAGGTATTTTTATGTAGGAAGCCTGAGAAGGGTTGGGAGGGATGTAGGTTCTTCCACCCTAGAGGGATAGTGTTCTGTGGAGTAGGGCTCTGCTACCATCTGTAGATTCCCTCTTTTGTCCCTCAGGTACAGGGGCGAACTGACCATTTGGAAACTCGGGCACTGCCCGAGGGCCCGGGGTCAGTAGGGGGCCCATGAGATGTCCCTGGTACCTTTCTCATAGGCTTTTTTGAGTTTGGGCAAGGAAACAGGGGCCCCATGATCCCCTATTGCCCGGGGGCCCCATGAGTTGTCAGTCCGCCCCTTCTCAGGTACTTACAAGTCAACAAGGAATCTCCCCCCTGTCTTAAGGCCAGCAGACTCTGGTAATCTTGGTGTGAATTAAAAGAGGATTCTTTCTCTGACTGGCTAACTTGGTTCCTGTTAACAGGCACTACTGCAGTCTCAGGCATGTGTGTGCGAGCTGGAGCCTGTGCAATCTCAGTTGTAGTGCAGCTGTCTGGTGAGTCTGTTGGAACAAAGTCATCTTATACTTTATTATGGAGGCAGCTAGTGGTCCAGATCATTTATGGGTAATTACAAATTGATGGCTGTCACAGATCGCAAGATCACCGCCACCAACATGCGAAAATCTCATGACCGCTGCCACCAATATTTCACGATCACGGCCTCAGACCCCAGACCTTCTCACCAAACTCGTGACCGAAGGACCGGCCGATGTGACGTGCGTAACAATGCCACACCCAGCTGCACCCTACACAGCGATTTTCCAGCTAATGGTCAACCGATCGATGTGCCGTCAGCCTGAGCGATTGTTACTGCGTTGGGTTAATTACGTAACTAACCCTTCACTGCCACCACCCCTTTTTGTACAGAGAAAGGGGAAACTCTCTTTATCAAATATACACTCTAATGGTTGAAAAGTCGTCTGTCCAATACGGTCACCGCAGGCCAATTTGGCAGAGGATTAAACAAACACAGTAGCGTCTCTTTAGAGGCAGGAATTCATAAATTGCAATTAAGCACTTTAGAAACAGTTTAACACTTTCAGAAAGAAAGATTTATTACTAAAAGAGTCAAACAGGTGCAATAAAATATTTACAGAAAAAGATGTAACTAAGATATATATATATATATATATACATACAAAGAACCATAGCACAGCAAAGAGATATCAGAGAGGAAGTTAAAGGGTTAAGTTACTTGCCAATTAAGCCTTAGCCGTAAGCAGATCCACGTTTCAGAGCAAAGGGTCTCCCCAGGTGGTATATTGATGTTACAATTGGGAGATGTCTTCAACTTACTTTTTAGGCCTGCTAGCCCGTGTTTTAAAGTCCCCCAGCAGGGGGGTGGCTCTGAGTAACTGAGCAATACTCTGTTTAGGGAGGGATCGTCAGGCGGACTCTGAATTAGAACCAACATCTTCATAATCCATAATATGAAACATAGAGGACAAACTGACTTGAGGAATGTTCATTTAATTCTGTCACCTAAACTACTAGGTTTTATGAGGTTACAATCTCTTTCAATTCCTGGGAAAATCTGCCTTATCTCTGTTATGAGGTGAGAGATTACACATGTTTTGGGGTAGCCAGGCTCTGTCTCTCTTGGGGGGCTTTGTAGCTCTGGGCCCCCTGCTGCTCTACCTACCAGTGAGACTTTTAACACACACACATCTTTCACTGTGCCTCTCAGGAAGGGAGGAGGAAGGAGAATGAGAAATGAGAGACACAATATATACTCCGTACCAAGATGGAGGTGCCTACAAAATAGTTGAACTGTGTACTTCACTGTGTTTTGCGCAGTTTTTGCGACAATGGCAGTAAAGGCTTATTTAAGTATCACCTATAGATAAATGTGGGCGGCAATTTTTCTGCCATTTCGCAAGCACAGGTTGATGCTTGATATGTTTGAAGTCTGTTTGGCATCTATTTACCCGACTAGGTATTATTTTGTGCTTGTGTGCATCAAAGCTAATTTGAAAATATTTTTTAACTTAAAGTATGGATATGATAAATAGTTGCAGTAATATTGTGTGACATAAAAAATTGCAACTACTGCTATTTTATTCCACAGGATTTCTGCTTACAGAGAATATATTCATTTTTGGGGGGTTGTTTTAAATGAGCATTTTAACATATGTGGCAATATACAAAAAAGCTCTAATAACAAAAGGGTCAAAGCAAAATAAAGTAAAAATATGTATGTATTCTTAACTTAACCAATTGAAACTCAACCTTATGTTGCTCTCAGCCTCCAATAAATCTCTGTTTCTTTTATTTTGTTATTTTTTTTTACTGTTGTCTTTTCTTCCTGTTAGATGGTGGCTATGTTCATTCTCTATGTTCCTGATGTATGTAGGAACGGACTGTGGGCTATGTACTATGGATTATGGACTATGGACTAAGCAGTCTGCCTAAATGCCTGCAACTAACCTTCTTGCTCATTCCAAACAAACAGAAGCAAGGATAAAATGAAAGGTTTGGGAACTCATGGAGTACATTAAAAAAAAGGCAGAAAAACACAGTAGGAAAAATCATAAAAAATACAGGTCCATTAACTAGCCATTTTTTTTTTATCTAAATAGATTTTTATTAGATTTTAAAAAATTACAATAAAGAAGGTCTAAGAATAGACCAGAAAAGGATAACAGTTAGCAATAACATTAGTATGGTCCACATAGTATAAGAAGATGTATCTTACAAATGGAGATAAAAATAAGTCAGATAATATGAACAATAGCATCAATTACAGAGTCAATTACAGTGAACGTTTCCAGCAGAGTATGTTGCTACCAGAAAAAAAAACCTCTCTCATGTAGAATAAGGATTATGTATCAAATCTAACCAGGGCTTCCATTGTTGCATGACAGTAGAAACCTTTTTGTTTCTTATAGCCAAGAGATGCTCATATTCAAAGTTTAATTTTAGAATCTGTATAGTCTCCAAAGGGTTAGGTGTTTGTATGTTTTTCCAATTTCTAGTTATGGTGGATCTAGTTGCTATTAGAATATGACAGATAAATACATGAGAGAAGTGTGGTAGATAGAAGATTCCTAGGTTTAACAGGGCAAGAGCACGGTTAGGTTTCATAAGTATCCCAGCAACTTTCGAGATAATTTGAAAGATTTTTTTCCAAAAACTAGTGCAATACCAAAGAATATGTGGTATTGTACCCACAGCCCCACAATCTCTCCTACACAGGCGGGAATGAAGAGAGCTAAAGTTATAAAATTGGTAAGAAGTATAGTACCAACATTTTCAAAGACATTTCCTAGTGATCTATACAGCTAGACGTTTTGTTTAGGGATCTAATAGCAGATTTCAAATTGGACTCTGACAATTTCTCTGACAGGTCAGATTCCCATTGGAGCATAGCTGAGTGTTTGACAAACTCTAGTTTCCCCTGCAAGAGATTATAAAAGAACAAAGTTGGTTTAGTGGGAGTTCTGGTGGTCGTTAATGTAGACCAAGTTATATCTGAGACCCAGCTAATTTTAGAGGGTAGAGTGCGTAAAGCATGGGTAATTTGATGATACTAGTATCTCTCCTTTTCTGAGAACTGAAATTCATTCTTCACTATTTCCCCGGTCTTAAGTGCATTAGAGGTATTAAGATTAGATATTTCTCAAAAGCCTTTCCCTGACCACAACTGTGCTGTGAAAAAAGGAATAATAAGCTCCATGAGTTTTAGAGTGAAAGGTAATGAAGAGATAGAAGCTGTAATATGGGAGTTGGCTAATAATTTTCTTCAAGCTAGCAGACTGCAGTGTATGGTGGGAGGGAAGGTACTCAGTTTCCAAGGTTTCCAGGCATCTTTGAGTAAGAAGTGAGCAAGATGACTTCCAGAGACTAGCATAGATTCAAGTCTCACCCAAGGGGTGTATGAGGCCTGGTGAAAGCACTCTCTGTGTCACAGTGAGAGGTCAGGTTCAGAGACCAGTAGCTATAGCAGCAGACCAACCAACAGGATAGGTAAACAAGCAGGTCATCCTGGGAAATGACACAGGCTCACCTGAGGTGTGGGGTCTAAGCACTAACCTGTATTCATCAGAGCTCCTGATGGTGGAGATGGATTTTGCTGCATGTTAGTACCAGGTTGCAGTTCTGAGGATCACCCCACCAGGAAGTGAGCAAGCCAGGATCCAGTAGCAGATATGGCAGGTAGGGGTCTAGCAGAAGCGTAGTCAGTAAACAAGCCAAGGGTCGGTAACAAGCAGTAGCAGCTTGGGATGAGGCAGAATCGTAGTCAAGGAACAAGCCAGAGGTTGGTAGCGAAGGTATGGACGGCAGCAGGAGAGACAAAGCGAGATACTGGCTGGAGAAGGCACAATAATATGACAACCAGGAAGTGCAGAGACATGGCTTAAATCAGGAAGTTCATGGGAGGAGCAAGGAGTTCAAGGTTCATCAGAAAACAAGGCAGGATTGTCCAATAGATCAGGCAGAGTGGCTTGGTATCAGGAGATCCCCGAACTTTCCACTTCTTAATAGGTGAATTAACAGTGTTGATTGGCATAGTCAAGGCTTTGGACATCTTTTTATGTCATTTTCCATCTTTATAAAGTTCCATTACCTTGTTACGCGGGACTTCTGACAGTTCTTTTCTGATCCCCATGGCTCAGTATCTAGCCTAATCAGTGCTTCCACGTAAGAGCTAACAAACTCATTGACTATTTATACACTGGCACTAATTGCAATTTAAAAAGCCACAGATGTGGGACATTAACCTCTAATTGGCATTTTAACCCATGTGTGTCACCTTGTGTGTCTGTATCAAGGCCAAACATTCCAGGGTATGTAAACATTTGATCATGGACATTTGGGTGATTTCTGTTATCATTATGATTAGAGATGAGCGAATTATTCAAAAATTCGATTTGGCTGATTCGCCGAATTTGCGGGAGAAATTAGATTCGATGCAAATTTATTCGCCGCGAATTTAACTTATTAATAGGGTTTCTAGGCTTCAGAGAGCCTTTATATTAGTGCAGAACACTGTACCTTTAATTTAAATGCCCTTGGAGTCTGCTGGGGAAGAGAAATAATACTGTCAGTCAGTATGACATGCAGATGAGTGCCGTTGATCTTAGAATCACCGCACACTTCACTCATTTGGGCAGTCACGGGGCACGACGAAGAAGAAGAAGAAGAAGAAGAATGAAAAGAAGAATGAAAAGAAGAAGAAGAAGAATGAAAAAAAGAAGAAGAAGAATGAAAAGAAGAATGAAAAGTAGAATGAGAAGAAGAATGAAAAGAAGAAGAAGAATGAAAAGAAAAAGAAGAAGAATGAAAAGTAGAATGAGAAGAAGAATGAAAAGAAGAATGAAAAGAAGAAGAAGAAGAATGAAAAGAAGAAGAAGAAGAATGAAAAGAAGAATGAAAAGAAGAAGAAGAAGAATGAAAAGAAGAAGAAGAAGAATGAAAAGAAGAATGAAAAGAAGAAGAAGAAGAATGAAAAGAAGAAGAAGAAGAATGAAAAGAAGAATGAAAAGAAGAAGAAGAAGAATGAAAAGAAGAAGAAGAAGAATGAAAAGAAGAATGAAAAGAAGAAGAAGAAGAATGAAAAGAAGAAGAAGAAGAATGAAAAGAAGAATGAAAAGAAGAAGAAGAATGAAAAGAAGAATGAAAAGAAGAAGAAGAAGAATGAAAAGAAGAAGAAGAAGAATGAAAAGAAGAAGAAGAATGAAAAGAAGAAGAATGAAAAGAAGAATGAAAAGAAGAAGAATGAAAAGAAGAATGAAAAGAAGAAGAAGAAGAATGAAAAGAAGAAGAAGAATGAAAAGAAGAAGAATGAAAAGAAGAATGAGAAGAAAGAAAAGAAGAATGAAAAGAAGAATGAGAAGAATGAAAAGAAGAATGAGAAGAATGAAAAGAAGAAGAAGAAGAATGAAAAGAATAATGAAAAGAAGAAGAAGAAGAATGAAAAGAAGAAGAAGAAGAATGAAAAGAAGAATGAAAAGAAGAATTAAAAGAAGAATGAGAAGAATGAAAAGAAGAATGAAAAGAAGAAGAATGAAAAGAAGAAGAAGAAGAATGAAGAGAAGAAGGAAAAGAAGAAGAAGAAGAATGAAAAGAAGATTGAAAAGAAGAAGAAGAATGAAAAGAAGAAGAATGAAAAGAAGAATGAAAAGAAGAAGAAGAAGAATGAAAAGAAGAAGAATGAGAAGAAGAAGAATGAAAAGAAGAATGAAAAGAAGAAGAAGAAGAATGAAAAGAAGAATGAAAAGAAGAAGAAGAATGAAAAGAAGAATGAAAAGAAGAAGAA
Source organism: Staurois parvus (assembly GCF_062004578.1). Taxonomy (NCBI): domain Eukaryota; kingdom Metazoa; phylum Chordata; class Amphibia; order Anura; family Ranidae; genus Staurois; species Staurois parvus. Next base: position 10,891,080 of record NW_028317893.1, on the reverse strand, counting down.
GAAGAATGAAAAGAAGAATGAAAAGAAGAAGAAGAAGAATGAAAAGAAGAAGAATGAAAAGAAGAATGAGAAGAATGAAAAGAAGAATTAAAAGAAGAATGAGAAGAATGAAAAGAAGAATGAAAAGAAGAAGAATGAAAAGAAGAAGAATGAAAAGAAGAAGAAGAAGAATGAAAAGAAGAATGAAAAGAAGAAGAAGAATGAAAAGAAGAATGAAAAGAAGAAGAAGAAGAAGAATGAAAAGAAGAAGAAGAATGAAAAGAAGAAGAAGAAGAATGAAAAGAAGAAGAAGAAGAATGAAAAGAAGAATGAAAAGAAGAAGAAGAAGAATGAAAAGCAGAAGAAGAAGAATGAAAAGAAGAAGAAGAAGAATGAAAAGAAGAATGAAAAGAAGAAGAAGAAGAATGAAAAGAAGAAGAAGAATGAAAAGAAGAAGAAGAAGAATGAAAAGAAGAAGAAGAATGAAAAGAAGAATGAAAAGAAGAAAAAGAATGAAAAGAAGAAGAAAAAGAATGAAAAGAAGAAGAAGAAGAATGAAAAGAAGAATGAGAAGAATGAAAAGAAGAATTAAAAGAAGAATGAGAAGAATGAAAAGAAGAAGAAGAAGAAGAATGAAAAGAAGAAGAATAAGAATGAAAAGAAGAATGAAAAGAAGAAGAAGAAGAATGAAAAGAAGAAGAATAAGAATGAAAAGAAGAATGAAAAGAAGAAGAAGAAGAATGAAAAGAAGAAGAAGAAGAATGAAAAGAAGAATGAAAAGAAGAAGAAGAAGAATGAAAAGAAGAAGAAGAAGAATGAAAAGAAGAAGAAGAAGAATGAAAAGAAGAATGAAAAGAAGAAGAAGAAGAAGAATGAAAAGAAGAAGAAGAATGAAAAGAAGAAGAATTCCAGTACAGCAAAAAGTGTATCTGCAGAGAGCTCCGCTATTTCTGACAGTTCTCTGACAGTTCCTTCACATTTACAGCGGTTGAAACATTGTATCTATTTATTTCCGAATAAAAACATCTGTATCCTAAATGGAAACAAATAGATACAATGTTTCAACCGCTGTAAATGAACTGTCAAAACTGTCAGAAATAGCGGAGCTCTCTGCAGTGACACTTTTGCCGGCTGATCGGGGAAAATTCGATTCGTGCACCCGAAGTTTGCTAAAATTCGGATTCGATGCGAATCGAATTTTTCCTGATATTCGAAACGAATTCCACTTCGCCAAGTTCGATTCGCTCATCTCTAGTTATGATTTAAAAAGGAGCCAAACAACTATTTGATAATAAATGGTTTCATAGGATCATCATCCTTCATTAAAAGAGCATTTTGTGGCATGATCAGTCATATTTTCAATATCAATGCCAAAGTTTCACAATTTCTGCCAGGGTATGCAAACTTTTGAGCACAACTGTATGACCAGTGGATGCTGTCAAATTTTTTTCAGCATCTATAGAGAGCATTAACAAAGGCTTGCAAGCTGAATTAGCATAGTAGATAGCGTTAATCATTCTTCTTGTAGCATCAGATGCTTGTCTACCAAGTGTAAAACCCGACTGGTCATTCTTGACCAATAGAGGGAGTATATGTGTAAGGCGTCTTGCAATTAGTTTGGCATACATTTTTACATCTACATTTAGCAATGAAATAGGATGAAAATTTGTGGGAGTTGTTGGGTCCTTACCTGGTTTTGGGATGGTAACAATGTGTGCTTTAAGCATTTCCTAAGGGAATGATGATGAGGAAGCTGCCACATCAAAGAGATGTTTCAAATGTTGTTTTGGTGTGGAAATGCTTTATAGTATTCTGATATGAATCCATCCTGACCTGGCGATTTAAAATTTATTTAAAATTTCAGTTACCGTGATCTCTGACTTTAGCTCCTGGAGTTGTGCCTGGGTGAGATATGGTAACTTAAGTTTGCTAAGAAAAGCGCTTATGGCCGAGTCGGAAGCTTGGGTAGCGGTAGATTCATCTCTCAGGTTATAAAGAGAGCTATATTTGGTGGCAAAGGAATCAGCTATCTCTTGTGAATTGATTATTTTATGGTTATCCGTCTTATGGTATAAAAACTGAATTTTTGTTCTAGACCTCTAGATTGCAATTCTGTTTGCCAAAAGCTTACCTGCTCTATTTCCTGTAGCGTAGTGGTTCATTTGAAGGGTTTTAGGATGTCGGTCATAAGCATCAAGTAAGAGCTTACATAAGTCTAGGCGAAGTTGTGCCAGCTCTGAGGTTAATTTAGGATTGGGGGATTGTTTGTTTAATTTATTCCAAAAAATACCACCCCTAATATTGGTGCTAATTAGAGGCACATTATATATATGTGTCACACTAATTCCTTTTGATGATCTCTATGTGCAAACACATTTACACAAATATTAAGTGACATAAATTATATGTGACATAAAAATTATATGTGACAAAAAATATATATATAAATTAAAAATCAAATAAATTATATATAATATTATAGTGCCCAAAAAACACCATAAAACATAAGTCCAATGTGATTAATAATAAATTCCACAAAAAAAAGTCCAAAATATCTTCCACAATGTGAATCCTCTGTGACTCCCAGGGCAGAAAAGAAAAAATAAACCACGTGCTGTGCCTTTCATACACCCCCTCTTAGGTGTGCACTCACCAGAACACAGCCTTTAATGAGTCTTTTTGCATAAATTCCAGAAATCAGGATCATCAGAACACAGCCTTTTTTCCACTTTGTTATATAGATTCCAAATCATTGATTCCAAAGATATTAAGACCGGGAGGTTCCTCCAATAATCATCCATGATAAGAATGGTAGCCAGGATCATAATATATATTTCTCTCCATAATTACATAGAAAGAGAAAGAAATTCGCTCCAATCTTGTATTACCAAAGGTAAACCACTTTAATAAGCCAAAACATTGCACTTACAACATTCCAAAAATAGTTCAGCCTTATTTAAAATAGCCTTTCAGTGAGACAGATATCGCAGGTGCTCTCACCACCTCCGGATCTGCCGGACAGAGCGCCATCATGTCACTTCCCCAGTTGGGTATCTGCGTCACTTCCGGTCTGCTGCACCATTACACCCTGACATGTTTCATCGTACCTGACTTAATCATAGGAATCCTGACTTAATCATAGGGATTCCTATGATTAAGTCAGGTACGATGAAACATGTCAGGGTGTGACGGTGCGGCGCTAATTATCACCAATATTAGGGGTGGTATTTTTTGGAATAGGTTTGACATAGTATTTAAAGTGGCAGCTGATTGGATATAATATTGAAAATTTAAAGGCATCAATTGGCGCGGTTTAGTGATTGGCATATCTTTTGGAATCACCCTATAAAATACTTGTTTGTTTAATGCCTCTAGATCAGGGGTGGGCAAACTTTTTGACTTGAGGGCCGCAATGGGTTCATATATTGGACCCGGGGGCCGGACCAAGAGTAGATGAATGATGTGTATGTGTCATCCATAGTAAGTATAGTAATATTCCCCCATAGTAAGCATAGTAATTAATCCCCCATATAGTAATTAATCCCCCATATAGTAATTCATCCCCCATAGTAATTCATCCCCCATAGTAATTCATCCCCCATATAGTAATTCATCCCCCATAGTAATTCATCCCCCATATAGTAATTCATCCCCCATAGTAATTCATCCCCCATATAGTAATTCATCCCCCATATAGTAATTCATCCCCCATATAGTAATTCATCCCCCATAGTAATTCATCCCCCATATAGTAATTCATCCCCCATAGTAATTCATCCTCCATATTGTAATTCATCCCCCATATAGTAATTCATCCCCCATAGTAATTCATCCCCCATAGTAATTCATCCCCCATAGTAATTCATCCCCCATATAGTAATTCATTCCCCATATTAATTCATCCCCCATATTAAGTCCCCAAGTCCCCCCTGTGTCAATTCACTTACCTTTGCTCCGCGCGTTCCTCTCGCCGTGTTCCCGCGCCGTTCCGGTGTAGCATGAAAATCTGTCTCCTATGAGGATCTGTCCCCCTCGACGTATCTGCGCATGTGCGATCGGCGATCTCCGGCACATGCGCAGATACGTCGAGGGGGACAGATCCTCATAGGAGACAGATTTTCATGCTACACCGGTCTTCAGGGCGGACTGTGAGAGGAGCCTAGCGGGAGCCTAGCTCCGCGGGCCGGATAAAAAGGTCCGCCGGGCCGTAGTTTGCCCATTGCTGCTCTAGATTGTGGATACGGTATAACAAATCATTAAGATGTTGTTTTCTTTGACGTTTGGCCCTGGTACTCATTTGAATGCACACACCCCTCATATATGCCTTATGGGCATTCCATAGTATAAATGGGTTATCTACTGAATTTGAATTATTGGCAAAGAATGCTTGCAAATGTTTGGATAAAACAGTGTGAGATTATGGAAAATGTAGCAACCTAGATTCGCATCTCCATAGATACACCTGGGAAGTGCGCTCTTTCTCCTTGATTACTAGGGTAATAGGAGCATGGTCAGACCATGTTAAGGCATGAGTCGAGGAGAATGAGGACTTCTGTAAAGTATGTTTACCCTTTCCTCAGCCTTTTCTAATTCTGTTGCATTCTCTTCTCTGTAAAATTAATTAGGAAAAAAACACAAGGAAGAACATACAAGTTCCATCAAGATATAACACTTAGAAAAAAATAAATTTGTTTCTATGTAGATCTGTACCAAATTTTGCACTGTCCAGTTTTAGTAAATCAACCCAGCGTGTCTACATAGGACCATTATAAAAGAAGGCAAAGGTCCCATTGAGCCTCTACTTATAGGAAGAATTCATAACATACCCCATAAATCAGAACTTTATAGGTATAATGTTACTGACAAAGAAGTGCACCACATACATCTCACAATCTAAAATGGTCAATAAAAAAATTATTGTCATATGTAGTAGGTGATATTGAAGTCCATTTTTAAACTCTTGAGATGTATTGTCCCAAACCTAAGCATCCTCTCACCCTCTTTTAAGTCCAGCAAGTTAATATGGTCCCCATCCTCTCAAGCTAATCTGTACCTGATGGATTGTCATAAAATTCAAACTTTTTGGGTCTTAATTAGAGATGAGCGAATCGAACTCGGCGAAGTGGAATTCGTTTCGAATATTAGAAATTTTTCTAAAAATGGCGGCGACATGTGCGGCGACGGAGCAGGGATCTCTGGGAAGGCGCGCAGACAAGGCGCGCTGACCCATAATGCATTCATTCATGACATGTGATCGCATTAGCCAATCAGCAGCCAGCCAGCCAGCACTGTGTAATGGTGGAGCTATAAATTGCGGCCATCTTACAATTCTCCATTTGCCTCTGGTCATTCAAGAGAGACAGATCTCTCTGTATTAGGGACACAGAATCGTTACTTAGGGACACAGAACCGTTACTTAGGGACACAGAACCGTTACTTTGGGACACACAATCGTTACTTAGGGACACAGAACCGTTACTTAGGGACACAGAACCGTTACTCAGGGACAGACACAGAATTGTTATTTAGGGACAGACACAGAATTGTTACTCAGGGACACAGAATTGTTACTGAGGGACACAGAATTGTTACTGAGGGACACAGAATTGTTACTCAGGGACACAGAATTGTTACTCAGGGACACAGAATTGTTACTGAGGGACACAGAATTGTTACTGAGGGACACAGAATTGTTACTCAGGGACAGACACAGAATTGTTACTCAGGGACAGACACAGAATTGTTACTCAGGGACAGACACAGAATTGTTACTCAGGGACAGACACAGAATTGTTACTGAGGGACACAGAATTGTTACTGAGGGACACAGAATTGTTACTGAGGGACACAGAATTGTTACTCAGGGACAGACACAGAATTGTTACTCAGGGACAGACACAGAATTGTTACTGAGGAACAGACACAGAATTGTTACTGAGGGACACAGAATTGTTACTCAGGGACAGACACAGAATTGTTACTCAGGGACAGACACAGAATTGTTACTCAGGGACAGACACAGAATTGTTACTCAAGGAACAGACACAGAATTGTTACTCAGGGACAGACACAGAATTGTTACTGAGGGACACAGAATTGTTACTGAGGGACACAGAATTGTTACTGAGGGACACAGAATTGTTACTGAGGGACACAGAATTGTTAGTCAGGGACACAGAATTGTTACTCAGGGACACAGAATTGTTACTGATGGACAGACACAGAATTGTTACTGAGGGACACAGAATTGTTACTGAGGGACACAGAATTGTTACTCAGGGACAGACACAGAATTGTTACTGAGGGACACAGAATTGTTACTGAGGGACACAGAATCGTTACTCAGGGACACAGAATTGTTACTCAGGGACACAGAATTGTTACTCAGGGACACAAAATTGTTACTGAGGGACACAGAATTGTTACTCAGGGACACAGAATTGTTACTCAGGGACACAGAATTGTTACTGAGGGACACAGAATTGTTACTCAGGGACAGACACCGAATTGTTACTGAGGGACACAGAATTGTTACTGAGGGACACAGAATTGTTACTCAGGGACAGACACAGAATTGTTACTGAGGGACACAGAATTGTTACTGAGGGACACAGAATTGTTACTGAGGGACACAGAATTGTTACTCAGGGACAGACACAGAATTGTTACTGAGGGACACAGAATTATTACTGAGGGACACAGAATTGCTACTGAGGGACACAGAATTGTTACTCAGGGACACAGAATTGTTACTCAGGGACAGACACAGAATTGTTACTGAGGGACACAGAATTGTTACTGAGGGACACAGAATTGTTACTCAGGGACAGACACAGAATTGTTACTGAGGGACAGACACAGAATTGTTACTCAGGGACAGACACAGAATTGTTACTGAGGGACACAGAATTGTTACTGAGGGACACAGAATTGTTACTGAGGGACACAGAATTGTTACTCGGGGACACAGAATTGTTACTCAGGGACAGACACAGAATTGTTACTGAGGGACACAGAATTGTTACTGAGGGACACAGGATTGTTACTGAGGGACACAGAATTGTTACTCAGGGACACAGAATTGTTACTCAGGGACAGACACAGAATTGTTACTGAGGGACACAGAATTGTTACTGAGGGACACAGGATTGTTACTGAGGGACACAGAATTGTTACTCAGGGACACAGAATTGTTACTGAGGGACACAGAATTGTTACTCAGGGACAGACACAGAATTGTTACTGAGGGACACAGAATTGTTACTGAGGGACACAGAATTGTTACTGAGGGACACAGAATTGTTACTGAGGGACACATAATTGTTACTCAGGGACACAGAATTGTTACTGAGGGACACAGAATTGTTACTGAGGGACACAGAATTGTTACTGAGGGACACAGAATTGTTACTCAGGGACAGACACAGAATTGTTACTGAGGGACACAGAATTATTACTGAGGGACACAGAATTGTTACTCAGGGACACAGAATTGTTACTCAGGGACAGACACAGAATTGTTACTGAGGGACACAGAATTGTTACTGAGGGACACAGAATTGTTACTCAGGGACAGACACAGAATTGTTACTGAGGGACACAGAATTGTTACTGAGGGACACAGAATTGTTACTGAGGGACACAGAATTGTTACTCAGGGACACAGAATTGTTACTGAGGGACACAGAATTGTTACTCAGGGACACAGAATTGTTACTCAGGGACACAGAATTGTTACTCAGGGAGACAGAATTGTTACTCAGGGACAGACACAGAATTGTTACTGAAGGATACAGAATTGTTACTGAGGGACACAGAATTGTTACTGAGGGACACAGAATTGTTACTCAGGGACACAGAATTGTTACTCAGGGACAGACACAGAATTGTTACTGAGGGACACAGAATTGTTACTGAGGGACACAGAATTGTTACTGAGGGACACACAATTGTTACTCAGGGACACAGAATTGTTACTCAGGGACACAGAATTGTTACTCAAGGACAGACACAGAATTGTTACTGAGGGACACAGAATTGTTACTCAGGGACACAGAATCGTTGAATTAAAGAGTATGTCAGACAACATGCAGAGGAGTGGCAGAGGAGGCAATGTTTTAGGAGCGAGCAGACGTGGCAGCAGAGGAAGGGGTCGAGGCAGCACTAGTCGCAGCCAGAGGCCAGTGCTCCCGGTGTCATTCAGCGGTCGTGTCTCCACCGACAACCCTGCCGTCATCGATTGGTTGGCTCGGTCGTCTTCCTCTTCCCAGGTCACCTCTGACACCTACAGCCAACGGTCGGTGGGTACGTCAGACACAATCGTTAGTTGGCATGGCCCGGGAGCAAGCCCACTGAAATCACGTGTCCTCTACCTGCCCCTGTCCTTTGGTGTTCCCTCACCAAGCGAAGTATCGCATGCTGTGGGCTCAGCCCCACTGTACAGTGAGGAAGAGCTAACAGAGGGTTGTCAGGAACGGGGGGAGACATCCGCCTCTTCAGCAGCCAGGCAAAGAAGTACTGGCGAGGAGAGTGGCTCGGTAGCCGGTCTAGAGACAGGTCTGTCTCCTGACCCACACGCAGCCGAGGGGGCTAGTAGTGAGGCGGAGACCCTAATTGATGATGATGAGGCTGATCGCACTTGGCAGCCTCGTCGTCATCAGGCTATTGCTTCCGCATCATCAGGAGAAGAGGGTGCCAGCTTGGCAGCGAGCAAAACAGTCGGTGGGTTGCCCAGGAGGCAGCAGGGTCGCAGCAGTGTCAGTGGAGCCAAACGGCCACGGAGTAGAGCACCAGCTCCACTGCAGCCTACCACCACGGCCAGTAGTGGTGCCGGTGTGCACGGAGGAAGTAGCAGTCAGCCAGTGAGGAGTAGCGGGGGCAAAGTTTCCTACTCGGCGGTGTGGCAATTTTTCGTCAAGCCGCCCGAGGAAGTAAACGTAGCCGTATGTCGACTATGTGGCCAGAAAGTCAAGCGTGGCCAGGGGGCCCATGTTGGGACTACAGCGTTGCGGCAGCATATGCAGCGTCGCCATTTGGTGGCCTGGGAAAACCCAGCCCCCGCTCCATCACCCGCTCCGTTACTTGCTCCGTCACCCGACGTCAATCGCCCTCTATCAGCCAGTCAAGGCTCCAACACCTCTGCTGAGGGGAGTTGTCGCTCGTTGGCATCTTCCGCTCGTTCAGATGCTCCTTCTCCTGCTACTCCTCTTCACGGATTCCGTCAGCAGTCTTTCTTGGAATCCGTTTCCAAGAGACAACAGTTTGCGAGCACGCACCCGACGGTGCAGAAGCTGAACGTCCTCCTGTCCAAGTTGCTGGTGCTGCAGTCCCTCCCTTTCCAAGTGGTGGACTCAGCACCTTTCCGAGAAATGATGGCTTGTGCCGCGCCGCGGTGGAGAGTGCCAAGCCGGCATTTCTTCGCCAAAAAGGCAGTGCCAGCCCTGCATTCACATGTAGAAGAGATGGTGGGCCAGTCTTTGAGCATGTCGGTCTCTGCCAAAGTGCACGGCAGCGCCGAGGTGTGGAGCTGTAACTACGGTCAGGGACAGTACATGTCATTTACGGCCCACTGGGTGAACGTGGTGCCGGCACAGCCGCACCAGCAACTTGGACAGGTCACGCCGTTTTTGCCTCCACGTTTGCACGTCCTTGGTCCGGCAAAGATGTCCGCCTCTACCACCTCTTCTTCCGCCGTGTCCTCAGCCGCCACCCCCGTGCCAAGTCCCATTACCCGACCGGCATATCACATGTGCAGGGCGCAACGGTGTCACGCTGTGCTGCACCTGGTATGCCTTGGCGAACGTAGTCACACAGGGGAGGAACTTCTGAGTGTAATGAACAGAGAAATCTACAGATGGCTGTCTCCGCGCAAACTGAAAATCGGAACCATGTTGACCGACAACGGAAAGAACATGGTGTCTGCTCTGCGTCAAGGAAGGTTGTGCCATGTGCCATGCATGGCTCACGTGTTCAATCTGGTTGTCAAGCGGTTCCTAAAATCCACCATCCCACTGCAAGACATCCTTAAAATGTCACGTAAACTTTGCATGCATTTCAGCCATTCCTACACCGCAAAGCACACCCTCCTTGAGCTGCAGCGGCAGAACGGAATTCCACAGCATCGCCTGATCTGCGACGTTGCAACAAGGTGGAATTCAACCCTACACATGTTAGACCGCCTTTACGAACAGCGAAAGGCCATCACCGATTTCCTGATGTTACAAGCGGATAAAGGTACTCCCCTGTGTAACTTCGATGTCAGCCATTGGCAGCTCATGCGTGACACCTGCCGCTTGCTCAGGCCCTTTGAGGAGGCCACGCTATTCGTGAGTCGGCAGGACTATGGGATGAACGACGTCATTCCTCTGTTGCACGTCCTGGAACAAATGCTGTTAACAATGGCTGGTCAGGGTGCGGTAGACGTGGCGCACAGATCTCAACGCCACATGACCCCTGTGGGGGCAGGACAGGAAGAAGAGGAGGAGGTAGAGGAGGACATTGGTGCTCAGGAATTATTGAGTGAAATGGGTGGTTTTTCCACTCAGTGGACAGGAATGGAGGAGCAGGAGCATCTGGTAGAGGAGGAGGAGGAGGAGACAGAGGACCCAGACGCACCGTGGCAGTATGCTGTGGAGATGGAGGCAGGGAGTCCCTCGCATTCCTTGGCACAAATGGCCCATAGCATGCTCGGTTGCTTGCGTAGCGACAGCCGAATAATAACCATCAGACAGAGGGATGACTTTTGGCTGTCCACATTGTTGGACCCTCGCTACCGTTCAAAAATGGTGGCCTTTTTCACACCTGCTGAGAGGGAGGCCAAAATAAAGTACTATAAAAACCACCTATGTAGTCAGTTGGTCTCTGCCTTTCTGCGCCAATGTCCATCCACAGACACTGTGGGCCCTGTGCGCTCGGGTTCCACTGCCATGGCAGCAGGGGAGGGGTGGGGTGGTAGGAGCAGTGGCAGCTCCACCAGCAGCGGCTGCCTCAGTCTGCAGTCGATGATGAGTAGCTTTCTTCACCAGCGCAGTGAGGAAACTACTAACCAGCCGCAGCAGCAGCAGCATCAGGTGGACCTGGAGCAGGACCTCAAACAACAGGCTCGGGCCTACTTGGACAGCACCCTGCCAACCGAGGTAGACAATCCCCTTGACTACTGGGCAACGAAACTTGACCTTTGGCCCCAACTAGCTGAATTTGCCCTTGAAAGGCTGTCATGCCCGGCCAGTAGCGTGGCATCGGAGCGCGTGTTTAGTGCGGCAGGAGGTATTGTAACTCCGCGGAGGACACGACTGTCCACCCAAAGTGTGGAGAGACTCACGTTTGTGAAAATGAATCAGGCGTGGATTAGTCTGGATTTCAAACCACCAGTTCCTGACACAACTGACTAAATCCGCCATGAATCATGCCCCAAACATGTGCCACTTTCAGGTCTCCTCACACTGCTGGTGGGTTCCATTTTGTCATAGGGTGCTGGCAGATTACGGGCCTCCCATTGCTGCTGCCAGGCCCGTAATCTGCCATGGGCCCCCGTACCGCCTCCTCATGCTGCTGCCAGGTCCAGAGTGTGTCATGGGTCCCTGTACGGCCTCCCATTGCTGCTGTCTCCATCACCACACTCTGCCATGTGCCACTTTCAGGTCTCCTCACACTGCTGGTGGGTTCCATTTTGTCATAGGGTGCTGTATGGTCTCCCATTGCTGCTGCCAGGCCCGTAATCTGCCACGGGCCCCCGTACCGACTCCTCATGCTGCTGCCAGGCCCGTAATCTGTCATGGGCCCCTGTACCGCCTCCTCATGCTGCTGCCAGGTCCAGAGTGTGTCATGGGTCCCTGTACGGCCTCCCATTGCTGCTGTCTCCATCGCCACACTCTGCCATGTGCCACTTTCAGGTCTCCTCACACTGCTGGTGGGTTCCATTTTGTCATAGGGTGCTGTATGGCCTCCCATTGCTGCTGCCTCCACCGCCACACTGTGGCTCCACACTCTGGTTTTGGCCCCGTGACTGCCCAAATGAGTGAAGTGTGCGGTGATTCTAAGATCGACGGCACTCATCTGCATGTCATACTGACTGACAGTATTATTTCTCTTCCCCAGCAGACTCCAAGGGCATTTAAATTAAAGGTACAGTGTTCTGCACTAATATAAAGGCTCTCTGAAGCCTAGAAACACCCTTTTATAAGTTAAATTCGCAGCGAATATATTCGCCTCAAATCGAATTTATTCCTCGAATTCGCCGAATCAGCCGAATCAAATTTTTGAATACTTCGCTCATCTCTAGTCTTAATCATAGAAGTTTACAAAAATTGGAATATACAATGTGACCTTCTTTGCCTTTTTTAATGTTAGGTACATGTTCTTCAAATAAATCAGCTTATTGAGCCCAACATATTGTAATCCACACATACACTCAAGAAAATATATTGCATTCTGGGTATTATATGTAAGAAAATGTTGTACCTTAACAACTCGCTGACTGCACTATAGCCGAATTACGGCTACAGCATGGTCGTCCAGTTCTGGGAGGGTGTCTATTGAAAGTTAAAATGTTCATATGGGTACTGTGTTGCATGACTGTACAATTGTCATTCAAAGTGCAACAGCGCTGAAAGATGAAAATTGGCCTGGGCAGGAAGGGGGTAAAAGTGCCTTGTAGGCACATGGTTAAAGGTTGCACCTGTAGTTATAGATGTAAATTACTCAATCTTGTTATGATTGACAATTGTATGTCTGCATGCATAACACACCTCCTACATCTACTGAAATTCTTACTGCCAGATAAGAAAACATTCAGGGTTTTTTTTCCTGTAACTGTATCTTCTAATCCAGATATTACTAAGAGTAAACACCCTTTTATATACAAATTCAGGTTTAGGGAGTTACAAGGTTTCAGGGACAAGGACCTTTCTTATTAGGGACCAGTCTTGGTTAACCTGTCCTTGTCCAGACATTAGGCATTGCTTGAATGATATACTGTGTAACTTTCTGTGATTGCAGTTTATGAATACCTTCCTATTCATCCAATTTTGATGGAATCTCAGGAACTATCCCTTTGGTATATCTTTTTATCAAGGTTTAAAGTGACAACTATTTAGTAGTGACAATAAGTAGTGAAAAAAACATTATGATCTATCTCCTTATTGAAAGTTGTAATAGCTCCATCTGTAATACTTATGGTCACAGCCAAAAATTATCTTCAGTCTTTTTTAGATATTACTTTTTTGAAAGTTTTATGTGCCACCTTACCTGGGTCCTCTAACACTACCTTCTTATAGGTGTTAGGCATTTACCATTCATTTCTACTGGTTGAAGTAAGATTTCGGCCTGAGAAGTGAAGTTACCAATAGTGTCTTAGCCATCTCAACAGATTTCTAAAAATATATTGTAACGGTAAGTTTCTTTGTGGACCTATCTCTAGAAATGTGCCAAATTATCCATCTTTTTTGTAGGGAGAGATTGTAGGCCCTTCTGTACCACTGCTTTTTCATTCAAACGTCTCTCACCGAGATTAAAAAAAATATACCAACTCTGGTCTGCCTCCATTCTACCTTTCCCTTTCCTTTTATTTTCTTCTGTCCTCCCCTCCATCATTCTCCTACATTTTTTATGGATTTTTTTTATCCCCCCTTGCCCTAAGCAAGCTGTTATTTTTTAACTTTAGTATTACCTGAACGACTAGGGGTTTCTTTCTGTTGTTCATCATCCACAATGGGTTCTTCCTCTGATAGCCTTGCAATAAACAAAACCCGATCTTGTACATACAGTTCTTGAGGCCTCTCTCTCTTCTCTAACCTGTTGGGGCCAGAATCTATACTTCCATGGTTGATCAAAATCACTATTACTCATTTTAAACCCATCCATAATTTCTCCTGTTGCTGTGTTCCAACTTTAATGGTCTTTACTTCTATCATATTTCCCTCCTTAACTGTTTAAGGACTCTTACATGAAATTATGCTCATTGGTGGGGTAGCCACAACAAAAAAATGGTATCAACTTGTTAGTGATAGAAGTGGGGATATGGATATGGAACACAATATAATAGCAAATGTGCTAGTGGAAGAGTTGAAAAATGAACATCTACACTTGCATGTACTGTACAAATAATGTAAATAATATCTGTGATCCTCATGAAAACAACATTGGCCTTGATGAGACATCAAGTCTTTCTTTTTGTAAAAAAGAAAAAAAAATCTATTCATTGTATCATAGGGACACATTTAAATCATAATATGTTTCTGCTATTCCAGATATCATTCCTAAAGTTCCAATGTTCTATCAACATAGATGTTTAAACAAAATATTAGAAGAGGCAGGCAATTTTCTCTATGTTGTTACAAGGAGGGGTTTGCTGGACATCCAGGACTAGTAAAAGTACTAGATCCCTTCCATTGTTTTACTCATATTGAGAAAAATTTAAAAAAGAACACATTTCTTAAATATGCAGTATTATGCAATATTATAGTAATTATAGTGTTACTATAAATCCCTTCTTACCTCATGGATATAGATAATGATGTAGCAGATGAAAACATTTCTGAATAAATGTGTTTATGTTGTAAAAATGTATATATAAAAAGGCAAAACTCCTGCTGTGCACATCATATATTTCCTGCAATAATGGTTGAACCAGAATAACGCATGTACCTTTTACTTTTAATGAAATGCCTCTCATCCTGTATTTTCACTTGCTTTACTTTGAATTAGCCAATATTAAATTGGAAAAAAATGGAGATCCTCTATTTACATTTCCAAAACAATCACAAGAAATACATTTTTGCATCTACGTGCAATGTGCATGGAATCATAAAGAGAGTTAAAAAAAAAAAATTATATATATATATATATATATATATATATACACAGACACACACACTATTTTACACGCACATAAACTTTCATGGCATCCCCGTCTTAGTATTCAATATTGAGTTGGCCCACCCTTTGCAGCTATAACAGCGTCAAGTCTTCTGGGAAAGCTGTCCACAAGGTTTAGGAGTGTACCTATGGAAATGTTTGACCATTCTTCCAGACTCGTATTTGTGAGGTCAGGTACGGATATCGGATGAGAAGGCCTGGCTCGCATTCTCCACCCTAATTCATCCCAAAGGTGTTCTATTGGGTTGAGGTCAGGACTTTGTGCAGGCCAATCAAGTTTCTCCACCCCAAACTTGCTCATCCATGTCTTTATGAACCATGCTTTATGCACTGGTGCGTAGTCATGTTGGAACAGGAAGGGGCCATCTCCAAACTCTTCCCATAAAGTTGGTAGCATGAAATTGTTCAAAACATTGTGGTATGCTGACATCTTAAGTGTTCCCTTCACTGGAAGTAAGGGGCCAATTCCAACCCTTGAAAAACAACCCCACACCATAATTCCCCCTCCACCAAACTTTACACTTGGCACAATGCAGTCAGGCAAGTACCGTTCTCATGGCAACTGACAAACCCAGACACATCTATCGGATTGCCAGACAGAGAAGTGTGATTTGTCACTCCAGAGAACATGTCTCCACTGCTCTAGAGTCCACTGCCTGCATGCTTTACACCACTGCATCCAGCGCTTTGCATTGTGCTTGGTGATGTAAGACTTGGATGCAGCTGCTCGGCTATGGAAACACATTCCATGAAGCTCTCTCTGCACTGTTGTTGTGCTAATCTGAAGGTCACATGAAGTTTGGAGTGCTTTAGTTGTTAACTCTGCAGACAGTTGGCAACTTCTGCACACTGTGCGTTTCAGTATGCTCTGACCCCGCTCTGTCATTTTAAATGGCCTATCACATGCTGGCTGAGTTGCTGTTGATCCCAGTTGCTTCCACTTTGTTATAATACCACTAACAGTTGACTGTGGAATATTTTGTAGCAAGGAAATTTAATGGATGGACTTATTGCACAGGTAGCAACCTATCATACTTGAATTCACTGAGCTCCTGAGAGCGACCCTTTCTTTCACAAATGTTTGTAGAAGCAGTCTGCATGCCTAGGTGCTTGATTTTATGCACCTGTGGCCATGGAGGTGATTGGAACACCTGAATCCAATGCTTTGGAGGGGTGTCCTAATACGTTTGGCAATATAGTGTATATACACTGCTCAAAAAAATTAAAGGAACACTTTTTAATCAGAGTATAGCATCAATTCAATTAAACTCCTGGTATATTATAACTCCTACGATCACTCTCCTCCTCCATCCTACACTCCCTCACTCACATCTTTAATCTCTCCCTCTCTACTGGCACATTCCCCTCCCCTCTGAAGCATGCGCACATCACTCCCATACTTAAAAAACCCTCCCTGGATCCCACCGACCCAAACAACCTTAGACCCATCTCCCTGCTGCCATTTTCATCCAAACTCCTTGAGCGCTTAGCCTATAATTGCTAAACTCCCACCTCACCGACAACAACATCTTTGATCCCCTACAATCTGGCTTCCGTCCCATATACTCCACCATAACCGCACCTTCTCAAACTCACCAATGACCTGCTAACTGCCAAGCCAATGGCCACTACTCAGTGCTACTACTCCTCGACCTCTCTGCGGCTTTCGACACGGTCGACCACCCCCTCCTCCTCAAAAGACTATACTCTTTCGGCCTCAGACTCCAGATCTCTCCTGGCTCTCTTCCTATCTATCACAACGCTCCTTCAGCGTTACCTATAATGCTGCCACCTCCCCCTCACTCCCCCTCTCTGTTGGGGTCCCCCAAGGTTCTGTCCTCAGGCCCGTTCTCTTTTACATCTACACCTCCTCCCTTGGTCAACTGATACACTCCCACGGCTTCAACTACCATCTCTATGCCGATGACACTCAAATCTATCTCTCTACCCTTCACCTCACCCCTTCAGTCTCCGCCCGAATCACTAAACTTCTGAACGACATATCAGACTGGATGTCATTCCACTTCCACAAATTAAACCTTGCCAAAACCGAGCTCCTAGTTTTCCCCCCAGCCCCCCCCGACCTCTCCTTCACAACCAACAACGCCACCATCAGCCCCACCCTGCAAGCCAGAGTACTTGGTGTCATTCTAGACTCCAATCTGTCTTTCCAGCCCCAGATCCAATCGCTGACAAATTCATGCAGACTCCACCTCCGCAACATCTCCAAAATACGCACATTCCTAACTCCAGAAACTACAAAGCAATTCATTCACTCCCTTATCATATCACGACTTGACTACTGTAACTCCCTCCTCGCTGGCCTACCCCCAACACAGGCTATCCCCGCTTCAGTCTATTCTGAATTCTGCGGCCAGACTCATCCACCTTACCAATTGCTCCGTATCCGCCACCCCCCTCTGCCAATCCCTCCGCTGGCTTCTGATTGCCCAACGCATGAAATTCAAAATACTAACATTGACGTACAAAGCTGTTCATAACACTGCCCCAACCTGATATCCATCTACCACCCAAAACGCACTCTCCGCTCCTCACAAGACCTCCTACTCTCCAGTTCCCTGGTCTCCTCCTCCCATACCCGTCTCCAGGGCTTCCCCCATCCTCTGGAACTCACTACCCCAATCAGACTGTCACCTACCCTCCTCACCTTTAGGTGCACCCTGAAAACCCATCTCTTCAGAGAAGCCTACCTCGCCCTCACCTAACTGCTGATCTCTTCCGCTCCCCCCCACCACTCCATCCCCCACAGCTATTTCCTCCTGTACCACTCTCCCCTCCCTCCCAGATTGTAAGCTCCAAGGAGCAGGGCCCTCAAACCCCTTGTGTATTTTATTGTATTGTTACTGTACTGTCTCATGTATTGTCTCCCATTGTAATGTACAGCGCTGAGCAAACTTTGGCGCTATATAAAAACTGTGTAATAATAATAATAATATTTATCTGGTCAGGTAAGTAGCAGAGAGGGTTGTTAATCAGTTTCAGCAGCTTTGGTGTTAATTTTATTTATTTATTTCAGGTTCTTATATAGCGCCGTCAATTTACGCAGCGCTTTACATATATTGTACATTCCCATCAGTCCCTAACCCTCAAGGGGTGTACAATCTAAGGTCTCTAACTCACATTCATACATACACAGTCTAGGGCCAATTTAGACAGGAGCCAATTAACTTACCAGCATGTCTCTGTAGTGTGGGAGGAAACCGGAGTACCCAGAGGAAACCCACGCAGGCAAAGGGAGAACATGCAAATTCCAGGCAGGTGGTGCCGTGGTTGGGATATGAACCAGTGACCCTAGCACTGCCAGGCAGAAGTGCTAATCACTTAGCCACTGTACTGCCCACAGGTGCACTAGATGGGCAACAATGAGATGACCCCCAAAACAGGAATAGTTTTACAGGAGGAGGCCACTGACATTTTTCTCTCTATTCATCTTTTCTAACTGTTTTTCACTAGTATTGAATTTGGCTATTATCAATGTCACTACTGGTAGCATGAGGCGATATCTGGACCCTACAGAGGTTGCACAGGCAGTCCAACTCCTCTAGGATAGCAGAAGGTTTGCTGTGTCTCCCTGCACAGTCTCAAGATCATGGAGGAGATTCCAGGAGACAAACAATTACTCTAGGAGAGCTGGACAGGGCTGTAGAAGGTCCCTAACCCATCAGCAGGACTGGTATCTGTTCCTTTGTGCAAGGAGGAACAGGATGAGCACTGCCAGAGCCCTACAAAATGACCTAGAGCAGGCCACTGGTGTGAATGTTTCTGACCAAACAATCAGACACAGACTTCATGAGGGTAGCCTGGGAGCCCAACATCCTCTAGTGGGCCCTGTGCTCATTTCCCGGCAACATTGAGCTCGATTGGCACTTGCCATTGAACACCAGAATTAGCAGGTCCACCACTGGCGCCATGTGCTTTTCACAGATGAGAGCAGTTTCACCCTGAACACATGTGACAGATGAGAAAGGATCTGGAGAAGATGTGGAGAACATTATGTTGCCTGTAACACTTCAGCATGACTGTTTTGGTGGTGGGTCAGTAATGGTCTGGGTAGGCATAACCATGGAGAGATGTACAGACCATTGCATGCTAGTCAATGGCCCCCTGACTGCCATTAGGTATCGGGATGAAATCCTTGGACACATTGTCAGACCCTACGCTGGTGCAGTGGGTCCTGGGTTCCTCCTGGTGCATGACAATGTCCGGCCTCATGTGGCGAGAGTTTGCAGGCAGTTCCTAGAGGATGAAGGAATTGATACCATTGAATGGCCCCCACACTCACCTGACCTAAATCCAATAGAACATCTCTGGGATATTATGTTTTGGTCCATCAGCCACCACCAGGTGGCACCTCAGTCTGTCAAGGAGCTCAGTGATGCCCTGGTCCAGATCTGGGAGGAAATACCCCAGGACACCATCCATCCTCTCATTAGGAGCATGCCGCTATGTGGTCAGGCATGCCTACAAGCACTTGGGGGTCATACAAACTATTGAGTACCATTTTGAGTTGCTGCAGTGAAATTTCAGCAAAATCGACTAGCCTGCTGCATCATTTTTTCACTTTGTCTTTGAATTCAGTCTTCTGTAGGTTGATAATTTTAATTTCCATAAAACAATGGGGCATCCTTACGTTCCTAACACATTACCCAGTCCATATCAGTATAGATATCCAGCATGATATTTTCCCCGTTGAGATCTGATGTGTTTTCAAAGTGTTCCTTTAATTTTTTTGAGCAGTATATATATATATATATATATATATATATATATATATATATATCGCCAGGGATAGATCCTGAATGGTAGCTATGTGTTACCATTATTTGTTTTTTCATCCTTTTAGGGCCAGTTCACGCCATAAAAAGGTATCTGGATGCATTCCAGATGCATTTCAGGTATGTTTTTGCTTACAGTTCACACCACACTCCATTTTGGTGCATTTTTTATGTATTTTCCTGTGCTCCAGTACAGTTTTGTGCAGATAAAATGCAGCATGTTCTACTTTTTTCTCTAGAGGAAACTGACTGGAACTGGCTGCACTGGTGTGAACTGGGTCATTGGAATACATGAAAAACACTGTGCATGCATTACTGATGCAGCCAAAAATGTGCTGGACGATATCTGGTATGAACTAGCCCTACAGAGGATTTTCAAAGCATTAAACCAACCTATGTGACAGGCCTGAAAAGGGCAGGAAGCAACTAGCAGGTTGAGGAGCTATTGTATGAGCAGGACATGGTGTGAGAGGACTGTGGGCTGTTTGTTTGACCTAGACACTGCTGGACTTCTATGACCATTTTCTAGACGTTTGGAACTGGCGGGAACTTCAGAACCCTATTGTGAGGCAAGTCTATGTTGGTGGTGTGCTGAAGCTTTCTTTTTGTACCAGAGCTTAACATCTGTTTTTGTTTTTTTAATGCTGAAGATAAACTGCCTTGTTTGCCCTTTGAAGAAATAAAGACTGTTTTTACAACTACACAGCTAGCTAGTGTTCCGAACATCCAAATATCTACTCTATCTATCTATCTACTCTATCTATCTACTCTATCTATCTATCTATCTGTCTGTCTGTCTATCTATCTATCTATCTATCTATCTATCTATCTATCTATCTATCTATCTAGTTCATTTTACAGGTATTTGTAATGTTGACAAGTCATGCAGTGCTCTACATAGTGAACACTCAAGAGGTTTACAATCATTTCTTTCAAGAAGTTTATAATCCAAGGTTGCTATATCACACGCATCAACATGCAAACACACATGCTAGGGTCAGTTTGGACAGGAGCCATTTAATCTATCTTCACATCTTTGGTGTGTGGAAACTGGAGTACCAGAGGAAACACTACTGCTTCAAGGCAGAAGTGTCTATATTTTATATAATACTTTATATAAAATAAATGTTTTAAAAAGTATAGTAGTTTTGCATTTTCAAAGTCTACACTATTGAGTCTGAACAGACATATAATTATACTATATGTTTTCAAATAGCAATTATGATGTGAGTCAAAGCTGGCATTTTATTTTGTTATTATTAAAATTGGCAGCAGACATTTAATGACAAGCATTCTTTTGTTCTACAAGCATGCAGCATTTCTGATGTGAGTCACTATCAGGAAGTATCAAAATGTAAAAGTTGCAATTATACCTGTTATGTATTTGTATTATATTGTGTTCCAATAAATATTTCTATTCTATTTGTGCTCGAATAAACATTTCTATCCTCAAAGTCTGGTTTTCTTTTTTTGTTGATTAGAAGGCTTTGTTATATTCTAGATTTTCAAGCTCAGATAGACACAGTCAGGATAATTCTAACAACAGTTTTCTGGCAATAGTTCCCTTTAGGCAAGCATTTGCATTACTGACACATGCAGGAAAATCAGGTAGTTCTTACTACCTCCTCTTTAATGATGCATTGCTACGGCAGTGAAAAAATCTTAATAGCACCAGTTCTCTGATTTGGTGTATAGGGGTATGCCAGTATTTAGAGTGGGCCATGCCTGTGCTGTGAAGTTGTTATGTCCATGACAGCTTCTTACACAGGGCTACACCTCCTGCCTCATTTAACTGTTGGGCAGGAGATTACCCAGCCAGAAGCTAAATGTAAACAGACAGGTCTGGGAATTACCTTTTCGCTGGGTGGGTAGAGCCCAGGTGTGGACTGACCATTTGGAAACTCTGGCACTGCCCAAGGGTCCAGGGTCAGTAGGGGGCCCCATGAGATGCCCCTGGTACCTTTTTCATAGGCTTTTTTGAGTTTGGGCAAGGACACAGGGGCCCAATGATCCCCTATTGCCCAGGGGTTCCATGAGTTGTCAGTCCGCCCCTGGTAGAGCCTGATGTGGAACTGAGGGACTTGTTCCTCTTAAGGTCAGCTTTAACTTTTAGTGACATTGCACAGCAGTGGGTGGATTTGAAAGTCTAAAAAAAGAATAAAATTAAAAAAAAAAAATGCTGGAAAAATATGTACAGTTGCAAGAAAAAGTATGTGAACCCTTTGGGATTACGTGGAGTTTTGCATGAAGTGGGCATAAAATGTGCTCTGAACATCATCTAAGTCACAACAATAGAAGAACACAGTCTGCTGAACATAATACTACACAAATATTAGATGTTGCCATGGTTTAATTGCACATAACATGTAAACATTCACAGTGCAGGGAGGAAAAAGTATGTGAACCTTTGGACTTAATAACTGGTTGACCCTCCTTTGGCAGCAATAACCTCAACCAAACGTTTCCTGCAGTTGCAGATCAGACCTGCACAACGATCTGGAGTAATTTTGGACCACTCCTCTTCACAAAACTGTTTCAGTGTAGCAATATTCTTGGGATGTCTGGTGTGAATCGCTCTCTTAAGGTCATGCCACAGCATTTCAATCGGGTTGAGGTCATGACTCTGACTGGGCCACTCCAGAAGGCGTATTCTGTGCTGTTGCAGCCATTGTTTTGTTGAATTACTTGTATGCTTTGGGTCATTGTCCTGTTGCATCACCCATCCTCTGCGGAGCTTCAGTTGGAGGACAGATGGTCGTACGTTTTCCTGCAAAATGTCTTGATAAATTCTGGAATTCATTTTCCCATCAATGACAACAATCCGTCTAGGCCCTGAGGCAGCAAAGCAGCCCCAAACCATGATGCTCCCTCCGCCATGTTTTACAGTGGGGATGAGGTTTTGATGTTGGTGTGCTGTGCCTTTTTTTCTCCACACATAGTGTTGTGTGTTCTTCCCAAACAACTCAATCTTGGTTTCATCTGTCCACAGTATATTTTGCCAGTAGTGCTGTGGAACATCCAGGTGCTCTTTTGCAAACTTCAAACGTGCTGCAAAATTCTTTTTGAACAGCAATGGCTTCCTCCGTGGTGTCCTCCCATGTACTCCATTCTTGTTGAATGTTTTCCTTATTGTAGATGTGTCAACAAAAGTGTTAGCATGTGCCAGAGATTTTTGTAGGTCTTTAGCTGACACTCTGGGATTCTTCTTTACCTCATGCAGCATTCTGTGCTGTGCTCTTGCAGTCATTTTTACAGGATGACCACGCCTACGGAGAGTAGCAACAGTGCTAAACTTTCTCCATTTGTAGACAGTCACATGAACATCAAGGCTTTTGGAGATACTTTTGTAACCCTTTCCAGCTTCATGCAAGTCAACAATTCTTGATCGTAGGTCTTCTGAGAGCTCTTTTCTGCGAGGCATGGTTCACATCAGACAGTGCTTCTTGAAACCAGTAAAGCCAAAACAGGTGTGTGTTTTTTAAGGGCAGGACAGCTGTCAGCAACACATCCAATATCATCCCACTGATTGGAGTCAAGGTTGGCTCACTCCTGGCTCCAATTAGCTCTGGGAGACGTCATTAAGCTAGGGCCTCACATACTTTTTCCTCCCTGCACTGTGAATGTTTACATGTTATGTGCAATTGAACCATGGCAACATCTAATGTTTGTGTAGTATTATGTTCAGCAGACTGTGTTCTTCTATTGTTGTGACTTAGATGACGTTCAGAGCACATTTTATGCCCACTTCATGCAAAACTCCACGTAATCCCAAGGGGTTCACATACTTTTTCTTGCAACTGTATTTCTATTCTGCAAAAGTGTGCATGACAGTTTAAGTCTTGTAACTTGGCTACCGAAATATACCCCCCCCCCCAAAAAAAAAACAAAAAAAACATATAGCATATATACAGTAGCAGCATAGACAAGGTTGAGTATAAGGTTAGCAGCATATCATTTACATATGTTTTTGACAAGGTAGTCAAATTAAAGCTCATCCATCTTTTAGTGGAGTTTAAATTGTTTGTTTGTATCAGGCTGTGACGTTCACTAATAGAGGCTGCAACTGAGAATGCTGTAGAAACTGTATGTAGCTGCAGCAATTGGGAATGCTGTAGAAACTGTATGTAGCTTCAGCTACATGCAGTATACAGCATTGTTTTCTGGTAGAGGGATGGGAACTTTGGTCCCACTCCCAAAACACAACACTGTATACTTTATTTAGCTGAGACTATATACAGTTTATACAGTACTCCCAGCCACTTCAAATGTTAGTGAAGGTAATAGCTAATTTGAACCAGTTTTGTCCAAATGAACTATTTAATCTTCACTTAAAGCTGGAGATCAACTTTATAGTTATGTGGTAGTCAAATTAAACTGACTACACTAGAACTGTGGCATATTACACTCCAAATAATGTTTCAACCACATTGCAAAACTTGTTTGCAAGACGGAAATGTTGTCTTTTATGCTTTCCAGTTGATCCCAGTTGATTCTTGCAGAATCGTGACCACCAATTTTTGAGCTGTATGTACAAAGAAAGCATAACACATTACTAAAATTCTGACAGTGGAATGAAAAGGCATGTCTTCCTAAAAAAATGAATTGGATTTGGTAAAAGAGGCACATTGCAAGGGTGCAAGGTAAGACCTTTCCACCCCCCCTCCCCCACCAATCCTACTCGTTAAACTCATATACCCGAATAAGGGGAGGTATAAACAATCTGTAAAGAACCACCTGGCGGGACCTCTAGCAACCCACAGGAAAGGATTCCCCAGAGCGCGGAGTCTAAGTCCCAGTCTGCTTGTTCACCAGGGCCCCTGATGGTGGGGATGGACTTGGAGTGGACCAAGACCAGGTCGTGGCCCCTGAGTACACCCACCTGTGGTAGAGGGGACAACCAGAGGTATCTGCAAGGAAAGAGCCTGATGTGAAGAGTCGGATGGCCTTGAGCGGGATGGATGGATGAGCAGAAGCGTGGTCAGACAAGCCGAGTCGGTAATCGTTGGAGCAGAGCGGTACAATGCAGTGGACAGAGAATAGTCGGGTCACTCGCCAGGTCAGCAACAGAAGATCCAACCCAAAAGGTGGCATCCAAAAGAGAGGTCAGGCAAGCCAGGGGGTCAGAGCAGGAGAAATCAGCACAGTCAGGGACAATCCAGGTCAGCAACGATCAAATACAGAGGCTACAGGAACAAAGGAACACAGGAAAGACCAAACAGCAATCCATGTCAGCGCAGGGCGGATTTAAATACCGCGCCCTGCGCTGTCATTGGTGCCAGGCGTGCACCCGCGGCCACGACTGCACATGCGCGAGTTTATCTTCCCCGTGGCCGGCCAAGACCTAGTGCCCATACTCCAGTGCGAGTCGGCACATTGCGCCGTGGCGAACCCTGACACAATCATACTGCTTACATATATCCATGTGATTTTTTTTTTATTCAAATGTCACCTTTCCAAAAAAATAGCCTATGCAGTAAGGAGCCCCAATAAGTATAAAAAAATGTGCACAATTGTAAAATGCTCAATAATATTATTATCATACCTGTAGGCCACATGAGTTTCCTCAGAATCCTGGCCAAATGGGGCAAACCCCATTCCCTTTCTTCTTGGTAGCACATAAAAACCTTTCCCTTTTCACTCCTGTAATGCTGGGAGTGAGGGTCAAGCAGTTTTCAAGTCCTACCAACAATACAGGATGGGAGTTTTCAAGCCAGGCTTCTAAAGGCCCAAATAGCCTACAGGTATGGCAATAAAGTGAAAGTATAACTAAAGACATATTTTTTTTTTACCTTTTGGACGGAGTGAAGATGGAGTAGAACACCTGTAAGGTTTTATTGCTATCTCTGCCCTTGTTAGGGAGATGTACCTTCTCTATTTGCACTGTTTACCATTATCATTGAAAGTAAAAGAAAATCGCAAATTGTGGGTTGTCCTCAGAACAGTAATAGAGGGGAAATCTTTCAACAAGAACACAAGAGGCCCCAGTGGATTCCCTTAATTTGCAGCGATTTCTTCTCACTTCCTGCTTCGACTATGGGACAGTAAGGGAAGTTAAGCCTCCCCAGTGGGATACAGATGGCAAAAAATAACTGACAGGGGTTAAAACTTCCATTACCCTACCCAAAATGAAAAATTAAAAAAAAAAGCTTTACTTATAGTTTTACTTTAATGAACATTTTACAAAGCTGCAGATTTTTAAATACCTACTGGGACCCCTTGAATGTATTGGAAAAGGAGCATTTCAACTATTTAAATCCTGCCTCTGTGCTCATTGGGTCCCATTCCCGCACTTCCATTTTGAAAATGTAGGTGACACTGCATGCATAAGATGACACTCATGACATCATGTGCTTTATAATGTGCATGCATATTATGGCAATAGTGTGAAATATCACAGTTTACTTGAGAACAATAGTGATATTTTCTTCCCAAGGGGGAATCTGTGTGGCTGGGTCTTCATCACTACTGTCTTCAGGGAAATCAGAATTATTCAGGGAAAACAGAATTAATCTTGTGCTCCACATCGACTATAGAATGTGCAGGTCTGTTTGTTGTGACATCTGATGTGACAATAGATTAGCATGCAATATAATTACAAATCTAAAATAAAATCAAAGTTTTCAATTATTTTCATATGATTCCAATAAAACAAAAATGGACAAAAAGATGAACTCATAAATACCAGCTGTCAGGGCTCTACGAACAGGGCTACCATTATAGAAAATCTTAAAAAACATTTATTGGTTAGAAAAAAAAGGAAAGAAAATGGACAGCATCAATTGCCAAGAAGCTGACATGATAACATGATGCTTACTTTAAGTTTTTTTTTTTCATTTAGAAAGTTCTATATGCTTTAGGTCTGACCAATGTTTCCTGAGCTGATCTTTTGATTGCTCAGCTCCATATTTGTTTAGCAGAACCCTCACCATTGTTTGCAATATATAGTCTTTTTATTTTACATAATTTGTGAGCTTCCCATTATAGTCTTATCCAATATGTGCACCATATCCACCATCTCTTCTACAGTCATTGGGGATGCCTTTACTTTTTACCCTTCTCTGTTGGCTTTTGAACTTTACAGATTTCTCAGCAGTCCTGGAGTCTCCTTCTTCCTCAGCACCCCAGGAATCTTCTCCCTCCCACATTTTAGTCAAAAATTGTGACCAGAAACCATAGGAAGGAGACTCATTATGGACGTGCCCTCAATGCAAATGTTACATTGTTGTTTCTTTTCTCGTAGGAATGAAAATCTACAGTTAGGTCCATATATTTGGACACAGGCACAATTTTAGTTTTGTTTTCAGGTATTTACCAAAACATATTCAAGCTATAGTTATATAATGGATATGGGCTGAAAGTGCATACTCTCAGGTTTAATTTGAGGGTATGTACATCCAAACTGGATGAAGGGTTTAGGAATTACAGCTCTTACGAGTAGTCCCCCCCCTTTTCAAGGGTCCAAAAGTAATTGGTCAATTGAATCAAAAGCTGTTTCATGGCCAGGTGTGGTCTACTCTTTTGTTATTTCTTCATCAATTAAGCAGGTAAAAGGTCTGGAGTTGATTCTTTTTTTTAAGAATATTTATTGGGTTTTAACAAGGTAAGACAAGTCAAAATGGTGAGGCAGTTATGACATAAATGTTACATCAAATCTTAAACCAGTCAGAAAGGTTATATTATGACAAATAAGACATTCTTATTGGAACAGAAGCAGTTGCAAGAAACATTTGAATACTGCTAGAGTATAGAGCTTGCGTAAGTGAGTAACAAGAAGAAAAATGCATGAAAGTGGTGAACGAGTAGCTCTTATGTAGAAACAGAGGAGATACTAGCCAGTTGAACTTGTACGTTTGGGGAGTGAGGTGCTGTAGAGATTAGCCAGTAGTGAAAGTTAGAAGAATATGATGCACATAGATGTCGTCAGCTACCCACCAATATCATGTCAAAAAAATGGCAAGGGGGAAAAAAATATCCGAGAGCTTAGGGGGTTGAGAGTATGTAAGAGGGTCAGAGAAATATGGAGTAAGAAGAAAAGAATATGAAGAGGGGAGGATCATAAGCAGATGAATTAGTCAGAATGGGTAGAATTTATAGAAGCAGTTAAGGAATGATGATAGGTGAATGTGAGTGCTGGGGTAAAAGAGTAAAGGGGGAAGGGGAGTGTTACCCAGGGACCTATTTGAACCAGACAGAATAGAGAAAATAGGAGAAGAGAAGGGAGAAAAGGAAGTGGAAGCGGAAATCAGGATTTGCGGGCTCCGTCATGAGTGATGCCTAGAAGAAGTCTCATTCCAGATGCCTCATGTAGGCCTGTGGCTCAATGATGGCATCAAATGTGAGCATAAGCCTAGGTTGAGAGGTTTGATAAAGAAATAAGATAAAGTTGAGGTGAAAGTAAAATTAAATTGAATTGAAAAAGAGGAGGAAATCAGTGGAGAGAAAAGTTGCACTATGGACAGGTTATCAACGTAGACCAATATCAGCTAGTCAAAAAGATGAATGACCCAATGCCACTGGGTTCACAGGAGGGTACGTTGGACGATTTAATAGACTAGGATCTTGAAAAAAGAATGCCTGCTCCTGCACTGATAGGGATCCTGTGATATAGGAAGTCCATTTACTAAAGTATTGGGACTCTTTTGAAGTAGTCGGGGAGGTGATTCGATTGAGTTTGTCAAAACGTAGAAGGAAGTTGAGCTCTTGCTTAATGTGCGTCAGGGATGGAGGATAGTTGGAGACACATTTCCAGAGAATGACCCGTCTTGCTATTAGTAGACATGTGGATAGCCATGCTTTGTTATTTCTGAAGGATGACATTTGAGAAGAGAAGAGACCAATGACCGGTTGTTCCAGAAAACCAAAGAGGAACGGTAGCGGGTGAATAGGAAGTCGGAAAGTAGTGATGACGGTTATGAAGTTGACCACTTGTTTCCAGAATGTGGAGACGGAGGACAAAGCCAGAGTCTGTGTTTTAGAGACGGATTTTGACTTCCACATACAGGGCAAGCAGACAGAGCTGGATCATTTTTAGAGTAGATACAGGGCATGTAGGTACGGTGGAGAATCTTTAATTGTTGTTCACACCAGAATTCGTTGTGGTTGAAGGCACAGGTGGAATTGAAGCCTGATAGCAATTGGTCCGCTGTAAAAGTGTTATCGAACGCCTTGATCCAGGATTTCACTGCATTAAAGGACTCGAAAGGTTTGGCGTACAAGAGGTTTAGAGGTCTGTAGATGTTTGATATTTTATATTTACAAGAGTTCGCCAAGACATCAATGAACGTTGACTTAAGTCTAACTGCTTTGTTAGGTGCGACGTAATTAACAAAGTTCCTTACTTGAAGTATGTAGAAAAAGTGGTGTGTTGGTAGTCCGTAGGTTTGGAGGATACTGTTGAGAGGTTTCGTGGTACCTGTAGAGGTGTCATATAGGTGTTGTATCATAGTTCTTGAGCTGGCCAGGTACCATAAGCATCATGTGATTGCGGGGGAGAAAAGGAAGGGTTATGATGAACGGGGAGAAAGCAAGAGAGCCATGGAGAAA
The DNA here is from genome assembly GCF_062004578.1 of Staurois parvus. Lineage (NCBI taxonomy): Eukaryota > Metazoa > Chordata > Amphibia > Anura > Ranidae > Staurois > Staurois parvus. The sequence goes on along the minus strand of NW_028317893.1, from coordinate 10,861,888 downwards.
CCCCCAGTTTACGCCTGACTTCCCTCCATGTGATAAGGGTATCATGGAAGAGTGGATTATGTTTTAGGTGTGCTGGCAAAGAGTTAACATTCGAATGCAATAGGGCTGAAAGATCATAAGGACATGCTAGAGACGATTTAATGTGGTAGTTAGAGTACTGGGAGGATTGGGTGAGCAAGTCTAGACTTATACGAAGAAGACATGAAAGATTATAGGCTCGCACGTTCTGAAGGCCAGAGCCTCCCTCGTTACGTGGTAGGAATAATTTGGCAAGTGCTATGCGAGGACGTTTGCCTTTCCAAAGAAAATTTGAAATTGCCCGATTTAGTCTCGTTATGTCACTATGTCTTAGGAGAAGGGGTATGGTTTGAAGTGGATAGAGAAGTTTTGGGAAGCTCACCATCTTAAAGAGGTGTGATCTACCCAGGAGTGACAATGGTAGATCCCTCCACATTTCCAATTCCCCAATAATTTTAGCGATGGCGGGTGTATAGTTTCGCGTATACAGAGACGAGGCTGACTTCCCTATCTTTATGCCTAGGTAAATGATACACTTAGTAGCAATTTTAAAGACCAAATTCTGCGTCCATACCGGGAAGCATGAATGGAATAGCGGAAGCACCTCACTTTTAGAAAAATTTATGCGGAGCCCTGAGCAAAGGCGGAAGGATGAAAAAATATGTTGAATGTATGGTAGGTCGAGTGATGGGCGCGAGGTAAAAATTAGAATGTTGTCAGCAAACAAGGCAAGTCTCAACTCCTGCTGCCCAATGGCGATGCTATGGAGGTCAGAGTGAAATAATAAGAAGCGTGCTAGAGGTTCCAGGGCCAAGTTAAAAAGTAACGGGGAAAGAGGGCAACCCTGTCTAGTGCCCTTGTGAAGTTTAATGGGGTTGGATATGTGGCCCTCTGCAATAACTTGGGCTGATGGGGATGAATACATGGCTTGAATCAGATGCAGAAAAGGACCTTCAAATCCAAACTTCTGTAATGTTAAGAAAACCCATTTGAAGTTAACATTGTCAAATGCCTTTTCGGCGTTTAGCGAAATGATTGCTGCATCATGGGGTGTGCCGGTCGAGGCTTGGCTCAGGACAGATATCACTTTGCGAATATTCGACACTGCCGAGCGCCCCTGCAAAAAACCCGCTTGCGAGGGTAGGATGAGAGTGGGCAATATAATTGCAAGGCGCGAGGCTATGATTTTTGACATGAGTTTTGCGTCGAGGGATATTGGCCAATATGAACCCGGTTCCGTCGGAAATGTATCTTTTTTAGCAATCAGTTTAATGTGAGCTTGAAAACCAGAGGGGAGGTAGCTCCCTCCCATCTGTATAGATTGAAAAACCGATTGCAAGGTAGGAGAAAGGGTATCAGTCATGAGTTTGTAAAATGTTGCTGTATAGCCATCAGGCCCCAGGGCTTTACCATTCGTGAGCGATTTAATGGCTAGGGATATATCTGACTGAGTGATGGGAGCGTTCAGGGCTTGAAGTGCGGCAGAGTCTATCTGTGGCAGCGAGATGAGATCCAGGAAGGAGGTGGCTTTAGCAGTGTCTATTGGGTCAGAGACGTACAGGGTTTGGTAGAAGTTTTCTAAAATGGAAATAATATCTGAAGGATCACCTTTCAACATTCCCTGTGCATCTTTCAAAGATGTAATGAGAGTGGGTATGAATGGTATTTTGCAGAGCCTTGCTAGCAGCTTGCCCGGTTTTATTGCCGAATTTATGATATTGCAGGTCAGTATGAGATTGATGTGTGGCTTCTTGGGCCGCTGCCCATGTATCAAAGTATTGTTTAGCTTCTTACCATGCTTTCCTATTTTTGTGAGAGTTGAGACTTGCCAAGTCTTTCTGTGCCTGTCGAAGACGAAGGCTTGCTGCTGTGTAATTACGGAGGAGATTTTTCTTACAGGTGGAAGTAAACGCTATAATTCGGCCTCGTAGGACCGCCTTGCCCGTCTCCCAAAAAAGGTTAGGGTTTGTTTGATGCTCTGCGTTTGTGTCACAGAACTCACTCCAGGTAGTGTTCAACACCTGGAGTAAGTCCCGATTATTTGCTAGGAAGGACGGGAAACGCCATGTGCGCGAGTGAGGATTATGTTGTGCCTGTTGAATGGAGACAGAAATCGGGGAGTGATCAGAGATTGCTATATCGTGTATATTAGAATCCATAATGCTTTGTAGTAAGGTGGAGTTGACAAAAAAATAATCAATTCTGGACAAAGTGTGATGGACAGGGAAGAAGAAAGTAAAAATCCCTTCCATCCGGATGGGTCAGACGCCAAACGTACATACGTTGTAGTGCTTCTGTAAAGTCGGACAATAGCGAGTGTGTTGGGGGGAGCGTAAGGAGTTGGGCAATTTGGGATAGATGGTGTCAATTTATCTTCCTGTGTGTTCATACATTGATTGAAGTCTCCTCCCAACACAAGTGGAAGGTGCGTAAGGTGTGATAGTTTTGAGGACAGATCTTGAAAGAACGGTTTGGGCGAAGAGTTCGGTGCATAAATGTTAACCAAGACTAGAGGAGTCCATTTTAACATGTACAGCAAAGTAACGCCCCTCCTCATCTGTAGCTAGCGATATAATGTCTGGGGTAAGACGTTTATGTATGAGGATGAGCACTCCCGCCTTGCGATTGTGTGTGGGCAATCCCAGCACCTGTCCCACCCATAGTTTTTTCATGCTCGTAAAGTCCAACTGATTTAAGTGAGTTTCTTGAAGAAATGCAATGTTTGTTTTCAAGCGTTTGAGATGACGAAGAATGGCCATACCTTTACATTCCATGATACTACATGGATCATGTAAAAATAGGCATATGGGTGTTCAGAAATGAGTTAGAAGCTCTATGTGGTAATAGCTAAGCATGCTCATTGCTATGATCCTGTTTTCTCGCTGCCTTGTTAAAGACTGGCACAACGTGGGGTCTCTGAGCATGAGGAAAGTGAAAAAAGCGAAAGAAAGAAGAGGAGGGGGGGAAAAAACATATGTCGGGATGACCCAACGAGGGTCAAGTGCAATCATAAAATTAACAAACAGCATAAGTGTCATGAACTTCACATTATTCCGCATGATATCTTTTCTCCTTGGCCTGCGTTACCGGAGAAGATATGATGTAAAACCTGCACCGAGGGACATCATTGTCCAGCATCAGAAGAGGAGGGAGGCCCCAGAATATACTGCGGTTCGCCAGCATCAGAGGATGAAATGTACCCCGTGATCGACAGCGGCGCAGCAGTCAAGGAGTAAAGTAATGCAGCTATACCAGTATGGGCGGACATAAAAGTGAGCCAGAAAACCTGATAAGTACCTGAACAGATCAGACAGATGACATCAAAATAAGACATAAGAATACCATAACATGAGTCAATAAACACCAGAAAGTAGATATGTAGATGAGATTATCATCGGTCATTAAGGCGACCTGTGTTTTGCCCGTGAGAAGTTGACGCGTTGGTGCTTTGGCGGTTCTTTTCGAGGGCTGCATTGGTCTCTCGGGCCGGGGTCTCATGGTGATTGCTGTGTTTGTTAAGGGCCCATGCTGTCGGCTAAATTGTTTTGCAGGAACAGAAGGGCTTCCTCTGGGTGTATGAACGATTTGGGTTCCCCTGAGGGCATAGTGAAACGTAGTGTAGCAGGATACGCTAGGGTGAATTTGACCCCCTTTGGAAACAGTGTGGCGCAAATTTGTTGGAACGCTTTTCTTTTGCGGGAGACTTCTTGCGAATAGTCACCAAAAAGTAGTAGCTTATGCCCATCTAGCTGTAGGGAAAATGAATTATGGAACTAATTGAGTATAGCTAAGCGGTCAGGGTAATTGCGATATTTGACAATTATTGAGTGCAGCGTGCGTCTATCATTTGAAGGTGCGCCTAGGCGGTGAGCCCTTTCAACCTGGCAGGGTGTCAGAATGCCCAGTGCTGCAGGAATGCGCTTAGAGCAGATATCACCTAACAAGCCCGAGTTGTAGGATTCTGGGAGGCCCACAACGCATAAGTTGTTTCTGCCTGAGCGGTTTTCTAAATCATCCAGCTTGTCCAATATATTCTGTTGCTCGCACTTAGATTGTGTAGCCCCAGCCTGCATAGCTTGAAAATCATCTTCCAGATCGGAGAGGTGGTGTTCTGCGTCTGATATGCGTTTAACATTTTCGCTTAGGTCTCTTCTAAGTTGTTCTATGCCCTGAGTCACGGCTCTGTCAACTGCCTGAGTAATGGTAGGCAATAATAGAGAGGCAACGGCTTGTGCAATTTTATCGTACCCATGCTGATCCGTGGGACTACATTTGCCTGCATGCCCTAATGTGGGAGTGTGGGGAGGTTGTGGTTCCCTCCTACCTGGTCCATGGTCTGGCACTGGCTGTGGGTCCATCACCGTATTGCTGTCCGTCCTGGGACTTGTACTGCTACTGCTGCCGCTGCCCTCAGCAGCGTGATCGGTGGCCATCTTGGCTACATGGGAGGGAGAGACTTACCTCATGGAATGTGCGGTGGGATTGTGGCCGGGTGCCGCCGGCTTCAAGTACCGATCCATACATGTTCCCTTTTCAAAAACACAGTGTTATCAAATAATCATTTTCACTCATCTGGTTAGCCACTAGGTGGCATATCAGGAGTTTGGTTTGGCACATTTGTATAAATTTTAGAATTTAGGTATCTTATCAGAGCACTAGTTCATTTTGCATATTGTTGATGTTACGCTATTTATCCATTATCATTTTATAGGGGATTGAGTGCGTTTATTATTCACATGATTTAATCACGTTTGGATTTGTAGTTTATAATATATAATATATAGTATTGATTTATGTTATGTACAATATAAGCTGTCCTGTGGTATAGGGAATAGGGGATAGCAGCTGGCTTTTTAGTTAGGTATTCTGTGGAGCGCAGGAGGACTTCTGTTTATAATTCCAATTGACTTCACCTAGTTCAATCATCTCAGTAGTGACATGATTGGGCATGCCCAAACTAGGAAACTTAAAAAGTGCCTTTATTCTGTTGTTTTTTGGTAAGTGCTATAGTAAATGCCTTTGTTCACAAGCCTGTAAATGCAGTTGAAAAGAGGGAACCTGTTTTCGTGAAAGCGTGTTTAATAAACAGGGTAACCTTTACATATACATTATATATTTAGCAGTATAGATCAATACTTGTAACTATATAACTGTTACTATGTGCAGAAACATCAATATAGATAAGAACTTTTTCATTTCCTTTGTAATTTTATTTAGCTGTGTTTTTTTTGTTTCTTATATAATCTTTTCCAGTTTTTTAAATGTTAGTACCGTGCTTTATTCTTTTTGTTTTTGGAGCATATATGTAATATATATACTAATGTACCGTATTTTTCGCTCCATAAGACGCACCTAACCATAAGACGCACCTAGGTTTTAGAGGCAGAAAACAGGAAAAAAAAAATTCTGAACTAATGGACTGCAGACACAGTACAGGGGATGACCAGAGACTGCGGACAGCACAGGGATGACCAGAGACTGCGGACAGCACAGGGATGACCAGAGACTGCGGACAGCACAGGGATGACCAGAGACTGCGGACAGTACAGAGATGACTGCTGACCTTTGGGGAGGTGGGGAGCGGGTACCTGAATTTGACAGGTACCCGCTCTTACTTCCGCAGAGTTTTTGTTTGATCTTACCTGTTCCTCGATCCAGCCGCGCGCTGTCTTCCCGGCTTCTGTAATGGCGCTTGGCATGACAGCCGGGTGCCCAGTGCGCATGAGCGAGAAGCACTTGCGCTTTGTGATTGGTCCGGTGGCTTCTGGGATCTGTCATGTGTCCAAGGTACCGCCTTACCATTCACAAAAAGCACCGCTTCTTGCGCATGCACACTTGGCACCCGGCTGTCATGCCCAGTGCCCACACTACAGAAGCCAGAAGACAGCGCGCCGCTGGATAGAGGAACAGGTAAGATCAAAGAACAAAGAAGTAAGAGCGGGTACCTGTCAAATTCAGGTACCCGCTCCCCACCTCCCCAAAGGTCAGCAGTCATTTCCATAAGGTCCCACTGCAGAGCTGAGCGGCCGGCCCGGTATTGTGACACGGCCGCGGTGGAAATACCGGACCGGCCGCTCCATATTCGCTCCATAAGACGCACTGACATTTTCCCCCCCTTTTTAGGGGGAAAAAAGTGCGTTTTATGGAGCGAAAAATACGGTATGTACCATGTGCATTGAGCCTGCCCAGGGACTTAGACTTTTAAAATATATTAACTAAAAGGTAGAAAAATGGCACTTGGTGCTCAGCATTTAACAGATATCTAAATCGAAACTCCTGCAGCTGTCTTCATGAACCACACACAATACCAATGCTGAGGCAAAATTAAAGGAATACAAATGTTCCGCTGTGTCACTAAAATAATGAAAAAAAAAGTCAGAGGGTGACATCACTATTCCACAGTGACACACCAATAAAGAAAAAATATCAATAAATCAATAACATAGATCCAGATGGAAGTCCACCACCTATATGTAAATGTCCAAATAAAATAGGTAGTTGTGCGTAGGAGGATTTTACCATCATTACAAATCTTGCCATATGTTTTCACTCATGAATGACAATGAGCAGCCTTGTGAATTCCACACCAACACTAATTGCAGCCTCTTACCAAGTGATAAGTCCCAAAATAATAGGTGGCCTTATAGCAGCATGTTCTCAGCAATCATCCATCCCCAGCCTTGGAACCATATGGCATATCACACAACAGATTGTTCAATGGCACTCAGGAACTCCAGGGTACATCAGCAGGGATTTACTGTTTGCATCTCCACTCCCCCATGTATATTAATCCATGTAATGGATAAGAAATCATTCCATACATTCCATAGTGTAACCCACATATTTAGTGTAATAAATGTTGTGCATTTAGTCACATACGTACAAGGATAATTCGTATGGCTTACTGTGCAGAGCGGAGGTGAAAACAGTGAATCCCTGCTTTGTTTTTTTTTCTTGTGTGTGTGAATTTGGAATAGTATTGGGATAAATATAGTTAACACACAGATTTAAAAACGCAGCTTCACATCTTATTTCCATTTGAGATGTATTGCTTTTTACACTGAGCATGCCTAGGGAGTAATGCAGGCCATAGACGGTTCGTTTATCGGACGATTTTTCATCCAAAAAACTAAACATTGTTCGTTCTGTAAACCGATGTTGCAAACCAATGATTGCAAAAATCGTCCGTTTTTCACAAATTTTCCAGCATGACCAATAAACGAAATGAGGAGGAACCGCAAAAATCGGCCAATGCCATTGCCCTACTAACAGTGCGAAAATCAACCGATTATTCCTTCGGACAAAAAATCGGCCGATAAACGAACCATCTATGGCCTGCATTAGGGCTGGTTCACACCACAGAGATGCAGTCTACATGAATGTGACAGCACAGTAGATTAGTGGTTAGCACTTCTGCTTAGCAGTAATAGGGTTTCCAGCCTAAATCCCAACTGTGGCACTACCTGCATGGAGTTTGCATGTTCTCCCTGTGCTTTGTGGGTTTTCTCCCGCATTGACATGTGACAGTTTTTACCAATCTGAATCTCTCTGATCCATTTGGGCATCTCTAAAGATAAAAGGTAAAGCAGACTGCATCTTTCAAATCTCCATTCTGCTGCATCAGCTGCATGGGCCATGAAAGCTAATCATTCATGTTAGCCTACCTTTTTATTTTTGTGAAAAAGTGAACTTACATTTTAAGGAGACTGATGATTCTTTTATCACTTTAATAGGTATTTTTCAATATAAAAGATGTTCAGTACAACCATTATGTCCATATGGTGATGACAATATTTATTGTACATTTGACAGAACCCAGAATTCTTTTTAATTAGCCCAAAAATAAAGACATAGTAGAAAGCTTTCAGACAAACATAAACATAAAATTAAACAAGACAAAAATTACAGTAAATATTTCCATCTCTCACCAATATATCTATAAAGCCTGCAAAACGTTCAATGAAAGTGTAGCGTTATTTCATTAAGAGTATACTGCCAGTTACTGTATGTCAGAAAGTTTTTACTTTCTTTTACCAGTTTTAACAGTCATTTTAAAAACTTTTCTTTAGGTTTGCTATTAATCAGTTTCTGCAGCAGATATTTCATGTCAGAAGAGTACAAAAGCTAATTAGTGAAACTCAGCGGTTTCTGAACAGAACATGTTCCAAGCCTTTTTTGCCATCATACACAAGTGAGTTGTTACTGAACTGTTTTAGCATCTCAGCATCTCTTTACTAACAATTTTCCTATTGTTTTCACCTGACTCCAGGCAACTACGCCACAGAGATCTGTGTGAAAATGTATAAGATGGAAATATTTTGCTGAAGTCAGTATTTTAGCTCTTTTATTTACTTCAGACACTTTGTCATATCAAAATTCACATTAGAACTGCTATAAAAATGATTACTGATCACTTTTCATTTTTGCTTTTTATGTGATATGTGGACACAAATAGTTCACCTCTGCTGAACCCTAAAAGGCCTGATTTACTAAGGATATGGGGATTTGTGGTGATATTAATGGCCCTGTAAACCAAGTAAAGCAAGACACATTCTCACATTAATTATAGGAGGCCTGTGATGTGTGTTGATATGTATTCAGTTAGTACATGTTGCATACAGATATTACCTAACAAATGTGGGTGCAGTACTTGCACCTATGGTGACACATATGCCGGATAAGTGATAGTATATGTGGCATTAAAATGGTATTTTTTCTAAAGTTTTATTGGTCTTTTTTTACCATAGTTAGTTTTTTTTTTCCTTTCAAGTAGGTAAAATATACCTTTAAATATATGTTCTGTATGTAAAAAACACAAACAAACTGAATGTTAAAAATCCACAGTACATGATTTGCAGTTGGCAACACATTGCACATGTGCACACTTATGCTGTGGTTTCAACAACCGCACACATGATTGCATGTTGTTATGATCAGGGTAATTTGTCAGAGAATAGGTGCAGTTATTCTCCCCACCCTACCCCTGTGCTACCCTTGTCCCCATCTCTTCCTCACCTCCCAGCAGCCTACATTTTAGAGAAAAGGGATCAAAGTATTATTTTATGGTAATATATACAGTAGGTTGTGTACTGTATTATTAACATTGTTAACGTGCACTGTTACAGATTGTACAGCTGGAATCTTTTCAAATTTAGCAGAGAAAAAAAAGCTAATTAATCTGTACAGTTATGTTGCATATGCCAAGAAAGATATCATAGCAGCTGTAGAAATGTAGTATGGTTTAGGTTTTATGTATATTCTAGCATAGAGGTGGATAGGAAGCCAATTCTATGCAATACTTTCAAAACAAATGTGTTGCCTTGTAAATCTGTATTGTACTATAGCTTTCTTGGATAGTATAACAGACTTCTCTGGACAGTCACACAGACCCATGAGCAGGACCACCATTAAATATCATGGTGCCACGTACAGCCTACCTGACACTCTCCTCCCCGCCCCCCATGTCTCCACATACAATTTAAAGCCCCAGTATCTGCCCATAAACTTTATGCTGGATTCACACTTTTGTGCTATGGGAGCACACGTGTATTGTGTGTTAGGAAACCGAAATTCCATTCACTCTTAAAGGAACTCCAACAAATCTTGCCAGATGTGTGTTGCAGTACACCACAAAGTATTATAATGCACTACAGTGAATTGTTGTGCTTTTTTATTAAAATGAATAGGAATGCATGTTAACATGCAAAGTACAAAACATCAACATGCTTGGTTTAATGCATCGCAAAACTGTGAACCAACCCTTAAGCCTGTCTTATGTCTGGAATCTCCTAACAACATTGACTATCATTTGTGCACATCGATGCATCATTTTCTTTAAGTCCTTTACTGCCCTTCACATGGATTAATTGTCTGATTAATAAATAACAGTTGGCAGGACATGCTGCTACTGTAATTTGTAGATTACCAGTGAGCTCCTGCAATTCAGATTATTTCTTTAAACTATAACCACCCATAGGAAATGTCAAGAGGAGAAAACTCACAGGAACACTGCTACCCAAGTCACAAGCAGCTACCCTTTTATCAATAGCATTACCTAGGAATACAGCTTAGGCTGGAGTCTTCTATCTCCCAGTCCATGGGCACCACCCCTTATCTGCCATGATGGCTGTCTACTCCCTTTGATGAACAGAAGGGATATCACATGCCTATGGGTGTAGGACATTGACAGGATCCTCTGTACCCATCTCTACTCAATATGGGTTGCTTAAACCCCTTTTGCCTGGTGCCTGTGCCACTGGTAATGGTGGAAGCTGGCAGAGGAAGATTTCCACTGCTTACGTCCTCTGTGAGGCTGTGACTGTTGATTAGAGTTGAGATTTTGGTTTGGGCTGATATAGGATTCAGTCTGAACCTTGATTATTTGATGTTCAACAAATGGGCAAGCTAAATGGGGAACCATGGACCTGTCTGCCTCTATTGAGAATTCAGCTTGTTTAAAGAGGACGTTTGGGAAAAAAATATTTTTGCAAACAGCATAATTGTGATAGGTTACTCCTAATAATAAGCACTGCTAAAACTGGTGCACACAGAATCTGGTATAGCTGTGCATAGTAATCAATCAGCTTTTATTGTCAAAGCTTAATTGAACAAGCTGAACTTAGAAGCCGATCGGTTACTTTGCATAGCTGCACCGGACTCTGTGTGCACCAGATTTAGTAAATCTTCCCCCTTGCATTCTTGTTACATAATATAAGGCATTCTGTGACTGGACATGGGGAGAGGAAGAATTGAGGAATAGCATGCAATTTTGTGAGGGTCATTTTTGCATTACATTGTTCTGTGAACTGCCCTGCTATGCTATGTGCATATAATTGTTAGATTGAAGCCAGCACAGGCATCTCAAAATCAAAACTTCAAAATCGGCAGAGTCTTGCATACTTTCATGTAAATTTTTCTTTGATTATGCTGAAGCCAGTTCCCTGCAAAGTAAAACTCCACTTTAATAGAAAAATGTAAAAATAGCATATTTGATGTTGCAAACTCTATCTTGCGTGATTCTTGGGCCTTTTTACTTATATGTATTTATTTATCTATAACAGGTACTTATATAGTGCCGTCAATTTACACAGTGCTTTACATATTTTTATTATTATACAGGATTTATATAGCGCCAACAGTTTGCTGAGCGCGTTACAATATAACGGGAGACAATACAGCAACAATACAGTTCAATACAAGAGGGAAAGGAGGGCCCTGCTCCTTGGAGCTTACAATCTAGGAGGGAGGGACTAGTGGTACAAAAGGTAGTAACTGTGGGCGATGGACTGGTTGGAAGAGTAGAAGATTCCATTATTAGCTGAGGGCAGGATAGGCTTCCCTGAAGAGATAGGTTTTCAGAGATTGCAAAAAAGTGAGCAGAGTAGACGATAGTCTGATAAATTGGGGTAGAGAGTTCCAGAGGATGGGGGAAGCTCTGGAAAAGTCCTGGAGACGAGCATAGGAGGAGGAGACAAGGGAGTTAGAGAGCAAGAGGTCTTGCGAGGAGCGGAGAGTACGGTTTGGGTGATATTTAGAGACAAGGTCGTTGATGTAATTTGGGGAAGAGTTATAAATGGCTTTATACGTTATTGTTAATGTTTTGAATTTTATTCGTTGGGCAATGGGAAGCCAGTGGAGGAATTGGCAGAGAGGGGTGGCAGATATAGAATGGTTAGTAAGGTGGATAAGTCTGGCAGCAGCATTCATGATAGACTGAAGAGGGGACAGCCTGCGATTCGGTAGGCCAATGAGGAGGGAGTTACAATAGTCAAGGCGAGATATAACAAGGGAGTGAATAAGTTGCTTAGTGGTTTCCGAGGTTAGGAACTGGTGTATCTTGGAGATGTTGTGGAGGTGAAGTCTACAAGATTTGGACAGCGATTGGATTTGGGGGTGAAAGGACAGATGGTAGTCTAGGATTATACATAGTACCCTGGCATGAGGGGAGGGAATGATGATTGTGTTATTGATCTTGATGGAGAAGTCAGGGAAGGGGGCACGGGCTGGGGGGAATACTAAGAGCTCAGTCTTTGAAAGATTGAGTTTGAGGAAGTGGAGTGACATCCATGCAGATATGTTGCTCAGTAGGTTAGTAAAGCGAGAGGAGACTGAAGGTGTCAGCTGAGGGGTAGAAAGATAGATTTGTGCGTCATCAGCATAGAGATGGTACTTAAAGCCATGGGAGTTTATCAAGTGACCAAGGGAGGAGATGTAGATGGAGAAGAGAAGGGGTCCAAGGACAGAACCTTGAGGGACCCCTACAGAAAGAGGGAGTGAAGAGGAGGAGGCAGCGTTATAGGTAATGCTGAAGAAGAGCTGCGATAGGTAGGAGGAGAATCAGGAGAGAACAGAGTCTCTGAGACCAAGAGAGTGGAATTTTTTGAGGAGGAGGGGATGGTCAACCTTATCAAAAGCCACAGAGAGGTCAAGTAGTAAGAGTACAGAGTAGTGACCATTGGTTTTATCTGTTAGTAGATCATTAGTGAGTTTTAGTAGGGCAGTTTCAGTGGAGTGTAGTGAGCGAAAGCCAGACTGTAAAGGGTCAAGAAGGTTGTTGTCGGTGAGGTGGGTGCTTAGGTGATTGTAGACTAAGCGTTCTAGGAGTTTAGAGGTAAATGGCAGCAGGGAGATGGGTCTTAAGTTGTTCAGGTTGGTGGGGTCCAGGGAGGGCTTTTTAAGTATGGGAGTGATGTGCGCATGCTTTAGAGGGGAGGGGAAGGCACCAGTAGAAAGGGAAAGATTGAAGATGTGAGTGAGGGAGCATAGGATGGAAGAAGAGGGTGACTGTAGTAGTTGTGAGGGGACAGGATCCAGGGGGCAGGTAGTGAGACGGGCGTCTGAGAAAACCGTAGTGACCTCTTCGGTAGTAGCAAGGTCAAAAGAGGAAAGTGTTGAGGGAGGTTTAGTATAAGGTATGCTAAGTGGGATGGATGTCTGTGCAGTGGCGATGCCCCTACGAATTGCGTCAATCTTGTTTTTGAAAGGATTTGCAATCTCGTGAGCAGTGAGTGAAGTACTGGGTGGAGGGGGAGTTGGAGAAAGTAGAGAAGAGATGACGAGGATTGGATGACAAGGCATTAATAAGAGTGACAAAGTAGGCTTGTTTGGCAGCATGAAGGGAGGAATTGTATGTTGAGAAAGCAGATTTTTATAGAGTGAATGCTTGCTGGGATTTGGTTTTACGCCACAATCGCTCCAGCGCACGACTATGTCGTTTAAGATTTCTGGTGTCGTCAGTCTGCCAAGGTTGTAATGGTCGAGGCCTGATGCTTCGTGTTGTTAGAAGAGCAAGTGAGTATAATGTGGATGAAAGCAAACTGTTGTAGACAGCAGTGGCCAGGTCAGGGCAGGACAGGGGAGAGATTCTGTCATAGAGTTGGTCAGTTTCAAAGTGGAAAGGAGCAGGGTTCACGTTGTGAAGGTTTCTGCGGGTCATTGTTCGTCACTTGGAGGGATAGGTGTTGATGAGATTGTGATCAGAGAGAGGAAAGGGGGTGTTTGTGAGCTTGTAGGGAGTGTAAAGATGGGAGAAAACAAGGTCTAATGTATTCCCATCAGATTGAGTGGAGGACTGTATACATTGTGCTAATGCAAAAGATGAGGTTAGGTTGAAGAGTTGAGATGTAGCTGGGTTGTTGACATTAATAGGGATGTTAAAATCTCCAAGAATGACAATGGGTAGTTCAGAGGAGAGAAAGTAGGTAGCCAGGCAGAAAAATCATCAAGAAAGTGGGACACCGTTCCAGGAGGCCGATAGATCACTGCAATCCTCAGAGAAATGGGAGAAAACAGCCGGATGCAGTGAGTCTCTAAAGAAGAGAAGGATAGAGAGGGAGGGTTAAGGAGGGCTTGAAAGGAGCTCAGTGGGAATATATATACATATACGTACATATACATATATACATACATATATGTACATATATATTGTACATTCTCACCAGTCCCTAATCCTCAAGGGGCGTACAATCTAAGGTCGCTAACTTTAATTCATACATACACATATTAGGGCCAATTTAGACAGGAGCCAATTAACCTACCAGCATGTCTTTGGAGACATTAACCCCTTCCCCATGAGCATACACATATTATGTAGCCTCACAGCAGAGGGTCTTTATCAGTAGGATTTCACATATACAGTATGTAGGTGTGTTAGTGCTGAGACCTCACTGCACAGCTCTTTCCCAGCACAGAGAATGGGCTCTCACCAGGCACCCCAAGTCTCATGCTAACAATCAGTAACCATGAGGCCTAGTTCCTGGTCACCTGATCATTTTAATAGCATATGATTGGCTATCGCAGTGACCAGTCACTGTTTATTCTGCCCCTGTTTTTTTTCTCTTCTTGAATGGAGGAAAAGCAAAAAAAAAAACAAAATAGCAAGATCAGGGTTTGAATTTGAATTTGTACTGAAAATAAAAGGTATAATTCATCTGGATAGTAATTGCAATGATATGTACAGTTTCACTAACACAACTTACGAAACTGTGTTCAGGTGTTAAGATTGGTTTTACCCACCATTATGAAGGCGTTAAAGTAGTTGAAAACATTTCTGCTACAAGCAAGAGCAATTAAGAGGTTTTCACCTGAAGAATGATCTTCATCAACTGTTGTACAAAAACATTTAATAATCATTAATAAGTAATAATAATAATTATTATGATTATTGATTGCTGTTGCGAAAAAAAAAAGTGCGTATCAATTTAGTTTTTTTTTCCACTTTCACTTCCACTTTAGAGTAGAAAAAATATAAATCACTAGGACATCAAAGTGCATCAAATTCTTTTAATAAATGAAATGTGACACTGATTTTGTAGTATTTCTTTCTGCTTTCTTCTATAGAAAATTAAGCCATTTAAAGCAGAACCCCAGGTTGTCTTATCATGTACAGTACATTCGATTATATTTTTATTAGCTTACTACCTGAATAAAAGGCTAACATTTATGAAAGTAAAACCAAAAGGCTGTTATTTATTCACTTGCAATATAAAAACAGCCTAAACAACCAGAGAAGCTAAAATAAAGTGATTTAATAGTATTTTTTTTTTTAATGGAAATCTATGATGGTTTTGAGTAATGTTTTCCTTTTTTAAGATTACAAATCAATAAACCAATATTTTAACATTATTATATGTATTGTTTGTGTATAATCTACAGCAAAGTGAATTCACATAGAAAAGTTAATTTTGAGCTGGAAACCTGACATTTTAACTCACACAGGAAAAAACTCCTTTCGCTGCTATGACCAGCCTACCATTTATCAGTTCAAGTGGCCAGACCATATATGCAATTTTTAATTTTTTTGCAATTTTCCTTTTCCAACTTAGACAGTTAGTAAAAGATGGTGGTAGTGAATTTTTATGTGCCATGATAGTTATGCAAATAGTAATAAGAACAATATTTTTAATAATAAAAAAAACTAAATTAATTATTATTACATACAAATACATGAATTCTTACTAAATTTAAACAATAATAAGGGCCTGCTCTCTTCTACACTGAGCCCTTTGACTCCATTGTTTGGTCTTGCCTCTTTTTCCCCATTGGAGACAGGCTCCACTTTCCTTTATTGACATAGTCAGGACAGCCCTTTACTGCAGCAGGACCTCAAGGATCAGACCCTCATTCCTCTTTTGGTGATACTCTAATTTTGTCATAAACCCGCAGGTGCTTGGTTAGAATGCACACAATTGAAACACTACATGGGAACACGGTCCTTTATAGGCTCTCAGATGCGACCTTACACTGAATTTGATCCCTCACAGTCTCAGTCGGCTATGCCTGACCACTCTTTTCATTAAGTGTACCGGATCTTGCTGAGGGAGTTGTAGCTACACCCACCTTCTTTTCTTGAAAAATGGGAACGGGAACTACTTGTAGACATGGATGATATGGACTGAAATAAAATACTGGCAGTTACATACAAGCTAAAGGGAGAGAAAGCAGGTGCATGGATCATGCAGTCCATGTAGACTATTATAAGATAGAATGTGTTTCAGATCATGCAGAGGGTAATCCAGTTGATAATAGGGCAGGCTGTGGTAGAGTGAAGCACGCTCTAGAGTAGAGGAACAGAAGCAGAAGACACAGCACCTCTAAGTGTAAACTGTATAACAATTTATTATTAAAAAGTAAGTTTGGCAATTAAACTTACTTGCCTAACTTACCTTTTAATAATAAATTGTTATACATACCAACTGTCTATCTCTTCTTATGTGGAACAGCGCAAATACCGTATTCTTTTTAGGTGGTATCGCTGCCCCACACTTCTGCATATGTGATAAACTGGTGGGGGGTAAATTCCCGAATGAAACCTAGATTACTGCGTTATCCATTCTGCCAGGTTCCTATAAGCAAATTAAAAAGAACTTAAGCAGGCATTTCCTTTCAGTGGTCCACTTTGTAAGTGCTTGACATTGGCTGTGGGCTGAGGCACTCTCATTGGCCATATGGGCTTGTGAAATAATTCATATCAACTGTGTAGATTGCGTAGAATGACGATAAGTCTGAATCTCATATGGATTAATGTCAGATATTCCTCTGATTTTGACACCTTTGTCACGATGAAGGTTTGAGGTTCCAGATGTCTCTGGGAGTCTCCCATGGGTACTAGCCATGATTCCCCCCCTCCTTTTTTTGTTTGATATTTTTTAATTTATTTCACTTTCCCTGTTACCAATATACTTCCCTTTACAAATTCTTTGATAGTTGCTTACATTATAATAAAATAAAAAACTGTTCAAGTGTCACACATTCACAATCACACAGAGCAGCAGACACACCAGAAGGATATCCCCTCCTCAAACAATGTATACAAAGAAAGTTTGCACTAAGGATGAACAATTCAAATAAACAAACTAAATAAAAATGCACAATAAAGTGCACTAAATTTATAAGTATATATATACTAATATATATATATATATATATATATATATATAAAAGTGTGACAGTCCTTGAAGAACCCTAGGTACACAAAATCCTCATATGAAAAGGATCATAACAAAACAATCTTGGTGGATACAAAACGTCTCTTAAATGTGCAAAAGATGAAAATTCTTCTTCATTCCAACTAAACATCACCTACGTAAGTAGCCACCACCGTATAGAGCAAATTGAAGGCTTATCAGATCGATATGAGTGTGACTCCATCAGGCAGATGTATTATAAATGGGACCCAATGCTCTGCTCTGGTGTACTCTACCATTCCAGAATTAAGATCAATGTTGGCTCATAAAAGATAATAATAAAGAGGTGCCTCTCGTAGTGCTTTAACTCCAATTACTTTATTAGGACAAAACAAAATTACACTTGCAACAGCGCTGAAGTAACAGGCATCAATCATTATACATAGGTGTACCAAGATGATGGATAACATGATGACATCACAAGGGAGGCTCCACCTGATGCATTTTGTCATAAACAGACGTCTTCCGGGAGTTAATGCAGATGAAAAGATGAAACTGCAAAGCTGTGAACAGGTGACTTTGTATAATCAAAAAAAGTTTTTCCTTTACATAAAATTTAGCCTGTTGCCTCCAACCATACATACAGTATACTGTATATATGACATGACCCCAAATGGCTTTATGCCATGCCACTTTGTATGCCATGTGTATGGCTGGTGTCTCTGTTTTTTATTTAGAATACAGTGGATTGTGTTGACACAACTTTCAAAATGGATGAACTTATGCAATGCTAAGTGCCTTAATGTGTGTGCAGTAATGTAAAAAATTGTATGTGGGTGGTGTGTGGGGGAAGGGGGGGGGTGTTTACGTTTGTGTACTTTTTCTTTATTCCCATTTTTTGAACATTTTTTTTTTTACTTAAGTACTGTCAGCGGGGAAAAAACCCTTTGTGACAGGTCTTCTTTGATGAGACATCAGAGTTCTAACGGACCAATTCCACTTTGTGCTGGGGAAAGAGACATAGTCCTCTTCTTTCCTCCCCGATACTGCAGTGAACTCAGAAGTGCTAATGAATAAACACTTTGGATTAAATTTTACTGTGTGGTTTTGTTTACATTCCTGGCAAGTGGCTGCTGTGGCGCAATGAAGTTGTATACATTTTATGCATGGATGTGACTTTTGTTTGCCACCCATAATATTTTCATTACAGGTAGTCCTGGGAACCAGATGGCTTCACGTTTTCGGTCACCGAAGCCACCATAAACATACAGCCTTTTAAATTTCAGTAGGATGAGTGAACCCACCAGCTACTAGCAATTCTGTTCCCACATAACCCTTGCTTCCATGGCAGAAAAAGAGTTAGTTTGTTGTCCTTTAAATATACCCAAATATCTTTCAACATAAAAAAATACTTACCTCAGCCCCATACAGCCTTGTAGATGCAAACAAAATTTCCCATTTGGGTCCTGTACCTAGTGTACATACAGTACATGCTGCACATCCAAATTATTCCTATGCCTGGTCTATACCCATGGAGTCACCCAGTCATCCAGAGTAATTCAGACCAGCCATGGAAATGAAAGAAGAGTTAAAGCTGTTATAGCTGCAAAGAGTGGGCCAACCTAATATGGAACCCTACGGACTAAGACTGGGATGCTATTAAAGTTCAAAAATTCATGTGTGTGTAAAAGCAGGCTCCCAATACCTTTGGCAATATAGTGTGTGTATATATATATATATATATATATATATATATATATTTATTTAGATGTCTGGCAGTTCTGTTTTAATGCCAAATTGTTTACATTGCCTTTGACATTTTTGAATATGTCTTATGCATGCAAGAAAAGAGTAAATCTGCAGTTTTTTTTCTTTGGCTCTCCTCACACCCAGATCTTGTGTGAGGAGAGGAATCTTCAAACAGTGAGTTACCTTTCTGTAGAGTGCACAAACACATCACAGTGCCCACCATCAGTATATCTATCTCCCATCTGTGTACCTGCAGCCTGTCGGTGTACCTGTCACCCATCAGTGACCCGTGTCTGTAAATATATCTGTCACCCAAAAGTGCACGTCGCCCATCAGTGTATCTGTCACCCATCAGTGCACCTATCACCCATCCATGTACCTGTCGCCCATCAGTGCACCTGTCGCCCATCAGTGTACCTGTCGCCCACCAGTGCCCATCAGTGTACCTGATTTTTTTGTATTTATTTTTGCCTGACAGTTTACTTCATTTTATTGTAGACCAGAAAAACCTTTTTGCCCAAGAACATATTACTAACAATCTCAGTTCATCCTGTACAGATCCATTTGAATGGAGACCCCATACATTGCAGGAATTGAAGTTATTTTTGGGCCTGACTCTTAACATTGGGCTTACAAAAAAAATTAAGGATATGCTTACTGGTTCACACAGCCAATCCACCACATGCTCATTTTTTTCTTCTGTAATGCCCAGGTCACGATATGAGATAATCATGCGTTTCCTTCATTTCAGTGTCAATACCCAGTGCCCTCCCCAAGATCCTCCCAACTATGATAAGTTATACAACATTTGTCCAATTTGTCCACTTCTTAATTTTTTTCCCCAAAGCTTTGCTGAACTTTATGTCCCTGAGCAAAATGTATGTGTGGACGAATTCCTTGTCCACTTCACTGACCGGCTAGGAATCAAGCAATATATTCCAAGTAAGAGGGCCAGATATGGAGTAAAGCTTTACAAGCTTTGTGAAAGACCCATGGTATATTTGTGTGCATTCTTCCCCCTGAGGGCTTTTTCACTTTTTCAAAAAGGTTATCACATTTACCTAGACAATTTCTATTCTAGTCTGCCTCTTTTCCAGCACCTGTACCATGAGAAAACCTTGGCCTGAGGTACCTCCCAAAAGAACAGAAAGGGGTTCCCACAAGCTCTAGTGAACACCAGGCTTTAAAGGGGAGATATCAGAAAGTCTATGAAATAACAAAGTGCTGGCCCTGAAGTGGAAGGATAATACTTTACATCCTGTCCACCATCCACAATGACACCTAATTAACGGAAGACACAGTCCCATTCAAAAACCTGTGTACATCCAAGATTATAATCTCTACATGGAGGGATGAAGCCTCTACCCCTGTACCCCAGTCCTACCTGACCGAGGCCCTAAGCCTGATGTTCCTGCCTGTACCAAAACTTTGTTTGTGCTGATCATATATCTACCTACTGCCTGTACTGACCCAGGACCTTCTATGGGCCAGGTTATTGCTTGCTGCCTGAACAAATACTTTGGCTGTGCTAACCATTTCTTTGCCTGCTGCCTGTAATGACCCAGGACATTTTATGGACCATGTTTCTTCCTGCTGCCTTATCCAATACTTTGGCTGTGCTGACCATATCTCTGCCTGCTGCCTGTACTGACTCAGTAATTTTTATGGATGTTGTTCCTGCCTGCTGCCTGGATGTTAGCCTGCTGCCTGTACTGTCCTGGACCAATGCTCTCCTCAAACCACAGGTAATCTTTTGTTTACATTGCTTTTTATACAGTGTTTCTTGATTTTTGTACTACACTTGTTGCAATGTTGGGCACATAATCTGTTCAGACATTGAAAATGTCTTACACATGTGGTATCCCCATAATAAGTAGGAGTAGCAGAATGTATTTTCGGATGCAATTTTTGGTATGTACATGCTATGTGTTAGAAATATCTTATTAAATGTTCAAAGGACTCGTTAGGCCTTTTCGAAAATACGGTGTGGTGTTTGCTTTCCAAAATGGGGTCATTTTTTGGGTGTTTCCACTTTCATGGTGTTCCAGGGCCTTAAAAAACATGATAGGTTGTCAGAAAATTAGATGTGTAATTTTTGCCCCAAAAAGCCTAAAGGTGTTACTTGGATGTTGGGCCTCTCTATGTGGCCAGGCTGTGGAAAAGTCTCACACATGTGGTACTGCCATACTCATGAGGAGTAGCATAATGTATTTTGGGGTGTAATTTTTAGTATGTACATGCTATGTGTTAGAAATATCTTATAAATGGACAACCTTGTGTTAAAAAAATACGTTTTCATTTTCTTTCCACATTTTCTTAAAACTTGTGGAAAAAAATGACATGTTCATTACTAAATACCTTTGACTAACTACTTTCCAAAATGGGGTCAATTGGAGGGTATTTGTACTGCCCTGGCTAGTTAATGTCTCAAGAAATGAAACCATCAGTATATCAGGTGTGATCAATTTTCAATAATTGGTACCATAGCTTGCAGACTCTGTAACTTTCAGAAAAACTAAATAATATAGACAGATTTAGGTTATTTTTTTACCAAAGAAATGTAGCAGTACAAATTTTGGCCAAAATGTATGAAGAAAAATTACTTATTTACAAAATTTTACAACAGAAACGAAGAAAAATGCATTTTTTTCACGTTTTGGTCTTTTTTCATTTGATTTAATACCACCAAAATAAAGTTCTATATGTGTGAAAAAAAGGACAAGAATCTCACATGGGTACAGTATTGTATGATTGAGTAATTTTCAGTCATTGTATGAGAGCACTGAAAGCTGAAAATTGGTCTGGGCAGGAAGGGGGTATAAGTGCCCAGTACAACTGGTTAATGCAAGTTTTCCAAAACTTGTAAATATAAATTGTTTAGTATCATAAATAAATTTCAATTCACTTTGTATGTATGTCATTTAAAGTGCAACATCCATCTTTACTTACTTCTTTATTAAAGCACAGTTCCACTCATCCTGTCAAAAAATAAAAGTCAGCATCTACAAAAACTGTAGCTGCTGACTTTTAAAAAACAGCCACTTACTTGTCCCTCGGTCCCGTGGTGTGTCCCCTACAGCCCGTTTCACCAGCTGTCCTGTATTCCAGGAGGCCGACATCCTCAGTGTGGGCACCTGGCTGTGACTTCTTGGGGCTTCACAACCGGGTACCCACTGTGCATGCGCGAGTAGCGCTGTGCTTCATGAATGGTCCTGTAGTCTTCTGGGACCTGTCACGTGTCTCAGAAGACTACGGGGAGGGAAGGAGGGAGGAAACCTTCCGTTTCTGATCTTCTAGGCGGTCCGACCACAATTGGGAGCCGGTACCTGTCAAATTCGGGTATCTGCTCTCCCCCGCCCCCCAAAGGTGCCAATCCTTAATGGGGAGCGGGGGAGTAGTCCTTAAAGCGGAACTTCCCCTTTTGGGTGGAGCTCCGCTTTAAGATTTGTACTTTATATTTCCAAATAACAGGTAATGTGTTATTCCATTCAAAACAAGCACACATACTGTAGATCTAAGGAGGGTCTGCAGGAGTTCACTTCCTGAAGTCTGTGTTAAGTAACTCCCTCTGTCTATGCTATTTAAATTTCTGATCAAATGTAAACGTCGAAGCCAGAACCGAATCTGATTGGTGACTGAGAAAAAGCTGAGCTTATCACAACAAGCTTTCTGTAAGCTGGAGGTGGCGAACTGCTGCACTACAACAATGTCAGAATGAAAAACTGAACTACTCTTTGGATAGGGATGAGCTGAATGATTTTAACAAAATTGATCTTGCTACAAAATGATTTTATCTTTGGAATTTCACTGACGTGGACACTCTCAATTTTAAGTTGCTAAGACTAAACTTTCTTTATTTAGAGAGTGTGTATAGAGGGAATGTATTTAAGGAAGTTTATTTCATTTTGCATTCCTGTTCTTTTAGAATTTTAGATTTTTTATTGTTACTTGTGCTGTTACTTTTTTGCTATCTATTATTTCTTTCTCATGTGCCCATATGTTCTTGCCCAAAATGGCAAATTTTGTAACAATCTTCCAATGTACTGTACCTTAAAATAATAAAGAAATGAAAGCACTCAATTTCTGTAATTCCCACCAGTAGGTAGGATATGTCTCCTGCATGCGTCTTTAGGTTTACTTTCCACTTTGACTGTGGTGTACCTTTAATATAATTACTGAAAACTCTGCAGTTATCGTCTAATGTTTTCGATAAGAGAATGTGGTGTCTGTCATTCTGTAACACACAGACAGGGGCAAGTTTCAGCAACTATATCTTCATTACTACTGAGCAGATGTTCATGCACTGTAGCTGCAAATTCTTCATGGTTCATTCCACATGTGTCCCATGTGTTCAGTCTCCATTGTACCTTGTGTGTGCTGTAAGCACATTTAGCATATGTGACAGAGAATGATTGCAAAAAACTAACATATGTTACAAACTCATCCAAGATTACTAATTACACATCCCAATAGAGTCTTGTGTCTTTAGAGAATATATATTTTGAGAAATATCCGTAATAACAAATATTGGCCAAAGCTGCGCTAAGGCAATTCTTCAAATGTAATATATATAGAAATATTTGTTATATTAAGTTTACATAATTTGTATCATTTGCTGTGAACTTACTTTAAAATTATAAAATAGTGGGGTAATAAATAAACAAAAAAATAAACAAAAGTAAAGGAATACAATGGCCAGATATGGTTACACAAACTATATTTGTGCAGTTTTTGGTAAAGAAGGCCGATATCAATACACTGCTCAAAAACATTAAAGGAATATTTTATAAACACATCAGATCTCAATGGGAAAAATATTATGCTGTCTATCTATACTGATATGGACTGGGTGATGTGTTAGGAATGTAAGGATACCCCGTCATTAAATGGAAATGAAAATTATCAGCCTACAGAGGACTGAATTCAAAGACACCCCAAAAATCAAAGTGAAAAAATGATGCAGCAGGCTAGTCCATTTTGCTAAAATTTCATTGCAGCAACTTAAAATGGTACTCAGCAGTTTGTATGGCCCCCACGTGCTTGTATGCATTCCTGACAATGTTGGGGCATACTCCTAATGAAAGGATGGATGGTGTCCTGGGGTATTTCCTTCCAGATCTGGACCAGGGAATCACTGAGCTCCTGGACAGTCTGAGGTGCAACCTGGCAGTGTCCAATAGACCGAAACATGATATCCCAGAGGTGTTCTATTGAATTTAGGTTAGGCGAGCGTGGGGGCCATTTAATGGTATTAAATCCTTCATCCTCCATGAACCACCTGCATTCTCTTGCCACATGAGGCTGGGCAATGTCATGCACCAGGAGGAACCCAGGACCCACTGCACTAGCATAGGGTCTGACAATGGGTCCAAGGATTTCATCCCCATATCTAATTGACTAGATATGTGCCATTGACTAGCCTGTAGAGGTCTGTGCATCCCTACCTGGATATGCTTCCTCAGATCATCACTGACCCACCACCAAAACGGTCATGCTGAACAATGTTACAGACAGCATAATGGCTTATATACATAGAACCACATTACTTTTGGGTAACTGACCCATTAAGTGGTCCCCTTTCTTTCCTTGGTAAACCCCCTTTTGGATTTTTTGGAGCTAAGACACCAAATAAATTTGGTCCTTCTCACACAGCATTGTCCCGTCCGCTTCTCTGTGCTTGGGTGGCCCTTCCTGTCCTTCCTTCTTTGCACGTTATCTCCATCCTTGCTGTGAGAGGTTCATGAGTATTCTCTGCTGCATTATGTCAATCAATACTTTTTAAGCTTCTTGGTGGTCCATGTGTACTTCCTCTGCCCCTATATGGGGCTATACGTCATGCTTCTTTGAGCACCTCTGAGGAAGAGAAGACAATTAGTCTCAAAAAGCGTCAGCTGCAACACTTGCATGACCGATCCTTTCAGTATTAAGTTATACATCTGTTGCCAATTACCGCCATAATCAGGGATGGACTGAAAACTCATGGGGTCCCCGGGCAATAGGGGATCATGGGGCCCCTGTGTCCTTGCCCAAACTCCAAAAAGCCTATGAAAAAAAGGTACCAGGGGCATCTCATGGGGCCCCCTACTGACCCCGGGCCCTTAGGCAGTGCCCGAGTTTCCAAATGGTCAGTTCGCCCCTGGCCATAATTCATGTATCTCAATGTGTTATGTCTTTTTTATGATTGTATAAATAAAACTGAATGTTATGTTTTAATGGTTGATTTATCCGTTATTAATTTACAATTTGTGCCTCTAAAGCCCTACTAAGTAGAGGACCTTCCCCCTTTTTTTATTTTTTTTTTTTTACAGGCAGCATAACATTCTCCACAGCTTCTCCAGACCCTTTCACCTCTGTCACATGTGCTGAGGGTGAACCTGCTCAGTGGCAGACCTGCCAATTCTGGTGTTCAATGGCAAATGCCAGTCCAGTTCTATGGTCCTGGACAGTGAGCACAGGGACCACTAGAGGATGTTGAGCCCTCACACCACACTCATGAAGTCTATTTCTGATTGTTTGGTCAGAGATATTCACACCAGTGGCCTACTGGAGGTAATTTTGTAGGGCTTTGGCAGTGCTCATTCTGTTCCTCCTTGCAAAAAGGAGCAGATACCGGTCCTGCTGATGGGTTAAGGACCTTCTATGGCCCTGTCCACCTTTCCTAGAGTAACTGCCTGTCTCCTAGAATCTTCTATATGCTCTTGAGATTGTGCTGGGAGACACAGCAAACTTTTGGAGATGGCAAGTATTGATGTGCTATCCTGGAGGAGTTGGACTGCCTGTGTAACCTCGGTTGGGTCCATGTATCACTTCATGCTACCAGTAGTGACACTGACCCTAGTCAAATGAAAAATTAGTTAAAAACAGTCATAAAAGATGAGTAAGGGAAAAAATGTCAGTGACCTCCACCTGTAAAACCATTTTTGTTTGAGGGATAGTCTCATTGCTGCCCATCTAGTGCACCTGTTGTTACTTTCATAAACACCAAAGCAGCTAAAACTGATTTACAACCCCCTCTGCTACTTATCTGACCAGATCAATATCCCAGTATTTTAATAGACTTGATGCTATACTCTGATTAAAAAGTGTTCCTTTAATTTTTTGGAGCAGTGTATAATGGGATAAACAAAATGTGTGAATGTATACATACATACTACATATATATATATATATATATATATATATATATATATATACACACACACACATACTATATATACTGTGGGGTTAGCTCAGGTGGGGGATCTCCTTCCCTGGGACAAAGGTAGACCGCACAGCAGGCTTTTGTCAAAATCTGACTGGTTGTCAGCTTTATTTAAAAGGTTTGCAGAAAAATAAACAAAACATGAAAATAAATCCTTGCCATCCAGGCACTAACTAAACAAAAGGCTTTTCCTCTCTCAGAGGTGAAGGGCTTCTCCCTGTCACCAAAATAAAACAAAACGCAAACCTTTTCTTGTAGGTATAGTCCATACACACAGCTCTCTCAGAACACCTCTCTGAGTCCCAGGCCACGAGCAACTCCTTGCTCCAGCCCTGCCCTTTTTATACCACCTGTTGGTGGAGATCAGTGGAGTCCAAACTCTGGTCCGGAACCACCTGCTTAACTGTGGCCCTGAAAACCCGGAGTGGACTCCACCTAAACGGTCAGGTATGAGCATATGCGAGGTGACACATAGGCCCTGATTCACTATTGGGCGTGGGCGCATATTTATGGGCTTAAGCCCAATTTTCATGGGCGTCCGTCATTTTTTACCCTGCAACCTAATTCACTATTGAGCAGAGCCCATAAGCAGATGCCCAATCTAATTCACAAAAAGACACACGCCCGAAATCAGACTCACAAAACAGACTTGCTAAGAAGCACGTCTAAAACCATGAAAAATCACTGCAGAGACATGTTCACTTAGAAATTTGCTTTGCCAAATATCAGGACTTCACTTTAAACAATATCTGCTATTTCCAAAAAAATTAAAAATGTGTTAAAAATCGTTTTTTTCAAGGAAATCGACACAGTAAAAATCTAGATGCCCGTGCAGTGTCTTTGGCAGATACAACTGAGCATGTGCAGAACACATTTTAGACTTCTGCCATGGGCGTTTGCTTTTTAGCCACTGACTAATAGTGAATCTGATTGTGGATTCCTCTGACAGCCGGCACTCGCTCGCGTCTATTGTGTTTAATAAACAGCACTCGGCATATCTTCATTTAATCTAATTAGATTTCCTTAGTTCTAGTGATTCTATTTTTGTTTCTTATCCTTTATAATTATTTCTGTAATGATTTTACTTATTTCAAAGGTCTAGATAATATTTATTTTGACAGCTGAATGTAAAAATAAAGGTCCACAATAAAAAAAAAAAAAACAGCGTGGGTCCCCCCTCTCATCCATACCAAGCCCTTCAGGTCTGGTATGGATATTAAGGGGGAACTCCACGCTGAAATTTAAAAAAAAAAACAGCGTGGGTCCCCCTCAATATCCATACCAGACCCTTATCTGAGCATGCAGCCCGGCAGGTCAGGAAAGGGGGGGGACGAGCGAGCGCCCCCCCCCCTCCTGAACCATACCAGGCCACATGCCCTCAACATGGGGGGGTGCTTTGAGGCAGGGGGGGCTCCCCCCCCCAAAGCACCTTGTCCCCATGTTGATGAGGACAAGGGCCTCTTCCCCACAACCCTGGCCGGTGGTTGTGGGGGTCTGCGGGCGGGGGGCTTATCAGAATCTGGAAGCCCCCTTTAACAAGGGGGCCCCCAGATCCCGGCCCCCCCCTACGTGAACGAGTCTGCGGTAGATGCTCCCGCAGACTCCTTCACAAAAAAAAAAAGTGTGGTGTAAAAAAAACACAGTACAGGGTCTTTGACAAGTCCTTTATTAAAACAATGTCCCCCGAAGTAGATCCAATGTCAATCACGGCGGCGGCGGCAGGGACCCGAAAAAAGAAAAAAAAAAAAGGTTCCGCTCCCGTTGGAGGCTTCCAGCCTTGTGAAGAAGAGGCTAGCTGACAGTTCTTATATAGGTATGGGCGGGGCCAGCTGGGCACATCATCCCCGCCCCTTACCTATTTGAGAAATGTCACCCTGTCTCTCCGCTGAGGCTAACTAGCTGAATGCAGGAGACAGTCTGACATTTCTTATATAGCTATGGGGCGGGGCCAGCCGGGGACATCATCCGAGTGACCCGCCCCATGTCACATGCTTGCTGTCCCTGGATGGCCCCGCCCCATAGCTATATAAGAAATGTCAGACTGTCTCCTGCATTCAGCTAGTTAGCCTCAGTGGAGAGACAGGGTGACATTTCTCAAATAGGTAAGGGGCGGGGATGATGTGCCCGGCTGGCCCCGCCCCATACCTATATAAGAACTGTCAGCTAGCCTCTTCTTCACAAGGCTGGAAGCCTCCGACGGGAGCGGAACCTTTTTTTTTTTTTCTTTTTTCGGGTCCCTGCCGCCGCCGCCGTGATTGATGTTGGATCTACTTCGGGGGACATTGTTTTAATAAAGGACTTGTCAAAGACCCTCTACTGTGTTTTTTTTACACCACACTTAGTTTTTTTGTGAAGGAGTCTGCGGGACCATGTATCGCAGACTCGTTCACGTAGGGGCGGGGCCGGGATCTGGGGGCCCCCTTGTTAAAGGGGGCTTCCAGATTCTGATAAGCCCCCCGCCCGCAGACCCCCACAACCACCGGCCAGGGTTGTGGGGAAGAGGCCCTTGTCCTCATCAACATGGGGACAAAGTGCTTTGGGGGGGGGGCCCCCCTGCCTCAAAGCACCCCCCCATGTTGAGGGCATGTGGCCTGGTATGGTTCAGGAGGGGGGGGGGGCGCTCGCTCGTCCCCCTCCCTTTCCTGACCTGCCGGGCTGCATGCTCGGATAAGGGTCTGGTATGGATATTGAGGGGGACCCACGCTGTTTTTTTTTAAATTTCAGCGTGGAGTTCCCCCTTAATACCCATACCAGACCTGAAGGGCTTGGTATGGATGAGAGGGGGGACCCACGCTGTTTTTTTTATTATTTATTTAATTCACGGAAATAATTTAAAATTCAGCTGTCAGTGGGAAACCCCGATGACAGCTGAAACATTCCTTCTGTCCCTGCAGAGAGCTCCGCTATTATATTTGACATTAAAAAGTATAGAGACTGCAACATTGTATCCATTTGTATCCATTCTGGATATAGATGTTTTTATTCGGATACAAATAGATACAATGTTGCAACCTTTATACTTTTTAATGTCAAATATAATAGCGCAGCTCTCTGCAGGGACAGAAGTAATTACTTCGCTATTATATTTGCAGGCCGTAGATGGGGCGAAAATCGAACAATTTTTTTACCATTGGTGGTAACGTCGGCCCATTGAACAACCGATTTTTTTTTTTAAAACGGTCAGTTTTCGCCCCATCTAAGGCCTGCATTTTTCTTTTTCTTATTCTTTTTTTTTATTCTTTTTCTTGCAGGTCATGGCTCATGTGCAGATTATTTATCTGTTAAAAGATCAGCCAATTTGGCGATCATTGCAGCTAAAATCGGCCGATCTGCAAAATCGGCCAATTTTTATCCAAATTTACCAATTAAAAAAAGTTGCAAAATCCCCAAAAATGGCTGACCAATTAACCCACTAACGGGCTGAAAATCAGCCGATTTTTTTTGCGGACGATTTTAGACCCATGTAAAGCAGGCCATAGATGGGTCTAAAATCGGCCGATTTTTCTGCCGAAAAGAAAATCGAACGATTTTCGGGCCGTTAGTGGGTTAATTGGTCAGCTGTTTTTCGGGATTTTGGCACATTTTTTTTATCAGTAAATTTGGAACAAAAAATTTTCAACTTTACTGGTAAACAAAATATGCTAAAATCCCAAAAAATGGCTGACCAATTATCCCAATAACGGAAGAGGCCCTTGTCCCCATTAACATGGGGACAAGGTGCTTTGGGGGGGAGCCCCCCTTCCCCAAAGCACCCCCCCATGTTGAGGGCAGGTGGCCTGGTATAGTTCAGGAGGGGGGGCGCTCGCTCGTCCCCCCCCCTTTCCTGACCTGCCGGGCTGCATGCTCGGATAAGGGTCTGGTATGGATTTTGGGGGGATCCCCAAGCTGTTTTTTTTTATTTCAGTGTGGAGTTCCCCCTTAATATCCATACCAGATCCGAAGGGCTTGGTATGGATGGGAGGGGGGACCCCACGCTTTTTTTTTTTTTTTACATTCAGCTGTCAGTGGGGAACCCCGCTGACAGATGAAACATTAACACATGGCTGTCGCTCCTACAATCCTGCATGAGTTATGTTATCAACTCATGCAGCATTTTAGTAGCGAAAACCAATGCAGCGCTCATGTTTCAGCTGTCGGCGGAGTTCCCCACTGACAGTTGATGTAAAAGTATTGCAGGGAATTATAAACAATTTGTAAAAAACCCGGCGTGGGGTCCCCCCTCCCATCCATACTAAGCCCTTCGGGTCTCGTATGGATGTTAAGGGGTAACTCCACGCTGAAATTAAATAAAAAACAGCATGGGGTACCCCCCAAAATCCATAACAGATACTTATCTGAGCATGCAGCCCAGCAGGTCAGGAAAGGGGGGGGGGACAAGCGAGCGCCTCCCCCCCTCCTGAACCATACCAGGCCACATGCCCATACCAAATTATTCAAACATTTGTAAACAGACCAATTAACTGAAATGGTTTGGCATTTGTACCCCAAATATGACGTTCCCTGAGGCATTGGTAAACCGAGGTACGCCTGTATTAGTATTGCAATCCTTTGTATTGGGATACATAGAACCAACATACATGTGAATTGGCAACATAGCACAACATTTGTGTCACATTGGAGATATCTGGTAGTTACACTGAACTTGCCCAGGGACCTAAGATTGATTCACAGCACAGAAATACAGGCTGGGTTAGCAATGTAGCTCCGTGGATTAGTGGTTAGCACTACTGCCTCATAACTCTAGGGTTGTCGGTTTGAATC
This sequence comes from Staurois parvus, assembly GCF_062004578.1. Classification (NCBI taxonomy): domain Eukaryota; kingdom Metazoa; phylum Chordata; class Amphibia; order Anura; family Ranidae; genus Staurois; species Staurois parvus. The sequence goes on along the minus strand of NW_028317893.1, from coordinate 10,831,255 downwards.
CCAACCACGGCAAGGAAGTAGTATGATCTCCGTGTGTGGCTGTCTTCAAATAGATGTTCTGGCAACATCTTTGCTTTCTGTCTAAGTGATCCCTAAAATGTGAATTAGAATGAGGCCTTGTCTGTTGAAACACCTTCAAAGCTGCACCTTATGTGAATGTCATACAATGGGGTAAGATAAGAGCCTGGAGCACTAATAGATTTGATAATGATGGTTTACACTCAACCCACTTTTGTGAAGGATTTGGCAAGCAAAGAGCTGACAGAGAGAGAGAAGAGCGAGCCAGTGAGATGAAGAAGAGTGAGCGAGAAAAACATACTGAAGAGTGATAAAGAGAGACATACAGAAGAGTGAGCGAGAGAGAAGAGCGAGCCAGTGAGACAAAGAAGAGTGAGCGAGAGAGAAAAGACTTGGTTGGTGAATCCACACATCAAACTTGTCACAAATACTGGTATGGATTTTTCCACCAAATGCAAAGCAGACCGCACGCCTTCAAAGATTTATTTCCTTTGTTAATTTTCCTGCTTCGCTCACACTATATGCAATTGAAAATTACTGTTTAAGTTGCCAATTTTACTGTGTTTTCTAGAGAATTACTAACTAGTTGTGTTTTCAATTGTGTGTAGCATTGCGATTTCTATTTGAGTCTAGATGTTAAATTGCTAATAAATGGCCAAAATCTTCAAATACCTTTGAACTCTCACTGCAACAAATGGCGTACGTTAATACACTCACATTCACATTCATTATATCCAATATCAGGTACGATGTCAATTCACAAATCGCACCTGAAATTGCACACCCTGGATGCGACTTGTCATGCGATTGGCATGGCCAGCAACTTGCCCTTTGCATGGCAAATTGCACACAATGTTACTGGGGGCTAACACCACTGTCACATCTAATCCGATGCGGCAATTGCCCAACTTACAGTGAAGTTGCACGAGTTCACAATCCAATTGGATGTGAACAGAGCCTACAGTGGCCAATAGGGTGCGACTTGGTCTACGATTTGCAAGTCGCCTGTCATGCCAATTGCATGGCAATCGCAAACAATGTTACTGGGGGCTACCCGGTCACATTAAAGCAGATTTCTAAGTGGTGTTATTGACACCACAGTCACATCATGTGACTTGCATAGAAGTTGCATGATTTCAAAGTCGGGGTACATGGTGATTTCAAGTGCAATTTGCAAGACAATCGACATCGATCTCTCAGCAAATTGCATGAAAAGTAGTGTATTCATTACTCTATTATTACTTGCGGCTCCTACCAAGTTTGAACCACAACAATATGAACGCTCCAATAGCGTGCACATTGAGTGGGACTTGGCATGTGATTTGCACAACATGCAAGTTGTAAATTGTCTGCAAAGTCGCACCCTATTGTCTGCTATTAGAGTGACCACATGGGTGCGTTTCAAACACTGATTTCTATAGTAGTACATGTACTACTTTAGTGGCAATTTGCATAGAGATCTGTGTCAGATGTCTTGAAAATTGCATTAAAATGGTCAACTTTACTGTAAGTCGCAGGATTTGTAAATCAGCTTTGCCCAGAGTGTAATGTTTGGTGATGTTTGATTTCTGGAGTGTTTTGCCAATTGATGGGAAATTCACCATACTAGTCAAATCGATTTGTCATTTTCAGTATTGCATACAAGATGTGGTCATGTGACTGTCTTAACTCATGCGAGAATCTGGAGGGAATTGTGACCATAGTAGCAATAAAGGTTCCAATTGGGGTTCCCTTTCACATCCCTGCTCAATGTTCTGTTGTATGCTGCACACGTACATTTCACTGTATATATCTTTCTGATTTGTGGGGCCTGTATACCAAGGGTTAATGCAGGTAGGAAGCGGATTCATCAGGTGAAAACACTTTCACTGACCAAACTAAGGTCAGTGGTGGGTGTGGCTTCATTGGGTGTGGGGCCTTGTTTGGCACGCTCCAAATACAACCTAGCTTATATAAAGATGTGCAGTAGTGAGTGATTTGGCCTGTTACTAGGCCGGGTGGTTTGTGACTAAGTCCTTGCTTGTAGTGGTTGGGGGGAAGAAGAGATTTTGTGCTGAATTGCCCCAGACACCACTCAGGCTGTGTTTGGAAGTGGGCTGGAAATGTTTGCATATTTTTGGCCTTGTAAAGTGTGTTTGTGTGTTATTGCACAATGATTGTTTTTTCTCTTTGCATTGAAAGCCTCACACATGTCAATCGTTTTGTTTAAAATCTGCCCTTGTTTTAATTTTGCTTGCTTATTTAGACTCCAATGCATTTTTCTGACAAACCTGCTGACAAATGTATGTGTAGGGGGTTTGTAGAGGTGGGAGGGGATTTGTAGAGGTGGGAGGGGTTTTTCACATATGTCTTGTTTTCTTGATATTTTGATCTGTAGACTTTTTTTGTGAATGGATCTTCATACGAAGTGATTGTAAGTAAACCTTATGTGCACGAAAATGTTACTTGATTCATCTTCCCCTTTGTTTCCTGCTATAACCTGTGCACACACAGTTCACTAGAAGTATCTTTAGATTGTAAGCTCTTATGACCAGGAGTGTTTTATTTTTGCCACATCAATCCTATTTTTGTGACTCACCAAGATATTGACTGTACCTACTTGTTCCTGCTGACCAAATAAATGACGATATATTTGATCAATAAATATTTGACCGATGTTTTTGTGTTTATTTCATGTTCAATATATGAACAACCTTAATAGTTACTTTGTATACTTATATAATCTGCTCAAATGTAGCTTGTAAGAGCGTGAATATGCAAGTGGGTGCAAACTGGCTTTTTCAAAACCAAAAAAAAAAAAACAACTTGCACCACAATATTGTTATGTACTAATGAATATGTCACATTCACTGTGCAGCCAGCTACAGGTTTTCTACAATTCGATTTACAGTAATAAAATAGTCCACACTTTGTTGATTTTTGGCCTTTGGCAACAAATATTAGCCAAGGTTAAAAAAAACAAATCAATAAGAAACACACATTTGCGAAAGCTATCATAGCCGCACATAAAAATGCGCGATTGCAAACAAATAAGCACCACACAGGTGTCCGCATGGAGCATGAACGGCTATCCTGGAAGTCCGTCATCTGGTGCGCGCGCACCCGGAAGTGGTTGTGGGGAGTGTAAGTGGATGACAAGTGGTTGGAGGTTTTGTGTTGGTTGAAAATTTTGATAACCTTATTGGCATTTGGACATGGCGAGAGCACAGTTCTCAACTGAGGAGATGATCCTTATATGTAAAGTAACTGTGGCCATTGCAAATATGTTAATAACAGGTGAGGGACAGGTAATTGCAATTTTGTGGGTGGGGCCTAGCAGAATCTCACTTGGTGCACATGCTACTTATCTGTACATTAGCTCCTGGGTATTGATGGGTCAATGATATTAACCACTTGCCTACTGGGTACTCCTACCCCCTTCCTGTCCTGGCCAATTTTCATCTTTCTGCACTGTTACCCTTTGAATGACAATTGTGCGGTCATGCCACATTGTACCCATCTTAAATTTATATCAGTTTTTTCAGACAAATAGAGCTTTCTTTGGGTGGTATTGACTTGCTGCTGTGAGTTTTACTTTTTGCTCGATAAACCACAAAATAGCTCATAATGAATAAAAGTCTGTTTATATTATAACATTTGGTAAACTGGTAATTTAGCAACACTGATGTGCGTTGATGAGGCAGCACTGGTGGGTGGCACTGCTGGCCACAGGCGGGCGTAACTGTTGGGTGGCACTGGTGGGCACTGATCATCGGGGCCGACCCCTGCTTTGATAACTGCTGGTTCTCGGCAGTACTTTCCACACATTCTGATAGCGTGATGAAAGTGCAGCCAAGACCCGGCAAATGCATTTCCCGGTGATCAGCGTGTCATTGGACATGGCTGATCACATGGTAAAAAGCCGCTGTGATTGGCCTTTACCACATCACGTGATCAGCTGTGTCCTTAGGACACAGCAATCACGGAGAGCGCGTTCTGCCAGGATGTCATATGACACCCTCCCAGAGCTGCCTGGATGCAGTGTAGCGTTATTCGGCTATCTGCGGTTGCCCAATAGGTAACCAGCTAGGCCTTCATGGCTAATCTTTGAATATCTGGACATGTATACTGCGTATAATGCATTACATTCTACAATGTGTTGGTGTACATGGTATTACAGTGTGCAATGCGTTGCTGGATTCTGCATGACAGTGGACAGCGTATCACAGTGTGCAATGCGTAGCTCCATCCTGCATGACAGTGTACAGTGCATTACAGTCTACAATGTGTGGGTGTACACGGTATCACAGTGTGCAATGCGTTGCTCCATCCTGCATGATAGTGTACAGTGCATTACAGTCTACAATGTGTGGGTGTACACGGTATTACAGTGTATTACAGTGTGCAATGCGTTGTACACTGCAGTGTGCACTAAAGCATTTTACACTCATGCACTGTACACACTAAAGCATTTTACACTCATGCACTGTACACACTAACGCATTTGACATTTTTAGTGTGCAATGCGTTAGTGTGCAATGCCTTGGACAGTACAATACATGTGCATACCCTGAAAAAGGGGTCCTGCACATTTTTGGCCCGGATGCGGTGCAATTTGAGGTGTGCAAAATGTTTGTCTCTAATTGCAACGCACACAAATTGCATGTGATTTGCCCAGGAGTGCGGTGTTAGACCACAATGCATGTATGTGAAGCCAGAATAAAAGGATGTGGATTTTGTCTACTTTTACTTGCGCATGTTAACATTATGGAAGTGCATTTTTCTTCTGTTTAACATGCTATAGAAATGCAACATGCATTTGGATGGAGTGTTTTTGTATGTGCATTTTGGAAGTATTCTAAACACACATTGACCCTAGGGCCACACCATATCTTATGCAGGCCATAGATGGGTCGAAAATTGGCCGATTTTTTCGGCCGAAAATAAAATCGGCCGATTTTCGGATCGTTAGTGGGCTATTTGTTCAGCCGTTTTTCGGTATTTTGGCAGATTATTTTTTTCGGTAAAGTTGGAAAAAAAAACGGCCGAATTTGCCGATCGGCCGAATTTCGCGGCAATGATGGGCAAATTGGCCGATTTTTTACTGATACAAAATCTGCACATGAGCAGTGACCTGCAAGAGGAAGACAAAAAGAAGAAAAAGAAGAAGAGGATGAAGAAGAGGATGATGATGAAGAAGAAGAGGATGATGATGATGATGAAGAAGAAGAAGAGGATGAAGATGATGAAGAAGAGGATGAAGAAGAAGAGGATGATGAAGAAGAAGAAGAAGAAGAGGATGATGATGATGATGATGAAGAAGAAGAAGATGAAGAAGATGATGAAGAAGAAGAGGATGATGATGATGAAGAAGAAGAGGATGATGATGATGAAGAAGAAGAATAAGAGGATGATGATGATGAAGAAGAAGAAGAGGATGATGATGATGAAGAAGAAGAAGAGGATGATGATGAAGAAGAAGAAGAAGAAGAAGAAGAGGATGATGATGATGATGATGAAGAGGATGATGATGAAGAAGGAGAAGAAGAAGAAGAAGAGGATGATGATGAAGAAGAATAAGAGGATGATGATGAAGAAGAATAAGAGGATGATGATGAAGAAGAAGAAGAAGAAGAGGATGATGATGATCAAGATGATGAAGAAGAAGAGGATGAAGAAGAAGAGGATGAAGATGATGAAGAAGAAGAGGATGATGATGAAAAAGAAGAAGAGGATGATGATGAAAAAGAAGAAGAGGATGATGATGAAGAAGAAGAAGAAGGATGAAAAATGAGAGGAATTCCAGTATGGCAAAAAGTGTCCCTGCAGAGAGCTCCGCTATTTCTTTGACAGTTCCTTGACATTTACAGCGGTTGCAACATTGTATCTATTTGTTTCCGAATAAAAACATCTGTATCCTAAATGGATACAAATAGATACATTGTTGCAACCGCTGTAAATGTCAAGGAACTGTCAAAGAAATAGCGGAGCTCTCTGCAGAGACACTTTTTGCCGGCTGTAGACGGGATGAAAATCGGCCGATTTTTTTTTACCATTGCTGGTAACGTCGGCCGCTTGAACAACCAATTTTTCATTTTTTAAAAGAAAAATCGGCCGTTTTTCTCCCCGTCTATGGCCTGCATAAGCATTAGTGTGCCTGGGGGAGGGGGGGACCTTGGGCCTTTCCAAACACAGTAGATGCTCCAAGAATGTTTCCTTGAACTCTTGAAATGGTTAAAAAGGAAAGACACTCTAGATAGCCTGCACTGAGAATTGACTGTCATGATGACGTGTCAATGATTATTTGCTCTCATTTTTCAGGAGTGGTACTGCTTGCGGTTGAAGCTGGTAGAAATCCACCTTCACGTCCTCCACTCACCTTCACTCGTGGCCAGTGGATATTTTGTGGCCGCAGGCAAGAACTGGCATCGAGGACCTGCATAATGACCCTGGCATGTCAGAGGTGGTTTGGAAGCAGCACAGCAATTTGACCATCCCTTTCCTCTATGTTGGTTTTAGGGGTGCAGAATTGCTTCTCGTTCGTGAACGGACTGTCGCCGGATATCAGAGTCCCCATATTTTCAAGATATGTTTTAGCCATGTTGGCTTATTTTTATGTTATTTTCCAAGTGTGTCGCACCTAACCGCACAGTAGTGTGGTGCCATGCGTATTTGTGGCTGTGAATGGGGCTGTTTTTAATAGACGTGTGTAGGTGCAACAACGTTTTCATCATGGTACCTGCGCACATCTACATAGGGCATTGCATTTCTTTGCTGTGCTGGAAAATGTGTGTTCTTGCATGCGTTTCTGCACCACAAATGGTGTGAACAAGTCCTAAGGGCTGGTTCACACTATAGAAACAGTCTAGATGTGTTCCTGATGGGTTTTTTTCATGCCCTTTTGGCATGCATGTTTAGTGTGTTCCAGTACATTTTGGATGCGTTTTGGACATGTTTACATTGCATTTTTATATCCCTTCCACTTATTTTTTTTTATTTTCTTTGTATGCAATGTAGTTAGGGACATGTGCGTTTTAGTACATTCAAGGACGTTTCAATGTGTTCCAGTACAGTTCTGTGCAGAAACAATGCAGCGTGGTCAACTTTGTTTACAGCACCTGCAATGCACTGAAAATGCAAGTGCTGATGTGAACTATGACATTAACAACCACATAACCTTCTTTCTGTGCGTTTGTGATGCCGAAAAAGCAACTGAAACACATGTAGTGTGAACTGGCCCTAAAGTTTATTAGAGGTCAGGGAACGGGACTGACCAGGGATTGTGAATTCAATCAGACTAGTGGTGAGATACAATCAGCAATTGTATAATAATGTGAGATCTGAGCTGTAGCTGATAGAAAATGAGACACATTCACTTGATCAGTAAATAGATAGTTAAAGAGTGGGGCGGTGATCCATAGATTTGCATATGGGACAGGTGATGACGGGGTGGGGGAGGGGGTCAAGTTGTATAAGGAGACAGATTTAAAAGAGAAAAATGTTACAATGAAATATACATGGCATGAAACTTGCACATTTCCTAATTGGCAGAAGAGTACATTCATCCACTTTCTAGTCATTAGGCAAAATCATAATTGTTTGATCAATATTCCTGGCACTGACACAACCCAGAAAATTGATCTCCATTTTTTAGGATGTAGCCATGACTGGGATTAGAACCCATGACCCAAGTGCTGTAAGTTCTGAGCTCTAACCACTAAACCACTGTGGGAAACACAGTTTGAGTTATAATGTAGAATAGTTCCATTGTTTGAAAATGATAGAGCGAGCGCTGGTCAAATGATATAGACTAGTAAAATGGTATTACACAACATAAATATAACCATGAACAGTAGTGCATGAACTCGTGAAAGGTCATCCACCCCTGTGACAGTGTACTACACTATTGAGCACCTTTCTGGCTCCTGTGGCTGAGCTAATTCCTCCCCAGGACCATTTGGGCACCCACCCTGATGGATGGATGGAGCTGGATGACTAACCCATAACTGCTAGCATACCGCTGCACCCCCAGATGTGTGATGTGTATAACCCATGCACATTAATACTTTTGTTCTGGTGAGTGTAGACCAGTCCCAAGGGTGGTTTACCTTTCACAAGTTCATGCACTACTGTCCGTCACGGAGAGACCACACGTGCCATTCATAGGCACTCTCTGAGTTGGTACTCTCACACGAAGGACATTCCATTATTCAGGAATGATTCTATGAACTTATTTTAGCACCATTTACAATATTACATCATTGTTGCAATTCTTTGCACTTTTTGGTTTTTACATGCGTTCATTATTGATCACATGCATTTATAGCGCTGCACTTGTCTTTACCATAGAATAGTTACGTGATTAAAGAGAATGAAGATATATAATTATATTGGGAAATTAAAAGTATATAAATTATTTGAGATATAAGTGTGTAAATGTTTAACATTTGAGTACAGAATGTATGACATTCATTAGTAAATGCATTAGTTTCCTGATCATTTTGGAGACACAGCAAGAAAATAAATAGAAGAAAATAGAAAATTCTAATACAGGTGTACAGGTGTATTTATTACATTCTAAGAATTCTTTTGCCATCATGAAAACGCCAATGTTAATAAAGCCCGCGCTTGTGCGCCATCTAGCGAACATATCCGGTATTGCACCTAAAAATGTGCCAGTGATAGCAAAGTAGTCAGTAGACGCTCGTCAATGAGCTTGCTAGACGCTGGTCAGACGACTGATTGATTGACCGGAGTCTGCCTGAATGGTCAGTCTCTGCTATTACACTCACATCTTAGTGAATCAGGGCCATAGCGTCCCTCTATCACCTCGCCGTTCATCCTGTCACAATACATACTATATATTTGGACAAAGTTGCTACCCAAACTAATAGTAAATAATCAGAGACGAGTTCATTGTTCAAATGTGGTAAGCAACGGTGCATGAGTTCATTTCACAAAAAGTTTAAAATTTGCAAAGTTTGTGAACTACATTGAAGTCTATGGGCACAAACCTTGTTAATTGATTCTCTCCATTTGCAGGGCTAATAAGTAAGCAATTTACAAACAAGAAGCACAAGAACTAGCATGGGGAACACCAGTGTTAAAATTTAAATAAATTTAATAAATAAAAATAAGAAAAACAGTATCTTTCCCTGCAAATATTGTCAGCTCTCACTAATAGCCCAACTCATTCTGGCAATATACCTGCTGGGAGAACACTTTTTTATAGAAAGGGGCCTCGGTTATTAATTCCTTTAAAATATTGGATCTTGTAAATTAGCTGACCAGGAACAAAGGCTGTGCACTGCATTATAGGTTGTTCCTGGTTGTTTTTGGTGGCAAGCCTTCAATCTTTTCAGCTACAAGTTCACAATTCACAAACTTTATCCAACCCCAAAATAAAAATGTAATATATTGCAACTTATCAGTCCTTAGATGTGTTGGCTGCATTATTTTTCTATTTTCATTCTATTTTTTTTTCTATTTTTCCTTGGTGGCCCTGCCAGTAACTTTCTGTTCTACAATGGCAGTGCTTACTTGCTGTACTGTTTCTTTGGAGCAACAGCTTTGTCACACAAGGCCCTCCTGGTTTGGACTACAACACCTCCCTCCTTTCCTTAAACACACTAAGAACACTATATTGCCAAAAGTATTGGGATGCCTGCCTTTACACATGAACTTTAATGGTATCCCAGTCTTAGTCTATAGGGTTCGATATTAAGTTGACCCACCCTTTGTAGCTATAACAGCTTCAACTCTTCTGGGAAGGCTGTCTGCAAGGTTTTGAAATGTGTCTATGGGAATGTTTGACCATTCTTCCAAAAACGCATTTGTGAGGTCAGGCACCAATGTCGGACCAGAAGGCCTGGCTTGCAACCTTCACTCTAATTCATCCCAAAGATGTTCTATCGGGTTGAGGTCAGGGCTCTGTAGAGGCAAGTCAAAGTCCTCCACTGCAATATGGCACATCCATGTCTTTATGGACCTTGCTCTGGGTGCGCAGTCATGTTGGAACAAGAAGAGGCCATCCCCAAACTGTTCCCACAAGGTTGGGAGCATGAAATTGTCCAAAATGTCCTGGTATGATGATACCTTAAGAGTTCCCTTCATTGGAACTAAGGAGCCAAGCCCAACCCCTGAAGAACAACCCCACACCATAATCCCCCCTCCACCAAACTTTACACTTTGCACAGTACAGTCAGACAAGTACTGTTCTCCTGGCAACCGCCAAACCCAGACACATCCATTGGATTGCCAGAAGCATGATTCATCACTCCAGAGAACATGTATCCACTGCTCTAGAGTCCAGTGGAGGCGTGCTTTACACCACTGCATCTAACGTTTTGCATTGCACTTGGTGATGTAAGGCTTGGATGAAGCTGTTCCACCATGGAAACCCATTCCATGGAGCTCTCTGTGCACTGTTGTTGTGCTAATATGAAGGTCACACAAAGTTTGGAGGTCTTTAGCTATTGACTCTGCAGACAGTTGGCGACTTCTGCACACTGAGCGCTTCAGCATGCACTGGCCCCACTCTGTCATTTTACGTGGCCTACCACTTTATAGCTGAGTTGCTGTTGTTCCCACTTGCTTCTGCTTTGCTATAATACTACTAACAGTTGACCTGCAGAATATTTAGTATCAAGGAAATTTTATGGATGGATTTATTGCACAGGTGGCAACCTATCATGGTACCACACTTGAATTCAATGAGCACCTTAAAGCTTTCCATTCTCTCACAAATGTTTGTAGAAGCAGTCTGCATCCCTAGGTGCTTGATTTTATACATCTGTGGCCATGGAGGTGATTGGAACACCTGAATCAAATGATCTGGAGGGGTGTCCAAATACCTTTGGCAATATACTCTAGGAGGGGTATTGCTTTATAGATCACGGAGATAGTTTGGAAAGCTGATAAAATTGTTTGATACTTCAGTTTAGTGCACATGAATTTACAAGAACACTGCATTTCTGGCAAGATCAACAGTTTTTTTTCTGTACTTGAGCCTGCCATGCATTTATTATTTTTGACATGTTCAAATAGAGTACATTAACAAACAGACCGTGTGCATTTATGTATCTTTCTTTGTGTGGTTTGCACAAAAGCAACAATATTGAAATCTGTACTAGTGTAACGTAACACAGTTTGAATATGAGTGCTTGAATCTGATTTCTTACTGTTGTACAACACACTGTTTCATATTGCTGTATTAATAAGATAGGCCCAGAGTTTTAGTGTCTTTGTATTTTCTAAGACTCCTAATTCATACATATTTTGTTTTTATAAGTTTTTTTAACTGCCAACATTTACTCTACTGAAACACTATATTTCCCTTAAGAGAAAAAGACCCTTTAAAGGTGCATCAGCATCCACAGCAGCCATTTATCAATTAGCTTTGATTCTCTTTAATTTAATTTAAAATAGGGGTTATGATGTGGCTTACTGATTATTTTGTACCCATCTTTGTAAATCATTCCTTACTGTTTTTTATATTATAATATATTAATCTCATTTGCAAATACAAGGAACAGGTAGGCTTGATATAGTTATATCTACTTAAGAAAAACTGTAGGCATGCCTTTGGCTTTATAACAAGCAATAACACATTGCTGCTCCTTTCTCTTGGAGAACTATTATTGCTGATAGAATTAGTTAAAAGACTAATGTACTGTGGGACATAGTTAACATGCACTTGTTAGTAGGACTGCTGGCCTCAACATTACTTTAAACACTTTGCAGTATCTTTTAATAAGCCAGCTCAATAAATGTGCAGTTTATACTATTCATAATGATTACCTGGAATAATGCAATGCTTAAAAGTTTACCGTGGAGTAATTATGGCGTGTTTATCTTCTTAAAATAAATGGCTCTACTGGTCTTAGGAACGATTTTATTTATTAAATTTGCACTTTCTTCTTGCTATGAAATGTTACTAAGTAATATATTTGTGCCTTACATGGACTTAAGATTTGCTTTTTTCTAAATTGCTTTGTGCATTGATAAAATTGACAAAATTCTCAAAAATGAATTTAGATTTTGCTAGTTTATTAGATGGTACCATCACTTATACTCATGACAAAACATTATTTTTATGTTCAAAGAATAAAAGTCAAATATGTATCTTTAGACCTTCTGCTCCATGAATAATAACATAATTGGATGAAATTTTGGAGACAATCATCTTTATTGTGAAGTACACATAAATCCATTCACAAAAGTCAACATTTTACTATTTCATGTAATTTTAAAAGTACTGTGCATTTTTTTTTAAATCTGCACCTTTATTAAAATAATACCTGACAATGAATGTTCCTGTTTTAGGGTGACAATCACTTTGACCCTGTCTCCCATTTGCTTTCATGCATTAAATTCCTTTAACCTTATCTTATAATGGAGCCTACAAACTGCATGCTAAGAGATATTGCACAACCATTTTGCACTATTGTCCCATTAGGAAATCTGCCCTGCAAAATATATGCATAATGATGAGATTTGAGTTTGCAGACATGTAGAGTTCAGCGTGAACTTTACATGCTCACAGCTCATCAAATGAGGGAACTAAATAGACAGTTCACCCACCTGCTGAACCAGTAGCTGCTGAAGCCAGAAATAATCAATTTAGTGATGGTATGGTAGGGGTCTGGTATTGGTTTAAGGGGGAACCATACACAAAAAATTGTGGGTTTTTTTAGCATATGACCCCCCCCCAAATTTCCCCTCTTAAAAAGTCTCAGAATGTAAAACCATCATCAATCAAGCCATCCAGCAAAGCAGACACATGTAAAAACACAACAACCACTGTGAAAATTTGCTTTCAATGGTTTCTACATATTTAGTCAATGCCATTGCCTGGGACTCCCACTCCTTTGTTTACATTGGACATCTAGCTCAGCAAAGGTCATGGATGGGGAGAATGTGACAGTAAGCAGAAAATGGATAACAAGCAGCAGAAAAAAATAAATAATTGCTTTTGCAGCTGTACATAATGTTTCTAGATCCCATGGTGGCTGGCTGCATGAATGAAAGGAAATTGGTATAGAGAAAGTAGTCACATATTTTTTACTGATGGAAAAGAACAGTTGGTCACATGACTGGCCTCTATAGGATCCTAGAACATCAGTGTCTGCAGCAAAATATGTATTTCAGATCTTCAGCTGCCTGTTATAAAGAAGAAGAGTGGCAAGTTAGAGTACAAGTCTGTTTTACCTCTGCTAAATACTTTGCTTTCATAATTTTTTCCAAACAAAATATGTATAAAGAATAAATATCTTTACACAAGAAATGGAGCTGAGATTTATTACATTAAAACCAAGCAAGCCTGAGGATTATTGACAGGCAGTAACAAGCAGAATGATCCAGATATCCATTAATGAACTACAGAGGTGTCCCTGTTTTAATAGTGCACAGTTTTATAGACTCTGATAATGGAAAATCCTTGTATTAATATGGCTTCTAAGTAATAGATATAAAAATTTGCCTTTCAATAATGATTCTTAAAATATAAATTACTTTACTTAACATATTGCTTTTTTTGTTGGGGCATTTCCAGAGTAAAGTAAATGGTATACCCAATCATTTAGGTAGTTTAAAATGGGAAAGGCATTTTGAAGGACTTGAATGTTCACCTGGCCATCAAACTGACCTCATTCCTGGAAACTTTAAAGTGATTTATTTCAATGTAATGCAGCTTTGGTCAAAATAAGATAATCTTTGGTGTTATAGAAATGGTTATTGCTTTTATACAGAGCATGCCCAGTTATAGAGCAATGACAATACAGGATGATTTATGAAAAACAGGTCAAAGAAAAGTGTAGCTTAAGCCCAGTACAAGCAGTAATATTTCTCTCATTGCATAGTTGAGAATGAGAAATGAAAAGTGCCTTTTTTTTCCTTTGCCCAGGTTTTTATTCATACTAAATTAGACTCCTTCAGAACCCAGAATGCGGAATATTTGAATGTATCTACTATAAAGCAATATACTATTGGTTTTGTTTTAATTTCCTGTAAACTTAAGTAAAAAGTATAAAAGTTTTTTTATATAAATAATAATGTCATTAAAAATATGATTTATCTGTTTTGCAACTTGTTATCCTTATATGCTTCCACTTCACCAGTCTGCAGGTCATGCTGGGAGAGTTTTAGCTGCAGTTGTAAGCAGGGGCGGACTAACAACTCACGGGGCCCCCGGGCAATAGGGGATCATGGGGACCCTGTGTCCTTGCCCAAACTCAAAAAAGCCTATGAAAAAGGTACCAGGGGCATCTCATAGTGCCCCCTACTGACCCCGGGCCCTCGGGCAGTGCCCGAGTTTCCAAATGGTTAGTCCGCCCCTGGTTGTAAGTCATTTTCACTGATATGCACACTGCTTATACCTAAATAATGCACATGTTAGTCCTGAAGGAATGGGTTTTTCTTAATCTGGTCTGTAGGTCTGGCGTGGCCACCAACAGACTGACAAAGTAGAGGCTCCTTAATCAGTGGTGACTGTGTGATTTAATTCAGATGGGTACAACAAAGGGAAGGGTGACAGTTCTGATCTGAATTGAATAGTGGTGGAGTGTTGACAACCTAAGAAACTGAAAAAACAACAGTGTGCTGACTTGATTACCAGGTACTTTTTATACTTTTCTGAGAACTATGCGTAAACAAATCTCTGACTATTAAGTAAGTTAGACACCCATAATACATTTATTTTATATTTCCATAGTTCAGTTTTAGCTTCTTGCCCCCCCATCCACAGTACATTTACTGCAGGCAGGTGGCAACTTTAGGCTGCGCAATTTACCCATACGTTGTCACCTGTTTCTTGGTTTTCAACAGGTTTAGCCAATGAATTTGGCTTTATACCTGCTGATTGGCTGTGGATAATCACAGCAAAGAGTTCTGCATTTACAAACACACAGAACTCTGTCCACAGAATAGTGATCTGGCTGTATCTTTGCCCTGAAATCAATTCTGAGTTCAGGGGGAAAAAGCAGCCAAATCTGAGAGTAAAAGAAACACAAATTACACTTGTTAGGCACACAGTTAACCCCTTTATTGCTTCTTGATGTTAACATCTTCCCAATCAGCATCATTAGTACAGTGTACAGTATTATCAATGATCACTATAATAGTGTCACCAGTGACATAAGTGTCAGTTAGTGTCCCTCCCAGCCAGTGTCTGTTAGTGCCTAATTGCTCGCTACACTATTACAGTCATACTATAGGTCACTGATCACCTCCATAACTAGGGCTTCATTCAGATGGCAAGAAAAAGTTTATTGATGTTATTTTTTTTTAATGTATTTTCTAGAAGAAATGTTCCTGCATAGATGTGTTTAAACTTGTAAAGATGCATATGTGCACATAATGATAATTTATTTTTCCCCTTTGTTTAGACCTAATTTATGCACTTACAAACACGTATACATAGGTTTAAATGAGTATTCACATAAAGAACATATTCTTAGATGCAGATATTTGTATTATGTGTTACAGATCTGAATGCAGTGCATGTTTATGCACGTGTGTGAATAGCTCCATTGAAAATAATGCAGCTGTGTTCAGATCCATAATTAAAAATATTTGTACTGTATATGTTTTTTCATGGCCATGTGAATGAAGCCTAATAAAATTGTACACCATACTAAAATTAAGCAGCATAAATAGACACAAATAACATATATATCCCCCCCCCACAAAAAAACAAACAAACAAATAGCACAAGAATCAGAGGTTTTGCATGTGAGATATTTATATTTTGTGTTTTTTTTCAGGCAGAATCAATACCTAAAATTCAAGTTTAACTTTCGAAATAAATTTTACTCAACAGATATTAAAATTTTTTTGAATATTTTTGCGTGCCTTTTATAGGTTAACACGTACTTCTTCAATCAGAAATTATTACTGATCTTTAGGTTATATAACTAAAGAAAACCCTTTTTTGTTTTCCCATAGAGACTTGTTAAGACAACATGAAAATCTATGTCATCAGCACTGTTTCTGCCATGGTCTGATCATAAAGTTCAAAGCTCTTCAAGTGATTTTTAGTAAAGACATTGATGGCAAATCCAAAGATGATGTGCTGAATACTGATACATGTCATAAAAAAACACATTCATTTCTGAACTTAATTTAACAAAGCACTGCTTGTTATTTTTGCGTACCAACTAAAATTGATCAGGATGATGAACAACCTTTATTATATTCTTGACTATAAAACACAGTTTATTATTACTCATGATTGGAATATACTTTAGTTTTCCTTATATTAGCTTACATAACATAATAAAAAGGACAATTTAAAATTCAGTTTAATGGCTAGGTTCAAGTAGCAACATACATGTAGAACTTTTCACATTCATTTAAAGCAGTACTGTCAAATATACCTGATAAATAATTACTGAATGCTGAAGACTTGTAGCTGTTATGATAGTAGCTTCAACACATTCATTATTATTATTTTTTCATGGAGGTAATGGTGGCTGTACCCACATGACAATTGCAAGCAACGTGACTGTTTTAATATGACTAATTTATGATGCTCTGGGTGAAAGGAAACTTTAAATTATGGAAACAATTTGGAGTCAACTTTTCTTTCATTAACTATATAAATGAACAGTACATATGTATGTATACTGTATACAGTAAATCACTTCATGTTAGCAGAGTGGATCCAGTTCTTCTGACAGCAGATCTTGAGACCTGTAGTCCTATAGACAATACATACTGTATTTCTGAATGCTGGTTGAACTACAAGGACCAGAGAGCTGGGGAACCCGAAGGTTGCTGGGAGAACAGATTCTACAGCAAGGAACTGTCTCACTCTCTTGGTATTGGGTTCAGAGCTGAACACAGGGTGACTGCTGGTCTCCTGCAGAGACAGATTGTTTGCCTACTGCTGAGGGACTATGCAGATCAATTCAGCACAGTGGTGACATCAGCATCTCTGCATTGGGGCTGTGACTATCCAGTCTTCACACAGACATTTCTCCATGCTGTGCTAACAGGCTGTTAAGTGACAACTCTGCACATCTCTGCAAACAGCCAAGAGCCTGTGTAAGAACTCTTGTTCCTAGGAGGCCGTGCTATCCATTGGTGAGCCAACATATGCCGAAACTCTTTTTGTCATCACTCTAGAGAAACTGCATGCCGAAACCTTTACACCTCAGTATCAGGAGATCTTTGCTTTTGAGCAGCACCACAAATTATCTGTTTTGCTTCATGGAATTACCAGTATTTACTACTGTTTGTGGGCCCCGCCATTGCTAGCAGAAGACAACAGTCAACATCCTATCAGGACAATCACAGGACTCAAGTTGCAATCTCTAGTAAAAAGGACATCTTCTCTTATAAGTTCATTATTATTCAAATTAGGATACTTATATCTATTTATGTTGGAGTATACATTTACATATTTCTCTGCATCCATCATTGTGGCGCCAGTGGCCCAGAGGGAGCTGATAAGTCAACAAGCCTTTTCTTCCTCCTCTTATTGCAGGTGTTGTAGTTTAATGGTTAAAGATTACTACTCATATTTGTACAATTTGTTAAACGCTACTAAATGACCATTACTATTTTACCAGTGTTCTATTTTTATGTCTTAACTGGGGTTGTATATCCTAGACTTATTATTCTCATGGTCTACACTTCTGAACAAGACTAATATAGAGGTGGTACTAAAGAATTGTATCTCTTGGATTGATATCCTATACTGTTGAAATATGTCTGAACTGAGAATGACAGAGATGTCAAAAGGGTTGCAATGTCATGGCAACCACTGGGGACAAACATTATAAGGCGGCCCCTGTGGGGGTATATATACTGTGTATATATGAGAAATATCTGTAATAACAAATATTGGCCAAAGCTGTGTTAATGCATTTTTTCAAATGTTATATATATATATATATATATATATATATATATATATTAAGTTTGTATAATTTGTATCACTTGCTGTGAGCTTACTTTAAAGTTAGAAAATAGTGGGGTAATAAATAAATAAATAAACAAAAAGGAATAAAATGGCCAGATATGGTTATGCAAACTATATTTGTGTAGTTATTGGTAAGGAAGGCCAATATCAATATACACTGCTCAAAAAAAATAAAGAAACACTTTGAAAACACATCAGATCTCAGTGGGGAAAAATATCATGTTAGATATCTATACTTATATGGGTTGGGTAATGTGTTAGGAATGTAAGGATGCCCCATCATTTGATGGAAATTAAAATTATCGACCTACAAAGGACTAAATTCAAAGACATCCAGAAAATCAAAGTGAAAAAATTATGCAGCAGGCTAGTCCATTTTGCTGACATTTCATTGCAGCAACTCCAAATGGTAGTCAGTAGTTTGCATGGCCCCCACGTGCTTGTATGCATGCCTGACAACATTGGGACATGCTCCTAATGAGAAGACGGATGGTGTCCTGGGGTATTTCCTCCCAGATCTGGTCCAGGGCATCATTGAGCTCCTGGATAGTCTGAGGTGCAACCTGGCACATCTGATGGACTGAAACATGATATCCCAGATGTGTTCTATTGGATTTCGGTCAAGCGAGTGCGGTATCAATTGTATCAATTCTTTCATCCTCCAGGAACTGCCTGCATTCTCTCGCCACATGAGGCCGGGCATTGTCGTGCACCAGGAGGAACCCAGGATCCACTGCACCAGTGTAGGGTCTGACAATGGGTCCAAGGATTTCATCCTGATATCTAATGGCAGTCAGGGTGCCATTGTCTAGCTTGTTGAGGTCTGTGTGTCCTTCCATGGATATGCCTCCTCAGACCATCACTGACCCACAACCAAAATGGTCATGCTGAATGATGTTACAGGCAGCATAATGTTCTCCACGTTTTCTCCATACCCTTTTATGTCTGCCATATGTGCTCAGGGTGAATCCGTTCTCACCTGTGAAAAGCACCTGCCAGTTCAATGGCAAATATCAATTCAGCTCTATGGTGCCAGGCAATGAGCAGAGGGTCCACTAGAGGATATCGGGCCCTCAGGCCACCCTCATGAAGTCTGTTTCTGATTGTTTGGTCAGAGGCATTCACACCAGTGGCCTACTGGAGGTCATTTTGGCAGTGCTCATCCTGTACCTCCTTACACAAAAGAACAGACACTGGTCCTGCCGATGGGTACGGCCCTGTCCTGCTCTCTCAGAGTAACTGTCTGTCTCCTGGAATCTCCTCCATGCTCTTGAAACTATGCTGAGAGACACAGCAAACTTTCTGGCAATGGCACGTATTGATATGCCACCCTGGAGGAGTGGGACTGCCTGTGCAACTTCTATACGGTCCAGGTATCGCCTCATGCAATCAGTAGTGACACTGATCTTAGCAAATGCAAACCTAGTGAAACACGGTCAGAAAAGATGAGTAAGGAAACAAAATGTCAGTGGCCTCCACCTGTAAAATCATTTCTGTTTTGAGGGTTGTCTCGTTGCTCATCTAGTGCATATGTTGTTAATGTTATTAACACCAAAGCAGCTGAAACTGTTTAACAACCCCCTCTGCTACCTAACTGACCAGATCAATATCCCAGGAGTTTAATTGACTTGATGCTATACTTATTAAAAAGTGTTCCTTTATTTTTTTGAGCAGTGTATATCCAAATATTGACAAGGCAGGCAGAACTGAACTTTGTCATCTAAGATTTTTCATTTCTTAAATGTCTTACAGGACAATTTCATGTGTCAATTGATGGATGACCAAACTGGAAAACAAAATGCTAGACCTACTAATTACAAATAACACAGATCTGATTACAGGGATAACTTAGGAAATAGCAATCACAGAATAATGACATTCACCACAAATCAAACGAAAAGAAGACAAGTTGGAAGTACAAAAATATTCAATTCCAGAAGGACCAATATTACTAAACTGTGCTCCATACTACATGACATTAAATGGGATCAAATTCTAGAAGCATAAACACTGAGGAAAAATGTGCGTGCTTTAAGAACATATTAAATATGCATTTCAATGGGCAACAAATATAAAAGAACTAAACTTAAACTCTGGTTGCTAAATTCTGCAAAAGGCATATTAATGAGAAAAATTGTCCCTCAAAAATATAGGGCGAGGGATCATCGTTGGCATTCCAACACTACAAAGTATTCAATAGGAAATGTAATAGCATGATCAAGGCAACTAAATTAGATCACAAAATAAATAGTGGAAGACGGTAAAAAAAATCCAAATGCTTTAAAAAATATATTAGGGGGCGTGTCCAAGATGGCGACCGGACGAGTCGCATGACCTGGAGCTCCGGCGGTATACCTCTCCAGCCTCCGGCATCCAGGTCGTATAGGAGGGCGGGGGCGAGTGGGATAATCACCCGTCCCTGCTGCATCACTGCTGGGCAGACTCGAGCGCTTCTGGCGCCGTTCGGAGGTGGCGACCCGGTGCGGCCTGTTGCGGCCGGGTGCAGCCGCAGAGTCCTCTGATGGATCAGCTGGCAGGGGTGAGACACGCAGTGCAGGAGTGGGAAGGGGGGCGGCTGGTCACCCCCCCTTCCGCTCGTTCAGTGAGCGGCCGACTTGTCACCCCTCCAGGTCTGTCGAGCCGATCAGTGTCACCCTTCCTCCCCCCATATGCGATATAGGGGTGGTGAGGCTTAGTGCGGCCTAGTGAGCCCAGGACCTCTACCATCAGAGCACGGGCTGGGTGCGATCCCACTCAAGAACGGATCACTACCCAAGCACATACACCTCCTCCCACAGCCATCTGTCAGCATTCCAGGGCGCATCGGGGCATCCCCCACACAAACCCAGGGAACACCGGCACATGGTAGAGGCCTTGCTATAGCCCATACAGCAGGGAGTTGTGTTGAGGTTAGGCCTACAGAAGATTCTTCCCCTGCAGATTCATATAAGGAGACGAAAGTGATAATCACTACATCCACACAGCAAAATTCAGTGTCTCCCCTGTTTTGCCTATCCTCTCAAGCCCGTGGAGGCTTACAGCGCAATTTTGGGCTTGTTTTCATCTACCTATCCACATCTTTATTTTCCTGTTTTGGGGGTTCCAGCTTGACCCCAAAGAAAATGGCAAACTAATACCTTGAGCCTTGATACACGTAGGTGGGGCTACGCATTCATAACACGGAATCGCTGCTGAAATGGGGAAAGCAGACAGGAAAGCTACCACTCCTCGCTCCAGATCCCCGCGCCGTACAGGTGGTCCTGCTACTCGCAGCATCCCGGAATTATTCCGATCTCTCACTCCTGATCAAGCAGAATCTTCCGTCCTTGCCTCCCCTATACATTCGCCTGCGAAAGAAATTCCTGCACAGTCAATGAGCTTGACAACAGCTACCGCAACTGGACACTCCGACCCTCCCCCCCTCACCATAGGGGACTTGAAAGCGGTTGCATCAGATATTAAAGGGACCCTCTCTGCGGCAATAGCTGAGTTACATATCGACATGCAGTCAGTGGCTCACAGGATGGACGCAATAGAAGATACAGTTAATATGCAAGGTCTCGCTATTCATGATATGCGCAAGCAGGTTGACACGCACACCTTACACTTAAGAGAGCTCGATCGTCACATCGAAGACCTGGACAATAGGGGAAGACGACATAACTTAAGGGTGCGCGGTGTACCAGAAGCAATAGAGCTTGGCCATCTATCTTTAATGATCTTTTAGAAAGACCGCATGAATCTCCAATTGAGATCGAACGCCTACACAGGGCCTTGCGTCCTAAAGGCAGAGACTCTGACCCACCGAGAGACATAGTTTGCTGTCTAGTCGACTTCCGCCTTAAAGAGGAAATTTTATGCAGAGCTCGAGACAAACAACGCTTGCTATACCAGGACACTGAAATTAAACTATTTCAAGATCTCTCCCATCTCGCCCTGCAACGCAGGAAAGACCTGCGCCCTCTACTTGATCTGCTTCGCTCTAAAGGTATCGCCTACCATTGGAAGTTCCCGTTTGGTGTCTCTGCAATACATTTAGGGAGATCTGCTCTCATGAGATTTCCAGAAGATCTTGCACCATTCTGTGAAACCTTGAATATCCCACTACCAGTCATACCTAATTGGTCCAATGAATCTCTTCTACAATTGCAACTAGATGAAGCCCCCATGGAGGCACAGTCTAATGGCCTTTTGGCAGGAGAAAGACGACGCAAATCATCTCACCAAGCCTCAACTTCCCCGGTTCGTAGAAGGCTCATTACTGGCGACAGTCTACCAGCTTCACCTGCGCACCGCAAGGCATGTCATGAATGACTTCTCCTTGTTCTCACTTATCAATGCTCATGAGTATAAACACCCCCACACCCTGAGGCTGCTCTACTAGTGGATCGTGCACGTTTCGGAAAAATTTTTTTTTTTCTTTTTCTTTTTTCTGTTCATTTTATCCACGGTTCCCTTACATGCTACATCTGACATCACCTATTCCTCTGAAGTCTGGACTTAAGGGTATGTGTATCGCATCACATTGTCAACATTCTTATGTATACTGTTTATCAGTGGTAAAATTAAGTTTTGCTGGCATATAATAGCTAAGGTATCCTCATTTGTGGCATAGAAGAGCGAGGTGGGGATAAGTTTATTGGAGGCCTTGATTGTGTCCCTGTTGGTGTTGAAGCTTATTTGCTTGGTCAGTACAGGTCTAACATATTACATTATGAACCCTGCCGGATACAGGAGTGGAGTTATGCTTGGGTTCCGAGGACACAGGTTAAGCCCTTTTCTGGACTGTTGCCTGCTTCTCTGAATCCCAATGTGGGGAAAAATGGTGCACTTGGATGGGGAGTCTCTTGGATCATATATTTTTTATTTCTTAGTATCAGGGTTTTGAACCGTTCTTTGTCATGATCTTGGGAACAAATTCTCTATGAGCCTTGAAATGTCCGGATTAGCCTTTACACTTGTTTTAACTATCCTTAGGGTGGCAAGGGATAATGGCTTACACAGATCATTCTTGTACTGTGTTGTGTCCTTCACTCCTACTGTGCCCTAAGAGATGATATAGTAGGGTTGATTCATGGGACTCCGTACCATCTTCTTGTACCATTATGCATACCTATCTCTGACCCTTGTCCTATAGCTGGATCAAGGTAGACAACGTATTCATATTTTACTCGCACTATCCCTTCGTTCTTCCTAAATTGTTTTCTTCCTACATAGCATGTGGAATACCTCAATTGACAATGAGGTCTCTGACGGGTTACATACCCTCTACCTAGCTATGAATATGATGGTATTTCAGATGTGGAATTTGGGATCGTCCTATTTGATATTCACGTTTATAGTTCACTCTGTAGATGGGTCCAACTTGGCCCTACACATTTCGCTGCTTTGATTTGGATCAGGCTCTTGTTGGGCCACGGAATGTGGATGCTTTCCCCCTAACAACATATCTATGTTTCGTAGGCGGCGGGGTGTGAGGCATTATACAAGTTTCCTCGGTTGGGACTACTATTCACATGGTATTTGGGAAAAGGTTGCTGGCAATGTTTGGCCCGTGGCCTACTTCCCAGATTAATCATAAGTGATATTGTTGCTACTGCTATGCACTGTTTCATGTAAAGTAGATATCTTTCTCCGAAATTGATATGGCCTATGAAGATCCCTTTCAAGTGACTCAATTGTTTAATTACCATGGTTTAAAGTACCTTTCAGGATAAGACACATTACAGATTGCATTATGTTTAACTTGTGATAACATGACATATCTAAAGTTAAAATTATGGTACGCGCAACTGATTTATACATTTTCAGGATCTGGCCAAAGTAATATGTTGTATATCCATAACTTATAGGTCTTATCCTTTGGCACACATTCACTCTCACACCTAATGTTACACATCATTGTTTATGAGCCTTGATATGGTCTAGATGTTTACCTATAATATTTTGCTTAATATGCTGTTACTTCTATTGCTTCTAGTCTGTATACACCCCCTGTTACACACCTCTTATCTCTTGATACAAATTAGCCACTTCCCACCTACGTATATGTGTCAAGGACACCTCATGTTGGATTATTTCCCCTCTACACCTTATATTCAGGAGAGTTAGGCCTCTTTCAGATTATACTGAACATTACCAATACGGCCGTCTCTGTGTTTGACACCTCTCCGACTGTAATATCAGACTCCCAGATAACGTCTTGCAAACAACCAAGTTACGGGAGCTGTACTATGAGTTAGAGTAGCTGGACTATTCTGCCTCTGGAATCTAGTCTTTAAAGGAAGTTGAAGGAGCATAGTTCAATACCTGCATATGGGTTTCTATGACATACACCTGACACTTCTTTTCTTCTTTACCACATTCTTTGAACCTTTTCTTCTATAATTTCTTTTCTACTCCAACATTCCAAAACTTTATACTAGCCTTTTTCTAATCTTTCTACTAGTCTCTTTCCCCCCTCATCACAACCCCTGCCCTCCTCTACCCCCCCCCTTTTTTTTTCTTTCTCTTCGTTTGTTTTGTTGTTGTTGTTCCTTCCCCTTTCTCTCCCGGCTGACGTGATACTCATCTGGTACACTTTTAGCCCTTAAGCAACCCCTTCGGGTAGATTACATGATGGCTACCAACCACATATCTAAACGGTCGATTCGTACACTCTCCGTGGCCTCTTTTAATGCAAGGGGCCTAAATGTACCTGAAAAACATTCGCAACTTCTCACTTATATGAAAAGCCTTCGTGCAGATGTGCTCTTTATCCAAGAAACTCATTTTCGAGCAGACCAAGTCCCTAGATTCTCAAATATTCACTATCCCATGGCATATCATTCAGTTAATGCGGAGGTTAAAGCCAAAGGGGTATCCATTTTACTCTCTAAAACGCTCCCGTTTGAACTTACTGAATCGCTCGAGGATCCTGAGGGAAGGTTCCTTTTTCTCAAAGGCACCCTCTTTAATAAACCACTTACCTTAGTCAACATTTATAGTCCCAATACAGCACAAGTTAGCTTTTTTCGTAAAATCGCCAAGTTACTTGCTACATTTCAATCGCGTATTTTGATTCTTGGTGGTGATTTTAATGTAGCTCTGAATCCATTGGAAGATACCTCTTCGGGGGTCTCATCCATTCCGTTCAAAGCATCTAAACAAATTAAAATTGAATTGAAAGACCTTCTCCTACATGATACCTGGCGTACTCTTCACCCTTCGGACAAAGACTATACCTTTTATTCTGCTCCTCACAAACACTATTCTAGAATAGACTATTTCTTCCTCTCGCAAAACGATCTATATACCCTGAAGTCTGCCTCGATCGAACCAAAGATCCTTTCGGATCATTATCCTATTATGATAACCTTGCAATTCCCGGATACACCAGGTATATCCAAAATATGGAGACTAGACCCATTTCTCCTTACGGACGCGTCAGTTACCCTCCAGATCCGTGATTCTCTGAAGAACTACTTTCAAGAAAACACATCCACGGAAACGTCCCCTCTCATACGGTGGGAAGCGCACAAATGTGTGATACGTGGTCTTCTAATGTCTATCTCAGCGGCGCGAAAATGTTCAACTCTTTATTGCATAAAGTTCGTACACTTGAATGCTCACATAAACGATCTATGGCCTTAAGATCCGCTACTAAGCTAGAGCACGCACGTAAACAACTCCGCGAGGTCGTGGAAAAGAAAACGAAACGTAATTTTACTCTCCAACAAAAACTTTTCTATGAACATGGCAATAAGAGTGGCAAATTTCTTGCCCGGGCTTTACAATCAAAAAAAGCTGCTCGGCACGTATATCTGCTCCATTCCAAACATGGACGCCTACTGAAATCGTCGTCGGATATTGCGGCGGAATTTGAGGAGTATTACTTTAACCTATATAACTTACCCCTACCGTCCGTGGACTGGGGCTTTATGATGGACAACTTAAAAGTGCTGGGGATAGGTGATAGAATGCGTGAATGGATAAGTAAACTTTATAGAGAGCCCACTGCAATTATCACGGTAAATGGGGAGAGATCAGAACCCATTGGAATGACTAATGGTACAAGACAGGGCTGCCCACTGTCCCCTTTACTATATGTGTTGTCACTCGAACCTCTGTTGTCAACAATAAGGAACAGTGGATCAGTGAAGGGAATTCAGATAGAAACCATAGAACATAGAGTAGCGGCCTTTGCGGACGACTTATTGTTCTATGTGGGGAATCCCCGAATAACTCTCCCAAATATAATGAAGATCCTGAAGGAGTACGGTGAACTATCAAATCTAAAAATTAATCCAACGAAAACAGAGATCCTGAATATTAATATATCAAAGAATGAAAAAGAAAAATTACAAAAAGAATTCCCCTTTATATGGAGAGAAAAGGAGATAAAATACCTAGGAATAAAACTCACTGCCTCATATAAGCATCTGTATAGATTAAACTATATCTCTTTGATAAACGAGATCAGGGAAGATTTAAAAAGACTAGAAGGAGGAAACCCATCCTGGATAGGACGTATAAACCTAGTTAAAATGGTAATTATGCCTAAAATACTGTATAGATTTCAAATGGTACCAATTAAAATTCCAGAGGCCTTCTTTAAGATAATGAAAAAAATGTTAACAAGATACATATGGAAGAATAAAAAACCTAGAATTGCATATGAAACATTGAGTAGGACTAAAGAGAAAGGGGGATTGGCTCTACCAGATGTCAAGAGATACTACAAGGCAGTGGTTTTAGCAAGAATATATGACTGGACATTTAACCATAAGGGGAAAAGTTGGGCAACAATAGAAAATGATCTTAGTGGCATCAGATTGAGTCAGGTGATATGGGTTCCACCACAGTTTAGAGGAATTAAAGAAAGCACAAGTATCTACACTTTAAATGTTTTAAGGATATGGGACAATTTACACAAAAATATGAAATGGGAATTTAACTCTATATTAATGCCTCTCACAAACACTGAGTTCTTTCCCCCGGGAAAGAATAAGATATCAGGGAGATGGTTTAGAAAGGAGGATACCCAACTGAGAGACGTTTTGGTGGAGGGGGAATTGAGATCACTTAAAGATTTAATAGAGAAGAAGGGAGACATTTTTATTAGAATAGATGAGTGGAAATATCATCAATTGAAATGTTTTATTGGAAATCTACCGAAACCCCTGAGATTAAAACAGGAGTGGAACATGTTTGAAAGGTTGTTGGAGACACGAAGGGATGGGAAGCACGGTATATCAAAAGTGTACAGAATACTCACAGAATTAGACACAAACACAAAGTTAATTTTTATAACTAAATGGGAAAGGGATATGGGAGTTGGGTTTGATGAGGATAAACAGAGAAAAATGTTTAGATTGATACACGATAATGTTAGTATGAGAGAGGTTGAGATTAATTATAAGTGTGTGACACGATGGCACATTACTCCGAGTGTAGAGCACAAGATGAATGGGGAAAACTCAAATATGTGTTGGAGAGGATGTGGAGAGATAGGCACGGTGTTTCACATATGGTGGGAATGTCCAAGAATTCAGATTTTTTGGAAGAGAATAGTCAAATTGATTGAAGAAATAACTGAAATCGACATAGGGCTAGACCCAACGACGTGCCTCCTACACAATGTGGAGACATCGGTAAATAAATATAAAGACTCAGGTATATGGTATTTCTTGAATGCGGCGAAAGGGCTGATACCCAAGTTTTGGCGGAAATCTGAGGTTCCGAGGGAGGAGGACTGGATAAAAAGAGTGAACCAGATAGGTAGAATGGAAAGATCATACCATATGCAGGAAGATAGGATGAGAGTCTATTACAGGAGATGGGAAAAGTGGGAAAGAGCAGGATTGAAAGAGAAATATAGGGAAATATAAACTAGGATGTTAGCAAAAAATCATTAAGCCTCGAGAGACTAGAATGGGCCAGAGTCTGCAGAGGGGGGGGAGGGGGACGGGGGGTGGGATGGGGGGGTGGTGGGATGGGAAAGAAAAGAGTTTTTAGCGGGGGAAAGGGAGAAATGTTATAAATGTTTATCTGTATGAGAAGTATTTCCCCTTTTTGGGTATTTGTATTGCTATGAAAAATTTAATAAATATTTAAATTAAAAAAAAAACTTACCCCTACCGTCCAAACCAACAGGTGATATTAGGCCACATAGGACCATTATACAGCAATTCCTCACACAATATCTTCCTAAATCGATCTCCAGCTCACAAGCAAAAGATTTAGAGGGAGCTCTGATGTCGCTCGAACTACAACAAGCTATTACGCAATTGAAACCTGGTAAAAGTCCAGGACCTGATGGTTTTATCAATTCTTATTTCGAGTCTTTTCTTGACGTCTTAGCGCTTCCATTTCTACAGGCCTTCAATTCATTAGACGCGCCAGGACAATCCATGCACCATCTTTCTGAGGCTCACATTACGGTTATACCCAAAGAGAATAAGGACCACACGTCCCCTGCGAATTATGGACCGATTTCCCTATTGAATGTTGATCTAAAGATTTTTGCTAAGATTCTGGCTAACCGTCTACTACAGGTTATAGAATCCATCATATCACCGGACCAGGTGGGCTTTGTTCCGGGAAGAGAGGCCAGAGATAACACAATAAGGGCCATTAATATACATCACTGGTTAACCCAAAATCAACAGTCTGGATTTTTTCTTTCTTTAGACGCCGAAAAGGCGTTTGACAGACTAGCATGGGATTACCTAGAGGCAGTTCTGATTGGCATTGGACTGCCTTTGCGCTTTTTGACATTTATTATGTCTTTATATAAAGCCCCCACAGCGCGAGTGTGAGTGAATGGATGCCTTTCGGATTCCTTTTTGATCAGCAACGGGACCAGACAGGGATGCCCATTGTCACCCCTCTTATTCATTCTTACACTGGAACCTTTCTTGAATTGCATAAAAGATACTGATAACATCAAGGGGATTTTAATCAATGGCAAAATACATAAAGTGGCAGCCTTTGCTGATGACGTACTACTTTTCCTGACTGACCCACATACAGTATCACGATACCTAATTTGTTACAAGATTTCAAATTATTTCAGTATTTGGCTAACTTTAAAATCAACTTTTCTAAATCCCAAGCGCTTGATGTATCACTGACTCCGGATGTGATTAGCCAAGCGAAATCAAATTTTCCCTTTACCTGGCAACGCGAGGCTATCACTTATTTAGGTATCCAACTACCATCCCATCTTACAGAACTATATACAAAAAATGTTCTACCCCTCTTACGTAACATCTCCAAAGACCTCCAGACGTGGAACAAACCTTGGTTCTCGTGGTTTGGTAGAGCAGCAATACTTAAGATGAACGTGCTCCCCAGAATATTATATTTACTACAGACGATACCAATTCAATTACCAAATTTGTTCTTTCAATCTTATAAAACGCTCTCTTCATCCTTTCTTTGGTACAATAAACGGCCAAAAATTAGCTTCGCCCTACTCACTTTGCCCAAGAAGAATGGAGGTATTAGATTACCAGATATTAACCGTTATTACAGGTCTTGCCACCTAGCTAGGTTAGTAGACTGGACCACGAATCACATTCGTAAGGTCTGGGTTGGTTTGGAGGCTGACTTCTCACAGATACCTCTCTCCACCTCCCCATGACTGAAAACCTCCCACGTCCCTTCTGAGTTTCGGAATCACCCACTTATAGGTCCCACATTACGCTGTAGCTTGCAATTATTCCAGAAAAAAGAACTTTCTTCCTCTCCGAGCCCTTTCACTCCGATCAAAATGAATCCGGACTTTATTCCAGGGATGTCTCCGACCTTTCTCGCTGGGTATAGCCGTGAAGATAACCTAACAGTACGTCAACTCCTCAAAGATTCTAAGCTCTTATCTAGAGAAGACATTACACAGGCGTGGCCATCCCTCACTCTAACGCCTTGGATGTATAGACAAATCCACCACTTCTTACGTAACTCCCCACATTTACAGGATTACTCAAGACCGCTTACTGCATTTGAGAAGCTTTGCTTCACAGACTTCCCTCAGAGGCATGTAATTTCTAAGATATATTCTTTTTTGGAAAGTGCCAATGCCTCTCATTTGCAGAGGGCCTGTGCAGCCTGGCAACGTGATCTACAAATTCCACTCTCTCCAGAGGACTGGGACCAAATTTATGACCACATGCATAAAGGATCCATGTGTGTTTCTACACAAGAAAGCAACTATAAAGTATTTTCCAGGTGGTACAGAGTTCCATCTGTCCTGCATAAATTTGACCCGAACGTTCCTGATTTATGCTGGAGAGGTTGCCAGGCAACAGGTACTCTTTTGCATATATGGTGGGATTGCCCGCAACTGCAGCCCTTCTGGAGAAAAGTTCTGGACATAATCGCACAAGTTACTACATACACCCTAGACTTTACCCCAGCACAATGTCTACTCCATCACTCCTCACTTCCTGTGAGGACCTATCGTAAGCCGCTTGCATTACACATGTTAAATGCGGCAAAGCGGTGTATTCCTGTTCATTGGCGATCAGACTATATTCCCACCATGCGAGAGTGGATTCTTAGGATCAATAGGATCACGGAAATGGAGGAGCTGATCTCAGTGGCAAAAGAACACCCCGAGCGATTCAGGAAGACGTGGGCATGTTGGACTCACTTCCAATCTACTGATACTTATCATGGCTTAATGAAGGAATGAGCAAGAAAGATTTGGAGACATGGAAAGCTTCTAAAACTTTCACTTTAGGAATAATTCCTTTACTGGACCTTAATTGGATTATACCCCTACTTTAAAATAGCATCTGTTACAACCAGGCTGATACTAAATGATGTGATTGGTTTGGTTATGCTTATTTAATTCTAAACCTCAACTTCCCCCCACCCCCCCCCACCCTTGTTTTTTTTTTTTTTTTCTTTCCTCCCCATCCTCCCTATCTATTTGTTCTCTGTGTTCCACCCCACCTCATTCTGATACTACATCCCATACTAGTTTCCCATTTCCATTCGAGTCTCTTTCTTTTCTTTTCTTTCTCCCTTTTGCAACCCTTTTTCTCATATTCTAATTAGCTATATTTTTCATAAGGTACAGAACACTCATAGATGTACAAGGTGATAATAATCTATAAGACTAACCCACAATTTTTAGATACGGAGACGTAAGACGTATATGCCTTGAGATAATACTTTTGTCTTGCATTTCATAGGCTTGCTGCTTGAGCTCTCTCTACATAGAGACTAATGTATACCATATTTATCTAAAATTATATACTTTGAATAGTATTGCTATGGTTATACTTTTTGCATATACTTTACTGTGGACTTGGATTCATGTTGCTCTACAATTTATTCTAATGTCCTAGTCCCGTCTGCGATACGGGAAAACATGTATGAAGATGTGCACGGACTGCGATCCGTATCTGTCTATGATCTGTTTTGTCTTCCTTACTTCAATAAAACTTTTTTGGTAAAAAAAAAAAATATATATATATATTAACAGTAAAAAGGCGATGTAAAAGCATATTGGCCTCATAAAAGATAATTATGCACACTTGGTTACAAGTGACAAGCAGAAGGTAACTGTAACAAATACTTTTTTCTTGGTTTTTACAAACGAAAAGGAGGGGTATAATAATCAAACTGTATTGCTAACAACACAGTACAGAACATATCCTTGTAGCTAACAGAAGCCAGTGTTAAAAAATAATTTGAAAAACGTAATGTGAATAAATCACCAGTACAAGATGACTTGCACTTGAGAGTCCTCAAAGAACTTAGCCAGGTTATTGCTAGACCATTATTCCTAATTTGTAAGGACAGTTTAGTAAGTGAAATTGTACCAGCTGATTGCTGAAAAGCTGACATGGTGCCAATAATGTAAAAAGGGTCAAGATATATACCTGGGAACTACAAACTATCAAAAGTATGTAAACTATTGGAGGGGTTGATAAAGGATCATATCCAGTATCATCAGTAGTAACCAGCATGTATTTATGAAAGTTCATTCTTGCCAGACCATCCTATTAATATTCTATAAGGAAGTGAGCTGACATCTAGATTGAGGAAGGCCTGTAGATGTGGTATATCTGGATTTTGCCAAAACATTCAATACAGTTGCCCTGAAATGCTTTATTTACAAACTGAGGTCTGTTGGCAGTGACAATAGTGTATACTGCATACCTGCATAGAAAACTAGTTACAGGAGCACAAAACAGAGTAAATTCTGAATCATCTGGACTCTGGACTTGTAAGTGGGGTACCCTAAGGCTCTGTCCTGGGGCCAATTCTATTTCATTTGTTCGTAAATTATATAGGGTTTGGGATAAATAGTTCAACCTCAGCGTTTGCTGACGATACAAAGTTAAGCAAGGTAATAACTTCACAGCAGGATATAGATTACTCTTTGAATTGCTGCCTAAACTAAACCTTTTATTTTTATTTTTTTTGTTTACAAATGATTTTATTAGTTTTTATGAAATAGGCTACACAGACAACATTAGAGCATCAAGTAACATATAAAACAGAAACAAGGCACATCTGTAATATACATTCCAAAAAGGTACAATCATGTAAGGCATAAAAATTAAGTGTATGAGCAAGATAGGTAAGAGGGTAGGCAGAACAATAATGGCACCAACAGAAAAACACGATCAATGGAATCATAAATATTCATTATTCATATAGTAAATGTCTATCAGTTTTCCAAACCTTCCACTTTCTGTTGAATAACTGCATCCTATCCAGTAACATATAATGAATTCTCTCCATGAGCAACACTGCATCGACTCTCCTCAAAACCGAGGGCAATGGCACCGTGGGCGACCTCCAGTGCAGGGCAATGGCCCACAGGACAGAAACACAGATGGTATGGATTAGCCTCATAGCCCCCGTCCGTATTCCCGCAATGCGAGCTCCCAACAGGCAAGACTGTATAGACAGATGCACAGGTGCATCTGCCACAGCAGAGATCACTTCAGAGACTTTGCGCCATATCAACGAAAGGTTTGGGCAAGCACAAAATGTGTGCACCAAGGTACCAGCTAGGCCATAACCTCGGAAACACAGGTGGGACGTCCCCGGAAACATGACACTCAGCCAAGAAGGGGTATAATACCAACGGGTTAGTACTTTGAGGTCCGTCTCCCAAACTGAAAGAGAAATAAAGCCCTTACGTATACTATCCACCATGGAGTCCCATTCCTCTTCAGAAAAAGTGACACCACTATCTGTCTCCCATTTCTGTCTATATAAGGGGGGCGAGGAATAGATAGTTACCAAAAAAAGATGATACAAATCCAAAATAAGACCCCTGCTCCTAGGGGAGTCACGGCTAGTACGTTTGAAAAAAGTAATCGGGGAAGAAGGTGTCAAATCAAAATGTGTATGAAAAAAATGTCTAATTTGCCTATAACGATAGTATTCCCAGAGCGAGATATCAAAAAGTGTGTGTAGCATCTCAAAAGTGACATAAGATCCTCCTCTTTGAAAATCAGATAATCTGATTAAGGAATGATCATACCACCAACGAAACGCCTGTGGAGACGAGAATGCTATAATGAATCTCATGTCTCCAAAAAATGATGAACCCAGTGGGACAGGAGATATAAGATTTAATTTAAATTTTTAAAGGGACCAAAGCATCAATGAGTGGGCAACAATAGAATTATGGGACATCAACATGCGAGGGGGAATTTTTGTCCATAAAATACCTGGTAAATAGAACAGACGTATAGATTGAGATTCAAATCTGGTCCAAGGGATTTGGGAGTTAATATTTGACCATTGTGATAGTTGTGCGAAGCGGGACGATAGGTAATAGAGCCAGAAATTGGGAAGACCAAGACCTCCCATCCTTTGCGATTGGTAAATGATTGATGAAGTGAAACGAGGACATTTGTTACGCCAAATAAAATTATTAATCACACGTTGAAAATTATTTAGAAAAGTTTTTCGAGACCGAGATTGGGAGTGCTCTAAACAAGTACAATCATTTCTGCAAAACATTCATCTTCACTGCTGTGACTCTGCCTAAAAATGAGATTGGGCATCCATGCCAGATCTTTAACAAAGTAGAGAGGTGTGACAAACATGGTGGGTAATTAACTGCAATTAATCTCGAATATCTGGGAGTAAGATATACACCCAGATAGGAGATCCGATCTGTGGTCAAACGAAATGGGAAAGAGCTGAGGAGAGATTCGCCCCAGGGAACCAGTAACATTAATAGGCATAACAAGTGATTTGGAAAAATTTACAGTGAGACCCGATATGGATGCAAACTCATTCAATAAGGTGCATAAGTTCGGCAGTGATACTAATGGGTTAGTAAGGAAAAGCATGACATCATCTGCATACATACATAATTTAAATTGCGATACCAAGAGGGGATACCCCGAGATGTTTGGGTGTGTTCTAATAGCAATTGCCAAGGGTTCCAAAATTAGCGCAAATAGTAAAGGTGACAGTGAACATCCCTGACTGGTGCCCCTGCCCAGCGTAAAAAATTCTGAATTGCAGCCTGAGAGTCTAATTCTTGTTTGGGGGGAGGCATACAAAGCATGTACCCCAGACAGAAATTCGTCATGGAAGCCCATCTTCTGCAACAGTGAGAACATATAGGGCCAGAGGACACTATCGAAGGCTTTATTAATGTCCAGGCTTAGTAACAACACTTCTTTAGAATGTAAGTTAGCATCTTGAATAACATTTAGAGTGAGACGTATATTATCTGTGATAAGTCTATCTGGAATAAAACACGATTAGTCAGGTGAGACCAAAGAGGAAATAATAGGGGCCACTCTGTTTTCTAAAATACGACTAAATATTTTAAGGTTCATCACAGAGATGGGTCTATAGTTTTGAGGTAGATGATGATCTTTTAGTGGTTTAGGTAGTAGGGACATGTTAGCCAACAGCATCTCCTCAGGGAGCTTTCTGACCTGCAAAGTATTATTGAACAATGACAGCAAATAGGGAGCTAACACAGGGGCAAAATTTTATATTAACTAGCCGTAAACCCATCTGGGCCTGGTGCAGTGGAAGTTCGCAGTGCACTAATCGCACAGGTTATCTCCTCCAGGGTACATGAAGCATTAAGGGAGCTTATCTAAGAGGGTGTGAGCACAGGGAGGGGCAGAGAATCAAGCCATGAGCCATCTGGAGGGGTGGAGGTCGTTTGTGAGGGAGTTAATAGGGTGGAATAAAATTGTTCAAAAATACCCAATACTTCATGAGGTAAAGAGGAGATAGAATCATTCTTAGTACGCAACCTATATATATGTGGGGGCCGTATAGAATGGCTCAGTTTCCGTGCAAACATAGTAGATGCAGAGTTACTATGTAATAAAAAAGAGGCCTTAGACCATCGTAAAGCTTTTTCAGGTCTCTGGGATAGTAAAGTATTCAGTTCTAGCCTCTTTTGTGATATCAGCTTTTTTTGTTAAGGAGAGAAGGCTTGCCAACATGAGTTCTATAGTGCATTTCTAATTCCTTGGTAAGTTGCTGAATTTGCTTCCACCGCTCCCTGTTTCTAGATGATGCCATGGATATAAGGCGGCCTCGTAGGACTGCCTTATGGGCTACCCACAGAGTAGCTGGGGAAATATCAGGGGTGGCGTTCAGCTTAAAGTATTCTTGGATTGAAGTAAATACTTCCTGAGGAGAGATAACTTCAGAAAGCATAGAATCGTTTAATCTCCAGGAGTAGGGGGTAGGTGCTAGACCTATGAAAGTGATAGAGAGTGCTACTATGTTATGATCCGAGCAATAGCATATATGTATGCAAGCCTTCCTGGATTTGGCTAGCAGTATGGGGGAGCAATAAATATAATCCATTATTAATAAAAAATATATATTTGTGTTGCGCTCCACAGTGAATTTGTAATAACTTGTAAAATTAATTAATATACAAAATAAGTTTAAGTACATTTATAGTGATTTGATAATATAATAAATATCATAACATACTCATTAATACCAAAAAATAAATCAATCTTATATATTTGAGAAATTGCCACACCAATCGTATCAATAGTGCAAAAAAAGTGCTTTAAATAGTGCTTAAAAAGTTGCAGAAAATCATATATAAATTAAATTACAAAAAAACCTCCTGCGCACAAGGACTCCTACCCTATAACCATAAGCTGCTGACACTAAACTTATACCCAAAATAAGTGACTAAACAGTAAAAATATATAAAAGTGCAGCGCTAATTAATATAAATATCTAATATACGTGATACAATATAGACTCAATGTACCCCTCCACATAAATCCAAAGTACTCAATACATATAAGTGTCATGCATGTATTCCCTCATAGGGAATATCTAGTGCAAAAAGTGACAAATGTCGTAAATAATACTACTACAGTGATAACACACATATAGTGCACAAAAAAGATGAATGAAAGTTCAAATACGAAAAAAAGTCCAAAGTAGTAATAATACTAATGATGCAGTGCTCAATGATGAGCTACACACTCCACTCTTCATGCAAAAATAATGTGCAGTGTGCGTGATTCACACATGACAATTCCTAACGGCCAAAATGCCTCCTCACCTCCTTCCTTAGACCCCAAGGGGCCAGCACGCCTTCAGGATCACAGGATCCTATCAATATGGCTCACTCTGTAGGTAACGCCTTCCACTTCCAGCGTCCACCAGTTTAGCAGCCAGCTCCTCCCAGGGTCATAGTAAGACACAAGCAGAGACCATAAGGACAAATGCTCCAGCCTCCTACCACATGCTGTGGGTGTACACAACATGCCATATTGATAGGATCCTGTAATCCTGAAGGCGTGCTGGCCCCTTGGGGTCTAAGGAAGGAGCTGAGGAGGCATTTTGGCCGTTAAGGATTGTCACGTGTGAATCACGCACACTGCACATTATTTTTGCATGAAGAGTGGAGTGTGTAGCTCATCATTGAGCACTGCATCATTAGTATTATTACTACTTTGGACTTTTTTTCGTATTTGAACTTTCGTTCATCTTTTTTGTGCGCTATATGTGTGTTATCACTGTAGTAGTATTATTTACGACATTTGGCACTAGATATTCCCTATGAGGGAATACATGCATGACACTTATATGTATTGAGTACTTTGGATTTATGTGGAGGGGTACATTGAGTCTATATTGTATCACGTATATTAGATATTTATATTAATTAGCGCTGCACTTTTATATATTTTTACCATATATAAATTAAATTAATTATATGAAATTATCAAAAAAGTCCACTCTGTGCTTCGAATCTTGCTGTGCAAATAATTGTGACGTGAAACTCTTGCTGTGCTGAGAAATAAATATGCGCTCACCTCACATATAGCTAAACTGTTAGGTAAGGCTAATAATGCTTTTCTGTCATAATAGGACCAAATGGTATTTTCCATGCTGAAAAGATATCTCCTGGATCTGATGAATAGACTGTACTGCCACCCTTCTCCCACTGAGGGTCTCCCACACTCCTTCCTGGCCGCACTGTGCCTCTGTGGATGGGTGAGGTACACCTCTCCTCGTCCTGCAGGGGTCTGTGTACTGAGTATGTCTTCTTTGGTCAAGAAATCTTTCATACACAGAACATGTCCCGAGGCGGTTTATCGTTAGGGGGTTTTGGGCATAGAGCTCTACGGATACGGTCGCATGCAAAGGATCTAGGGTCATGGTCCGGAATAAGAGACTGAAACAATTTAGATATAGCTTGTGAAAGATCAGTCACAGTTTCAAGAACTCCTGGAATGCGCAGATTATTCCTGCGCAGGGGTGGACTGACAACTCATGGGGCCCCGGGCAATAGGGGATCATGGGGACCCTGTGTCCTTGCCCACACTCAAACCACACCCAAAAACACCTATGAAAGGTACCAAGGGGCATCTCATGGGGCCCCCTACTGACCCCTGGCCCTCAGGCAGTGCCCGAGTTCCCAAATGGTCAGTCCGCCCCTGTTCCTACAATTGCGATTATCGAGATCCTCCACCTGTGCCTGCAACTGTGTAATAACCGTTTGTAAATGGTCATGATCACTAGAGAGCTTGCCATAAGCCAAGCTGAGCTCATTGTGTTTGGTTTCTAAACAGTCAGCTCTGGAGTTCAACGCAGCTTTTTCCTGAGAGAGGACATTTGTACTCTTGTGGAGTTCTGATTGGAATTTAGCGGCCAACTTGGTGTACATAGTTTCCAAACAAGATTCTAAGTCCCCCTTTGTAAGTTGTATCCTGCACAAGGTGGGATGGGGATGCTCGGACGGAATTATCTTGAGACATGCTGCAAATTTCCTGCGACTTCAGTAAATATGTTGTAAGGGCTTTTTGAGCATTACCCTTACTTTTCTTCTTAGTGGACGGTATGAAGGACATCTCCTGGGGGTGATCAACTGAAAATTATATAGCCTAAGGAGCGAATAACCCCAAGGAACCTATACAGCCCGATGCAGATATAAGGATGCTGCTACCAGGGGTGTATTTACCACAAGGCAAACAAGGCATTTGCCTAGGGTGGCATTTTTCAGGAGGGGCAGCACCAGCCCCTGGAAGAAAAGATAGGACACATGTGGCATGGGGACTAGGTGGGAACCGAGAGAGACTGCGGATTGCTTGGCAACGTATGTAGAGACCGACTCTCATTCGCGAGAATGTCCAGAGCTGTGAATGTGAGTGTCTTCTCTCTCTTGCCAGGGTGTTGGGTGTCTGGTGTATGGGGGGCGATGGTAGTGGAAGGCTCTCTTGGGCAGGGGGACAGGAGTGTTGTTGGTCAATGTCAGGCTCTCTCCACGGGTGGGGGGGGGGGGTTGTTGGTCAGTGTCAAACTCTCTCTGCGGGGGAGCGGGGTGTCCGCCAATTTTTGTGTCGCTTAGGGCAGCACAAAACCTAAATACACCAGTGGCGGCTACATGGGTGCGATTAGATACCACAGCACAGTCTGTATATTGTAAAAATGAATGTCATCGTGAGGGAGGAGATAGTATTTATAAACTTTAAGCATATGATCCCAATAAAGGCCAGGGGCCCAGATGCAGGCCTCAGACTGTGTGGGAAGGCTGACAGGCACAGGGGCTGTGATAATGCACACTCCCTGGGGTGCTGGCTCCAGAGCCCTCCAGAGGGGGTGCAGGGAGCACCACTTCTTATCCCCCAGGTGGCCATCCATCCGCCACAGCAGGCTTTCAGGCCCAGCAGGGACCATTTTACAGCTCCCTTTAAGGGAGGGCCTTCAAGGCCGTAATTACAGGCTGCAGTCCCCTAGGTCCGGGTGGGGGGGCCGTCAATAACCCTCCCCCACCGGAGATAGCACTCACGTGTCCTTTGGATGGGCATGAGCCCGACTCCAAACGAGGACTCATTAGGCCGCAACAGGCCACGATGGTCCACTGCCGCGGAGAGGAACCAAAACAACTCGGCTCTCCTCCGCCGAGTACCAGCAGGGACCTCCAGTGAGCTCTGTCAGTCCACTGCCGCCAGGATGACAGTGGATTCAACCTTGTATTGTTAACTGGACCTTGACTTTGACAGCCTTGACCTCTGATATGTTTTAGACTATGCTTGCCTGCTAATGCCCTGATCTTGTACTGTCCCAAGATTCTGCTACCTGTCAGTGTCTACTGACTGCCCAGCCTCTGGTCTACAGGTGTCCCTCCTTGTCCAAGCCACTCAGTACTATAGATTTTAATTCTATGACCTTGGGAAAAACAAGTACCAATAGACCTGATTTCCTTAAGGGAGCTCCTATAGGCAGGAGAAACACCAGCAAGCCATA
Organism: Staurois parvus; assembly: GCF_062004578.1. NCBI lineage: Eukaryota > Metazoa > Chordata > Amphibia > Anura > Ranidae > Staurois > Staurois parvus. The sequence goes on along the minus strand of NW_028317893.1, from coordinate 10,791,612 downwards.
GTTCCTGACCTAGACATTGGGCTGTGTGTTACAGATAGATATATAACCTATGCATGCGCCACATTGTATTATTGCCCTATTCAGAAAGTACTGCATTCAGTAATGGAAACAGCCCAACCACTTTCATTTTATTTTGTTCCATAAAGTTTATTAGGAAAATACAAAACATAGCATACAGTTGGTACAAAAGAGTAGAAGGGGAAAGGGAATGGAGGGCAGGCATAGAAGGCAGATAACATAAGCCATACAAAAGAAGGTGATCATGTGTATTGACATAGACAATTATTTCAAGTCATACAGAATATTAATAGAGTTGGTGGTAAGCGGTTAGGAGGCGACAAACAGCCACAACAAACGTGTAGGCATTTAATACTCGGGCACCATAATAAGGCATCTAAGAATCTCAGAACAGGTACCACTTTCATTTTAAAGCAAAACATTCTCAGGGGAAGGCTGTATGTCTTGTTGACAAAGTAATTTCCTTATTTTAGTGTGGTTTTGCTGATGGAACATGGTGAATTCCCAATAATCTTCCAGTAATCCTTGGACCTTGATTCATTATAGAAGTATATACACTGGTCAGCCATAGCACTATGACCACCCACCATAACGTTATGGCCACCTACCTTATATTGAGTAGGTCTCTCATTACTGCCAAAACTGCCAAAACTACCCTGACCCACTGAGGCATAGACTCCACTAGACAAGGCATACACATACACAAGTACACATTATATAAAAAAAAACATGATTCATCAGACCAGGCCAACTCGTTCTATTATTCTATGGTCCAGTTCTGAAGCTCACTTTCCCATTGTAGGCACTTTTGGCTGTGAACACTGGTCATCATGGGCATCTTTACTGGTCTGCAGCTACGTAACCCCATACTCAAAAAGTTGTGATGCATTGTGTGTTCTGACACATTTTTATCAGAACCAGCATTACATTTTTCAGAAATTTGAGTTACAGTAGCTCTTCTATTGGATCAGACATCACAGGCCAGTTTCACCCCAATCCCTACGTGCATCAATGAGCCCTCGCTGCCCATGACTCTGTCTCTGATTTACTGACTTTCTCTCCTTGAACCACTTTTAGTAGGTCCTAACCATTGCAGAGCAGGAGCATCCCACAAGAGCTGCAATTTTAGAGTTGCTCTAACCTGATCATCTTGCCATTATAATGTGGCCCTTGTCTAGGTCACTCAAATCCTTATGCTTGCCCATTTTTGTGCTTTCAACACATCAACTTTAGTGACCACATGTTCACTTGCTGCATAATAAATCTCACCCATTTTCAGGTGCCATTGGCCCAAGATAATCAATATTATTCCATTTACCTGTTCTAAAGTTGGTGTATATGTGCTATATGGTGTCCATGTTGGAACCAATGACAGATTACACGGAAGGTGGAGGCTCCTTAAGAATCAATTTAAAGAACTAGCTGCAAGTTGAAGGCAAGGACCGCCAAGGTGATAATCTCTGAAATATTACCTGTGCCATGCGCAACTCAGGAAAGACAGGGGGAGATTAGACAACTCAATGCATGGCTAAAGATCTGGTGTGTGTAAGAGGGAAGGATTTGTGTTTCTAGAGCACTGGGATGACTTTTCATTGGGGTTCAATCTATATGCTAGAGATGGTTTGCACCTAAATGGAAGGGGGTCTGCTGTGCTGGGGGAGAGGTTTATGGGAAGGCTGGAGGAGTATTTAAACTAGGATCAAGGGGGAAGGAAGAATTAGATTATAATGGGGTAGACAGATCATACAGGGGTCAATACTTATTGGTGGGTGGAATGGGGAAAGATGGGGGAGGTCTAAGGCAGATGATAAGAAGGTTCCCATGTTACAAACAACCAGTGGAATTGGTACCATTTGTATGAAAATAAAAAATATGCAAAATACGTGTGAACAAGGTGTCAATCTATTAAAGTGTTTTTTCACCAATGCCAGAAGTCTGCCAATCAAAATAGCTGAGTTGGAAGCTTTGGTGCATGAACAGAACTATAATTTAATTGGTATTGCTGAATCTTGGCTTCATTCTTCACATGACTAGGCCATTAATATTCCTGGTTTTCTTCTCTTTCAGAGAGACAGAGTAAATAGGAAAGGTGGTGGTGTCTGTCTCTATGAGAGAAGTGATCTCAGAGTGAGTGTGAAAGAGGACCTAGTTGGTGAAGAGTGTGATGAGGCTGAAGCATTATGGGTGGAACTGCACATGGGGGTGCGTACTACAAAAGTAATCATTGGAGTTTGTTATAGGCCCCCCAGTGTTAATGAGGAGTGGAGACTCAGCTCCTTGCACAGATTGAAAGGGCTGCAAGGGTTGGGACAGTGATAATAATGGGGGATGTTAACTACCCGGAAATGACTGGAGTAATGGTACTGCAGGAACAGTTAAACATTGTTAAACCCACTACAGGACAATTTTATATTCAACTTGTTTTTATTGAATTTTACAAGTTACATAACAAGAGAAACAGGTTCACAGTTGTACAGGTATATAGGGTCATAGACATTTTACAATCTGTACAATCCTGGTCAAATAAAGAGGACTGATAGAAGATGAAGGTAGTATTTTTGACTCATGTATACTGGGCCCCCATAAGGAAAGTGGGAGAGGGGGGAAGGGTGGGGGACAGGGAAGGAAACAAGAGGGTAAAATTTTAACAGATGAACTAGACCAGTCAAAGTAATTTCAAATTTATACTCCAAGTGATGAACTATCAAACTTGTACTTTACAACTAGGATTGCATAACCATGAAGCTCAAGAGTTATGGAATTTGGGATTGGAGAAGTGACTCAGTGAAAATCTTTTTTACATTTCACATTGAGTATTTAGATCTTGGATCACTCTGGAAAGGGATGGTATTACCATTGATTTCCATAATATGGAAATAGTATTCTTTGCTGCATACAGAATGTGGATGATAATGATACGTGTCCAGACTGATGTGAAATAGAGCTGATGCTGGGTCCGGTTTTACTATATTGCCTATTATTTTAGAAATCACTTTAAATACACTTTTCCAAAATGATGTTATTGATTTACTGGACCAGATTATGTGGAAGAGAGAACCTATCTCTCCGCAGTGCCCCCAGCACTGTGACAAGCAGATAGAATAGAGTTTGGATAAATGAACTGGGGTCAGATACCACTGGTGCAGTAATTTCAGGTACGATTCCCAGTGGGAGGCACAGTGGGAAGCTTTGTAACTCATTTTAAAGGCCTTACCCCACATCTGGTCTGAGATGGGTTGAGGCAGGTGAAATTCCTAATTTTTTAGAGATAATGTCTTGGAATGGGGTAATAAATCTATCAGGAGGGAGTAAAGTAATAATATCCCTTTGCTTTGACGCTTGGTTTTGTCGAGGAAGAGAAAAAGTTGTAATGGTACTGTTACGTTACAGGGGATTTTTTCATTATTCAGGCAGTGTGTAATTCTGATGTAGTTAAATTTCTCGCCGCTTGAGGGTAATGAGAATTTGTTTTGGAGAAGATGGAAGGGAGCTAAGCCTTGTTCTATATATACTGTAGGTCAGACAAGGAATCGATACCTGTTTTTACCCAGTTAAATACGCTAATGTCGGGAATTAGTAAGTGGAGAACATTAAGGGGAGTGGATATTGATTTGGAAGTTGGGAATGTGTGTGATAAAAGAGTTGAGCAGGCTTCTAAGGAGGCCTTGATACAGGGGTACATGTGTGGGGAGCGTCTGGCGGTAGTAGAACGCAAAAGAATGAGTCTGCGGAGTGGTAGGGTGGAACAGTTGAAGTTAGTCCACATCTTTTCCCTGGTTGGTTGCCACTAGTAGTAGATCTTATCAAGGAGTGCAGCTAGATAGTAAGTGTGTAAGTGCGGGAGGTTGGCTCCTCCTCTGTGATAGGGGTGAAATTAGTAAATTATTGGTACATCTAGGTCATTTTGATTCCCAAATGAATCGTGAGAAATGTCTTTGTGCTGTATACAAGAATTGCACAGGAGGGGGGCGCATGCGCGACCAGGGATGATGTCGGACGCGGATTGCTGAGCTCCGCTCATCCCCGGCCAGTAGTGACTCACCCGCTCCGCTCCACGGCGTATTCTCTGCTACGGGTGAGTCACACAGTACAAGCACCCGGCCCAGCATAAGGGAGAGGCTTCCATGGGGAAGATAGGGCGCTGGAAGCCCCCCTCCCCGCAGCCGCAGGATCCGCGGCCCTCGCCGCTCCGACGATTTTTGACTAGGCCGCAATCCCCGGCCTCAAGTAGTGTCAGGAGTCCGAGGAACGATCCCGGACCCCCAGTGGCCGCGGAGGGTACTGCACCCTGCACTCTAACAGAGCAGCTGACAGCCTCTGCTCTGATCCATCCACAAATGGAGGCTCCCGGACCCCCGGTGGCCGCGGAGGGTACTGCACCCTGCATTATAACAGAGCAGCTGACAGCCTCTGCTCTGATCCATCCCCAAAGGGAGGATTCTGATTCCCAAGCCACAGCAGGAGGGGTTATGGACCACCCTACACCAGGGTATCTTCCTCCCCCTAGCCAAAACCCTCAGCAGGCTATATTGTCCTCTACGCTTACAATTTCTGCGTTGGATGATAAGTTGCAAATCTTTTTACGTAATATCACCGCCTCCATAACCGCTGAAGTTGGTAAATTGGCTATAGATCTCAGAGGGGAAATAGCCCAGATTGGAGACCACACGGATAAACTGGAAAACAAGTTTGATGATTTGGTGCAATACGTTCATGTCTTGGAGGAAGATAACGCATATCTGAAACACTCCATGTCCCAAATGCAGCTCCAACAAGAAGACCTGGAAAACAGGGAACGGCGCCAAAATATCCGTATTCGCGGTATGGCCGAATCTATTGCTGATGCACAACTACACCGCCACCTACTGTCCTTCTTCATCGCAACTGCTCCCATGATCCCAGAGGCAGACTGGCGAATGGACAGGGCTCATCGCTCTCTGGGCCCTAAACCTGTTGAGGGCTCCAGGCCACGCGACGTTATAGTCCGTTTCCACTACTTTCAAAGCAAAGAAGCCTTACTATCATCGGTTCGCCACAAATCCTCTTTGGAATTTAAAGGTGACAGACTCCAACTCTTCTGCGATCTTTCTCCGATTACTCTTGCCAAACGGCGTGCTCTGAAGCCGATCACCACACACCTTCAGCAACATCGTGTCCTGTATCGTTGGGGGTTTCCCTTCAAGCTGGTCGTTTCTAGGGACAATACTCAAGTTGTTCTCCGGGATCTTCATGAAGCGGACTCTTTCCTAAAACAGTTGGGACTTCCACCTTTATCGGATGATGTGTCCTCTTTGCCGCCTACCCCATCCCGTCCTTCCGCCACCCCCAACAAGATCTGGACACCAGTCCGCGGAGGTCGGAAGAGACTCTCACGCACCCCGCAACGTCCGCGTTCTTCTCGATCAAGTGATCCACCTGCCTGATGATTCTCAGGGGTGACCTTCTGTGGCTAATCTGGTGCTGTTCTCTCTCTCCTGTTTCATACATGGTTTTTATACCATGTATGAAATTTTTGTCATTTTGGCCGGCCAAACCCTTGTTGGGTGCATTTTTTGCTTCTGTTTCTCCTGGCCGGGTTTGACGACCTCCCGGTTGTGTCGGATGTCGTGCTACCCCCGATCTTGTCTAGCCATTGGCCTAGACGACTTGGACTTAGTTGACGTTCCCAAGTTTATATCCTTGCGGATACCTGTTTTTCACTGTATATTCTTTTCTTTTGTGTTATTTGCTTGTTTTATGTTTTTTGTTTTCTATTCTACTACATCGATGGTATTTCACTCATTTGTCATGGTAATACATGTAGTTCAGTTGTTGTTATTTCATAATGGCTTTGAGGTTTTTGTCGTATAATGTTAAGGGACTCAACTCCATTCAAAAACGGTGGATGGCTTTGAAGGAATTTCGATCCTCAGGAGCAGACATTATTTTTGTCCAAGAGACCCATTTCAAATCATCTGGCTCCTTTCGTTTCGCCTCAAGATTTTTTTCCCAAGCCTATTCGGCCTTTGATCCTTCCGGGAAGGCCAGGGTGGCAATTTTGATTAGGTCACACTGCTCCCTTCGGGTTGTTTCCTCCAAGGTTGACCAACAGGGTCGCTTTATTATTTTGGAATGTATGCTTGGTGACACCCCCCTTGTTCTGTTGAATTTATACGCCCCAAATACGGGTCAATTGCAGTTCCTTTCCCAAACACTCGCTGACCTAGATTCTATTTCCACTTCGCAGGTGATTGTTGGGGGTGATTTTAATTTGATTTTTTCCCCTCATAAAGACAGGAAGGTTCTTTTTGAGTCCACCCCCTCGAGGCGGCAATGTTCCTCTTCAAAATCTTTTCGTAGACTGATAAGGGAGCATCGTCTCTTCGACGCCCGGCGGATTAAACACCCCCTTCATAAACAATTCACTTTCTACTCCACCCCTCACCGTAGTTACTCTCGTCTAGATCATTTTTTCATCTCTGCCCCACTGCTTTCACTTCTGGTTTCTTCTGAAATCAACCCCATCACTTGGTCTGACCATGCCTCTTTGACTTTAAACCTTTTTTTTCCTCCTGTTATACCCAAACCATGTCATTGGCGCCTTAATGAGACCTTTCTTTCCACAGACCATTTTAGAGATGAACTGTCGCAGGGACTTGATACCTACTTTACACACAATGTTGGCTCCGTCGCCTCTTCCTCAACTCTGTGGGAGGCCCATAAGGCGGTCTTTCGAGGACTCTGTATTTCTATGGGTTCTCGTTTAAAAAAGTCCTCGGCGAGTGCTAGGGCCTCTCTTATACATCAGCTATCTTTTGCGGAACGACGGTTACTGGCCAAGCCGTCCATTTCTGGGCTCCAGAGGGTAACATCTCTACGGGACCGAATTAAAGTTCTCGACTCCAGTAAGACTGCACAATCCCTCCTCTGGGTTAAGCAGAAATTTTATGAATTTTCCAACAAACCCCATCGTATGTTAGTCACTCGACTCAAAGCTCAGTCCCCTTCTACGTTGCCTGACCTTTTAATACAGCCAAATGGAAGCCCTACCTATGACCCTCGGGATATGGCAACCCTTTTTGGCTCATTCTATGGGAAACTGTATAACTGTTTGACCCCAGACCTTCACCCGCCCCTCACACAGTCATCGTTTGATAATTTTTTTGACCCTTTGTCACTTCCGAGAATATCACCTTCAGACATTGCCACCCTTAATGCTGACATTACGCTAGAGGAATTACTGGACACAATTAAACATCTCCCTTCTCGTAAAGCCCCGGGACCGGATGGATTGCCCTACTCCTATTATAAATCTTTTATTGGTATTCTGGCACCTCATCTCCTCTCTTTTTATCGAGATCTTTTCAAGGGGGTCACACCCCAGACTGAATTCTCCCGTGCATATATCTCGGTTATCCCTAAACCCGATAAGGATCACTCTATTGTAGACAACTACCGCCCCATTGCCCTACTTAATTCCGATTATAAGATTTTCACTAAAATTTTGGCCAACCGACTGTCCGGAATTATTTCCATACTCATACATAGGGACCAAGTGGGCTTTGTACCTGCCAGACATGCTGCAGATAATACCAGGAGATCTATTGATCTGGTTGACTTGGTTAACCGATCCTCTACCCCTGCTGTGTTATTGAGCTTAGATGCTCAAAAAGCTTTCGACCGTTTAAGTTGGCCTTATATGTTCATGGTCTTGGAGAGATTTGGTTTTAGAGGCCCATTTGTAGCAGCCTTGAAGGCCCTTTATTCATCCCCCTTCTCGCAGGTCAGATTAGCTTCTTTTCTTTCACTTCCCTTTCAGATGTCAAATGGCACACGTCAGGGTTGCCCACTCTCTCCCTTGCTGTTCATTCTTTGTCTGGAACCATTAGCCATCGCCATCAGGTCGAATCCGGATATTCGCGGGATACAATCCCATTCCCATGAATACAAGTTATCGTTATTTGCAGATGACATCCTCCTCACACTTACGAGCCCCCACACCTCCTTACTGATTTTGCATGAGACTCTGAAACAATTTGGGGCTCTATCAGGTTACAAAGTCAACACGTCCAAAACTGAGGCACTCCCAATACATGTTCCACCTGCTGTTCTAACCTCGCTTCAGCAAGCCTTTCCCTACCGGTGGTGCACCCACTCTTTAAAATATTTAGGTACTAATCTTACTTCCTCTTACCAATCCATATACGAGGCCAATTTCCCCCCACTATTTATAGCAATTTCTCGCTCTCTGAAACATTGGGATACCTTGCCCATCTCTTTCCTCGGACGCATCAACGTCTTAAAAATGACCGTGTTACCCAAACTTTTATACCTGTTTGCAACTCTCCCCGTCCCCGTTCCTATGTCCAAACTTCACTCCCTTCAGAAATCTTTCCTACATTTTATTTGGCACAATAAGCGGCACAGGATTGCACGTTCTGTTCTGCTCTCCCCGCGTTCTAGGGGGGGATTGGGGGCGCCGGATATAATAACATACTACTATGCAACTCACCTTCGTTTTCTCATGTCATGGTCCACCCACCATCCTCCCAACACATGGACTGAGATCGAATCATTGCAACTGTCCCCAGCTCATCCATGTTCCCTCCTTTGGTCGACCTCAGCAGTGGATGTCTCTTCCTTCCGCCACCTATTCCTTGGTCCCATGCATTTTTCACTGACTGTTTGGCAGAAATGTAAGGCTAAATTTACACTGGCCTCTGATTGCTCCCCACTGACAAATATCCTCTATAACCCTAATCTTCCAGATAATATGGCCATGTCCCGGATGTCTCTTTGTGTAGTAGCTAACCTTTTTCAATTGCGTCACTTGGTACACCCGGTGACTCGTAAGTTACACTCATTCCCGGATCTTCAGAAAAAGGCTCCTCTACCTCCTCATCACCTATATATATACCTTCAAATACGCCATTTTTTTTCTACCTTATCACCCTCATTGATCCTGGGGAAGCCTACTCCCTTCGAACGTTTATGTATGCAGGGTCCCCACCAAAGGGGTATTATCTCTAATACTTATAAATTCCTTATGGATGCCCCCCCTTTATCCAATGACACTCACCTTTACATGCGTAGGTGGTCTCAATTTGTACAACGTGATATTGATTTATTAACGTGGAAGAAAATCTGGGAAAATGCATCTAGATCTTCTGTCTGTGTGGTTTTTAGGGAAAATATATACAAGATCATGATGTTATGGTACAAAACACCTGAAGTTCTTCATGCTTATAATCCGAATGCTTCTCCTGCCTGCTGGCGCTGTAGTAGAGATCTTGGTTCTCTCTACCATATCTTTTGGACATGCAGCTCCATTGCCCCTTTTTGGGAAGAGGTCCGCTCCCTGTTGCAATCGTTGTTGCATATCTCTCTCCCATTTGACCCACTGCATTTTTTGCTGGGCTTGCCATTCCCGGGTCTACCTAAACCAGCTAGAAAACTTGCTGTACATGTTCTGACCGCGGCCAGGAGAAGCATTCCTATGTGTTGGTTATCTTCTACTCCCCCTTCATTGCCGATTTTGTACAAACTTATTGCTGATGTAAGACAGATGGAATATTTGACTGCATTACATAATTGTTCGTTTGCTGTGTTTGAGATGATTTGGCTCCCGTGGGATACCTTCATTTCCTCTATGCCGGCCCAAAATGTAAGACCCTGATTACTTTTGCACTGTTATTATATGATTCCACTGGTCCTGATCATGTGTAGTTTTACCATCGATGTACCTTTCTGATATGCTTTTTTTTTTTTTCCTTATCTTTTTTAAAAATATACTGTTTGTACTCACATGAAAACCAATAAAAATTGTTAATACAAAAAAGAATTGCACAGGAACGGTTATGGGAAGAGTCCTGAAGATATAAAGTAATTTGGGTAAAACTAACATTTTTAAAGCTGCTATATGCCCCAATTTAGATATTCCAAATGTTCGAATAGAGTGGATTTCCTGAGGGAGAGAGTGTAAGAAAACTTTGTGATTTAGGTCATAGAGATGTGATGTTGAGGCAGAGATTCCTAGATAAGGAATAGAGTGTTCAGCCCATATGAAAGGCAATTGTTTGGAAAGAAGAGTTTGGGAACTCTTTGGTGTACACAAGTTTAGGATTAAAGATTTATTTTCGTTGAGTTTATAGTAAGAAATTTCAGTGTATGAGGTTAATATTTCTCTAATCCTCTGTAAGGAATGGGTAGGGTTGGTAATCATTAGGATAATGTCATCAGTGAAAAGACTGATTTTGTGTTCAGTACCATGATATTTGATACCTGAGCAGAGTGGGTCTTCTCAGATTTTCGTGGCCAGAGGTTCAGTAAATAAGGCGAATATTATTGGGATAATGGACATCCCTGTTGGGTACCATTCCGTGATGTCAAATGGTCTTGAGAGTACACTGTGAGTACTCTGGCTGAGGGTGAGGAATATAGTGACATAATGACCGTTTGTATCCATCCCACAATACCAAGTTTTTGTAGAACAGCGTTCATATATCCCCAATGAATGCAATCAAACACCTTCTCTGCGTCCAGAGATAGGAGCAGAGAAGCCGTTTGAAGATCCTGTAAATCATGAATTAAGGAGATCAAGCGCCTGGTGGCGTCAGGGGCCTGACTACCTGACACAAACCCTACTTAATGTGGATGTATTAGGGATGGGATGAGAGGGAGCAGTCTGCAGGCAAATATTTTTGCATATAATTTCATGTCCGTATTAATGAGAGATATAGGTCTGTAGTTTTGCACTAGTTGTGGGTCCTTACCTGGTTTTGGAATCGTTGTGATAGTAGATTGCAACATTCATTTCAGTGTATGACCCGAGCAGGAGGCAGAATTGAAGAGGTTAGCCAAATGTGGAGTAAGAATACTGGCAAATTCTTTATAGTATTAATTTGTGTAGCCATCACTACTGGGGAATTTGTTAAGGTGTAAGGTACGGATTACCGATTCAATTTCTGATGTATTAAAGGGTTTTGAGACATTCTGTAATTGGGTAGGAGAAAGGGCTGAGAGTTTAATTGAATGTAGGAAAGCTTGCATAGCTTTGGGAGATGGTTGTGGGGTCACCTTACCATCTTTGAGGTTATAGAGGGACTGATAAAAATCTGCAAAAGTGTTAGCTATGTCTAGTGGATTTGAGACAGGGGAATAGGATTTTGGAGATCAAATTCTCTGGATTTTGGTTTTAAGTCATTGTTGTTTAACTGATCTAGTAGCAGGTATCCTGCCTTGTTACCTAGAGAGTAAAACTTGTCCTTCATTTTTTTTAAGTTAAGGTCATATTGGTATAATATGAGAGAGCAAAGTTTCTCTCTGTCAGCCTGTAAAGAGGAAGAAATGGACTCGGCAGGGCTGGATTTGTTTAGAGCCTCTTTGATTTTAATAGAGGCTAGTACCTCCTCTACCTGGTGCCTCCTATGGGTATTTATTTGGGCATTTAATTTAATAAGAATCCCTCTTATGAATGCTGGGGTGTCGTTGGTCTCAAAAAAATGATAGTGCGCTTCCCTGATGACTTTCTTGTGGGCAGGATCTGATAGTACGGAAGGGTTCAGACTCAATGGTTTGGGAGTTGAAGAGCTATTAGAAGGGCCCACGGAGATAGAAATCGGTGCGTGGTCAGACCAGATAATAGTCCCGATTGTTGAGGAAGAAATGCGTTGTAGTGTCCATTTGTCCATAAGGAAGAAGTCTATTCTGGAGTACGAATGTTTTAATGGGGAGAAGTAAGAGTAATCAGTTTCTGAGCCATGCTGATATCTCCAGATGTCATAGAGGTCGTTGGTATTAAGAAATTGGTTTAGGTTGTAGTTCAGGGGTCTCTTTCTAGAAGATGAGTCTTGTTGTGTGTTACCCACTATGTCTCCACTAGAGATGAGCGAATTATTCAAAAATTCGATTCGGCTGATTCGCCGAATTTGCGGGATAAATTCGATTCGATGCGAATTTATTCGCTGCGAATTTAACTTATTAAAAGGGTTTCTAGGCTTCAGAGAGCCTTTATATTAGTGCAGAACACTGTACCTTTAATTTAAATGCCCTTGGAGCCTGCTGGGGAAGAGAAATAATACTGTCAGTCAGTATGACATGCAGATGAGTGCCGTCGATCTTAGAATCACCGCACACTTCACTCATTTGGGCAGTCACGGGGCCAAAACCAGAGTGTGGAGCCACAGTGTGGCGGTGGAGGCAGCAGCAATGGGAGGCCATACAGCACCCTATGACAAAATGGAACCCACCAGCAGTGTGAGGAGACCTGAAAGTGGCACATGGCAGAGTGTGGCGATGGAGACAGCAGCAATGGGAGGCCGTACAGGGACCCATGACACACTCTGGACCTGGCAGCAGCATGAGGAGGCGGTACAGTGGCCCATGGCAGAGTGGCGAAGCGTAAGCAGCTTAAATTGAAGGCCATACAGAGGCCTATGTTAAAAAGTCCCCCCAGCAGCAGTGTGGGGAGACGACTATCAAGAGTCCAATGGCAGAGTGGTGGAGCAGAAGCAGCTTCAATTGAAGAAGAAGAGGATGAGGATGAAGAAGAAGAAGAAGAAGAAGAAGAAGAAGAAGAGGATGAGGATGATGAAGAAGATGAGGATGAAGAAGAAGAAGAGGATGAGGATGAGGATGAAGAAGAAGAAGAAGAAGAGGATGAGGATGAGGAAGAAGAAGAAGAAGAAGAGGATGAGGATGAAGAAGAAGAAGAAGAAGAAGAGGATGAGGATGAAGAAGAAGAAGAAGAAGATGAGGATGAAGAAGAAGAAGAAGAAGAGGATGAGGATGATGAAGAAGAAGAAGAAGAGGATGAGGATGAGGAAGAAGAAGAAGAAGAAGAAGAAGAAGAAGAAGAAGAAGAAGAAGAAGAAGAAGAAGAAGAAGAAGAAGAGGATGAGGATGAAGAAGAAGAAGAAGAAGAAGAAGAAGAAGAGGATGAGGATGAAGAAGAAGAGGATGAGGATGAAGAAGAAGAAGAGGATGAGGATGAAGAAGAAGAAGAAGAAGAAGAGGATGAGGATGAAGAAGAAGAAGAAGAAGAAGAAGAAGAGGATGAGGATGAAGAAGAAGAAGAAGAAGAAGAAGAAGAGGATGAGGATGAGGAAGAAGAAGAAGAAGAAGAGGATGAGGATGAGGAAGAAGAAGAAGAAGAAGAGGATGAGGAAGAAGAAGAAGAAGAAGAAGAAGAAGAAGAAGAAGAAGTGGATGCGGATGATGAAGAAGAAGAAGAAGAAGATGAGGATGAGGATGAAGAAGAAGAAGAAGAGGATTAGGATGAGGATGAAGAAGAAGAAGAAGAAGAAGAAGAAGAGGATGAGGATGAGGATGAAGAAGAAGAAGAAGAAGAAGAAGAAGAGGATTAGGATGAGGATGAAGAAGAAGAAGAAGAAGAAGAAGAAGAAGAGGATGAAGAAGAAGAAGATGAGGATGAAGAAGAAGAAGAAGAAGAGGATGAGGATGAAGAAGAAGAAGAAGAAGAGGATGAAGAAGAAGAAGAAGAGGATGAGGATGAAGAAGAAGAAGAAGAAGAAGAAGAGGAGGATGAGGATGAAGAAGAAGAAGAAGAAGAGGATGAGGATGATGATGAAGAAGAAGAAGATGAGGATGAAGAAGAAGAAGAAGAAGAGGATGAGGATGAAGAAGAAGAAGAAGAGGATGAGGATTAAGAAGAAGAAGAAGAAGATGAGGATGAAGAAGAAGAAGAAGAAGATGAGGATGAAGAAGAAGAAGAGGATGAGGATGAGGATGCGGATGAAGAATAAGAAGAAGAGGATGAGGAAGAAGAAGAAGAGGATGAGGATGATGAAGAAGAAGAAGAGGATGAGGATGAAGAAGAAGAAGAAGATGAGGATGAAGAAGAAGAAGAAGAAGAAGAAGAGGATGAGGATGAAGAAGAAGAAGAAGAAGAAGAGGATGAGGATGAAGAAGAAGAGGATGAGGATGAAGAAGAGGATGGAGATGAAGAAGAAGAAGAAGAGGATGATGGTGAGGAAGAAGAAGAAGAAGAGGATGAGGATGATGATGATGAAGAAGAAGAAGAAGAAGAAGAGGAGGATGAGGATGATGAAGAAGAAGAGGATGAAGAAGAAGAGGATGAAGAAGAAGAGAATGAGGATGAAGAAGAGGATGAGGATGAAGAAGAAGAGGAAGAGGATGAGGATGAAGAAGAAGAAGTAGAAGAAGAAGAGGATGAAGAAGAAGAAGAAGAAGAAGAAGAGGATGAGGATGAGGATGAAGAAGAAGAAGAAGAAGAAGAAGAAGAAGAAGAAGAAGAAGTAGGATGAAAATAAGAAGAATTCCATTCCAGCAAAAAGTGTATCTGCAGAGAGCTCCGCTATTTCTGACAGTTCTCTGACAGTTCCTTCACATTTACAGCGGTTGAAACATTGTATCTATTTGTTTCCGAATAAAAATATCTGTATCCTAAATGGAAACAAATAGATACAATGTTTCAACCGCTGTAAATGTGAAGGAACTGTCAGAGAACTGTCAGAAATAGCAGAGCTCTCTGCAGGGACACTTTTTGCCGGCTGTAGAAGGGATGAAAATCGGCCGATCGGGGAAAATTCGATTTGCGCATCCGAAGTTTGCTAATTTTCGGATTCGGTGCGAATCGAATTTTTCCTAATATTCGAAACGAATTCCACTTCGCCAAGTTCGATTCGCTCATCTCTAGTCTCCACCTATAATCAAGTGGCCTTTTCTGAGAGGATTGATTTTGGTGAGCAGGTGTTTGCAGAATGAGATTTGGTTAGAGCTCGGACCATGTATTTTGACAAGTGTATAGGGAACGTCGTTGATTAGGCATACTAGGATGTGGAAGCGACCCTGAGGATCCACATATCAGAGGTAAAGTGGAAGTTAATCGAGTCTTTGATAGTAGTAAGGGCTCCGTTAGTTTTTTTGTGGTGTGCCGCCAGATATTTTACAGAAAAATTCTTGATTGGGAAGATAGGTGTTTTAGTAGAGGCAAAGTGAGTCTCTTGAATAAAGATGATATCCGCATGGAAAGCATGGATTTCTTTAGTCAGAGAAGATCTTTTATAGGGTGAATTTAGTCCCCTGACATTAAGAGATTACCTTAAACATATGTTGAGTATATTAAGGTGTGGAGGTGGTTCTGGGTGGTCTATTGAATTGGTGTTGTACGTCTTGTCAAACTTGTGAAATGGAATGATTGAAAAGATTGGGTCGGTAGCAAACTGCATCTGACATATCGTTAGGAAGCATTATAGAACAGGGGTTTATTCATAAGCAGGTGGTTCTGGTAAACTTGCCAAGAGTGTAGCTTAACAGTGTGGAGTATGATCGACTGGTAGAAAGGAATGAAAGCTTTGGGGAAAAACTGTTATAAAAAAAATCTTGCAACAAATGCAAGGAACATGGGCAGTCATTATGACTACTGTCATCCTGGGGCATCGTAGTAACCATGGCGACAATGGGTTGTCATCAAGTATCAACTGAGATGAACTAGAATACATTAAAGTGGGCCGAGGCCTTATAACAGCATATGTGATGTAGGAATGGTCAGGGGACCATTTGTTCAGATTTGTTACTTAGGTCCAATCACCCTCCATTTGGTGGGGTTGTTGTGAGGTAGGTCTGTGGTCCTCAGGGGGTAGTATATTCCACTCTTTTAGGAGATCTATGCCTTCCTCCAGATTTCGGACTATGAAGGATTTGCCCTGATTTTTTATGAGAACTTTGGTGGGGAAGCCCAGTTGGTACCCTATACCATGGTTCCGTAGGGCTTTAGTGATAGATAGTAGTGTCTTTCTGTTGAGAAGTGTCACTTTGGATAAATCAGCATATAGTCGGACACCTGCATGGGAGTCCAGGAAAGGCTGACTGGTTTCTTGCCTCCATCATTAGCTTTACTTTGATGTGATAAAAATGGACTCTGACAATCACATGTCTAGGGATTGAAGCTGGTAGAAAGGTAGGTTTGGGAATTCTGTGAGCCCTATCAAGTGCTGCTTCTGGTGGACCCAGTGAGGGAATGAGATGTTTCATTAATTGTTGTAGATAAAGTAATAGTGCGTCAGGAGTGATCGATTCAGGAATACTGCGAAATGTAATGTTATTTCTTCTAGAACAGTCTTCTAGATCAGTAATTTTGTTTTTTAGTTGTAGGATTTCATTCTCATGATCTGCGTGAGTGTCTACCACAGTGTTATGTGCCATAAACATGTCAGCCATTTTGCACTCTATATGCTGTATGCACTTGGTATGGTCAACAATAGCGCTTGATAGTGGGGTAATCATGTATGTAATATGGCTATGTAAACTCTGCCTGAGTGAAAGAAGCACATTTTTCATGGCCAATTGAGAGACTGGTTGGTCAGAAGCAGGGAATTCCTCAATGGCGGACTGCAATACTAGTGTAGGTGTCAGGAATGGACTCAGCACTGGTGGTGGGACTCACCTGCCGTGTGGGCTGCAGTACCAGAGCTGACCAGCGGGTGCTCTCAGCAGCCAGAAGCTCACAGGTGCAATCAGCCAAACCTGGGGCTGGTTGCAGAAAGGTGTATTTAAGGCATGACCAGGCCTGTGATCTGGGCCTTGGTGTATGTTTTCCTATGAGCCTCTGTACCTGGTATCCTGTGTTTCTGCTTCGTTGCTGACCCGGCTTGATCCTGACCTCTGCTGACCATCTCTTGTTGAACCCCTGGCTTGCCTGGCCATCCTTCTGCCTGATCCCCTGTGCCGCGCTGTCCGTGAGTTACTGAACCCGGCTTGTGACCTTGACCATTCTCTGCCTGCTCCTTTTGGTACCTTGCTGCCCGCACGTTGCTGACTTGGCCCGTCTGACCACGCCAACTACTCTGCCATCCATCCATCCTGCACGGATCCAGCCGTACCTGCACATACCTCTGGCGGATCCCTCTACCACTAGCAGGTGTACTCAGGGGCCACGACCTGGTTCCTGTCTGCTCCAAGTCCATCCCCACCATCAGGGGCCCTGGTGAATAAGCAGACTGGGACTTAGACTCCGCGCCCTGGGGAATCCTGTCCTGGGGACCACTAGAAGTACCACCAAACGGTCATTACAGAACCCTACGGCCGGCCTGACCGTTCCACCTCTCCAGCCCTGACTACGCCTGTGTTCCTGCACCTACTAAGATTAGTGGAAGGTTGGTTTGTTCACTGTGCGTTTATATATATATCTGAGTGGCTAATAATAACCTGTATTATTATACTATACCTGAAACCTGCGTTTCCCTGTGTCAGTCCACACCTTTCTGGTCATTCCTAGATTCCTGACAGTAGGAGTATAAGTCTGTAAGTCTCTGCGGCTGTGCTGGAGACTTACTGCGCCAAGGCATGCTTTCCAAGGGTGAGGGGGTTTATATCCTCAGTGTCCTGCCTGTTGTTGTTAGAAGTCGCAATGTTGCGGAGGTGGCCTCGGAGATCCTTTATTGAGCACCCATCTTGGGATCTGGCCATGCATGCGCCCCCTACAGGACAATTTTATGGTACAGTTCATAGAGGCCCCAACTAGGAATGATGCTCTGCTGGACCTGGTAATCTCAAACCATGCAGAGCTTATTACTAATGTCAATATAAAAGAACATCTGAGTAGCAGTGACCATAACATAATTTCATTTATTGTTAGCTGTAAACAGCAAGCACATACAGGAAAAATAAAAACGCTCGATTTTAAGAGAGCTAATTTTTCAAAGGCTGAGAGCTGCTCTCCAAGACTTAGACTGGGAGGGAATATTGGCATCAATGAACCCAACACAGAAATGGGAGTTCTTCAAAAAGACTGTATGTGAACACACTGCAAAATATATTCCCATGGGCAACAAGTTTAAAAGGCTAAAAATCAAACCTATAAGGCTTACGGCCAAAGTAAAAAAAATGCTACAGATAACAAGAAAAGAGCTTTTATAAAATATAAAAATGAAGGAACGCTATCATCGTTTAAATATTACAAAGAATATAACAGAATATGCAAATAGGAAACAAAGGCAGCAAAAATTTTAAATGAAGTACAGATTGCAAAAGATAGCAGGACCAACCCCCAAAAATTCTTCAAATATATTATTAGTAAAAAGGCCTGGTCCCAGCATGTAGGCCCTTTACAAAATAATCTAGAGTGGGTGACTGGGGACAAAGATAAGGCACATTTATTAAATACCTTCTTCAGCTTTGTGTATAAAAAGGAGCATTTGGGAGCTCTTGTCCATAATGGGCATGGTGATCCATATGATCCACATTGGCTCACAATTGATATGACCCAAAAATATTAAGACAGAATAAAGGTGAATAAAGCACCTAGACCAGTTGGCATACACCCACGGGTCCTTAAAGAATTGACCTCTGTCATTTCAAAGCCATTGTTTCTAATTTTTGAGGACTCTTTAATGACTGGCATAGTACCACTGAATTGGCATGAGGCTAATGTGGTGCCAATATTTAAAAAAAGGGGTCAAAATCTTTACCAAGTAATTATAAACCTGTTAGTTTAACTTCTATAGTTGGGAAGATACAGGAAAGTTTAATAAAGAGTTTTCACCACTTCCCATTCAGCCCATGTATATAAATGGCTGGAATGGAGCAATGCAGGGGCGGGCTGCTGTTCATAAATGGTGCCTGCCATTTTAGCCTGTGTGCGCTCCCTGGGGGCGTGCGGCACCGTGATACGGTGCCCGCTGTGTCCGGAGGTCACAGCGAAACACCGATCGCTGTATGGTACCTCTGTGTGAGGTCCCGATCATGTGATCACTGATTAGCCAATCAATGATCACATGAATAGTAGTAAGCAAGATGTCACTTCTGACATCATTGCTTACTACATGTGAAATCTGTGAATGATCACAGAGATCACATGGTACAAGGATATCCACAACAGACTTGTACCATGTGTCAAGCTGTGACCAATCACAGCTCTCACAGTATTTCTCAATGGCTGCAAGAATGCAGCCAGAGAGAAGGAGAAATTATTGTTTTTCAGCCTTTATGGGTGTAAAAGCAATCGGTGTAAAAAAAAAAAAAACCTTCATCACCCCCACAAGTAGTACAGTGTCATTATGGTACTGTACTGCTAGGGTAACAGTATGTAAATAATAATATAAAAAAAATAATAAAAATGAAAAATTAAAATTTTTGGTTATAAACTAATTTTTTTTTTTTTTTACTAAAAAGATAACTGAATACATTTTGGCCTAGATTTATGAAGAGAGATTATTTATTTGCAAAATTTTGTAAGAAAAACTTTTTTTTTTTTTTAAATTTTTGGACATTTTCATTTATATAGCAAAAAAATAAAAATCCCAGTAGTGAATAAATACCACCAAAATAAAGTTTTATCTGTCTCAAAAAAAATGCAAAAAAATTCATATGGGTACAGTGTTGCATGACCGTGCAATTGTCATTCAAAATGTGACAGCTCTGAAAGCTGAAAATTGGTCTGGACAGGAAGGGGATAAAAATGTCCGGACTTGAAGTGGTTAAGCAACAGACAGCATGGATTCATGAAAAAAAAAAGTTGTCAAACAAATCTGATTTCTTTTTATGAGGAGGTGAGCAAAACCTTGGACAGAGGGGTTGGCAGTGGACATGCTATACTTGGATTTTGCAAAAGCTTTTGACACAGTTCTTCACACACGGCTAATGTGTAAGGTAAAGTCTACAGGCTTTGAAAAATCCATATATAAATGGCTAGAATACTGACTAAAAGATGGTATTCAGAGAGTAGTGGTTAATGATTCTTACTCTGAATGGTCCAGGGTTGTCAGTGGTGTACCCCAAGGTTTAGTGTTGAAACCTTTACTTTTTAATGTATTTACAAACAATATAGGATCTGGGATTAAAAATCCCATTTCAGTCTTTGCAGATGACGCCAAGCTGTGCAGTGGAATAACGTCCTTACAGGATGTCTCCAATTTACAAGCCAACCTCAATGCACTGTAAACATGAGGTTTAATGTTGATAAATGTAAAGTTATGCACTTGGGGGCTAAGAATATGCATGCATCATACCTACTGGGGGGGTACAACTGGGGGAATCAATGGTGGAGAAGGATCTGGGAGTTCTGGTAGATCACAAGTTTAATAATGGCATGCAATGCCAAGCTGCAGTTTCTAAAGCAAGCAAAATTCTCTCTTGTATTAAAAGAGGTATAGACTCCAGAAAGAGAGATATTTTACCCCTGTACAAATCATTAGTAAGACCTCATCTGGAATATGCAGTTCCGTTTTGGGCACCAATTCACAAAAGAACATTGGGGAACTGGAGAAAGTACAGAGAAGGGCATCCAAACTGATAAGAGGCATGGAGGAGCTTAGCTATGAGGAAAGATTAGAGGAACTGAATTTATTCTCTCTTGAGAAGAGGAGATTAAGGGGGGATATGATCAACATGTATAAATACATCAGTGGTTCATATAGTGAACTCGGTGTAGAGATAATCACCCTGAGGTCATCACAGAGGACAAGGGGGCACTCTTTACATCTGGATGAAAAGAAATTTTATCTCCAAACACGGAAAGGTTTCTACACAGTGAGAGCTGTGAAAATGTGGAATAGACTCCCTTAACAGTTGGTTCTGGCCAGCTCAGTGGATTGCTTTAAAAAAGGCCTGGATTCGTTCTTGGATACACAGAATATAACTGGATACTAACATTTATAGGTAAAGTTGATCCAGGGAATATCTGATTGCCTCTCGGGGGATCCAGAAGGATTTTTTCCCCTGCAGGAGCAAATTGGATCATGCTTTGCTGGGGTTATTTTGCCTTCCTTTGGATCAACTGTGGGTGTAGGATTATAACTATTTTTTTTTAAATGGTTGAACTGGATGGACTTTTGTCATGCTGTTGAGCTACCAAATAACCAGAGTCTATAATGGGAGATGTGTGTCATACTGTATTGCAATATTGATTAGCTTTTGCTTAATTTAATTTATTAGCATCTTAAAATGAAATGAACAAAGTGAGCTTCTGACCTGTAACAAGAATAGAGATTAGGAATTCTGACACTTTTCCTGCACTCTGTCACAGCATGCGTGTTCCAGGTCTGTAAAAGAAGTCAAGCACAGCCAATAAAACTAGTATTTTCCAAAGAAGGACAACATTTGCAGCCCCCATATGTTTCTTATGATAAAGTCACTCTAAAGAGAAAGTGTGTGTTGCCCATTTTATCCGATTAATATATCCATTGTCACAGCTACAATTATGCAATCCAGAGCTCATACCACCTCATTGTTGCCTGGCTGCAGGCACTTCTGGGATTTACCCAGAGTGTTGCAGTGGTGTCAAATGACATGTCACAGAATATGTCAGTGCACTGGATCCCCCATTCATTCTTGAGCGATAAATCTTTTTTTGGTCAAGCAAGAATCACTATGCTCCCCTGAGCTGCCAAAATCTGTATTCACTTACAGCTGCTGTGCACCCACAGCCACACTCACAGCCTGGTCTATGCTATACCCCCAGCCCAGCCATTGCTGCACCCGCTTCCAAGTTCCCATTGCACATACCGGTGGTCTTCACTGCACTTGCAGCTCAGCCACTTCTTTACTCACAGCCAAGTATCTACTGCACTTACAGCCTTGTCTCAACTGCTCTGCAGCCACCATTTGCTGCACCCACAGCCAAATCTCCTTTGCTTTGTGAAGGCTAGCCATTGCTGAACACAGTCAAATCTCTGCTACACCCACAGCCAAGCTTCCGCTGTACCCTCAGCCAAGTCTCTGCTTCCTTTGAAGTCTTGGCCTTTGCTGCATATGCAGCATCCATCTCCACAAGCATCCTCCAGCCTCCTCTGAACCAGCAGCCTCTGCTGCATCCGCATTCTTAGTCTCCACAGAAGCCTTCACTGCTTCACAATATCAGCCTCCATTGCAACTTCAGTCTTTACTACATTCGCAGTCTGGAGCTCTGCTGTGCTAAACCTGTGTCTACAGCTTCAAGCATATGCTATATCTCATCTGCATTTGCAACCTTAGCCTGCATTGTACCATTTTCACATTTACAGCCATACGCTGCCACTATACCTCCTCTACATCTGTGTCTGTAGCCTCAACCTATGCATCCAACTACCCATGCAGCTCTTAAGAGTAGCCAACCCCCCTTTTTCAAGGGACCAAAAGTAATTGGGCAATTGAATATAATCATAAATAAAAAGTTCATTTTTAATATTTTGTTGAGAATGCCTTTTTATGTTGTTGAGCTCACCAATTCTCCTTTCCTCAGAATGTACCAAACTGTTGATTTGGCCACCCCTAATGTTGCTGCTATCTCTCTGATGGATTTTATTTTCATTTTTGAAGCCTTACAATGGCTTGTTTCACTTGCATGGACAGCTCCTTTGAACTCATGATGTAGGTTTACAGCATAGATTCCAAATGCAAATACCATACTTAGAATCAACTCCACTCCTTTTACTTGCTTAATTGATGATGAAATAATTAAGAAGTAGCCCACACCTGGCCATGAAACAGCTTTTTATTTAATCGTCCAATTACTTTTGGTCTCTTAAAAAAGGGGGGGGGTTACTCTTAAGAGCTGTAGTTCCTAAACCCTTCCTCCAATTTTGATGTACATACCCTCAAATTAAACCTGAGAGTGTGCACTTGCAGCCCATATCCATTATATAAATATAGCTTGAATATTGTTTGATAAATACCTGAAAAAAATCTAAAATTGTGCCTTTGTCCAAATATATATGGACCTAACTGTATTAGATTCCACTGTACATGGAGGCAGCCACTAAGTGTATCAGGGTCAACATCTCAACTTGTGATATACAGACAATAAAGGACTTTTTTAAACATATTGTATGATCATTCTCCTTTCCACTGTTTTCATTAAACTCTACATGGTTCCTTAAGGAGACTGCAAGTTTAAATTTTCTGATGCTAGAAAAAATATTCTACATTTCGTTCCTCCCAGCACATTTTCTTTTGTATGCAAGGGCTGCTGACAGAGATTACACCAGACACAGGATGGAAACAAAACAGGCAATTTTGGCATAAAAATAAATTATTATCTTTGGGTCACCACCTTCCATTTGCATGTGAGATATTTCAACTAAAAAGAAAACGGTTATACAATGTGTATTTGACATAATAACTCATTTTACTATCACAGGGACTGTTACAAGTCTCCATGTTATTTAGCAGCCATTTTATTATTTATGATTACTCAGGAAGGATTAGCCACATATTCTTTAAATGCTAACAACATATTTTGCCTTCTGCAAGGCAAATAGAGTTTAAGATTTTTACATTCGCAAATGCAACAGGTGCCTTGATTGATTTACATAATATGTTAGAAAAAGTGCCTTGATGAGAGCTGAATATATTTTTCTTAATGCAAGGGAAAATACATTTAGAAAGTTTGTGACACATGATGGAAACTAATTTGGGAGAAGTAACAAAATTTAACAATCGACATTTCAAAATATATTTGTTTTAATAACTAGTTCTAGAGTATTTGATGAGTGTATAAAACAGTGGTGAGTAATTTGTAAAAAGAGTTCACGAAAGTTCAAAAAAGTTTGGATGCCAAACCCCACTGAAATCAATGGAAGGCAAATCTGTCAAATTAAAAATGCCTATTTTCTGGGGGAAAAAAACAAAACAAAAAAGTAGCACAGAGTAGTGGGCACTGATATTTATAAAGGGAAGTTTTAAAATAGCTGGTAAATTATGTTGACATCTGTCATTGTCAGATTCTTTGTTAACGACTTGCCCTCCAGAAGATTTACCCCCCTTCCAGACCAGGCCATTTTTTGCACTACGGTGCTGTGTTACTTTAACTGACAATTGTGTGGTCATGCAACGCTGCACCCAAATGAAATGTATGTCTTTTTTTCCCACGTTATGTTTTTTCCAGATGTTATGTATTTTTTATAAAATCTAAAAGATGGAGTTAGGCCAAAAAAAATAAATACTTAAAAATGTCAAACCTTACAATTGAGCACACCCATGAAATGACAACCAACTTTGGTACCTAAAATTTTCCATAGACTACAGGACATCAGTTATTTGTGCCACTTATGTGCCTTATTAGTTATTTTCTTCTGTATTCCTGTGATAGTGACATATGCTAGGTATTCTTGCTACTGACTTCTGGCCAATCAAAAATCAGCAGCATTCACACAGAAAGGCTGGGTATAGATTGCATCAGTGTATTAAGATAAGGAAAGAGTGGGAATCAAGTAAAAAAGCAGGGCAGTTTGAGGGGAACAGATGAATATGGGTGAGAATGTCACTTTAGAGGAAATGGTAAGCATATTTTTGAATATGAAATGGACTGCTAAGGAGAAAGCATCACATCTGAATTCATGCAATGCTTAGTATTCATCCACTAGCATTTATACCTCTTGGACCTTCCCACATTTTCAAGTGTTAAAACCTAGAACTAGAGCTGATCCCTAATTTCAACACTCAAGTGTGAATGCAGTCTTAGTCTCCTTGATAGTAATTTTAAAGAAAATGGTTTAAGGTGTTTTGAGCCAATTTTATTGTCAGAAGCTACCTAAATCATTCTGCACATACTTGGATCATTTGTTGCTCTGTAACACTCCCTTTTTGGAGCCTGGATTTCATTATAATTCATTTAGGACTTTTGTATCATAAACTGGGAACTTTGGAGGTTCACACATTTTTAAAAGTTTGGTCAAACCACAATTGATTGAATTAATCCCCCATCTTTATCTATACTTTATTTTAATCAATTGGAGGTTTTATTAGTTAATTCATACAACGTTCATAATTATTTAAATGTGAAACCTATGTAATATTGTAACACAAGAATTCATTAAACAATAGGGAAAACATGTTGGTTGGTAGTATTGGGCTTGATGCTTGAGTCCAATGTAAGTTTGACTTGAACATCAGCCGTTCATGTGTTTGATGGGGGGGGGGGTGCATCATGTTGAAGGGGACAAGGGCCTCTTCCCCACAACCCTGGCCCAGTGGTTGTGGGGGTCTGCAGTCAGGGGGCTCATTAGTATCAGGGTACCCCTTTAAATAAAAAAAAGAAAAAATAAAGATGCCAGACTTTTGAAAAATTCCTTTAATTGAACAAATGTAACCCTTTAGTGAATGGGAAGGGGTACCTCTTACTCACAAGGTGGGGGCAGCATCAGGGTTCCCTCTTATTTAAAGGGGTACCCTGATCCTAATGACCCCGTATGCCCGCAAGCCCCTGCAACCGCCAGGGTTATGGGGGAAAGGTCCTTGTCCCCATTGAGAGTATGTGGCCTGGTAAGCCATTGGGATGTTCAGCCCATCACTATTTGCTGGGTAAGTATTCAATCCATCACATCTCCATCCACTGAAGTCAGTACATGGTACAATTATATTTGGCTGCAGTTACAGTTGTGAGTTAGCTTTGGGCTAAGTCTCTCCTAGCTTGGCACATCTGAATCATGCAATTTTTCCTATTCTTAATAAAATTACATTAGCTTTATCAGGCTGTAATGGTAACCAGAGTTTCAAGTCTTTCACAAAATCGTAATTTGATTGTGGGCTGGGTTTTGACTGGGCCATTGTAAGACAATCAGGTTCTTTTTAAACCACTCAAGTATAGCTTTGGCTGTGTGTTTCTCATTTTCCTGCTAGAAGATGAACTTTTATACTAGTTTCACATCTCTTGCAGGCTAAGCCTATGCTCACACTAGAACACAATATGGGAAATCAGCGATCCATGTGCATTTCCTGCACTGCTTTCAAAATGCACTGTAGTTGCAGTCTGCGATGGGTGTCAATGTTAAGTTACCAACATTCCAAATATAGGTAGCAAATGCAGTGCATTTGCCTGCACCAGATCGCATGGTATAAATGTACCATGCAATCTGGCTGCCATATGTTTACAAAAGTAGTGCATGCACTACTTTTAGTGTTATAAAAGTAGTGCAGCACAATATGCTACGTATATATCAATGCTGTGTAAAGCAAAACAATCACCCTGTGTGTAAGTATATACATATATAATCAGTATTACATACTGTGTTGTGTCCTAAAAAAAACACATTAACATATTTATCCAGTCAAAAAAATCATATGTTTATATGTAACATGCATTGATGTTCTGAAAGTGCTTGAGAAGAAAAAAATCCACACTGACCTATATACTCAATATTAAATAAAGTGCTCTATTCTAAATAAATGTACATTAACCGCTTGCCGCCCTGCCACTGTGTATATACGTGTGCAGGGCGGCAGTGGAGCGCAAAACCACGTTTAAAAACGGGTTCCGCGCTCCCGACACTTTCGCCGGCAGGGGGCGCGCGCGCGCGCTCCCGCCGACCCGCGGGTGACACGATTTGATCCAGGAGGGATCAATCATTAGATTTCAGCCAGTGATTTCTGGCTGAAATCACATGATTGGTCCCTGTCCTATCCTGTCCTGTGTTGACATACACACAGGGCAGGATATGATGTCATTCTTCTCTGCCTGGACACATTCCGTTCCAGACAGAGAAGAAGACATCCAAAAAGTGAGTACACAAGCACTACACTACAGTTAGAACACTCTAGGACACATTTAACCCTCTGATCGCCCCCCCTCCCCCCCAGTTAACCCTTCACTGCCCTGTCACCAGTGTCACTGATCAGTGAAGCGATTTTTACTGATCAGTGTCGCTGGCAACTTCCGATAGAGTTAGCACCCCTCCCAGATAGTGCCAGATTGCCCGCCAGTACACCAGTAATCCTGTTTAACCCCTTGATCGCCCCTCCCCCCCTCCAGTTAACCCCTTCACTGCCCTGTCACCAGTGTCACTGATCAGTGAACCAATTTTTACTGATCACTGTATCAGTGTCGCTGGCGACTTCCGATAGAGTTAGCGCCCCTCCCAGATAGCGCCAGTTTACCCGGCAGTACACCAGTAATCCCGTTTAACCCCTTGATCGCCCCCCCCCCCCAGTTAACCCCTTCACTGCCCTGTCACCAGTGTCACTGATCAGTGAACCAATTTTTACTGATCACTGTATCAGTGTCGCTGGCGACTTCCGATAGAGTTAGCGCCCCTCCCAGATAGCGCCAGATTGCCCGCCAGTACACCAGTAATCCCGTTTAACCCCTTGATCACCCCCCCTCCAGTTAAACCCTTCACTGCCCTGTCACCCAGTGTCACTGATCAGTGAACCAATTTTTACTGATCACTGTATCCGTGTCGCTGGCGACTTCTGATAGAGTTAGCGCCCCTCCCAGATAGCGCCATTTCGCCCGGCAGTAGTACACCAGTAATCCCGTTTAACCCCTTGATCGCCCCCCCCCCCCCAGTTAACCCCTGCACTGCCCTGTCACCAGTGTCACTGATCAGTGAACCAATTTTTACTGATCACTGTATCAGTGTCGCTGGCGACTTCCGATAGAGTTAGCGCCCCTCCCAGATAGCGCCAGATTGCCCGCCAGTACACCAGTAATCCCGTTTAACCCCTTGATTGCCCCCCCCCCCCAGTTAACCCCTGCACTGCCCTGTCACCAGTGTCACTGATCAGTGAACCAATTTTTACTGATCACTGTATCCGTGTCGCTGGCGACTTCTGATAGAGTTAGCGCCCCTCCCAGATAGCGCCATTTCGCCCGGCAGTAGTACACCAGTAATCCCGTTTAACCCCTTGATCGCCCCCCCCCCCCCAGTTAACCCCTGCACTGCCCTGTCACCAGTGTCACTGATCAGTGAACCAATTTTTACTGATCACTGTATCAGTGTCGCTGGCGACTTCCGATAGAGTTAGCGCCCCTCCCAGATAGCGCCAGATTGCCCACCAGTACACCAGTAATCCCGTTTAACCCCTTGATCGCCCCCCCCCCTCCAGTTAAACCCTTCACTGCCCTGTCACCCAGTGTCACTGATCAGTGAACCAATTTTTACTGATCACTGTATCAGTGTCGCTGGCGACTTCCGATAGAGTTAGCGCCTCCCAGATAGCGCCAGTTTGCCCGGCAGTACACCAGTAATCCCGTTTAACCCCTTGATCGCCCCCCCCTCCCCAGTTAACCCCTGCACTGCCCTGTCACCAGTGTCACTGATCAGTGAACCAATTTTTACTGATCACTGTATCAGTGTCGCTGGCGACTTCTGATAGTGTTAGCGCCCCTCCCAGATAGCGCCAGATTGCCCGCCAGTACACCAGTAATCCCGTTTAACCCCTTGATCGCCCCCCCCTCCAGTTAACCCCTTCACTGCCCTGTCACCAGTGTCACTGATCAGTGAACCAATTTTTATTGATCACTGTATCAGTGTCGCTGGCGACTTCCGATAGAGTTAGCGCCCTTCCCAGATAGCGCCAGTTTGCCCGCCAGTACACCAGTAATCCCGTTTAACCCCTTGATCTCCCCCCCAGTTAACCCCTTCACTGCCCTGTTACCAGTGTCACTGATCAGTGAACCAATTTTTACTGATCACTGCATCAGTGTCGCTGGCGACTTCCGATAGTGTTAGCGCCCCTCCCAGATAGCGCCAGATTGCCCGCTAGTACACCAGTAATCCCATTTAACCCCTTAATCCCCCCCCCCCCAGTTAACCCATTCACTGCCCTGTCACCAGTGTCACTGATAAGTGAACCGATTTTTACTGATCACTGTATCAGTGTCGCTGGCGACTTCCGATAGTGTTAGCGCCCCTCCCAGATAGCGCCAGATTGCCCGCCAGTACACCAGTAGTCCCGTTTAACCCCTTGATCGCCCCCCAGTTAACCCCTTCACTGCCCTGTCACCAGTGTCACTGATCAGTGAACCAATTTTTACTGATCACTGTATCAGTGTCGCTGGCGACTTCCGATAGTGTTAGCGCCCCTCCCAGATAGCGCCAGTTTGCCCGCTAGTGCACCAGAAATCCCATTTAACCCCTTGATCACCCCCCCTCCCCCCCCAGTTAACCCCTTCACTGCCCTGTCACCAGTGTCATTGATTACAGTGAACAGATTTTTACTGATCACTGTATTAGTGTCACTGGTGACTTCCAATAGTGTTAGCGCCCCTCCTAGATAGCGCCAGTTTGCCTGCTAATGCACGGGATTTTTTTTTACCAAAAACATGTAGCAGAATACATTTTGGCTTAAAGTTATGACTAACTTTGAGTTTACGATATATTTTTTATAGCTGAAAGTAGAAAATATTGTTTTTTTCAAAATTTTTGTGGTTTTTTTGTTTATAGCACAAAAAATAAAAAGCGCACAGGTGCTCAAATACCACCAAAAGAAAGCTCTATTTGTGTGAAAAAAAGGACGTAATTTTCGTTTGGGTGCAGCATTGCATGACCGCGCAATTATCATTTGAGTTAGTGCAGCGCTGTATAGCAAAAAAAGGCATAAATTACAGTATCTATACCCTAGTTTGTAGACACTATAACTTTCACACAAAGCAATCAATATGCACTTATTGGGATTTTTTTTACCAAAAACATGTAGCAGAATACATTTTGGCTTAAATTTATGACTAACTTTGAGTTTACGATATATTTTTTATAGCTGAAAGTAGAAAATATTGTTTTTTTTCAAAATTTTTGTGTTTTTTGTTTATAGCGCAAAAAATAAAAAGCGCACAGGTGATCAAATACCACCAAAAGAAAGCTCTATTTGTGTGAAAAAAAGGACGTAAATTTTGTTTGGGTACAGCATTGCATGACCGCGCAATTATCATTTGAATTAGTGCAGCGCCAAACAGCAAAAAAAGGCCTGGTCATTAAGGGGGGTAAATCCTCTGGGGCTCAAGTGGTTAATATTAATCCAGTCCCAAAAAAACATGTGTTTATAAATAACATGCATTATTTTCAACATACAGTGGTTAAAAAATAATTCTGTGTTGTGCATGAATTCTTAATCCATTTTCACCTCCATACATTACTATTCCAAATTAATAATACAATACTTAACCACTTGCCCTCCAGAAGGTTTTAGCCCTTTCTTGACCAGGGCAAATTATTTTATCATAGCCTTTGCAGCACGTATATATCCAGACCGGTCTTGGTGTGATTTTAATGGTTTTAGGTCTGTGTGTATTGTCTCATACTGAGGTGATGGTAAACCAGGGCGATTGCCCGATTGTCAATCATTAATGTGTAATAAAGCATAATTTTTGGAAATTTTTCTGAGTATTGCATTCTGTCCATAATGTAGCCGATTTCTAGGGAATCTCTTTTCACAAATCTCTTTTTTGGTCTGCAAATTATTTTATCCCCTACAGATTTTGTAAGTTCGTTTACTTACAAAGAAATTAAGGGTCTATGATTTTTATCATAGGTGTATTTTAAATGATAGAGACAGAATATCCACCAAAAATCCTCGAAAAACACATGATACAAATGTTATAAATTGAGTTGCAGTTTAGTGAGTAAAATAAGTATTTGATCCCCAAGCAAAACATGACTTAGTATTTGGTGGAGAAACCCTTGTTGGCAAGTACAGAGGAAAAATGTTTCTTGTACAGTAGTTGGTTACCAGGTTTGCACATATCTCAGGAGGGATTTTGGTCCACTCTTCTCTACAGATCTTCTCTAAATTATTAAGGTTTCTTGGATGTCACTTGGCAACTCGAAGTTTCAGCACCTCCATACATTTTTGATAGGATTAAGACCTTAATCCAGGCTGCTCCAGGACCTTAATATGCTTCTTCTTGAGCCACTCCTTTGCTGCCTTGGCCGTATTTTTTGGGTTATTGTCATGCTAGAAGACTCATCCATGACCCATCTTCAGTGTTCTGGCTAAGGGAAGAAGGTTCTCATCCAAGATTTTACAATTCATGGCTCTAGCCATTGGCACCTCAATGCGACAAAGTCAGCCTGTACCTTTAGCGGAGTAAAAGGCCCAAAGCATAATGTTTCCACCTTTGTGCTTGTCTGTAGGGATGGTGTTCCTAGGATCATAGTCAGCATTTTTCTTCCTTCAAACATGGTGAATTGAGTTAATGCCAAAGAGCTCAATTTTGGTCTCATCTGACCACAGCATTCTCTCCCAATCATTCTCTGAATCATATAAATGTTCATTGGCAAACTTCAGATGGGCCTATACATGTGCCTTCTCGAAGAGTGGGACCTTGCGGGTGCTGCAGGATTTCAATCCATGGCGGCGTATTGTGTTACCAATGGTTTGTTTGGTGACTGTGGTCCCAACTGCCTTGAGATCATTCACAAGCTCCTCCCATGTAGTTCTAGGCTGATCCCTCACTTATCTCATGATCATCCTTACTCCATGAGGTGAAATCTTGCATGGAGCTCCAGACCGTGGGCGATTGATGGTTATTTTGTTTTTCTTCCATTTGTAAATAATCACTCCAACAGTTGTCTCTTTCTCAGCAAGCTTCTTGCTGATAGTCTTGTAGCCCATTCCAGCCTTGTGCAGGTCTACAATCTTGTTCCTGACGTCCTTTGACAGCTCTTTGGTCATTTGCCCATGGTGGTGAGGTTTGAATGGAAGAAAGAAATTCTGTGGAGGTGTTGCTAGGAGCACCTTCCTAAATTGACAGGACTAATTTGTGTACCACATGAGCACATAGCCAGTCTGTGGGAGCCAGAATTATTGTTGGTTGGTAGGGTATCAAATACTTTTTTTACTCACTGAACTGCAACTCAACTTATAACATTTGTATGATGTGTTTTTTTCTGGATTTTTTGTTGATATTCTGTCTCTGTCATTTAAAATACACCTATGATAAAAAAATACAATATTCTTCATAAATTTAGGCCAAAATGTATTCTGCTCCATGTTTTTGGTAATAAAAAGAAATCCCAATAAGCGTATAATAATTGCTTTGTCTGAAAGTTATAGCGTCTACAAACTATGGTACATACAGTATATTTGATATATCCTGACATCTCATTTCTTGAGGCCCCAAAATGCCAGGACAGTATAAATATCCCTTAAGTGACACCCTTTTGGAAAATAGACAGTCTGAGGTATTTATTAAGAGCCATGGTGAGTTTTTTTAAGTTGTATTTTTTGTCACAATTTTTTGGAAAATGAAGAAATTAAATAAAATTTAGGGGTTTTATCACAATTTTTTTTAACATACTGCCACAAGTGCAGTACAGCATCATCATATGACTGGTGTGCTGGTGATAAGGGATACTGATTGGTGACAATATGTAAAAAATAAATAATTTGTATTCAATTTTTTAAATATGTAGTCTTTTTTTTTACCTTTTTTATTTTTTTACCATTTTTTTTACATCCTGTCGTCAGAGTAGCTCAGTGTCAAAATAGTGGCACTTTAATACTCTGGGGGATGATGAAGGACTTTTCTTTACACTATTACTGCTCATACAGTGAGGATCACAATACTATTAGCTGTCATGAATAAGCTGTGATCTGTGACTGGCTACAGCTGATCACATGGTACAGGTAGCCAGGGGCCATGTGATTGCTGTGGGCCAATCACAGATCACAACATTAAGCCTGCTGTTCATGAATGGAAAGTCATTAACAGGATGGTTACCAGTAACAGTAATCCAGTGAGTCCGGTGGATACAGTGGTCACAGGAGGGGTGCACTGTGCACCCCAAGGGGTGAGTTGTGTGTTCCTATTGAAGAACAGGCTGAATCACACATATATACCATATTTTTTGCTCCATAAGATGCACCTGACTATAAGGTTAGGCTAGGTTTTAGAGGAGGAAAACAACAAAAAAAATATTCTGAACCAAGACTACATACATAGTACAGGAGATGACCAGAGACTACAGGCATACTACAGGAGATGACCAGAGACTGCAGTCATAGTACAGGAGATGACCAGAGACTACAGACATATTGCAGGAGATGACCAGAGATAGCACACATATTACAGGAGATGACCAGAGACTGCAGACATAGTACAGGATATGACCAGAGACTGCAGACATAGTACAGGATATGACCAGGAGACTGCGGACATAGTACAGGAGATGACCAGAGTCTGCGGACATAGTACAGGAGATGACCAGAGACTGCAGACATAGTACAGGAGATGACCAGAGACTGTGGACATAATACAGGAGATGACCAGAGACTACGGACCCAGTACAGGGGATGACCAGAGACTGCGGACATAGTACAGGAGATGACCAGAGACTGCAGATATAGTACAGGAGATGACCAGAGACTACGGACACAGTACAGGGGATGACCAGAGACTGCAGACATAGTACAGGAGATGATCAGAGACTGCGGACATACTACAGGAGATGACCAGAGACTGCGGGCATAGTACATGAGATGACCAGAGACTGCAGACATACTACAGGAGATGATGGCCAGAGACTGCAGACATAGTACAGGAGATGACCAGAGACTACAGGCATAGTACAGGAGGTGACCAGAGACTACAGGCATATTACAGGGGATGAACAGAATTATTTCAGCAATGCACAGATGTACAGTTTGTGAAAAACAGCTCAGGGTTTGGTATACAAGTCCACAGGCAGTCTATGGGGGGGGGGGCATACCTGGCCAGCCATGCTCAGCATTTTCTCTGAGGTCTGGGGGCGGGGCTCCCACTCACATCACAACGTCAACTACAGAAGCTCTCTCTCAAACATACAGGCTGCATGGGGTGGGGTCAGTGGAGCTCCAGATCTGGCCTCGCCCCCTACCTGCTGGCTGGCTTGGTATTTTAACACGGCAGTGGCAACGGGGGGAGGGGGGGCCTATTTAATATTTGCTCCATAAGACGCACAGACATTTTCCCCCATTTTTTTAGGGAAAAAAGTGCGTCTTATGGAGCGAAAAATACAGTATATATGTATATGTGACTGTGCCTTCAGCTGCCACCCTGCCACAGTAAATGTACTGTGGTGCATTGACAAGTGGTTAACAAAATGATTAGAGATGAGCGAATTATTCAAAAATTCGATTCGGCTGATTCGCCGAATTTGAGGAAGAAATTCGATTCGATGCGAATTAATTCGCTACGAATTTAACTTATTAAAAGGGTTTCTAGGCTTCAGAGAGCCTTTAAATTAGTGCAGAACACTGTACCTTTAATTTAAATGCCCTTGGAGATGAGGAAGGAGAAGGAGAAGGATGAGAAGAAGGAGAAGGAGAAGGATGAGAAGAAGGAGAAGGATGAGAAGAAGGAGAAGGAGGAGGATGAGAAGAAGGAGAAGGATGAGAAGAAGGAGAAGGATGAGAAGAAGGAGAAGGGGAAGGAGAAGGAGAAGGATGAGAAGAAGGAGAAGGATGAGAAGATGGAGAAGGAGAAGGATGAGAAGAAGGAGAAGGAGAAGGATGAGAAGAAGGAGAAGGATGAGAAGAAGGAGAAGGATGAGAAGAAGGAGAAGGAGAAGGATGAGAAGAAGGAGAAGGATGAGAAGAAGGAGAAGGAGAAGGATGAGAAGAAGGAGAAGGATGAGAAGAAGGAGAAGGATGAGAAGAAGGAGAAGGAGAAGGATGAGAAGAAGGAGAAGGAGAAGGATGAGAAGATGGAGAAGGATGAGAAGAAGGAGAAGGAGAAGGATGAGAAGAAGGAGAAGGAGAAGGATGAGAAGAAGGAGAAGGAGAAGGATGAGAAGAAGGAGAAGGATGAGAAGAAGGAGAAGGATGAGAAGAAGGATGAGAAGAAGGATGAGAAGAAGGAGAAGGATGAGAAGAAGGAGAAGGATGAGAAGAAGGAGAAGGAGGAGGATGAGAAGAAGGAGAAGGATGAGAAGAAGGAGAAGGGGAAGGAGAAGGAGAAGGATGAGAAGAAGGAGAAGGATGAGAAGATGGAGAAGGAGAAGGATGAGAAGAAGGAGAAGGAGAAGGATGAGAAGAAGGAGAAGGATGAGAAGAAGGAGAAGGATGAGAAGAAGGAGAAGGAGAAGGATGAGAAGAAGGAGAAGGATGAGAAGAAGGAGAAGGAGAAGGATGAGAAGAAGGAGAAGGATGAGAAGAAGGAGAAGGAGAAGGATGAGAAGAAGGAGAAGGAGAAGGATGAGAAGAAGGAGAAGGAGAAGGATGAGAAGATGGAGAAGGATGAGAAGAAGGAGAAGGAGAAGGATGAGAAGAAGGAGAAGGAGAAGGATGAGAAGAAGGAGAAGGAGAAGGATGAGAAGAAGGAGAAGGATGAGAAGAAGGAGAAGGATGAGAAGAAGGATGAGAAGAAGGATGAGAAGAAGGAGAAGGATGAGAAGAAGGAGAAGGATGAGAAGAAGAAGGATGAGAAGAAGGAGAAGGATGAGAAGAAGGAGAAGGATGAGAAGAAGGATGAGAAGAAGGAGAAGGATGAGAAGAAGGATGAGAAGAAGGAGAAGGATGAGAAGAAGGAGAAGGAGAAGGATGAGAAGAAGGAGAAGGATAAGGATGAGAAGATGGAGAAGGATGAGAAGAAGGAGAAGGAGAAGGATGAGAAGAAGGAGAAGGAGAAGGATGAGAAGAAGGAGAAGGATGAGAAGAAGGAGAAGGATGAGAAGAAGGAGAAGGATGAGAAGAAGGAGAAGGAGAAGGATGAGAAGAAGGAGAAGGAGAAGGATGAGAAGAAGGAGAAGGAGAAGGATGAGAAGAAGGAGAAGGATGAGAAGAAGGAGAAGGATGAGAAGAAGGAGAAGGATCCTACTTCTTCTTCTTCTTCATCCTCATCCTCAGAAGAAGAAGAAGAGGATGAGGATGAGGATGAAGAGGAAGAAGAAGAAGAAGAAGAAGTAGGATGAAAATAAGAAGAATTCCAAGCCGGCAAAAAGTGTATCTGCAGAGCTCCTCTATTCTGCAGATACACTTAGAGGAGCTCTGCAGATACACTTTTTGCCGGCTTGGAATTCTTCTTATTGTCATCCTACTTCTTCTTCTTCTTCTTCTTCATCCTCATCCTCAGAAGAAGAAGAAGAGGATGAGGATGAAGAGGAAGAAGAAGAAGAAGAAGTAGAAGAAGTAGGATGAAAATAAGAGGAATTCCAAGCCGGCAAAAAGTGTATCTGCAGAGCTCCTCTATTCTGCAGATACACTTAGAGGAGCTCTGCAGATACACTTTTTGCCGGCTTGGAATTCTTCTTATTTTCATCCTACTTCTTCTTCTTCTTCATCCTCATCCTCTTCTTCTTCTTCTGAGGATGAGGATGAAGAAGAAGAAGAAGAAGAAGAAGTAGGATGAAAATAAGAATAATTCCAAACCGGCAAAAAGTGTATCTGCAGAGCTCCTCTATTTCTGACAGTTCTCTGACTTTCACATTTACAGCGGTTGAAAGATTGTATCTGTTTCCGAATAAAAACATCTGTATTCTAAATGGAAACAAATAGATACAATGTTTCAACCGCTGTACATGTGAAGGAACTGTCAGAGAACTGTCAGAAATAGCGGAGCTCTCTGCAGGGACACTTTTGCCGGCTGATCGGGAAAAATCTGATTCGCGCACCCGAAGTAGGCTAATATTCGGATTCGACGAGAATCGAATTTTTCCTGAAATTCGAATCGAATTCCACTTCGCCTGGTTCGATTCGCTCATCTCTAAAAATGTTCCTCGATACGCCCTCTCGCTGCACTTTTTCCGGCCGTCTTTACTCCCTTGTCCTCTGCTTCTCATCTCCTTTCATTCCTTGTTCCTCTTTCTGCTATGTCCCTCCTACCCCTTCTTCTTTCTTGTTCTTCTTTCCTCCTTCCCACATCTTGGTGGGTCAGTTGGTCTACCCCCACTGTCGGTTATCTCTCTCTCTCTCTTTTCTCCCCTCATTTCCTGTTCATTTTCATTTCTTTTCTTTTCCTTCCCCTCCCCCCCCCTTCTTCACCCCTTTCCCCTCTACCCCCCCTTTTTTTTCTCTTACTCATTTTTCCCATCCCTTTAGGTTCCCTTTACTTTCCTGGACATGCCTTCTCTCAACTCCCTGTCAGGACATTTTTCGCTGAAAGTTCTGTCTATTAATGTGAAGGGTCTGAATACCCCTGAAAAGCGCTCTCTCCTACTTTTGCACCTTTTTAAACAGAGAGCGGATATTGTCTTTCTTCAGGAAATGCACTGCTGTCACAGTGCCATACCCAAGCTTACCAACTCCCATTTTCCGACAGTTTATCATGCTCCTAACCCTCATGCTAAATCGAAAGGCGTTGCCATTTTGATTGCAAAGCACCTCCCTCTGGCTATCTCGGAGTCACTTCCGGATCCGGATGGTAGATTCCTGTTTCTAAAAGGTAATTTTGCCAATAGGCCCATCACTTTAGCAAATCTTTACGCACCCAACACTAGACAGATATCCTTTTTCCGCTCCATTACCTCTTCACTTTCCTCCTTCCAGACGGGTATCCTAATCTTGGGAGGTGATCTTAACGTTCCCCTATGCCCTTTATTGGACTCTTCCTTGGGAAGCTCTTTCTTGCCATATAAATCCATTAGACAGATTCACACTCAACTTCAAGATCTGCAACTTCACGACTCTTGGCGAGTCCTCCACCCGAATGTCAAAGACTATACATTTTTCTCCCCTCCACACAACAAATATTCCAGAATCGATTACCTCTTTATCACGCAAGCTGACCTCTCTTTCCTCCATGTTTCCTCCATCGAACAGATGATCCTCTCTGATCATCACCCTATCACTACGACATTATGATTTCCGGAGAAACATTCCCATTCTAAGATATGGCATTTGGATGCCTCTTTTCTTTATGACTTGGCCAATGAAGCAGAGGTTCGCTCTCAATTAACGGACTACTTTTTGAACAATCAAACTCCAGATACCTCTTCGTTAACTCAATGGGAGGCACATAAATGTGTCATTCGAGGAGTCATAAGAGCTGTGGCCACAAAACGTAAAAAAGAGAGACAGACTCGCTTACAACAGATCACATTAAATTCCTGGAAAAGGCACACAAACATAATCAGGCCGCCTCGACTTTATCTGATCTTACGAACACCTGCACACAGCTCTTAAACAAACTAGGCAAGGCAGCTAAGCGCAGATTCATTCTGTCGCAAAAACCTTTTTATTAGTTTGCTAACAAAAGCGGTAGATTCTTAGCCAGATCCCTCCAGACAAAAAAGTCGAGTTTGACAGTTCACAAGATTAGGGGCTCGGATGGCTCTTTGGTCACCTCAAATGCGGATATAGCATCTCACTTCGAGCAATACTACAAACCATTGCCGATGCCGAAAAGGCTTTTGATAGGGTGTCCTGGGATTACTTAAATGCATCCCTACAGGTGATTGGTTTAGGGGACACCATGTTCAATATCATTATGGCACTGTATTCTGGTCCAACGGCTCAGGTCCGTGTGAATGGGCATCTATCTTATCCATTCCCTCTTGGGAATGGTACGCGCCAAGGTTGCCCCCTATCCCCGCTTCTTTTTGTGATATCACTAGAACCATTGTTACGCAAACTCCACTTAAACCCAGATATCAGGGGTATTTCCGTGGCGAACAAGGAATACATACTTGCTGCCTACACAGACGACATTCTTTTGTTTCTGATGGAGCCCCGGATTACCTTGCCCAACCTACTTAAGGATTTTTCCTTCTTTCAATATATCTCAGACCTCAAAATTAATCATTCCAAATCCTATGCCTTAAACATTACTCTTTCTCCAGACCTGGTTTCCTTTTGTCAGTCACAGTTCCCGTTTCAATGGGAAAGGGACTCCCTTACCTATCTGGGAATACAGCTTACGAGTAACCTCTCTGATCTTTATGTCAAAAACTTTCTTCCAACCCTTGGTGCCATCCGAGCAGACCTAACTAGGTGGCATCGCCCATGCTTCTCCTGGTTTGGCAGGGCTGCTATACTAAAAATTAATATCCTCCCACGCCTCCTCTATCTATTTCAAACCTTATCAATCCATTTACCACCCACCTTATTTGTTTCATGCAGAAAAATGTGCTCTCTTTTTCTCTGGAATCATAAATGGACACATATTTCTTTCTCCCAACTTGTGCTCCCCAAATCCAAAGGGGGGATTGGACTACCTGACCTGCAACTTTACCATCGGGCCTGCCATCTTACTAGGATAATCGATTGGAATATTCACTTTACCATAAAAGCGTGGGTCCAGCTGGAACACTCTTGTTCCACTTCCCCCTTGGCATCGATCCCGTGGCTTCTGACCAAACACATTCCTCAAGACCTCCTCCTACATCCAATAATTCTTAAATTATAATCGGTCCTTCCCTTAAAACCTTTCGCTTAGCCTGTAAATCGGCCTCCATTTCCGATGCCCCCAACCCACTAACTTCTCTTGGCCTCAATCCGGACTTCCCTCCCGGTATGCATAAGTCCTTTCCATCAGCACATTGGTCACACAGTCAAGTATTGGCAAACCACTTTTTTTTACAAAGGTCAGCTGAAGTCTTGTTCTTCCCTGGCAAGTACTATGGGTGATCTCACCTTTCACTTTTGGGCCTATCTTCAAATCAGACATTTTCTTCTCTCTCCTGCATATCGCCATAAATGGGTCCGTCCTCTCACCTCCTTTGAGTCACTCTGTTCAAAGGCTGAACCACGGAGGCATTTAGTATCATTTACCTATCTGCTTCTTCTTGGTGACAGAACCTCTGATTCACTTCCCGTCTGCAAAGCTTGGAAAGGAGACTTAAACATGGACTTTTCTTCCTCTGATTGGGACCAAATCTTTACCTTTTCTCATAAGTGCTCCTTGAATGTTTCGGCACAAGAAAACGGATACAAGTTGGCGACACGTTGTTACAATACACCTTCTAGAATCCATCATTTTGATCCATCCAGACCTAGTAATTGTTGGAGATGTGGGGCTCCTGTTGGATCTCTTCTTCATATCTGGTGGTACTGCCCTATGGTTCAGCCCTTTTGGCAGGAGGTACATCAGATTACTTCTTCGGTGTCTACTCTTGATATTGAGTTCTCTCCGGCCTAACTCCTCCACCACACTCCGCTTCCCAAACATCTATATTTCAAATCTCTGGCTATGCATATGCTTAATGCAGCCAAACTCTGCTTAATGGTTCTCTGGGGCTCTGTTCACCCCCCCACAGTGCGAGACTGGTTCATACGTTTGAACAGAATTGCTGAAATGGAAAAGCTGATTGCTTCTTCTCTGGATAACCCTACAAAATTTTCTCATACGTGGTCCTGTTGGATTCACTTCCGAACGACCCCAGAATATCATTCTTTCATGGGCCTTGCTGACTGATTCTGAACCTCTCTGATACCCCGTAGTGTTTCTGGTGATATATCGGCTCTCTGTTTTTTTTAAGGTTGTGATTGAGGTCCTTTGTCTCGATGTCCTGTACTGCTTTGGAGCAAGTTATGCTTGGCACCCTGCTACGCCTGCAACTGTCCCCAGCTCGCTTCTCTGCCAGGGTTGTGCATACCTCTCATGTCCTGGGAGTCTTGAGTAAAGGTGACTTACCTACCCTCCTACTCCTCCACACCTCCTCCGCATCCGACCCTTTCCCAACCCCCCATCTCCCTCCCCCCCCCACCCTCCCCCTTTTTTTTTCTTTTTCTTCTTCCTCGCTTATTCTTAAATTCTTAATCCCCATGTCCTTGCTTTCCTACTCAGAGTTTAGCTTTCATTCTCCCCTTTCCATTTTGGTACACTTCTCTACGCATAGGAGCCCTACTCCCTATCTGCAATCCAGCTGCACATATGTTTTACTTTTACATATCTCCTTTCCCGAACCCTTTTCCAACGTGCTGGCAACCTGTAGTGGGTTACCTTAGTTTCATCAAAAGTAAAAGGCCCTATCCTACAAGCCCTTGCACCCCCCCTCCACACACACTGTATACATTTCCAGTGCATACCTTTGACTCACTGGCCCTGCTCTTTGCTGCTGCTCGCTAGCTGAGGTTATATATCATCGACCCTGCCAGTGCTGTGATTCCAATATGCTGAAAAAGGGCTTGAGACCAGATATGCCTTTAATGTTCCTGCGTTTGCATGTCCTCATTTTTCCCCTGTTTTCTTTTCCCTGGGATGACTTACGTCTGATTCTTTGCCTATGTATTGCTATGTATCTTTTTGTTTGCTGTATGTGTATTACCTCCTATTGTATTTCCGACTGATACCTTGTATTACCTGTACCTATTGTATGCTCTGAGTTTATTAATAAACTTTATGGAAAAAAAAACAAACAAAATGATCTTGTGTGTTG
The DNA here is from genome assembly GCF_062004578.1 of Staurois parvus. Lineage (NCBI taxonomy): Eukaryota > Metazoa > Chordata > Amphibia > Anura > Ranidae > Staurois > Staurois parvus. The sequence continues at coordinate 10,750,648 of NW_028317893.1, read as the reverse complement.
GTTGTATTCTTAAAAATGTTTACGTCACCGGCCACACCACCTGCTCACCTTGAGATATTGAACTATAATCAAAAATAGATCCAACTGAACATTTAACTGGGGCCTCTGATCTCCTCGGGACTCTCCAAATGTATTAATATATCTCCTCTTAATGAATAAACCTCCAATTTCTAAAACACCAGCCAGCCTTTTCCTAAAACCATGTTGCTCAAAAGAAATAGAAAATCATCACTGTGCGTTATATTTTTACACCATGTACTATTTTGGCGATAAAACAATAAAAACCTATGGAAATACAATTACAAATAAAGTACACAACTATCCTGTGCATTGAGGATAGTTTGCCACTTTAATAACACATTGTCACCTTAACACCATAACATCAACATCACATCCACATAAGAGAGAGCTGCTACTTCTGTTTTCCCGGTAAAATGTGATGACGTTACATACCATAGCTCAGATTGTACAGTGTATGATGAGCTTTACAGACTTCTAGGACACACTTTTGTTTGCACGACTGCAGCTTTGTTCTACATAGGCTGTTATCTAACTGCTCAACTCCTGCACACTCAGCCACTTGAACAATTTATGCAAAAAGAAGCTAAGGTACAAACCGATCAATCAGCAGTGGAAGACACTGGCTGTGTATTCAGTGAGAATAGTGTTCACTGACAATGGTTGCATGAAACTGCAAAGGTGGGCAAAAGCAATCTTCTGGAGGTGGAAGGCAGGTGCAGGGTGTATGTTAAGGAGATCAGCTGCTGAAGTACTTCCTTATGCATGCCATAGACGGGTCGAAAATAAGCCAATTTTTCGAAAAAAAAAAAACCTGAAAAATCGGTCATTCGGTCGGCCGACGTTACCACCAACGGTAAAAAAAATCGTCCGACAAAATCATAAAGTTCACCCCATCACTTCTGTACCTTGCAGGTCATGGCTCATGCGCGGATTTTTGTATCGGTAAAACGATCGGCAGATTTGCCCATCATTGCCGGGAAAATCGGTGGATCATCAAAATCGGCCACAAATTTTCCAACATGACCGATAAAAAAAATGTACAAAAAAACCCCAAAAAGGCCAACCAATTACCCCAGTAACAGTGAGAAATTCGGCCAATTTTCGACCCGTCTATGGCTGGCATTAGTCCATTAAGGGTTTTCCCATCCCAAAGGAAGTATACCAGAAAATCATGGAGGAGTTTTCTGTAGGAGAAACTGGAGACTGAGGGAAAGCTTTTTCTTTTCTACAACAGAGATGCATTAATGGTATATTGGTATATAGAGAGGCTGGAATTAAGAAAAAAAGTGAACTTAGCCTGTACATATTTTACTCCCAATATCCATTGACAATCTTGTCCTTGTATTGTTCCTGACTGATGAACTGCACAATACATATGCGAGACTCAAAGTCTCAAAGCCGTTTGGCGGCTTCAATTGTGTCCCTGCATTTCGGGTGCACGCCATTTGGCGTGCTCCCGCACATGCGCCGTTTGCGCTAATGCAGAGCGGCGCAGCAGTGCGATCTGTCAGCGGCCGTGCACCTCGGACATGGCCGATGACAGATCCGAGTACCGGCTCCCGTTGCTGGTACCATGTGACCTGCTGTGACCAATCACAGCAGGTCACATGACAGTTGTATGCAATGGATGGCTTCATTCATGATGCCATCCATTGTATACTAGTGCCTAGATGTGAATGGTCACAGCTAATCACATGCACATGTCATGTGATTAGCTGTGACCAAATCACAGCTAAGCACAAAAAAAAAAAAAAAGCTGAATGAATCGATTTCATTCAGGTAAATGCTTGCTTATAGCAAAGTAATTCTTTGCTATAAGCAAATCGTGTTAAAAAAAAAAATATTGATCACTTCCCCAAAGTAGTACAATGTTACTATGGTAACATTGCACTACTTTGGTCAAAGTAAAATATGAAAAAAAAATCTTAAAAAAATAAAAAAAATGTAATAAAAAATGAAATATAATAAAAAAATAAAAAAAAATATAAAAAAAATATATATATTTTTTTTTTTCATACTGTCACCAGTCAGTGTCCCTGTTCACCACCATGCCAGTTATATGATGACGCTGTACTGCACTGGTGACAGTATGTAAAAAAAAAAATAGTGAAAATAATTTTTTTAATTTTTTCATTTTCCGAAAAATTATGACAAAAAAATACAACTTCAAAAAACTCGCCATACCTCTTATGAAGTACGTCAGACTGTCTACTCTGCAAAAAGGGGTCATTTGGGGATATCTGTACTGTTCTGACATTTTTGGACCTCAAGAAATTAGATTGGCCGTCAGTACTTCAGGATTGATCAATATTCAGATCTATACCATAGTTTGTGAACTCTATAACTTTCCTACAAACTAAATAATACATCCTAATTTGGGTTATTTTCACCAAAGACATGTAGCAGAATACATCTCGGCCTAAATTTATGAAGAACAATTATCTATTTGTAAACTTTTATAACAGAAACAAAGAAAAATGTGTTTTTTTTCAAAATTTTTGGTCTTTTTTTGTAATTTAGAAAAAAATAAAAACCCCAGCGGTGATTAAATACCACCAAAAGAAAGCTATAGTTGTGTGAAGAAAATGATAAAATTTTAGTTTGGGTACAATGTTGTATGACCGCGCAATTGTCATTCAAAGTGTGAGAGCGCTGAAACCTGAAAACTGGCCTGGGCAGGAAGGTGTAAAATTGCACGATATTGAAACGGTTAAAAAAAAATCCTTTTGAACTTCATTGTATTTCAACTGTGTTGTCATGACATATTTTTTTCTATGCTTTCTGTGTATAAAAAAATGAAAATAAAGCTATATATATAAAAAAAAAGAATTGTTGTGTAACACAGATTGTCAGCAACTAAAATTACCTTGCCTCTGTCTTTTGCAATCATAGTCTGCTTTCAGTCAAAGTTAGTTCATAGCAGCTTGAGCCCTAATAGCTAAACTTCACAGAAAACTCATGGAATCATTATCCAACTAATAGAAGAAATGATAGAAAATAATCTACTCTGTAGATGAGGAAAGCAATAATGTGTTTATCCTGAAATCCAAAACACATGATTTAAAAAGATGAGAATACATATATATTAAACATACAATTCTTAAGATTCTGAAAAAAAAAGAATTATCATTATGTTTTAAAGCTATCCTGAAAATTATGTTACCATTATCAAGATCATTAGTTAATAGTTTTTAATTTTTTTTTGTTAGAAAGACATATTTATAAGCTGTTTGAAGTTAACTGTAGCAACAAGCCAGAAAGCATTTTTTTCTAATCAAATAGTTTTTTATTAAAAAGGCTTTCCATTTTTTAGGCTTTATTTTTTTTTCTCTTGCTGTAGAAGCAAATAAAAAAAGAAAAAACAAAGTAGCCCCAACAGGAAACTTACTCTTCTCATGATACATTGATGGCGACTCCCAATAAACAAGTGACGGTTTAGAACAACATAATATACTGTGACTTATCAACTTGGTATTACAGCAATGCATATACCACACAAATTAAACAGAAGTACTGCACTTCAGCCCTAAATAATTAGGATGACAAATAACTTTAATGAAAAGTCATTAGAGGTTATTTACTAAAACTGCATTGTGCAAAATCTGGTGCAACTCTGCATAGAAAACAATCAGCAATCACATTTTTTTGTTAAAGCTTAATTAGATTAGTTAGAAGCTGATTGGCTACCTTGCACAGCTACACCATATTTTGAGTGATCAGGTTTTAGTAAATCTTCCCCATTGTGTGTGTATTTGTTTTTAATTTGCCCATGTTATAGCCTGTTTGTTATGCATGCCTGAATGTCTTGAGGGACCTTATATACAGGATGAAATTATTCAATACCTATGGGATTGTTAGATAATGAGTTTATGCGAAATCTCCATTAACAGATGTAAATAATATTATAATTACAAGTATATTTTAGTTAGATGGAAATATACAGTATTTAAACCATTGCGTGTTTTGCAGCATCAAACTATTCCTAGCTTCCATACTGGTGTAAATGTATATAGTTTTTCACTATATAAGTTCTGGTCTTTTGTGGTCCCTTATCACATCTCACATGAGTTGTAAACAGCAGCCTTCGTTGAATCCTCCAATCAGGCTGTGCCCAATATACATTTGCTAGGTACAGTGACCAATTAGGGAGCATTATATTAGCCACAGTACAGAAAGGAGGGGGCTATATAATGCTTTGTCCCCAAGCTGTGGGTCTGTTTGTGTTGGGACACCCAGCAGCCAGTGTGACCAGACCTGAAGTGGAGAGGTAACCTACCTTCATATTTGTTTTGTACATTGTATTGCAAATATGGTTTTGGGGGTAATTTGTAAATATCATATAAGACAAGGGACTTGCACACTGTTTTGTAAATACTGCTATAAATGTATATTTGCAGATTGAACTACCTCTTTTGTGTAAGAACTCTCAGATCTAGCTGTGTATATGTAAATACTCCTACAGAGATTAGGATGTATTCACATATACACGTAACCTAGGTAAAAGGATCAAGAGTACAATAAAGCCAGTTAGTTATTGTAATAATTTCTGATGGATAACTATCTATTCCACAATGTAAAACATTTTGAGGTCAATCCCTCAATTGAAAGACTAATCTTTCCCTGGATATGCTCCAGTTAACATGGGATTTCTAGTATTGAAATGCAAGTGGATTTAGGGAGAGACATCTTTGTCTTATCAATTTTCATGCTAGAAAAATAAGTCTATTTGCCAGCATTATAATATCAGGTTAATAGGGTTCCTATGCCCAACAGAAAGCATATTTACATATTCTAGCTACAATAAATAGAGATAATCTCAGTTCTCACTAAATGTTTTAGAATATCCTATACCCATTTTATTGTCCTATGTTGGTCATTCGTTTAATAGGTTAATTTACTACAAATATTAAATTCAATAAAAAAACTCTTAAAAATATCTATTTAAGCACAGATGGCACATAAAAGATTCCAAAATCCTACACAAAATCATAGCTAACAGACATTTGGACACTGAAACATTCACTCTTTAGCTAGTATTAACTAGTCAAATTCATAGTTCCATCAATAATAATATAGTAGCTTCCAAAGTTTAAGTGAGTGCCAGGAACATGCCCCAGAATTTATAGGCACACAGTAACCCAGTCGCCAATCATTATGTAATGTGCCAAAACGGATTTTGATTGTCTAAAAACATAATGAAAAATTTGCAAGTTTGTGGGTGTCTGATTTGGCCATGCAACTAAAAAAGTCTGGGGTATGTCCCTGACAATCATTTGCGCAGGACCGAACTTGCAGCTGCCAATAGTATATTTAATGATTTCATTCCCATAATTGGATTCTCATGCTTCATGTCGTGTAGGGCTTTTGGTGTGGATTAATTTATTTGAGCTGAGGAAGGGTGGATCAGTGGATGAATTTCAGAACATCTTCAACATTACAGAATATGTTAAGTTGCATGTAATTAAATTAAACCAACTATACCATGACCTGTATAAATAAGAATGTTTACAGGGGTAGGGACAGTGGGAAACCTGTACATCCATTCATGTGCATCTCTAATTAGATGACAAGGCATTTGGCTACCTTAAGAGAGTCATAGTTCTGCAGTATTGTCACCTTTAGGAAGGAATCTGACTTAGAGGCGTTCAGACATAATCTCACAAATGGTAGATTCACCCCATTGGCTAGCTGCTGAGGGGGAGAGGAAAGCAATGGGCTATGCTACACATGAAGCACAATCCACCCCACCACCAAGCAGAGGAACATGCTAGGCTAGCAGGGGCAACTGGGAAGGGGGAGGACTGTTTGAGTGCTCTCCCCACTGGCAGGCTGAGCTAGGTACCGCTGGAGCCCTGTCGCCCCAATCCCAGGGGCAGCTGGGGCTCGGAAGGTTTAGAAGCCTTGATTTCAGCCCAGAGCCAGGCTCTGAACTCCTTATCATACAACATTTGTTTGTACATTTTCTATATGAGCACTATGACTGGTGGGTGTATTACTGTAAATATTGTGAGGGGATTATTATATTGTTGTGCATTGAAGTTAAAGCATAAGCACATATGGTTTAGTAATTAAGGCTCATAATGTGTAGTACAGATTACAACTTTCCTCACATTTGGTTTATTACTAATTAGTGCCCACAATTTGCTCCTACCTCAACAGATCAGGTTCTTGCACTTGGTTGTTTTTTGCTTATGACCCCAGGATTGGCGCTCAAGGTAGAATAGAAAATTGAGTTACAACAATAAGTTACTGACAGCTGTTGTTAAAGATACTTTTGCTAAGTATCTCCTTGCAATTCCTGTACTTTTTAGACTGCTGCTCCAGAGAAACATGAGATGCCACTGAATATTAAGGGATGGAAAAGCATCCTGCCAGTGCCTGTAAACCCATACTGATAATCATGTGTATTTACATTATTCTTTCACTTTTTAAAATAAAGTTGGATGTCACATACAGCATACATAATGTTTCTATTTTCAACTCCAGAGGTTCTGTAATAATCCATGTTTAGTTTGGAAGCAGGCAAAAGCATCTTAATTCAATCATCACAATTATTGTAGAATCTTAGTATTATTCTCTAGCCTTCATTGACTATGCAGTTCTGCATATTTGTAGTCGCTTACAGTTTACGGAAGAATGCAAACATATTCCTTAGGCTTACATCTGTGAGCAGATTGTGCTTTAACCCTCAGTGTTAAAATCAGTATCACAAGCAATATATTCTAAAATTTAACACAAATGTTTTTATCACTTAACAAAATAGAACAAAAAAAAAAATGGATAAATATAATTTACTAATTTGGCTCTTGCCATAATTTAGCAGAATGCCAATTATTAGCCACTCTATATGTGACATACTTGTACTCCATGACATTGCTGAGTATTAAAATATAAAAAAAATATGGTAATTGCACTAAAATGAATGGGATCAGCACTCAGTTTGCATTTAATTTGCATAATGACCATCAATTGCTATACGTGTGTATAAATACTTCTAAAAACAGCCTACATCTACTCCAGTGGGAAATTACTGTTACACACTGTGAATATAAACAGTTGACAAGGGAAGAAAAAGTTGTTCAAAAGATGAATAAAAAAAAAACTGTAAACAAATGTCCTGGATGGGAATAACTGTAAATATAAATATAATATTGAAAATGTTACATTATCTTAAATATTTAGGTTTTATTTACATTAAATATTCTAATAAATTGTAATTACTAGCTTGTTGGAACAAGTATGATTTTATATATTGTGACAGTGCGAGGCTCTGTCTCTATGGAGATGGCCAGGAAAAAGACACAGAGTTTGCATGCCTGCTAATTGCAAGACTACAGAGCATAGATTTTGAGTAGAGAAAATTGATTTTGCAGCTTTCTTGGTTCTTAGTATTGGCATATCCGGATGGGGCTCTGTAGTTTGGAGATTCCTGAGACTCTTGGGTGTGACAAAATCTCCAACCCAGTGTTCAGGTTTTGCGGACAACCAGCAGGGTGTGTGCCCATGTGCACACAGCCCTTATAACAATGGTATGGCGAGGGCTGGTCAGATGAAAAACAAGCTCAGCAAACCAAATCTCCAATTGCCAGATAGCCCATACAGTCTAACACCTGTGGACTACTTCACGCTACCTCACAGAGACATGCTGACCCCTTCTTGCTGCTTTTCAAGACTCTATTGCTGGCAATTTAACCCTTTAGGGATAAATGTCCCTGTAATTGAGGTTTGGAGGCTCTTTCCAATCCAAAGTCTCTCCGAGCCTCTGAACTCCATGTTCCAAATGAGGACTACAAGTACAGAAAGGACTGAAATCAGTCATCTCCTCCTCACCTTGCATTGGTGAAAACCTCCAATTACTAAAAAATATCTACCTAACTTTTTCCTAAAGGGGCCACAACCCAAATAGTGGGGAAATATACCTCCCATAAAGGACCCATCTCTGGCATATTTACAGCCCCAATTCCACAAAAGTTGGGATGCTATGTAAAATCTGCATACAAACAGAATTCAATGATTTGTAAATCTCATAACATCACATTGTTATTCATAATAGAAAAGAAAAAACATAAGACATGTTTAAAATTGAGAAAATGTATCATTTTAAGAAAAATAAGGTAATTTTGAAATTGATGATATCAACATGGAGTGAGGGGGGCATGGCTGGAGCAGAAGCTGAATGGCTGCATAATCACATAGCTCTGCTGTACTCACAGTGCCAGCACACAGCAGCAGCGGACCTGACACTCCAAAAGCAACCAGAGGAAAGGCAACAGCCAGGTGACCCTCAGGAAGATGACAAAGAAGAGGAAAGCTGAGAGGAAAATCCCGAAATTAACCGAGTTTCCCCCCACGGCCTCTATCACAGCAATCCCCAACATGGCAGCAGCAGCTCAGGATCCTCCTCCTCTCACTCAGCACACAGGCAAGTCTCTGCAGCTTCTCCTGTGACACGTGTTAAGCAGAAAATCAGCTCTATCTTAATGCAGCCTGTCTCCCCTGCTTTCTCTACTTCCTCTATTAAGAGCCCAGCAAAATCTAAACCTAGAATGACAGATATTAAACCACAGCATGCTGTAACAGATTCTCACACTAATACTTCACATTCTGCAAGTAATTTCTCAGATTCAATGGCTAACTTTCCTACTACTAGTCAGCCTATTTCTGATACATTAATGGAGGAGATCATCATTAAGATCATCCATACAGTCAGATATCATTAACTCTATGTAACAAATCAAATCAGAAATTAATGATTTTGACGACAGAGTTGACCATGTTGAAACAAAAATAGGAGAATATGCCACTTCCTTTAACACCAGGGGCGGGCTGACCATTTGGAAACTCGGGCACTGCCCGAGGGCCCGGGGTCAGTAGGGGGCCCCATGAAATGCCCCTGGTACCTTTTTCATAGGATTTTTTGAGTTTGGGCAAGGACACAGGGGCCCCATGATCCCCTATTGCCTGGGGGCCCCATGAGTTGTCAGTCCACCCCTGTTTAACACCCTAGTAGACGCCCACAAGGAAAGGGAGGAAGAAATTGAATGGCTCAAGAATAAAGTCGCAGATCTGGAGGATAGATCACGACGTAACAACATTAAAATACAAGACATTCCAGAAGCGATACAACCTGACCAATTGAGAGCATATACCCAAGAGCTCTTTTGTGCCCTCCTACCTGATGCTACAAACACAGATCTTACTATCGATAGAATACATCACCTTCCAAATCCCTCCTATCTGCCAGATAAAATATCTTGAGATGAGAATTCATTTTTTTCATGTCAAAGAAAAAATCATGGAAATTGCGTGCAAACCCCAAAATTTGGCTGCACAAATTCTCCTTTTTACAGCTTTTCACAGATTTATCAAAGCACACCATGCAACTCAGGAAAAATCTCCTTCCAATAACAAAAGCTCTACGAAACCACAAAATTATTTATCGTTAGGGACACCCCACTAAATTGATCATCACCATAAATGACTCAATCATTACAATCAACAGCCTAAAGGAAGTTCTGCAATGTCTTAGAGAGTGGGATATTCTTCCAGAAAGCGACCCACAACATTCTATCACCACCAGAGCATCACCAGAGTGGAACCTGGTCACTCACAAATGCCAAACTAAACATTGACCGTATATTTGAAATCTTATCTCATGGTCCCAACTTAGATGTGATTACACATGTTTAAGCAAGGCACTGAGGGTACTACCCTTACCGAACACACTACCTTTAAGTATGCCTGCCAATGGCAAGATGACATGTTTTGTTTTTGCCCCAAAAGTACTACTCAATTTTCATTGCGTTTGGATCTTGGTTAAGATCCTATTTTTTACTGATTTGTTATCTGTTCAGTTATCTGTATTTGTTTATTTTTTTCTTTTTGTTTCTACTATCGTGATAGTCTAAATGGTTTAACTGACATGTGCATAAAAATGTATTACAGCTTTAGGGGCCCCTTGGTTAACCCCCGATTAATATCAGCAAATATATCTATTCAGTGGGTATAAAAACTATCTCTATTAATTTCAATGGCTTGAAGCATCCAAATAAACATACAAACATGTGGAAACAGACATTTAAAGATAAATCTGATATACTCTTTGTTCATTTCGTAGATTCGGCCCCTCCTAAATGCTCACACAAAAAGTTTCCACGTCTACACTGCCAATGCCTCTAAAAAAAAAGAGGAGTACTCACTGCTATTACAGATACATTAAACTGTGTTCTTCAGAAAAATATCTCAGACCCTGAAGGCCAGTACCTGATTCTTATATGTACAGATAATACAGATTACACTATTGTAAATTCATATGCACCTAATACTCATCAAAAATGATACTTTACCAAGCTCTTCAAACTAATCTCCAAAAATTGTTCTGGTTCCCTTATACTATGTGGTGACTTCAATCTCATAGTTGACAGAAACCTAGACTCAACAAAATCTCAAAAAAAGTCTACCCCAACCCTATATTCCTTTCTAATAAATGAGGATGTCTATGACGTTTGGAGGTGTCAACATGCAGTTGAAAGAGATTACACCTTTTTTTTTCACTAGACACCAATCTTATTCGAGAATTTACCTTATATTGGTAGATAAATGGCTACTGAAAAATGTTACCACATCAACCATAGGCAACATAACATGGTCAGACCACACGTCGGTTTCAATTGTTATTTCGGATAACCACTTATTGAAACCACACAACCTCTGGCGCGTACATTCCTCCATTATAAAAATCCCAAACAATAACTTGATACTTGAAAAACATCTTGAGGAGTTCTTCTATATAAATTCGCAATCTGTATCAAGTTCATTTTGTAAAGCACTGCGCAAACTGTTGGCGCTATATAAATCCTGTATAATAATAATAACTCTGGCACCCTTTGGTGCATTCACAAAGCTTATATACGTGGTATAATGTTACAAATGTGCACTAAAGCTAAAAAGCAAAGAATTAAACAGATTAATGACCTACTACAGGATATTCACAAACTAGAAATGCAAAATAAAGCTCAAATTGATCAAACCATCTCGAATACACTCTCCAGACTAATTACACTCCTTACTAATGTACCAATTTGATAGAAGTACACAAAGATTAAAACTCAACTACTACTCTAATGGAAACAAAGCAGGGAAATACCTAGAAGTCGTAATGCCTAGCATAGATATCTCGAATTGGAAACATAATGGCATACGCACAATACAAGATATTTGTGTTAAAAACGACACAAAAAATTTTGAATTCCTTATGAAAGAATTTAACCTCCTCCCTTCTGAAAAATCAGCCTATGCACGCATCCAGTAAAAACAATATATAAATCCATAGTATCTTTACAGTTCTATAGCTCCGCTGCTCCTAAATCAGGTGGTATAACCCTATTTTATAACCTACTGCAATGTAAATCAGAATTTAATAAGGCTACTCCCTTAATCAAGTAGGAACAAGACTTAGAGACTGAAATCGCTAATGAGCAGTGGGAATGTGCATTTAGTAGTGTGTTTTCAGCTACTAGATTTGTTAACCTTTGAGAGTTAATGCACAAAATTTCCACAAGATGATATCTAACTCCTTACCAAATGGCCAAATTCTCAGAAGAACATAGTCCTCAATGCTGGAGAAACTGCGTTCAGATTGGTACTCTATTACATATATTATGGACATATTATAAAAAAATGTTAGAAGCTATTGGTATAAAGTCTTCTACATGATATCTGAAATTACTGGGATATTAAAACAACCAGATCCTACCCTAGCAATTTTGAATATAAATATATATACATATCCAATCCATTATCGACTCTTAGTGAGACATATTCTTCTAGCATCAAGACTTACCATTACTAGACACTAGAAAAAAGACTTAGCCCCTTCTCTAAAAGAAGTAATTGAGCTAGTCCAGACCCACTTCATCTATGAGAAATCTTTAGCTTACCTAAACGATAGAATTACTAAATTTGACAAAGCTTGGAAACCCTGGCCCAACTGGTTCAGAACTGTAGCCTAAGGTATTATGTGTAACCTTTTTTTGGATACTCTAAAATTAATATTTCGTGGAACTAGTAGGACTGTTAGGAATTATTCAATATTTCCTTTTTTCTCTTTGTTAAACTTTACCGCAACACCTATACTGTGATATTGTGTAGCTTTTCAATGTCCTATTTTTGTTTTTGTTTCTTTTGTTGTTGTAACTATATTTGTAAAACCAAATAAAAATATATTATGGAAAAAAAAAGCTGGGACAGGGCAACAAAAAGCTGGTAAAGTAAATGGAACAGGGGCAGACTGACAACTCATGGGGCCCCCGGGCAATAGGGGATCATGGGGCCCCTGTGTCCTTGCCCAAACTCAAAAAAGCCTATGAAAAAGGTACCAGGGGCATTTCATGGGGCCCCCTACTGACCGCGGGCCCTCGGGCAGTGCCTGAGTTTCCAAATGGTCAGTCTTCCCCTGAAATGGAATTAACATAGAAGAGCTTGAAGAACATTTTTCAACTAATTAGGTTAATTGGCAACAGGTCAATAACATGATTGGGTATAAAAAGAGCATCTTAGAGAGTTAGAGTGTTTCAGAGTAAAGAGGAGCAGAGGTTCACCAATCTGTGAAAAGCTGCTTCTAAAAATTGTTAAACAAGTTCAGTATAATTTTCCTCAATGTAAAATTGCAAAGACTTTAAATATATCATCATCTACAGTACATAATATCATCAAACGATTTTGAGAATCTGGAAAAATCTCTGTGTGCAAGTGAAAAGGCCAAAATGCATTTTTGGATGTCTGTGATATTCTGGCTCTCAGATGGCACTGCATTAAAAACAAGCATTATTTCTGTGGTGAACACTGTGCCATCCAAAAATGCAATTTAAAGGAGAAGTACAGCTTGTTTGGCTGTACTTCTGTGGATCACAGGAATTCAGTTTGCTATGCACTCCTGTGACCCGTTTTCAGCCAACAGTGGGGTAAAGTCCACCGTTGGCTGATATCACTCAGTCAGTCCAAGCCAGGAAAAAATTCCGACATTAAAGTCAGGATCCACCCAGATGTGTGGACCTAGACCTGGCTCAGCTTCTCAGTTAACCACTTTGAGCCTGAGCTAGCCACTCCCACTCCCTCCACAACCCAACAGTCCAGTGAGCGCTGGGGGGGACAGAGCAGACACCGGTGAATGACAGTCACCAATCTTTGCTCAGAACGCCAGGGAGAACTGAGCAATCAGCGGTGTCTGATCACTCAGTTCTCACCCTCACCCTTGGATTGATGCTGCATCCACCTAGGTAAGTATGATTTTAAAAAAAATATATATTACCATAATTATCTTTTAAAGTTCTATTATGCAAAGCAGAAGCCATAACTGAACATGATCCAGAAATACCACCATCTTCTCTGGGCCAAAAGTGTATTTAAAATGGTCTGTTGCAGTGGAAAACTGTAATGTGGTCAGACAAAATTTGATATTCTTTTTTGGCAACCATGGGTGTGGCGTCCTCTGGACTAAAGAGGAGATGGACCTTTTGGCTTGTTATCAGCACTCAGTTCAAAAACCTGCATGTCTAATGGTATGGGGGTGCTTTATTGTGCAAGGAATTTGCAGCTTGCACACCTGGAAAGGCACCATCAGTGCTGAAAGATATATTCAGGTTGTAGAGCAGGATATGCTCCCATCCAGATGTTGTATTTTTTAAGGAAGCCCTTGCATATTTCATCAAGACTATTCTAAACCACCTACTGCATGTATAACAACAGCATGGCTTCATAGTAGAAGAGTCTGGGCACTTAACTGGTCTGCCTGCAGTCCAGACCCTTCACCAATTGAAAAGATTTGGTGCATCTTAAAATGAAAACTATGAAATACTATTTAAGGCAAGAATGAGACAACATTCTACTATGGAAACTCCAGCAACTGGACTCCCAGACATTCACAGAATGTTGCTAAAAGAAGAGGGAATGCTACACCATAGTAAACATGGCCCTGTCCCAACTTTTTTGAGACGTGTTGCTGCCATCAATTGTTTATTATTTTTTTCTAAAATGGTACAATTTTCTCAATTTAAACATTTAATACAGCGTGTCTTCTATTTTCTTTTGTGAATAAAAAATGGGTTTATAAGATTTGCAAATCATTGCATTCGATTTATGTGTGTGTATATATATATATATATATATATATATATATATATATATATATATATATATATATAGTCCTCCTGGTGGTTCCTTGTCTCCTATGGTGTTATATAATATATTGCACAGTGAATGTATAATAGCCAGTTATGTAAAATAGACTGATGGAAATAAAAGAACCTCCTCTGTTTCGTAGTGTACTGATACTTTAACTACTAATTAGAGATGAGCGAATTATTCAAAAATTTGATTCGGCTGATTCGCCGAATTTGCGGGAGAAATTCGATTCGATGCGAATTTATTCGCTGCGAATTTAACTTATTAAAAGGGTTTCTAGGCTTCAGAGAGCCTTTATATTAGTGCAGAACACTGTACCTTTAATTTAAATGCCCTTGGAGTCTGCTGGGGAAGAGAAATAATACTGTCAGTCAGTATGACATGCAGATGAGTGCCGTCGATCTTAGAATCACCGCACACTTTACTCATTTGGGCAGTCACGGGGCACGACGAAGAAGAAGAAGAAGAAGAAGAATGAAAAGAAGAAGAAGAAGAATGAAAAGAAGAAGAAGAAGAATGAAAAGAAGAATGAAAAGAAGAAGAAGAAGAATGAAAAGAATGAAAAGAAGAAAGAAAAGAAGAATGAGAAGAATGAAAAGAAGAATGAAAAGAAGAAGAAGAAGAATGAAAAGAAGAATGAGAAGAAGAATGAAAAGAAGAATGAAAAGAAGAATGAGAAGAATGAAAAGAAGAATGAAAAGAAGAAGAAGAAGAATGAAAAGAAGAAGAAGAAGAAGAATGAAAAGAAGAAGAAGAATGAAAAGAAGAAGAAGAAGAATGAAAAGAAGAAGAATGAAAAGAAGAATGAGAAGAATGAAAAGAAGAATGAAAAGAAGAAGAAGAAGAATGAAAAGAAGAAGAAGAAGAATGAAAAGAAGAAGAAGAATGAAAAGAAGAAGAAGAAGAATGAAAAGAAGAATGAGAATAAGAATGAGAAGAAGAATGAAAAGAAGAATGAGAAGAATGAAAAGAAGAATGAAAAGAAGAAGAAGAAGAATGAAAAGAAGAAGAAGAATGAAAAGAAGAATGAAAAGAAGAAGAAGAAGAATGAAAAGAAGAAGAAGAAGAATGAAAAGAAGAAGAATGAAAAGAAGAAGAAGAAGAATGAAAAGAAGAAGAAGAATGAAAAGAAGAATGAAAAGAAGAAGAAGAAGAATGAAAAGAAGAAGAAGAATGAAAAGAAGAATGAGAAGAAGAATGAAAAGAAGAATGAAAAGAAGAATGAGAAGAATGAAAAGAAGAATGAAAAGAAGAAGAAGAATGAAAAGAAGAAGAAGAAGAATGAGAAGAAGAATGAAAAGAAGAAGAAGAATGAAAAGAAGAAGAAGAAGAATGAAAAGAAGAAGAAGAATGAAAAGAAGAAGAATTCCAGTACAGCAAAAAGTGTATCTGCAGAGAGCTCCGCTATTTCTGACAGTTCTCTGACAGTTCCTTCACATTTACAGCGGTTGAAACATTGTATCTATTTGTTTCCGAATAAAAACATCTGTATCCTAAATGGAAACAAATAGATACAATGTTTCAACTGCTGTAAATGAACTGTCAGAGAACTGTCAGAAATAGCGGAGCTCTCTGCAGTGACACTTTTTGCCGGCTGACGGGGAAAATTCGATTCATGCATCCGAAGTTTGCTAAAATTTGGATTCGGTGCGAATCGAATTTTTCCTAATATTCGAAACGAATTCCACTTCGCCAAGTTCGATTCGCTCATCTCTACTACTAATGCCCCCTCTGATGACTTTCTGAACAAATATATTCCCCGGAGGTCCTACAGAGGTATCTCAATATATATATATATATATATATATATATATGTACACAGTTAGGTCCATATGTATTTGGACACAGAAACAATACTTTTGGCTCTGTATGCCACCAGAATAAATTAAAATGAAACAGTCCAAATTAATTTGAAGTGCAGACTTGCAGCTTTAATTTAAGGGGTTGAAAATAAATAACAAATATAAATTATAGGAACTGCAACCATTTTTATAAACAGTCCGTCCATTTTCAGGGGCTCAAATGTAATTGGACAAATGAATGTAATCATAAATAAAATGTTCATTTTTAATATTTTGTTGAGAATTCTTTAATGGCAATGACTGCCTGAATCCTGAACCCATGGACATTACCAAAAACTGGGTTTCCTCCTTTCTGATGCATTGCCAAGCTCTAACTGCAGATGTCTTGAGTTGTTCTTTGTTTATGGGTCTTTCTGCCTTTAGTTTTGCCTTCAGCAAGTGAAATGCATGCACAATTGGGTTGAGATCAGGTGATTGACTCAGCCATTGCAGAAAAATTCCATTTCTTTTCCTTCAAAAGCTCCTGGGTTGCTTTTGCAGTGTGTTTTGGATCATTGTCCATCTGTACTGTGAAGCGCCATCAAATCAACTTTGCTGCATTTGGCTGAATCTGGGCTGACAGTATATCTCTAAACACTGCAGAATTCATCTGGCTGCTTCTGTCACATCATCAAAAAACACCAATGACCCAGTGCCACTGGAAGCCATGCATGCCCATGCCATCACACTGCCTCCACCATGTTTTCCAGATGACGTGTGCTTTGGATCATGAGCTGTTCCAAACCTTCTCCACACTTTTTTCTTCCCGTCATTATGGTACAGATTAATCTTAGTTTCATCCATCCACAGAATGCTTTTCCAGAACTGGTCTGGCTTTTTTAGGTGTTTTTTGGCAAAGTCTAATCTGGCTTTTTTGTTCTTCAGGCTTATAAATGGTTTGCACCTTGTAGTGAACCGTCTGTATTTGCTCTTGTGAAGTCTTCTCTTGATTGTAGACTTTGACAATGATATGCCTACCTCCTGGAGAGTGTCCTTCACTTGTCTGGATATTGTGAATGAGTTTTTCTTTACCATAGAGAGAATCCTGCTATCATTCACCCCTATTGTCTTCCGTGGACGTCCACACCTTTTTAAGTTGCTTCGCTCACTAGTGCGTTCTTCTTTCCTCAGAATGTACCAAACTGTTGATTTGGCCACTCCTAATGTTGATGCTATCTCTCTTTTGGATTTATTTCATTTTTGAAGCCTTACAATGGCTTGTTTCACTTGCATGGACAGCTCCTTTGAACGCATGATGTAGGTTCACAGCAATAGATTCCAAATGCAAATACCACAGTTAGAATCAACTGCAGACCTTTTACCTGCGTAATTGATGAAGAAATAATGAAGGAGTAGCCCACACCTAGCCATGAAACAGCTTTTGATTCAATTGTCCAATTACTTTTGGTCCCTTGAAAAAGGGGGAGTGGCTACTATTGAGCTGTAATTCCTAAACTCTTCTCCCAATTTGGATGTAGATACCTTCAAATTAAACCTGAGAGTGTGCAATTTCAGCCCATATCCATTATATAACTATAGCTTGAATATATTTTGGTAAATACCTTAAAAAACTAAAATTGTTCCTGTGTCCAAATATATATGGACCTATATATATATATATATATATATATATATATATATATATATATATATATATACTGTTTTATAGAAAATCCCCAATTTATTTGAGTATAATTCACATGCAAATATCTACAACAGGTTTGTACTTTCAAGGATCCTTCTGCAAGTATAACAAGTGATAATGTGAAAGCTACATACACAGTAGTTACATACACATGAGTTACTTAGAGATCCGACTGGGAATCTGTATCACCTGCATCAATCAGTACATCTGCAACATATCATGTATATAAATGTAAATTAAAATAAATTTTTTAACCTTTAGGCTGAATAGTGTCTAACTATGTAATCTACCACGCTTCTCTGTGCTTCAGTTGTAACTCTTTATCGCCCTTCTGTAAGGTTGATGAATGTGATCAATGATCATAAATCTCAACTGAAATGCTAAATGGTTGTGTTGCATAAAAAGTCTAGAATATTTATGTTTGGCCAACTTATCTATCATTTTCTGTGTAGTCTCCCCCACACAGTACAGTCCATATTGGCATTTTAACATGCACACTAAAAATGTTTTCTACTAAGTTAACTGTGCCTTGAGGTTTCTCCTTTTACCTGTATGTGGATGTGTAAAAAAATAACCTGTTATTATGATTGAACACTGTGAACATGTTAGGCATAGAAATAAGTTATTTTATTTAGGAAATTAGCCATTTTGTTTTGGTAAGTGTACATGATACAGCAATTACAAAATCAGTCCGTACCAAATTATCCCTGACTGAGCAACCTTTTATATGAAGGAATGCAATGTAGAAAACAGTTTTTCAGATTTATACATTAATTTACTTTTCCTTTCATAACTTCATATTGGCATACTACAGGTCATATCCTCCTCCACGGACCCCACATGACCATCCATAACGAACCTTCAACAAAGACTTAGCTGTCCTGTTCCACCATGAGAACCTCACAACAGAAATGCAGGAAGGTATACTGATATAAATTTAAGAAAGGAGATTTATGGTAAGTATCTACAGTGGGGAAAATAATTATTCGATCCCCTGTAAATATTGGAAGTTTGCCCACTTATAAAGTATATATGTGTTATAAATTATAGAGACAAAATATCAACCAAAAATCCAGAAAAAAAACACATGATACAAATGTTATAAATTGAGCTGCAGTTCAGGAAGTAAAACAAGTTTTTGATCCCATACCAACAAACAATAATTCTGGGTCCCACAGACTGGTTATGTGCTCATGTGGTACACAGATTATTTCTGTCAATTAAAAAGGTGCTCTTAACATCAACTCATTATGTGTATAAAAGACACCTGTCCACAGAATCTTTCTTCCATTCAAACATCATCACCATGGGAAAGACTAAACAGCTGTCAAAGGACATCAGGGGAAAGATTGTAGAGCTGCACAAGGCTGGAATGGGCTACAAGATCATCAGCAATAAGTTTGGTGAGAAGGAGACAACTATTGGAGCGATTATTCACAAATGGAATAAATAAAAAAATAACCATCAATCGCCATCAGTCTGGCACTCCATGCAAGATTTTGCCTCATGGGGTAAGGGTAATCATGAGAAAAGTGAGGGATCAGCCCAGAATTACACGGGAGGAGCTTGTGAATGATCTCAAGGCAGTTAGGACCACAGTCACCAAACAAACCGTTGGTAACACAATACGCCACCATGGATTGAAATCCTGCACTGCTCGCAAGGTCCCCCTCCTCAAAAAGGCACATGTATAGGCCCATCTGAAGTTTTCCAGTGAACATCTAAAGGATTCAGAGAAGGATTGGGAAAAAGTGCTGTGGTCAGATGAGGCCAAAATTGGAGATCTTTGGCATTAACTCGGCTCTTCGTGTTTGGAGGAAGAAAAATGCTGACTATGACCCTAAGAACACCATCCCTACAGTCAAGCACATGAGTGGAAACATTATGCTTTGGGGCTGTTTCTCTGCTAAATGTACAGGCCGACTTTGCTGCATTAAGGGGCTAATCAACGTAGATGGGTCTTCCAGAATGACAATGACCCAAAACATACCGCCAAGGCAACAGAGGAGTGGCTCAAGAAGAAGCACATTTAGGTCATGGAGTGGCCTAGCTAGTCTCCAGACCTTAATCCTATAGAAAATTTAGGGAGAGAGCTGAAACTTAGAGTTGCAAAGCAATAGCCAAGAAACCTTAAGGATTTAGAGAAGATCTGTAAAGAAGAGTGCACCAAAATTCCTCCTGAGCAGGGGTGGACTGACCATTTGGAAACTCGGGCGCTGCCCGAGGGCCAGGGGTCAGTAGGGGGCCCCATGAGATGCCCCTGGTACCTTTTTCATAGGCTTTTTTGAGTTTGGGCAAGGACTCAGGGGCCCCATGATCCCCTATTGCCCGGGGGCCCCATGAGTTGTCAGTCCGCCCCTGCTCCTGAGATATGTGCAAGCCTGGTAACCAACAACAAGAAATGTCTTACCTCTGTGCTTGCCAACAAGGGTTTCTCCACCAAGTACTAAGTTATTTTTTGCTTGGGGATCAAATACTTATTTTACTCACTGAACTGCAACTCAATTTATAACATTTGTATCATGTGTCCTTTTCTGGATTTTTGGTGGATATTCTGTCTCTATCATTTAAAATACACCTATGATGAAAAATATAGACCCTTCATTTCTTTGTAACTTGCAAAATCTGCAGGGGATCAAATAATTATTTTCCCCACTGTAAAAACATTTTCCATATTCCTGGCTACTTCAGGTTGGCATACATTGGATACAGTAATCCAAAACAACCCAGGGATGGCAAGGAAAAATACTGTATGCAAGGACTGCGTCAAAAGTAATATTTAATAGGAACCTCATGGTGAAGCCAAAACAATGTTCCAAAAGTTGCAGATGAAGAAGTTGTCATGTCCACCAAATAGTGACTGGCAAAAGTGTTTATGTATGCCCATATTGCTGTTTCACAGATATCCTCCATTGAGACCTTAATGTGATCCACCCAGGATGCTACCATACCACACATAGAATGAGCCCTTAAAATGGCATTAAGCCTAAAACCAAAAATAATTAATATATTGCAGCTTACCAATCAATACATTTGGTGGCTGCATTAGTTTTATTTTTTTAGGCTCCTTCTTGTCTGATTTCACCTGGTTAACTGGCCTGCAACACGTCTCCTGTATTAGAGTGCTTACACTTTGGATGAAGCAGCAATAGAAACACCTTTGGGCAGCAGCATTGTCAGTCTGGGGGGAGGGTAATGTTAGATGTAATAGGAGATTTAGACACACTGACAAATGGAAGCCAAACTCCAGCTATCACTTTATGAGCAATTACAGCAACAGTGTTGTTTCTTTTAGGATAAAGGATTTGCATACTGTAAATAAACTAATTATTAGATACCACACTTATTAATAGAGTATATATGTGGTAATACACTGATTATTTGGATAGGCACTAATTATTGTTGATTATATTATTGTGTGAATAGGGTATGTGTCACTAGTGGTGGGTGGATTCTTTTTAGAAAAAAATTTTTTTGATGTTTGCAACTCTCTAGGGTGGAAAGTGGTTTCTATTTAGAATTGGATAGCTGGCAGGGGTGTTGAGGATTCTACCACATTTACTTTTGAATTAAAGCTGATCATTGTAAGCACCCATGCCACTGGTAAATGGTTTGTTTCAATCCTCTAGCTGCTACAGGAACAGCTTGCTCTGTTGGAAAACAACAGATTTACCAGCAGGATCATGAAATGTAATAAGGAGCATGCACCTGTAGTACAATTATCAACTCGCATCTCAGGAGAAAATTCCCTTAGGGGATTAATTCTGTAAGAAGTAAACTACCAGGGCATGGCTTGCCCACCTGGTCCCCATCAAAGCTGATAAGGCAAAAATCTTCA
Source organism: Staurois parvus (assembly GCF_062004578.1). Taxonomy (NCBI): domain Eukaryota; kingdom Metazoa; phylum Chordata; class Amphibia; order Anura; family Ranidae; genus Staurois; species Staurois parvus. Next base: position 10,729,122 of record NW_028317893.1, on the reverse strand, counting down.
CTTTAATAGTGTAAAATAGAACCTCTGTTAAGAACCTTTTTGTACTCTGGACTAGATTCTTGATTTTCCTGTGTGGAAGAAAAACTCTTCAGATCTGGGTATTGAACTGTAAATCTAAGTGCTCCATCGACTGAGGTGGGGGCAGGTTTGCTCTTTACTTTGTTGACAAGCCAACAAAAGATGGCCAGAGTCTGCTAGAATAAAGACATTGTTCAGATACTGGAACACTATTATTTGATGAAGACGCAGTAATACAGTCAACGCTAGAAGAATTTTTGAAGAAGTCCATGGCAATGTTGTCAGTCTGATTGGAAGACATTACAACTGGTAATGATTTGGCCTACCAAGAACCTCAAAAATCTCTGGTGAGATACTGATTCTGGAACATTAAATTAAGCTTCTGTTAGATCTACTGAAGGCATCCAGTTTGTTTCCTCTATCTATATGATATAATTTGATATGATTTATATCATATCTATATGATATAATTTGTTCCATGTTCTAATGATCAAATTGTCTGTAACCTTTTCCACCCATATCCTGTAAAAGTGGGCCAACCTGCCCCCTAATGGAGTTTTCTGATCAGACAAGACATCAGGGCAATTTACCAGCTGCCTTCCTGCACTGAATTCTTGATGGACTCTCACATGAGGGATTACTTATTTCCTTTCCACTTTTGCCTAAGATACTCCTTACCAGGCTTATAGGCCCTGGCCTCTCTATACTGTAAGTAGTCCTGTAACTTTGTTAATGAAAGTGCTGCTGGTTACTATAATTTGATGGCTAAAGTAGTGGCATGGTTGGGATGCCATTTTTTTAGGACCACGCAGACTATTGATGGAGAGTCTGTGACATGTCAAGGGTGATAAAGAAATTAAAGAAAATTTGAAGGTCTCATTTCTTGTGGATATTTACTATACCATCCCTGAGGTCAATATTGATAAGTTGCCAGACGTCAGGGGATCAAAGGCACCACATCTCAAAAGAATATTGAGACAGAAAATAAATATATATGGATTTTAAGGTGCCAAAATCATTGCTTCACAAAAACATTATAAAAATGTAACAATTTTATTGTATAACAAAACATTAAAAACAACACCATCCAAATGGTATTCTTAAAATCATAACATCAAAGCAGTGCTGCTTGAACATTGATTCAGTAGGTTCGGGTATACATTTTTCACCAGAATATCGCTTCTTCAGGAGTCTTACGAGTACTGTATAAGATGTGACTAAAAAGAATTTACAATTCATAAATAGAAAAAAAAATTAGATTCCTTGGCTTGCCTATCACTGGGCCAACTGCTTTACTAACATTCTATCCCTTAGGAGGATTCCCTGGTGCATGTTCTCCCTGTAGTGTTTGCCCTTGGGGGTCCTTCTGCTGACCATTTATCTGCATTGTGGGACTTGAACATCACTGTCCAGATCTGTGGGTAGATGATGGCCTGGTGAGGATCTCCAAGATGGCACAGGTGGCATGCTGCATATGTACGTGATGTTGCCATGCACGTGCGCATGATGTCACATCTGCTGGGTGGGGTTGGCGCATGTGCGATGACAGAATTTAGCGTCTGCATTCCGCCAGTGAAGTCAGATGCTGGCGGGATTGGAGGGATATAAAAGGGCCACCATGCTTGACCGGGGTCTTTGCATCAGAAAGGACTACTTGTGAATGTTCTCTTTCGGAACTTTGTGCACTTGGGAAGAGGAGGGAGATTGTTGGGCCAACTATATGATGGATTGATTTGTTTTTATTCGTTTGAGGTGATTGTAGCCGTATTAGTGCATTTGCGACAGAAACAATTGAGTATTGTCCATGATACATTTTTTATTTGCACTAACATACAATTTTGAGGACAAGCTTTTGGGATATGTCCCTTTCTTCAAAGTTCAAGCAGTACTGTCCAAATCACAAAGTTTCAGCAGAATATTAGAAGAGATGAAGAAAAAAAAAAAGGTTAGAGATAAGATACAGCCAAAGTGAGGGGGGGGGATACTACACTCACACAGAGGGAGTCAAGCTAGCTAATAGTCATAAAACTGTTGGATAATGAGTGAGGAATCCCATGTCCAAATTAAGACCGTTATCTCTTGTGTCAAATAGAATTATCATTCTTAGTTCAAACGTTTTTCTTTCCTGGATGGATTTGAAATTTCCTTTAAGAACTAAAATATTGAGGTCTCCCATTGTGTGGCCTGGTTGCGCAAAATAGTGTCCTACAGGTGTGCAGAGGTCATCTTCTTTATCTTCCTTGATATTATGTCTGTGCAAATTCATCCTTGTTTGCAACTTCTGTCCTGTTTCACCAACATAAGATCCTTTGCTGCATTTTCTGAACTGGATAAGGTACACAACATTACTGGAGGTGCAGCTGTATGAGCCAGAAATATTGAAGATCCCTTTTGAGTGTTTGACACTTTTTGATGGATTGATTTGGTTGCACAGTTTGCAGTGTTTCTTATTGCAGGGTGTGCTTCCATTATTTGTGACATCTTGATCAGAAGGAAGTTTCCTACTGATTAGTTTATTTCTGAGGTTGGGGGGTTGTCTGAAAGCCAGTATTGGTTGTTGCTGGAATATTTCTTTCAGATTGCCATCCTCTGTTATGATGGGTTGTAAATCTTTGACTATTTTTCTTATTCCTTCTAGTGCTGGGTTGTATGTGGTTACTAGAGGTACACGGTGGTTTGTTTTTTTCTCTTTGTACTGAAGTAGATTTTCTCTTCGGGTTCTCAAGGCTGTGTTTTTGCTGGTGTTGATAGTTTTGTCCTTGTAACCTCTCTTATGGAAGGCGTCTGCTAGATGTTTATCTCTGTCTCTTGGGTCAGAACATATTCAGTGGTATCTAATGGCCTGACTGTGTATGATGGTACGTTTCGTGTTTTGGGGGTGGAAGCTGGAACTGTGGAGGTAGTTGCATCTGTCAATAGGTTTCCTGTATATTGAGGTGTGAAGCGTATCATCCCTGATGTATACTGTTGTGTCTAGGAAGTTGACATATGTGTTTGAGTATTCCATTTTTAGTTTGATTGATGGATGAACAGTGTTGATCAATGAGTAAAATTGTTTTAGGTATTCTTCACCTTCTGTCCATATGATGAAAATATCATCAATATAGCGATAGTATCTGTACGGTTTTTGTTCCATGCTGTTCAGGAAATTTTCCTCCAGGTCAGCCATAAATAAATTGACATATTGGGGTGCCATTTTATTTCCCATCGCAGTACCCATACATTGAAGATAGATATCTTTATTGAAGGCAAAGTAGTTATGTGTGAGTATGAATTCAATGAGCTGTGTAACATCCTCAGCAGTGTATTTGTGGTTTGGTGAGGATGATAAGGATCTGTGACATGTAGCTAATCCATCCTTCTGAGGGATATTACTATACAGGGATACTACATCCATAGTCACTAGAAGTGTATTAGATGGTAATTGCTGTATGTTGTTAATCTTGTTGAGAAAGTCAGTTGTGTCTTGCAGGAAACTAGTATTCATGACTAACGGTTTTAAAATTTTTTCTACAAAGCCTGAGATTTGTTCGGTGAGCGTATTCATACCTGTTATGATGGGTCTGCCTGGATTTCCTGGTTTATGGACTTTAGGCAGCATGTAGAAGTCCCCGTTTTATGGATGATCCAGAATTGTTGTTGAAACTGTTTATTTCTGCCTTTCCTTTTCTTTGTAGAGCCAAAACCAAGTGAGGACTGACTTCTCTCCCATCCATATGATCTTTAAAAGGACACCCTTAAAGGGAAAGTCATTTCATCTTATGACAGACTGAATAGCCATCTCAGGGCTCATATGACTTTTTAAATATTGTATTTTCAAGGTAATGTATTTAAGTGATCATATCCCCTGTTTAGATTATGGAATCCTCTTACTAGGTTTAGAGCCTAATCTGAAAACATGGTGTATTTATTTTGCAGGAAGTAATGTAAAGGAACCTGTCCCTCCTATGGTCACTGATATTCTCCAGGTTTAATCCTTTGTTCTGATGCACAAGCTTGGCAAGTTCCTTGACAGACCTGAGCATCCTGGTATGATATGCCCTCTAAAATGATATGTCATACGTGTAAGTAAATGGTTTGTTACTTGTTATTTTTTTGTCATTGTAAATTGTGGTCTTGGTTGACTATTACGTATATTTTTTTTTCATTTATGAATTTTATATTGTATATTTTTTTGTGACATCTTATGCAGTACTCGTAAGACTCCTGAAGAAGCCATATTCTAGTGAAACATGAAGAGCCAAAGCTACTGCATCAATGTTCAAGCCACACTGCTTTGATGTAATTATTTTAAGAATACCATTTGGATGATGTTGTTTTTAATGTTTTGTTATACAATAAAATTGTTACATTTTTTAATACTTTTGTGAAGCATTGATTTTGGCACCTTAAAAACCCATGTATCTTGTTTTACTGTCTCATTGTTGCCTGGGGTTAATTATCACATCAGTCTTGCATTTCTTTATTTTTTTTATGTATTGTAAATGCTTTGAACCCTATCATCTACCTTCGCAAGAGTGTGGATCCTGAAGAGAAGAGAATATCATGAAACACGCTGATCACTATTTTGAAACCGCAAATATGTGTGCATCATGTCAATTCTGATATGAAGATTGATATTTTCTTTTGTACTTCTCTTATAACTGGATTTTATATTTGTAATAAAGTTGGATTGATTTTATTTTGGGATGGTGGATTTACAAAAGGGATGGTGCCGTAAGAAGGGTTCCTTGTTGGTTCTACCCATGATTCAGTGTGGAATTGTAGAACACACCCCTTACAACTCCTTATAAACGGCAAATTAGTCTAGAATACAGTTATAGGAGCTTATTTTGTAACTATTGTTTAGAGTACACAGTGTACAATTTCATTTCTGTGTTCTAAACAAAATGGCTTATTCCCACTCCTTTAACATCCCCCAAAATGTAAAAGGATAATCATCAGGGGATATTTTATTGAGTATGTTTAGAATATACATATTAAAATGCCCATGTGGACTGCACTATATGGGTCAAGAAAACAAAGGTTGGCCAAACATAAATATTCCATTCTGGCTTCTCAATTGAAGTTAGCCATGGCCAAACATTTTACACAACCCAATCATTTATAGTATCAACCGTGATTTATGACTATTCATTACATTCCTCAATCTCACAGGCAATAGAGAGTTACAGTTGAAGTGCACAGAAATGTGGCAGATTTCAGATTTAACCACTTGCCTACCAGGCACTTATACCCCCTTCCTTACCAGGCCAATTTTCAGCTTTCAGCGCTGCCGCACTTTGATTGACAATTGCGCGGTCATGCAATATTGTACCCATATGAAATTTTGATCATTTTTTTCTCACAAATAGAGCTTTCTTTTGGTGGTATTTAATCGCCACTGGGCGCTTTACTTTTTGCGCTATAAATTAAAAAATGTGCAAAAAATTTGAAAAAAAAAAAGTTTATTTGTTTCTTTTATAAAATTTTTCAAACAGGTATTTTTTCTCCTTCACTGATTTGCGTTGATGAGGCGGCACTGATGGGCACTGTAAGGCGGCACTGATGGGCACTGATAGGCAGCACTAAAGGGCACTGATAGGCAGTACTAATGAGGTGGCACGGATAGGCGGCACTGATAGACAGCACTAATTACACTGTTCAACAGGTAAAAAGTTTTGGGCATAAAATTAGCTAATCTTACATAATTTTGGGGTGCTGAAAACGAAAATGACCCTAAAAAATGTTGATTGGCTCTAGTTTCCATGATATATTCACCCATCTAATGACGTAAGCCATTCAAAATTATGATGCAACTTCAGCTGCATATTGCACAATTGATACTGGTGACCAATAGAAAATTGCATGTATACTGAGATGATGCAATATTAGCCTTTAATTGCATCACTTCACTGCATAAAAGCTGCAGTATCTGTAGCTGATTGTAGTTCGACAGCGTCTTTACATTTCGTTTTATGCTTATATAGGCTACTCAGTAATGCCTCGAACTTGTGTGAATAAAGCAGATAATTTCTGCTATATCTGCGGTGAAATAACTTTTATCTCACAAAAAAGGAGGATAACAGGAATTATTAAGAAAGCCTACAACTTGTATTTTGGCTGCAAGATAGGAGACCAGGACAAGAGCTGGGCACCACATATATGCTGCAATTCTTGTGGGACGGCACTGGAGCAATGGTTGAATGGAAAAAAGGCATCTATGCCTTTCGCTGTGCCAATGATTTGGAGAGAGCCAACAGATCATGTTAGTAATTGTTACTTTTGTATGGTGCCTCCAATTGTAAAAGGGCTAAATAAGAAGAAAAAGTTATCTGTGCACTATCCAAATATTCCATCGGCAATACGTCCAGTTCCTCATGGAGAGGGGCTACCAATTCCTAAAGCACCAGAATCCTTCGTGGTTGAGTCAAGTGAGGAAGAACCTGAAGCGTGTAGTCACGTGCAGTTGTAAGAGATAGCCCTTTCCTCGAATACAAGAGAAAAGCCAAGAGAAGCAAAACCGACACAAACTGAAGACAAAACTAGTGAGAATCCTAAGTATTAAAATGATTCAACTTAGCTTATGGCTATAATTTTTCTTGGTAATCCTATGCAATATATTATGCCATTTAGGCTTTGTTATGTAGTCAATATCACTTGCTTTATATTTGTGGAAAGACATCTATCTATATAATTATTGTGCATTATGTAGTCATTACGCCTATAGTAGAAAACTTTCCGTTTACAGAAAAACTAGAGCCAATTGACAAATTTCATTGTTATATTTGAACTCAGAATGTGAAATTCATTAAGAAATGGATCCTTTTGTTTCCAAAACTGGCAAAAAATAAAAATTTGTTGAACAGTGTAGGGGTCACGGATAGGCGGCACTGATATGCAGCACTGATAGGCGGCACTGATAGGTGACACTGATGATGGGTACTGATAGATGGCACTGACTGGCATCACTTCTGGGCACTGACTCGCGGCACTGACTGGCACAACCCCTGGGCACTGACTGGTGGCACTGACTGGCAGCACTGCTGGGCTGCACTGGTGGGTGGCACTGGTGGGCAGCACTGGTGGGTGGGCACAGGTGGGTGGCACTGGTGGGCACAGGTGGGTGGCACTGGTGGGCACAGGTGGGTGGGCACAGGTGGGTGGCACTGCTGGGCACATGTAGGTGGCACTTCTTGGCACAGGTAGGTGGCACTGCAGAGTGGCACAGGTGGGTGCACTGCTGGGCACAGGTGGGGGCACTGCTGGGAACGGGTGGGCGGGGCTAGTGGGCGCACTGCTGGGCGGAACTTGCGGGTGTCACTGCTGGGCACCGATCATCAGGGCACTGATCATCAGTGCCCTGATGATCGGTGCCGATCCCCGCTCTGACAACTGCCAGTTCTCGGCAGTACTTTCCTCACGATCTGACAGCGTGAGGAAAGTGCAGCCGAGAACCGGCACTTGCATTTCCCTGTGATCAGCGTGTCATTGGACACCGCTGATCACGTGGTAAAAGGCCGGTGGGATCGGCCTTTCACCACATCACGTGATCAGCTGTGTCCGTAGGACACAGCGATCACGGAGATCGCCGGGTGCGCGCCCCCTGGGGCGCGCAGGAGAGCGCGTTCTGGGAGGACGTCATATGACGTCCACTCAGAACTGGCCGGCCGCGGTGAAGCCGTCATTCGGCTATGCGCGATCGGCAAGAGGTTAAACACTGTTAACCGCTTCCATACAGAGCACTTTTACCCCCTTCCTGCCCAGGCCAATTTTCATGTTTCAACGCTCTCACACTTTGAATGACAATTGCACGGTCATACAACTTTGTACCCAAAATAAAATTTTATACCTTTCTTCATACAACTAGAGCTTTCTTTTGGTGATATTTAATCACTACTGGTGTTTTTATTTTTTGCTAAATTAAAAAAAAAAATTGAAAAAAAACAAGTTTTTCTCTGTTATAAAAGTTTGCAAATAAATAATTGTTCTTCATAAATTTAGGCCAAAATGTATTCTGCTACATTTCTTTGGTGAAAATAACCCAAATTAGGATGTATTATTTAGTCTGTAGGAAAGTTATAGAGTTCACAAACTATGGGATATATCTGAAAACTGATCAATCCTGAAGTACTGACAGCCAATCTAATTTCTTGAGGTCCAAGAATGTTAGAACAGTACAGATATCCCCCAAATAACCCCTTATTGCAAAGTAGACAGTCCGACGTACTTCATAAGAGGAATGGAAAGTTCTTTGATTTTGTAATTTTTTTGTCATAATGTTTCAGAAATGAAGAAATTAAAATAATGATTTTCACTATTTTTTTTTACATACTGTCACCAGTGCAGTACAGCATCATCATATAACTGGCATGGTGATCAGGGACACTGACTGGTGATAGATCTGTCATCGGCCGTGTATGAGGTACACGGCCGATGACAGATCGAGCCACTGAGCTGCCCTGAGCTGCCCTTCAGGCATGCGCAAGCCTGGAAGGACGCCATATGGCTTCCACCCAGAGGGACGAGCTGTTCGCCCAGCTGCCATCTGGCTATAGGCCAGGCGACAACTGGTTAAACTCAAGGGTTTAAATGCTGATTTTTATTTACATTTATTTATTTGATATGTTGCAGTGATTCTATGGAGTTGATTTACTAAAACTGGAGAGTGCAAAATCTGGTGCAGCTGTTCATGGTAGCCAATTAGCTTCTTCAGCTTGCTGTTATTTTCAGAACTGCTTTTTTTTTTGTTTGTTTGTTTTTTTAATTCAACTGCCATTGACTTCAATGGGAATTGGATTTGTCACCTAAACTTTAGTATTGTTTGCTGAACCCTGCTTGAACTAAACCCAGGTGTTTGGGTCATCACTCCTTAAGACATATACTTGTAGAATTAGAACTGTTGTACATTTTTGCATGTGAATTAAATTACAATACATTGAAAATGGTACATTGTATGCTATATGGTGTATGTCACTGTTGTATGGGTTTTTGTGTTCCAACGCCTGAAAAAGAAGGAATAAACAGTTGTGTTCAAAATAATAACAGTGTGTTGAAAAAAGTGAATAAAGCTCAAAATCCTTCTAATAGCTTTTATTTCCATACACACAAATGCATTGGGAACACTACACATTCTATTCCAAATCAAAACATGAAGAAAAATATATCAAATTTGTGTTTTTCCTCTAAAAAACTAAATAAAAGTGAATATTAGACTGTTCAAAGAAATAGCAGTGTTTGTATTCTTCTTTACAAACTCAAACATTCACTATATAAGCTGAAAAATGTTTGAAGATTTTGCTTTCCTTTGAATCACTTAATTAATATTTAGTTGTATAAGCACTGTTTCTGAGAACTGCTGTACATCTGTGTTGCATGGAGTCAACCAACTTCTGGCATCTGTGAACAGGTATTCCAGCCCAGGATGAGTGGACTACATTCCACAGTTCTTCTCTATTTCTTGGTTTTGCCTCAGAAACTGCATTTTTTATGTCACCCCACAAGTTTTCTATTAGATTTAGATCTGGGAATTGGGTTGGCCACTCCATAACGTCAATCTTGTTGGTCTGGAACCAAGATGTTGCACGTTTACTGGTGTGTTTGGGATCATTGTCTTGTTGGAACACCCATTTCAAGAGCATTTCCTCTTCAGCATAAGGCAGCATGACCTCTTCAAGTATTCTGATGTATTCAAACTGATCCATGATCCCTGGTATGCGATAAATAGGCCCAACACCGTAGTATGAGAAACATCCCCATATCATGAAGCTTGCACAACCATGCTTCACTGTCTTCACAGTGTACTGTGACTTGAATTCAGTGTTTGGGGGTCATCTGACAAACTGTCCCCGGCCACTAGACCAAAAAGAACAATCTTACTTTCATCAGCTTGGCTTCACATAGGCGTCCTCTAATTGTAACAATACTCACAGGTAACTTTAGACCTTCTTTGATCTTCCTAGAGCTGATTGTTGGCCGAGTCCTTGCCGTTTTGGCTATTCTTCTATCCATTCAAATGGTAGTTTTTCGCTTTCTTCCAAGTCTTTCAGGTTTTGGTTGCCATTTTAACCATTTCCATACAGGGCACTTTTACCCCTTCCTGCCCAGGCCATTTTTCAGGTTTCAGCGCTCTCACACTTTGAATGACAATTGCATGGTCATACAACACTGTACCCAAACTAACATTTTATCATTTTCTTCACACAACTATAGCTTTCTTTTGGTGGTATTTAATCACCGCCGGGGTTTTTATTTTTTTCTAAATTAACAAAAAAAGACCGAAAATTTTGAAAAAAATACACTTTTTTCTTTGTTTCTGTTATAAAAGTTTGCAAATAAATAATTGTTCTTCATAAATTTAGGCCAAGATGTATTCTACTACATGTCTTTGGTGAAAATAACACAAATTAGGATGTATTTTTTAGTTTGTAGGAAAGTTATAGAGCTCACAAACTATGGTATAGATCTGAATATTGATCAATCCTGAAGTACTGACAGCCAATCTAATTTCTTGAGATCCAAGAATGTCAGAACAGTACAGATATCCCCCAAATTACCCCTTTTTTCAAAGTAGACAGTCCGACGTACTTCATAAGAGGCATGGCAAGTTTTTTGAAGTTGTATTTTTTTTGTCATCATTTTTTGGAAAATGAAAAAATTAAAAAAATTATTTTCACTCTTTTTTTTTTACATACTGTCACCAGTGCAGTACAGCGTCATCATATAACTGGCCTGGCGGTGATCAGGGACACTGACTGGTGACAGTATGAAATATATATATATATATATATATATATAAATATTTTAAATTTTTTTTTTTAAATTTTTTTTTATTACGTTTTTTTCTTTAATTTAAGATTTTTTTTTCATATTTCACTATGTCCAAAGTAGTACAATGTTACCATAGTAACATTGTACTACTTTGGGGAAGTGATCAGTATTTTTTTTTTTTTACACAATTTGCTTATAGCAAAGAATTACTTTGCCATAAGCAAGCATTTACCTGAATGACATCGATTCATTCAAGGTTTTTTTATTTTTGTGCTTAGCTGTGATTTGGCCACAGCTAATCACATGACAAGTGCATGAGATCGCTGTAACCATTCACAGCTAGACACTAGTATACAATGGATGGCATGAAGCCATCCATTGTATACAACTGTCATGTGACCTGCTGTGATAAAATTTTACAGGTATAAAAAAGGATGCTAGCGTGGAGGTACTATATGCAGTAGTAAGTGGCTAGTGTGTCCCATTAAGATAGGTAGCGCACATGTTGAGGGCCAGGCCAGAGACTGTTAATCAAGATGGCAGACAACAGTGTTAGTGCATCCATGGAACAGCGTGTGGTGATGACATTTCTTGTGAATGAAGGTGTAAAATTCATGGATAACAACAGAAGACTTCAAACACAGTACAGTGATAAGATGCTCAGATGCAGTAAGATATTTGAAAGGTGTAAACGTTTCAAAGATGGCACTATGTCTGTCAGTGAAGATCCCAGCTGTAGTGGTCCAAGATCCTCAACAGTCATTCCTGTGAACATTAGGCATGTGGTCAGCATTTCAGCACTAATGACGAAGTGAAGCAGACTGTCCTAGGATGGTTCAGGCGTACTGACAAAACTTTGTATGCCGATTTCCAGGCATTTAGGTAAATGCTGGGATAAGTGTATAAAGATAGTATAGGAGTATGTTGAAAAATAAGTGCAGTGTCCACTTCTTGAAATTTGTTCTTTTATTATATAAACTCAAAATCTCGGTTTGACTTGAATGCCCCATAATATAGGTAAGTTGATCATCAATGATATCAGCCTATGTCATCCCTTGGAAAGTAACATTTGGACTGGGAGGACGACAAGTCACACTAAGAGCTAATCAACCTTTGCTACATAATGTGTACTGACAGGAAACACGGTGAAAGAAAGAGAACAAATTTAATGTATGTTGCTGCTCAATGCTTCACTATCCAATCAACAGGATGTAGTTATGGCGGTAACAAAACTGTATTCTTTCATTTTAGCAAACACGCGGTGTCTCTCTTGGTTGTGCTGTCTGGCAGAGAAGCATAAATCTCAAAACTGTCTGGTAAGAATTACAAATTCTTTGGCATATACAACAGTCCATTTATTTGTATTGTATTTGTTTTGAATTTGTATTTCAGCCCTCCTTTGAATGAAAAGAAATAAAGCCACAATTTAAGGATAAAAACTCCAACCATGTGCCATAAACATGTTCTGATTTTGTTTGCTTTAAACTGCCACAAACTTGGCTTTCTTGCTGAATTTATTTTGTACATAATAACCTAATTATATATATTTGCCTTGCTTATTTACTTGTCTTCGTTATTTATGGGTATTATTTACAAATGCATGATTATGCTGTTATTTCAATCATACTCTCTTGCTTCACTAAATTGCATTTCACTTCCTCCTTCAGTGTACTCATGCACCATGTTTTTCAAGTACTGTTCTGTAGGTTAAAAGTGTATATTTATTTTCATGTTTTCAGTTTCATGTTTTATTTTTAGTCCATAAAAAAGAAATAAAAAGGAATATTATGTTTTTAATAGGAATACCGAAATCTATTGCAAATACACAATATCAGCAACAGTCAAAACAAAATGAAAAGAATCACATTTCCAATAAAGTTTCGACAAAAGGTTTGACAATGAACAAGTAAAGGAATACAAGCAAACCTAATATAGAAAACAGGTAAAATCTGCTAAAGTAAGGGCATGGAGTTCATCCCTCAAAAACCAATATCTGGATTTTTATAAATATTGGTCATTTGTAAGAAGCATGCTCTTGATACATTACGTACGGTAAGGACCTCCAGGTAAACTGACTTATAGGAAGAGGGTCTGGTCTGGAATCAGGCATGTAGAAGGGGGGCAGTTGAGGGACCACCTCTGTGTCAGGTTAACCCGTTAAGGTATAAGAGAAGAGTGTGTGGCACAAAAGAAGAGAAGGAAAAAGAGGGCAAAAGTATCAGGAAAGAACTCTGAGGACACTAGGAAGGGAGAAAATGGAAAGGGGAACAAAGGGGGGTGCAGAAAAGAATGAGTAGTAGGAGGAGGGGCAAGGTAAGATATGACAAAAAGTGGTGGGATATAGTGAGGATGGGGAGAGGACTATAGTGATCTGGCCCCAGAGGTCAGTCCTTTTTTTTAGCAATGCTTTGAAATAAGTAAAATTAGTTTTTTTAAATAGTGTAGTGGATGTTTTCAATAAAGAAAAATAAAAGAGAAAAGAGGGCAATCAAGGATGACCACCGGGAAGATATCCAGAAATATAAAATTCACACTTTGTATTATATAAACATTAACAATATATCACAAAATCATACTGTAGAAGATTTACAATATAAAAGCATGTCCAAAAACACTTTATTCTTAAAAGTCTATGTGTTTTGTGGGTTGTTTGCTTCTTCAGGACTGAATCCAAGGATTTTCATATATTGTGGACTTTATCTTAAAGTGTTTCTCTTTTATTTTTCTTTATTGATTGCTGTTGTGGGGTGATGACCCCCAGGATACTATATTAACCTTTTGGCTTTTTCTATTTTCCACATTATTTATATTAAGGTAGTGGATGTTTTCACTTGTTCACTTGTTTACCTTACACTTTAATTTATTATAAGGTGCAGTAATGTGATGAATGTTTTGCCTCACCTTCAGGATACTGCTACAGAGGTTCAAGCATTAACACAGATTGATGTCTGCAAGAAGGAATTATAGCTCAGTACTGTTATTTAAAGAAATATCTAGAGCAACTTACTTTGTGTGATATTTAAGAATCTGACATTAATTACTAAACATATAATTTGTGTTTTAAGGGAAGCTAGTTACTGTAGCAGCATTGAGGAACAGTTATAGGCCTTATGTTAAGCTGTTATTCATACTTTATTTCTATTAGGCCCCATTTACACCTAAGTATTTTGTAGCTCACAGCTCCAAAATGCTTGAGGAGAAAAAAATCAATTATTCTCAATGGAGATGGTTCACATCTCCACTCCAAGTCGCCTGAAGCCAAACTTCTGAAACTCAAACAAGTTCTGGAGCTTTTTTTTATAGCTCATATTGGGCAGATTTTAGCATTTTTTACGTGTTTTAATTCCCATAAAAATGAAAGGAAACGCGTGATTTTCACAAATAATAATAATTTATTTTGTGTTAGGGTGTTTATTATTATTATTAGTAGTTAATTATTATTTATTATTACATAGTATTAATTTTTTGTATTATTTATTTAGAATTATTTTTATTTATTTGTGTAATTATTTTACATTTATTTGGTCATTTATTAATATTAATATTATTATTATTAACACCCTAACAAAAAAATAAAGAATAAATACATAATAAGAGGACAATAAATAAAATATTAACCCTTAATCCTACCCTGAACACCAACCCCTAATTCTAACCCTAACATAATCTTAACTCTAATCTCTTACCCTAACAAAAAAAAAATTAATAAGAATGATAATAAAAAGAGAAATAAAAGCTGAAAAACCTAGCAATAAATGATGTAACAGATATTTTTCTCTATTTGCTAGTAAAAAAACACCAAAGCTCAAAAATGCTTAAAAATGCTGTATTCACACAAAAATTGTACTCAAATTTTCTACAATCAATTGTGAATAGAGCCTTAGGGTTGCACTGATACTGGTATCAGTACTGACACTAAGCATTTGTATGAGTACTTGTACTTGTACAAATGCTCTGATACCTGAAACCGATACCTTTGTGGTGCGAGATGAGCTCATACAAAATGAATGGGCTCAAATAGCACCACAAAGAAATGCATGTGATTTAAACTGAAATTGCGTTACTTCAGCTGAAGTAGCGGTGCAATTCCTGTCCGAAACACATTTGGCTTCCCTGTGGGTGTGATGTGATTTGCAGTGTGATTTGAGCCATTAACTCAAATCACTCTGCAAATTGCACTGCACCCGCAGGGAAACTGCATGTGATTCTGACAGGAATCGCAACGCATTCCTGTTCAAATCACGGGTGATTCTTTGCAGTTCAAATTGAGATTATTCATTTTGCAGGGAGCTCAAATCGCACAGATTATTGGTAATCTCTATTGGCAAGTACATGAGCAAAAGTATTGGTACTTGTACTCGCCGATAAAAATGGGAACCAGTACAACCCTAGTCTCTATGATGCTAAGTTATAGTGTGAACGAAACCTTTTGGAATTTAATAAAAAGGTAACCTAGAAGTGCGTGAATAAATATTTGAAATCCCTGTTTTTGCTATGGGAAACCCAAAAATCCAGGGCACTATATTATGCCAACTTTTATAAAGTACCATACTTTTTTCCCGCCAAAAAATGTCTGTGCGTCTTATGGAGCGGCTGGCCCGGTATTCCCACCGCCATATTAGAATACTGGGCCGGACGCTCAGCTCTACTGTAAAGAAGAACCCGCTCCTCCGTCTTATCTGTTCCCCACTCCAGCGGTATCCTGCTTTCATCAGCCGTCTTCTCTCCTTCATGCCGGCATTTTCAGTGTGGACACCTGGATATGACAGCTGGCTGCTTCACAGTCGGATGCCCACTTTGCATGCACAAGAAGTGCTGCACTTTAAGAATGGTCCCATAGTCTTGTGGCACCAGTCATGTGTCCCACAAGACTACGGGGAGGGAGGAGGGGAGGGCAACTCCGCCGAAGTGGGAGCGGGTAATTTATGTCACTTTCATACAGTATGTGAGTATAGAATAGATTGTGCAAAAACAATGAAAGGACACAGAGCACATGGGCTCTGGTGCAGTACCTTTTATCACCAACTGTAAAAATGAAAAGCTTGTGCATGGCATGGCATCCCAAACACATCGCTGGACTGTAAAATACCCAAGTCCTCTCACAGCCTTCCTGGTAAAGCTCTAGTGACGGTGTGGATGGTATAGTATACACATACTTCATGTGGGTAGCCTGCTCTCTATTTCCCACAGATGCTGACAGGTCTCTGTAAGAGGAACTCTTCCGGCAGCTGAATGGACCGGCTCCGCCCTCTCTGTCACGTAGGTTGCGGGGCAGAGCGCTCATTGGATGAAGATGCCGTTGCTATGACAATGCGTTTCAGAAGGTGTGGCCTCCTTTATCAAGTCCACCCAATGCTCTCTATGCTGTCTTATATAGCTAACCCAGTTTTTAGTAATTATCATAATGAGTACACCTATGGAGCCTTATTCTGTCTCCCACACCCTTCCTTTCCATCTCTCGTTTTCCTCCTCTGTTTTTTTTTTCTTTCTCTTTTTCTTAAGTGTTTTTCTTACTGTCTTTTATCCCCCCCCCCCCCACACACACACCTTTTTTTTAAATTTTCTATCTTATTCTTTCATATCAATTTCATTAAAATTTTTGTATTAATATTTTAATTTTTATAATAGTAAATATGGTTTCGCCTAACTCTAAAAAAGCCTAAGTTCCTTTTACCGCATAATAGACAGAAAACGTTCACTTTTGAAAGTGCCAATATTCATATAAAGTCTCTATTATGTATATAATACTACCCACCAAATACTAAGTGCTATATCACAAACTAATCAAACCCTATTGTATATACTACTATCAAGCAATAATTCCTCCAAACAACAATCTGTGAAATATCCGTGAAAAAATTATTTTTAAAATCCCACAATCGTTTAAATAAAATGTCACTCTGAAATAATACCAAGTGTCACTTCAAAAAGAAGTCCAATGTAAAAATATTGAAAAATATGTATTAAAGTGTCCTCACTCCAACTTGACAGTTCCTTAGATGTTGAGCCCTTCCACTGGCTCCCACAAGGACAGAGTGTACCTCAAAAAAAGAGAAACTCAGATAGTGTATTACCTTAATGACAACATTTTAAATCATAACAATACCACTAAAAAATGTGCAAAATTCATACAGTGCAAAAATAGTGGAAAATAAATGAACACTGTGCAAAAATAAGTGATGTACTTTACTCTGTGCATACAACAACGCCAGTAATCCCACCAGTGTGCACTTCTACTGTACAAGGCATATATACACTTACCAGAACAGTAAACAACCACGCCTTATCAAATAGAAGGAATCAGCAGAACCATGCTTCCTCTTCTCTCCTCCACTCCTGAAGCGTATTATTTAGGAAATCAGTCACCATACCATCACATCATGGTTATACAAGAGCCTTCCCAGGAACTCTCAGGTATCCATGCAGGTAATATATAAATAAGTTATATAGTGTGATTCCGTTTAACAGATGTAAATTAAGCTTTAATAAATCTGCTTACATGTTACAAGCATAAAAAGAGCATTTTTCCCATGCCTCAACTCAGAGGGTTGCCGAGCAGCTTCCAGATGGTTTTACATGCGGTTCCATTCTCCAAAATGGCTGCCGCACCACTTCCGGTTACTACTCCTGTGTGTCCGACATCACTTCCACTGACGCGTTTTGTCACATCTTATGACTAAGTCCCGGTCCTCATCCAAAAAGAAATTAATAGAGTGATAGAGGAAATTTTTAAATAAACTCCCCCTCAGTTACTGACTATATATATATATTCCTCCTGTGCTTAATGGAGTAGCTATAATAACAAGCTGCTAGCACTCAAACTGGTACCTTACAGTAAACACTAAATATATAAAAGATAGTGCAGCGCTGTAACATCAATAAATCAATGTGCAAATATGAATAACTTGCAGTATATATGCCACACGTGCTCTTAATATATGCTAAAACATCATTTGTATGAGTGGTACATCTAGTTGAGACCAGGAGCCAGTGCACCTTGAATACCTACCCAATCTGATGAGAGGTCCACAGGAGGCTTGCTGAGGAGGCAATTTAGCCACAGGAGGAGAGTCACGCACCGTTACTTAAAGTCACTTGTGTAATCACCTGCATTGCATGAATTGGTTCAGAGTTGAGCACCATCTACTATTTATGAACTTTTTTTACCCACCTTGGATATTTACCATCATCTATTCACTTATCACGATATAGAGTGGGAGTGAAGGGGGCCACATGTACTGTGATTTATTCTGTGTTATTAACACAAATATAGGTCACCTATTATATTGTTTTTGCATATATTAAGAGCATGTGTGGCATTTATACTGTAAGTTATTCCCCCTCAGTTACGGATTCCTTCACACTGTGGAACTCACACAAGGCATACTTAAGGGGTCTCCTTATTCAAATTAGCTGGAGAATTGTTGAAGAATATAACAAATTTAGAGGCAGAAAACAAAACTATCCTCTCCAAAGCTTAGAGACCAACTGTTTAAAGCTAGACAGAACTTATGATCTCTATTGATAGGCAGGGACGGACTGACCATTCGATCACTTGGGCACTGCCTGAGGGCCCGGGGTGAGTAGGGGGCCCCATGAGATGCCCCTGGTACCTTTCCTTGGATTTTTCATAGGCTTTTTTGGGTGTGGGCAAGGACACAGGGTCCCCATGATCCCCTATTGCCTGGGGGCCCCATGAGTTATCAGTCCGCCCCTGTTGATAGGTCAACATTATTGGCATATTAAAGTTTTAAAAGCTGCTAACTATAGATATGGAAATAAAGCGAACACGTTACTGGCCAATCAGGTGAAAGAAAAGGTTCATAGGCAAGAGATACCATGTATTATAGACCCCATGACTGGTTCTAAGGTTTACAATCCCAAAGAAATTGCAAACTCATTTAGTGACTATTATAAGAAATGATACAATTTAAAGGGTGATATTTATACTCCACAACCGCCCCGGAGCTTATAAATCAATTTTTAAATTCAATTTATTTGCCTAAGTTGACAGAAGACGATCTAGATTTTATAAATTCACAGTTTACGTTGTTGGAGGTTAGTACACTCATAACGCACCCGGCGATCTCCGTGATTACTGTGTCCTACGGACACAGCTGATCACGTGATGTGGTAAAAAGCCAATCACAGCAGCCTTTTACCACATGATCAGCCGTGTCCAATGACACGCTGATCACCGGGAAATGCAATTGCCGGTTCTCGGCTGCACTTTCCTCACGCTGTCAGAGTGTGAGGAAAGTACTGCCAAGAACCGGCAGTTGTCAGAGCAGGGATCGGCACCGATCATCAGGGTACTGATGATCAGTGCCCTGATGATCGGTGCCCAGCAGTGCCACCCACCAGTTCCACCCACCTGTGCCCAGCAGTGCACACACCTGTGCCCATCAGTGCGCCCTTCTGTGTCCAGCAGTTCACCCACCTGTGCCACCCAGCAGTGCCAAACACCTGTGCCCAGAATTGCCACCTACCTGTGCCCAGCAGTGCCACCCACATGTGCCCACCAGTGCCCATCAGTGCAGCACAGCAGTGCTGCCAGTCAGTGCCACCTGTCAGTGCCCAGCGGCTGTGCCAGTCAGTGCCCAGCAGTTGCGCCAGTGAATGCCTAGCAGTGCCGCCAGTCAGTGCCCATCAATGATGCCAGTCAGTGCCACCTATCAGTGCTGTCTATCAGTGCCACATATCAGTGCTGCCTATCCGTGACACCTCATTAGTGCCGCCTATCAGTGCTGCCTATCCATGCCACCTCATTAGTGCTGCCTATCAGTGCCGCCTATCAGTGCTGCCTATCAGTGCCCATCAGTGCTGCCTATCAGTGCCCATCAGTGCTGCCTATTGGTGCCCATCAGTGCTGCCTCATCAACGGACTTCAGTGAAGGAGAAAAATTACCTGTTTGAAAAATTTTATAATAGAAACAAAGAATTTTTTTTTTCAATTTTTTTGCACATTTTGCACCACCAAAAGAAAGCTCTATTTGTGAGAAAAAAATTATAAAAATTTCATATGGTTACAATCTTGCATGACCGCGCAATTGTCAATCAAAGTGCGACAGCGCTGAAAGCTGAAAATTGGCCTGGTAAAGAAGGGGGTATAAGTGCCCTGCAGGCAGGTGGTTAAGGATATACAAAAAGAGATGTCCCGTCTGAAAAAATGTTATCTGTCTTGGTCAGGAAGACTGGAAGCATATAAAATGATGATACTACAGAAAATTTTCTATTATTTTAGAACTATTCCGATTTGCATCCCTCATTCCTTTTTTACCTGCATGCAAAATATGCTCTCCAAATTTACAGTCAGGTCCATAAATATTGGGACATCGACACAATTCTAACATTTTTGGTTCTATACACCACCACAATGGATTTGAAATGAAACAAACAAGATGTGCTTTAACTGCAGACTGTCAGCTTTAATTTGAGGGTATTTACATCCAAATCAGGTGAACGGTGTAGGAATTACAACAGTTTGCATATGTGCCTCCCACTTGTTAAGGGACCAAAAGTAATGGGACAGAATAATAATCATAAATCAAACTTTCACTTTTTAATACTTGGTTGCAAATCCTTTGCAGTCAATCACAGCCTGAAGTCTGGAACGCATAGACATCACCAGATGCTGGGTTTCATCCCTGGTGATGCTCTGCCAGGCCTCTACTGCAACTGTCTTCAGTTCCTGCTTGTTCCTGGGGCATTTTCCATTCAGTTTTGTCTTCAGCAAGTGAAATGCATGCTCAATCGGATTCAGGTCAGGTGATTGACTTGGCCATTGCATAACATTCCACTTCTTTCCCTTTAAAAAACTCTTTGGTTGCTTATGCAGTATGCTTTGGGTCATTGTCCATCTGCACTGTAAAGCGGCGTCCAATGAGTTCTGAAGCATTTGGCTGAATATGAGCAGATAATATTGCCTGAAACACTTCAGAATTCATCCTGCTGCTTTTGTCAGCAGTCACATCATCAATAAATACAAGAGAACCAGTTCCATTGGCAGCCATACATGCCCACGCCATGACACTACCACCACCATGCTTCACTGATGAGGTGGTATGCTTAGGATCATGAGCAGTTCCTTTCCTTCTCTATACTCTTCTCTTCCCATCACTCTGGTACAAGTTGATCTTGGTCCCATCTGTCCATAGGATGTTGTTCCAGAACTGTGAAGGCTTTTTTAGATGTCGTTTGGCAAACTCTAATCTGGCCTTCCTGTTTTTGAGCCTCCCCAATGGTTTACATCTTGTGGTGAACCCTCTGTATTCACTCTGGTGAAGTCTTCTCTTGATTTTTGACTTTGACACACATACACCTACCTCCTGGAGAGTGTTCTTGATCTGGCCAACTGTTGTGAAGGGTGTTTTCTTCACCAGGGAAAGAATTCTTCGGGCTTGCTTCACTGATAGTGACAGCTCTTTGGATCTCATCTTGAGAGTTGACAGCAACAGATTCCAAATGCAAATAGCACACTTGACATGAACTCTGGACCTTTTATCTGCTCATTGTAATTAGGATAATGAGGGAATAACACACACCTGGCCATGGAACAGCTGAGAAGCCAATTGTCCCATTACTTTTGGTCTTAACAAGTGGGAGGCACATATGCAAACTGTTGTAATTCCTACACCGTTCACCTAATTTGGATGTAAATAACCTAAAATTAAAGCTGACAGTCTGCAGTTAAAGCACATCTTGTTCGTTTCATTTCAAATCCATTGTGGTGGTGTATAGAGCCAAAAATGTTAGAATTGTGTCGATGTCCCAATATTTATGGACCTGACTGTATATGGGCAGATAGCAATGTTCAGTGTTCATGTACAATCTTAATGAAAAGGAGGTCAGTGGGGGGTATGGGACTCCCCCTATTAAAAGACTATTGCACAGTGTCCCTATTAGATCAGACTAAATTTTGGTTCATGCCCTCACACTTGAAACACTGGAGTTCCTTGGAGAATGATTGGATTTACCCTAACAATTTCTATAATTTATTAATGATTAGTAGAAACAAATCTCCACAACAGGTGGTAAGACACTCAATTATCTTACCCACTCTACAAGCATGGCAAGATTTCATTAAATTTGGTGGCACACACGATGATGGTATAAAGGTTTCTATCCCTATAGAATACTTAACATTTCTAATACCAGATATTTATTTTATTAAATGGATAAATAAAGGCTTGACAACTTTAAGTGACATTTCAAACAAAAAAGGGATGTGTTCATTTGAGGATCTGGAAAAGGTTCATTCTTTACCAAAGGGAGAAAGATTTACCTATATAAGGACCCTTTCCTTGTTACACAATCTAAATATAAGTCCATTGTGAGTACAGTGAGGAGCGTGGCGTCAGACCCCAGCCCTTCTCACCAAACTCGTGACCGAAGGACTAGCGAAGCTAAAACCGTGCTGTCACAAGCGTAACAATGCCACACCCAGCTGTACCCTGCACAACAATTTTCCAGCTATTTGGACCACAATAGATGTACCAGCAGCCTGAATGCACTTGTTACTGGGTCAGGTTAATTACGCAATTAACCCTTCACACTGCCACCACCTCCTTTCTATACAGAGAAAAAGGAAACTCAGCAATACACTAGGATAATTGGTTAATCAACAGTATACTGCTATCTCTACAGACCGGTTATACAGAGGGTTAAACACTCATAGTAGCGCTCTTCAGCGGCAGGGATTCGTAAGTTACCTTCAGGAGCTATAGAAACAGTTCATCACTTTTAGAAAGTAAGATTTATTTCCAAAAGTTTAAAGGGTGCAGTAAAAATATTTACAGAAAGAAGATGTAACATATATATATATATATATATATATATATATATATATATAAATATACAGAGCACAACAGCACAGCAAACAGATAACAGAAAGAAGTTTAGGTAAATAAGTACTTGCCAAATAAATGCCTGGGGTTAAGCAGTTTCAAGTCTGATGAGCTAAAAAGGGATTTCTGGTCTCGCACTCGGTTTCATTGTTGCAGCGAGATTCTCCTTTGCTTTCTGTCCGCTAGATGTTATATCGAAGACGGTCCTCACTTCTCTGACTACACCCAAAACACAACAGCTTCTTTTTCTACACAACATCAACTGGTATTTTCACTACCTTATTTGGCAAGAGGATTGTTTAAACAGCTACACTGAACGCATTCCTGAGGGAGGGGGTGGAATGAGGGGATACAGAAGACTTCTTAATACAGTGAGAGCCTGTGCCTGGCTCTTGTATGCACGATACTACACCTGCCCCCCCCTCAGGTGATGGCATATGAGTTTAAGAGCAATACCAAAATGTAGACGTTTGGGGTACAATGGAGAACGCACCTCTCCCTGTGGGCATGATTGTGACAAGTACCTCTTAAAGCGTTGTCATTCTGGACTTCAGAAGGGAATTTTCTTTGGTCTATGACCTGCTTAATCATACTTTTGTAAAATGCCACAGATTCTCAAATGGGAAAGGGATCTTAATTGCAAATACTCAGACACACAAAAGACAAAAGCATTTGCATCTAATTATCAATACTCAAAATGTTCTAACCGTTGGGAAATAGCACAAAAACGAAATTAAGATGGTATTTTACTCCATATATGCTAGCCAGATTTTACCCTAAGTCTTCTGATGAGTGTTGGAGAGGATGCGGCAATACAGGCACTTTAATCCATGTGCTGTGGTCGTGCTTAAATTTACGAAGCTATTGGGCTGAAATATTTAAACGAATATCTAGAATAACAGGTTTTTTCATTACACCATCAGTGGATTTAGCTATCCTTAGTATTAATATAGATCGAATTCCTACCAATCTTAGACCTGTATGCTTACAAATACTACATGCAGCTAGAGCAACAATTATGAGGAAATGGAAATCCAATGAAACCCCAAGCGTAAGAGAAGTTATTAACCAAGTCAAAGATATTTACTAGTATGAGAAAATTATGACTTTAAAAGATTGCAAAATAAGTCACTTTGAAGTACAGTGGAACATTTTGAAGGTATATCAGTTTGGTCATTAAATTCTAAACATGTTAAATAATTCATGCTATGTTGTGTGTTTCCCTTTTCTACTACTGTCTTAGGCTTAACCATGGAATTTGAAAGTAATGCTGAAATATATATGTATATTTTTTTAATACCCTTAAAATGGAAGTCGTTGTATATCCCTAACAATCTCATATTGCAATATCAGATTTCTGTAAAGAATCTTATTTTGTTTGACACTATTGTTACCGTCACAATGTGTGTAAAGTTTTGTAAAAATCTAATAAAAATTATTTGGAAAAAAAAAAAGAAGAAGCAATGATCTTAATACATTATCTCTTTCCTCCCTCCCTGGCACAAATCCCATTTGATCTATATGTATCCAATCCGACATCAACTCCTTCATCTTATTTGCTAAAACCTTTGCATAGAGTTTCGTATCTATATTTAAGAGTGATATTGGTCTGTAACTAGCACATTGGGATGGGTCTTTCACCTCTTTTGGTATAATTATAATGTATGCCTGCAGCGACTCTTTTCTCATACCCATCCCCTCTCCCAATGCATGCAGATAACAACACAATTTGGGCACAAGCTGTTTTTGAAACTTTGTTTAGTATCTCAATGTATAATCGTCTGGTCCCGGGCTCTTTCCTGTTGCTGTACTTCTCAGTGCCACACTGATTTCTTCCTGGGAGATTGTTTTTTCTAGGGCTAACAGCCTCTCCTCCTCTAGCCTGGGCAATCTGGCCTCTTTTACGTTTAACTGCCTTTTTTCTTTTCTTCCTCCCTATGATTCTTTCGGGTTACTAGATTTTATATCATGAAGCTTACTATAATATTTTTAAAACGTTTTAGCAATATCAATGGTTGAATATACCATTTCTCCATTTTCATCTTTGATTTTCTCAATATAATTCCTTGATTTCTTTTCTCTTACCCTTTTCATTAAATATTTTCTTGGTCTGATGGGAATGTTTCTGACTTGAATTTTCAAAGAACTTTGACAGAAAATAAATACAGCCTGTCTTTCCACAAATAAAAAAAAATATATATACTGTATTTTCCGGCGTATAAGGCGACTGGGTGTATAAGACGACCCCCTAATTTTCCAGTTAAAACATAGGTTTTGGGCTATACTCGTCGTATAAGACTACCCCCCTTCCGAGGCAACCCCATTTAACCCCTAGCCTACAGGGCACTTATACCCACTTCCCCCCAGGCCAATTTTCAGCTTTCAGCACTGTCACACTTTGAATGACAATTGCGCGGTCATGCAACACTGTAACCATATGAAATAGGTGGCACTGATGGGCACTGATGAGGAGGCACTGGTAGGTGGCACTGATGGGCATTGACAGGTATCACTGATGGGCACTGAAAGGCAGCACTGATACATGGCACTGATAGGCGGCACTGATAGGCGGCACTGACTGGCACTGTTAGGCGGCACTGACTGGCACTGTTAGGTGGCACTGATGCACACTGATATGCGGCACTGACTGGCACTGATTGGCAGCACTGATGGGCATCGACAGGCATCACTGATGGGCACTGAAAGGCAGCACTGATACATGGCACTGATAGGCGAAAGTGATTGGCACTAATAGGTGGCACTGATTGGCAGCACTGATAGGTGGCACTGACTGGCACTGATGGATGGCACTGAAAGGCAGCTCAGATGGGCACTGATATGTGGCATTGATGTGCACTGGTAGGCACTAATATGTGGAATTGATGTGGCACTGATGGACACTGACATCTGGCACTGCTGGGGCTACACTGATCATCAGGGCACACTGATAGTCAGTGCCCTGATGATCAGTGTACATGTCCCCTCCGCAGAAAGCCGATTACCGGCTCTCCTCTCGAGCTGTCAGCGTGACAGCTCGAGAGAAGAGAAATGCCGATAACCGGCATTTCCCTGTTTACATGTGATCAGCTGTGATTGGACACAGCTGATTATATGACCGAGCCGACATCTTCGGCTCTTTCCGTGATTGGTGATAGCTGTGTCCGAGGGACACAGCGCATCACCGGGCATGCGCGGAGAATGGGAGGACGTCATATGAGCCAATCACGGCAAGTGATTTATTCTACTAATGAATACAGAGCCTGCTCGGATTGGCTGTGTCAGAGAGGCGGGCTGATGATGTCACAACTTCAGCCAATCCAAGCAGGCTCTGTATTCATTAATAGAATACATCGCTCGCCGTGATTGGCTCAGCGCGGTACACTGTATGTAGCTGAAGCTACCATACAGTATTACCGCACATCCAGCGTTCTATACCCGGCGTATAAGACGACCCCCAATTGTTGGGGTATGTTTTTAGGTAAAAAATGTTGTCTTATACTCCGGAAAATACGGTATATATTTTGCTTTTATATCTTCTTTTGCAAAACTCTTTTTATAAAGGTAAAAAAGGAGATTAAAATTCAAAAACCTATTACACAATCAAATATCACAGTTTCCATAGATGTTTAAATATGATTTTTTTATACCTTTTATTATTGTACAAAACATGGTTAAAAGCTCACAAAGAAGACGATTTAAAAAACAAGATACAGAATACATAATCCTACAGCTGTTTTAACAAAAGGACGCCAATTGACAACTGAAAATACATAATAAGCAAAATGTTCAATTTATTCAACATAATACATCCATACAAATTTGAAGGATGCATGATTTTGTAATAATTGCTGGATAGAGTTAATTTTATTAAAAAAATGTCATGCCAAAGCCCTACTATCAAACAAGGGTTGCCAATACTATTATGTATTACTATCATAGAATGGCACAAGGTACTCTCCAAATCAGCCACTCTTTTTAAGATCATAATAAAATATGATGAAAGAATGATGAGAGAAAAGTTTATTTGAAGATTAGCAAGAAATACCTTTACTGTGGAGTGGATTTTTTTTTTCTTTTTTAGCACAAGTCATTAGGCCTAATTTACCATTATACACAGAAGGCCTGTGCCTATAGGTGGCAGGGTTGAAGATTCAAAACATTGTTTTCTAATCATCACTAGAAATACAGTCATCTCATAACATAGAAACATAGAAAAGTAATGGCAGTAAACAAAACAAAACAAAACAAAAAAACAAGTGATCCACTGAGTATGCCTCATTTTGTCATGTTTTTTGTGGGTTTTTTTAAACTGTATTGTCTAAGTATAACTACATTTTTTTCAGTCATGTTGGAATCCACTTACTTTTTACTGACTCATTACCTCTGCTGGAAGTCTATTCCAAGCTTCAACTACACTTTGGGTAAAATAATACATTTTTTTAATATTTCTCCTGTTTGAGGTTGCTTGATCTTAGCGTCATATTTAAAATGTTGCCCTCCTGAACCTTATTTACATCCATAAAGCAGTATGAAACTGAAAACCAAAAAATTTATATTTTGCAGCTTATCATTAAATATGGTGGCTGCATTATTTTTTTCCCTTTGTTTTTTCCAGGTGATCTGGTCAGTAACATACCTCCTGTATTGGCCTCGGTTCACACATATGCATGCTGAAATCACTCTGGTTTCTAGTTAGATTCAGGCATACGTTTCTGATTGAATGTCATAGCGTTTTCAATGCGATTTTAGTATGGGTGTAATTGGATCCACCTTATTCATATAAATTTTAAGTGCATAGAGTCTCTCTCTCTCTCTCTCTCTCTCTCTCTCATCTCTGATAGTATTCTATGCAAAAACACCCTGATACATTTCAATGCAAAAATGCCTCTTATACTTTTCTATGCAAAATGCCTCTGATACTCATCTATAAAAAAATGCATGTGATCCTCTTCTATGCAAAAACACCTCAGAATCGCACTCATATGTGAACACTCATCTCAAAATGTCACTATACTCTATGGGTTGCAAATTTGGAATGCATCATTCCAAACTTGCACAGGACCCTTTTTAGAAACATAGTCAAAACACAGTGCAGTTGAATTGTATGTATGTGAACCACCTCCATAGGAGCACATGCTATCTGGCCTGTCATGCAAATCAGTGTCTGTGAAAATGCATCACAAATTGCATATGTGTGAACCAGGGCTTACACTCTGGATGAAGGAACACAGAGACACCCTTGGACACCAATATTGTCAGTCTGGGAGAAGAGGAGTGTTAGATGTACTAGCAGATTTAAATACACAAAACAAATTGAAGCCAAATTCCAGCTAACACTTTTTGAGTAGTTACAGCAACAGTCTGTTTCCTTTTGGTATAAAATGTTTTACATTAATAAAAAAAATCTGACCACTGTAAGCATCTCTTTATGCATTCAGTGGTTTAATAAATAAAAATATTGCGCTCTGTGTAACAAATTCTAAAAAAATAAACACACATATTCATTGTGAGACCACTCATACCTATGACAAAGGATCAAAATAGTGAAACAATATATATAAACAGTGACATGTATAGTCCATGCAAAAGACAAAAAAGTACGTGTGAATATAGGGCTCCACAATCAATTAATGAATCTAATCTCTAGTTCCATAAATGTGATGTTTGTACTGTGAATCCTGTTGCATCCAAATTATCACCAACAAGTGCATCACCACCATGTGAATAAATGGAGGCTTACCAGATGCAAAGACCCCTTAACTATAGGGGTCTTTACCAGCATTGTGTTGTAAGATATCATCCAGATTTCCATGCCATATCAGAATCAAAGATCTCCCAAATCT
The DNA here is from genome assembly GCF_062004578.1 of Staurois parvus. NCBI lineage: Eukaryota > Metazoa > Chordata > Amphibia > Anura > Ranidae > Staurois > Staurois parvus. The sequence goes on along the minus strand of NW_028317893.1, from coordinate 10,700,666 downwards.
CGCAAATCAGAATGTAAACTCCACAGGCATCAGTGAGTCTGCAGCAGCACTAGGAAGTCAGTCAGCCACTTCTGATACCAGCCGATCTCCCCAACTTACAGGGTGTAACATGCATTCAATGGTTTGCCTTAACCTCTGCATCTGTAAGACAGCTTGTTTTGTTGAAAAACTACGGACTTGCTGGCCAGATCATCAGGTGAAAGAAATCCTTAAAAAAAACAAATGCAACCATCATATTTGGTAAGAATTGGTAAGCTGCAGTATAATAAAAATTTGTTTTTTGATATAATATTGCTTTAAGGTAGAAATCTGGGCAAAAACGTCTTTACATGTCCTTGTTGCTGATTTACTACCTTCACTGAATATGTCATCCATCTTCTGGTTCACTCAGTAGTTGCTCTGAAATAGCCTATTCATTTCCAAATCAAACAGTTAAATCTCTTAGGTTTCTTGTTTGTTAGACCAGTGGCCGCTATACCCCCTATTCCTATGGTCTTGGCACATCCCTTCTGTAGTTCTTTCTCCAAGAAGCAGTGATGCAATTCAGCTCCACTTACAGTGGTGGGCGAACCAAGACACATTCAACATGTACAGGCCTAGTGTACCTGCCCACATTCAATGCAATTCCCAGAGGTTGATGGGAACTGTAGTTTCCTTTTACTGTAGGGAGAGAGGATAGGATATGATGTAATCCCTGCTGTTACACTTCCTCCTTGGCAGAGCAAATGCTATTATCTTTTGAATTACAGAGATGACTTCATAAAAATTCAGTTTAAACTTTTCTCTTCAATAGTAAGGAATTTCACAAATGTATTAACTATTTAGTGTTTTGTGTAGGGTGGTGTACTAATTTGTGTTTTTTTGTCTATCCCAGAGTTCTTTCATGTATTTTAAAGGTTTCAATCATGTCTCCCCTTTTCCTTCTTTCCTACAAACCATATAAATTCCCAAAGTCTCTCCTGATTTTTTTTAACAATAAATCTTTTATTTGTTATCAAGAAATAGAAAACAAAAAGAAACAGTGTAGTACAAAATATATTGCCACAGTGGTACAGTATGCATAGGTACATTAAATCCAGAATAATAAAGTAAAAATGCAAAGTAATTACCCCCGTGCAAATTATAAATGTGTCTATAAACAACTGTGACTATAAAATGTGCAATGGTAATGTTATCCCCAAGATAACTTGTAGTCAGTCCTTCACCATACAGAATTATCTACCATGCCTCCACCTTAAGAAGAAATACACACTCACCAAAATGTATTGCAATAGAAATAGAACAGCCAAATGCATTCAGTACTGTAGTACTGCTCCCTCTAGGATCTTGGCACTCCATATCCAGTATTGCCTGCTCAGTCATTTCTCACTTCAATAATAAATCTCATGAATCCATAAAATAGGGCCCACTCATCCAGATTGAACCACCAGCAACAAAGGAAATACTTATAGTGCAGTATTTATTGGTGACTCAGATCTCATGTATCATAAAAAAACCAATATACAGTAAAACCATCTAAAAACATCCACCGCTGATGGTGGCGGGATCTCTGGCATAGCAGTCCGCTGTACAGCTGTTTTGTGCAACTGCATGTTAGAAGCATATGCCATATACCATATTTTATGGATTCATGAGATTTGTTATTGGAGAGAGAAATGACTGGGCAGACCATACCGAATATGGAGTGAATGGAGTGCCAAGTCCCTAGAGGAAGTAATACTACAGCACTGAACACATTTGGCTGTTTTATTTTTATAGATTTAGGTGAGTATGTATTTCTACTTAAGGTGGAGGCACGACACTGTGAATAATACTGTGAAGGACTGACTACAAGTAATCTTGGGGATCATTTTACCATTGGAAATTTTATAGTCACAGTTGTTTACGGACAAGGTTATAATTTTTTTAATATATCTATACCTATCGCACGCAGCTTTGTTATACCATTGAGTGCTGACACATACCCTTTAGAGATTAGCATTAAATCCAGAGTAAACAATTTCACAATGGGCAAAACATACAAAAGCAGAGTAGTATACTCTTAGATAATGTAAATCTCTTTGTGTTGTGAGCACAGATAATATATATTCAGAGCTATAAGAGTGCATCACTTAACAACAGATGTGAACAATATTAAATAGACACAGGGTAAGAAATATGTAATGAGCCAATAAATAAGCAAGCAAACAGTTAGGTGTCTTATGGGGCATGGCAGGCTACAGGCTGTTTTTCAAGACTGTAGCATTAAAGGGGAAGTGTGTGTTAAAAAAAAAGAGGGTAATTATGTTAATGTTGAGTTCCTATGGTTGGTGATCCAGGGATCCCACTTGGTATGAAAACTAGAAATTGTCAGGTAGGGTTTAGCGACGTGTATTCAAGGAGAAAATGATCATTGAGAATAGTGATTACCTCTAGAAGGGATGGAGGTTGTTGGCATTTCTATTTTCTTATGAGAGCAAGACAATTCACTATAAACATTTTTACTATACATACACTATGAACATAAATATAAACATTTTTTATAAACATGAACATTTTGAATCTGTTAGGATAGGTATCTGTCTCCATACCCAGCAACACATATTCATATTTATATTCACCAAGCAATAAATAGAGCAATATCAGACCAGAATGTAGTAAGAAAAAAATTCCGTTGTTGCAAGAGTTCCTCCAACAAGCAGGGGAAGAGGATAGATAGATGGCTACAAGTTTGGTTGGTGTATAAAGCTTTTTGATGGATTCCCAGTGCATTATACAATGTGAAGCGTTTAAGGGTGATTTGGACATTTGATACTTCTGTGTGGTGGAAGAAGAGCTGTAAGTGAGTGATACTTTCCCAGTATTGCACTGAGGATGTTTTAAGTGAAGATTTTGATTCACTTAGCAGCTTGTATAGGAAGAAAATCCTTTTGCATTGTGGATTGGGGCATTCATGACATTTCAGTAAGTGCCATAATGGGCCTACATGACACCATGCATTTTTATTATCTCCAGCTTAGGCATGCAGTAGTGGCTCAGGGGCCCTCCAACCTCTGACACCTCTGATCTACTCCCACATTATCTAAATTCAGTCCACTACAACTAACAAAGTTTTCATGTTATGTAATGCTTCTAAATACTTACCTTGAGGATTATCCCTGCAGGGTGATGGAACACTAGGATGTAGGGAATATGGAGGAATAGTGGGAAGCTGCATTACAGCCAGTTCAACTGAGCTCTATAAATGTATCCCAGTGGCTCTTTCAACTTTATTTGCTTCAAATAGTTCAATGTACCCCTGCTAAACTATAAACTGTTGTGGAATTCAGTCAGACTACTCATCTCATGGTGAACAAAAGATGTATTTATTGACACATACTGTGCATGTGCATGGACAAACGAGCCACAGCTTCTCTTTCACCGAGGTTTTTTATACTGTGTGAAAAGCACATACAGTACCTGATTGGTCAACAGTGTTAGAGCTAGCAGCTGTCACCATATAAATTTGAAATAAATGACCAATTAAGACATGTAAACCTTATAAAGAGATAATAAAGTACAGGAAACCTTTGACATATGTTCCCAAATGGTCATGGCATAAAAAATTATTAGCTTGCTTGTTTTAGCTACCTAAAAGATCCAGAGAAGTTCACGATGCAGGTTTAAACCATAATGTATTAAGTAACAGTTCTAGTATAGTTATGTATCTATTTGATATCTAAGGCCTACTTTTTTTACATTTCCCCCTTTGTTTGCATCTAGCAAACATCTAATACTCATTCATACAACAATCGTGTCTTTTCTAAGTTTGTCAACTGTGGGCCTTAGTTTCTCAAATAGTTTTCCTGGTCTCAAAATTTACAAAGGTTCTGGTTCTGGCAACTTTCTTCTATGGGAGGACATACCTTCTTACCCAATGTCCTGCTAAAGCAACAGTGTAGTTGTCAGAGAGGAAATTAATTTACCACATAATCAAAAATAAATTTTCAAGGGCCTCAGGCATGCAGCTGAGGAAGATGGCCACATAATTCTCTAGCTCTATACCACCTGAACTTAAAACATGTCAGACTGGGCAAAATTCCATGGCTATCATCTCCTCACCCACCTGCTGAGTTGAGGAAAGAACGGGGCTATTTACGGATATGCACCGCACCTCAAAATATAAGCAAAAGCACCTGGAACAACTGAAGGCTTCTCTTCTGAAGTCAGGCAAGTCAGAGCCGTACAACACCATGTGGCTCTCAGCTGCATCCAAGGAGGACAGCCAGCTCCAATTTTCCTCTGACATGGGGAGCTCACCTGAGTACAACCCTGAATCCATGCTCTACAAGTTCCACTCCATTGTACGAGAGGAGATCACTATGGCCTGCTGCAAGCTATCTTCTGACCTAGTGAAAGGCCTCAAGGAACTGGGCCATCGCACTAATCAGTTGAAACAATGCATGGATATGGCCACCATTGTGCTGGATGAGCATGAGGAGGAGGTCAACAAGCTCAATGCAAAATTGGAAGCCCTGCGTGACAAGCTGGAAGACACTGAGAAAACGACCCATGGAGATAATCTCCATATCTGTGGCATTCCTGAAAAAACAACTGACCTAAAAAAATAACTTTCTTTCAGGAACTGGCCCCTAACATTCCACCAGAATGCCTTGAATGTGATTGCATTCATAGAGTTCTGGCACCCAAGCCAGCAGATTCCCCCCCAGGGATATTATTATCAAATTTTACTTTTACTTTTAGACTCCAGCAAGCGGCCCGGGACCACCAAGAATTGATATTCCAGGGTAAGCCCCTTAAGCTGTTTGCAGGTCTCTCATCGGTCACAATCGCAAAGCAGAGAAGTCTAAAACCCTACTTGCAAGTACTACAGCGTAATAGTGTTCAATACTGTTAGGGGTTCTCCTTTAAGCTGTCCTTCTCGTACCAAGGCCGTCAATTTCAAGCATCATCTCCAGCAGATCTTTGCTTTCAGAAGCTGAACTTTGATTTTTCTTTTTCACAGGCTGCAACCACTTCTTCCATGCCTCAACCTTGCTCCTCCTCCAGCATCTCAAAGCAGCTCTCAGGCACTTTGGTCCCTCCAGGACCAGCGTGTCACGGAGAGTATGGAAGCTATAACTGTCTGATATTTCAATCCTATTGTTTTTGTCTCGCCCATGATTGGCGATAGGACCTAACCTCTTTTTTTCTTTTTGGCTACCCATCCTTGGGTCACCGGTTGCGGGACTATGCCCATTACTTAAAACTGCTGGCCTCCCTGGCCTTGACTATTTTAATACACCATTTATACTATTGAGTTTTTACTTACTGGTTACTGAACTGCCATTTTGGCCTCTGTTGATGTTTTGGTGTTGCAGTAGTATTGCTCCTGCCTGCTCGAGTAGTCTCATTTTCCCCCTCCCATCCCCCCCTTTTTTATTCTTTTCTCTCTCCTTTTGCCATTCACTCAAGCAGATGCATGCCCCTCTAGCAGCCACCCTATGGCATCAATTATGATACACTCTATAGCCTTGGAGATTGAATACTTCTTATTATCTTTCCCTTAAATTGTTATGCATTAATATTCTAGCTATTAGACAGCTGTGTGCTTCCAGCTGGGCCACTTTGCCCCCCATGAACTGGTACCTGGCAGAAGCTATTACCCTGGCCAACCTCCAGCTATTAGGTAGGCTAGTTAGCCTACTGACTGATGAAACCCTGTCATTTTTGTTGAGCCGAACTGTTTTTGGCTATCTTCAGTGTTGTTTATCACTTCTAGTTCTCTTTCCAACTACATTTCTATTCTTTCTCATCTTTTTCTCTCTTTCCCTTAAACCCCCAGGGTCCATGACAAGGGGCATTTGATCTGTCCTTCCATTGTCATAGTGCCTAATTGGCTATCTTTGAATGTACAAGAAACCTATTTTTCAACCACTGCTTGCCCTAAGTATTTCGATGCATGGTACCCTCAAATTTACCTGGCCAATGGTCCAAGCAAACAGAGAGGGGTCCTCCATAAAACTGTTCTTTTCCGTGCAAAAGCAGATAGCTGACCCAAATGGTAGATACCTTCTTCTCCAGGGCATGCTTCAGTATGTGTTAATATCAATTATGACCTCTTATGTACCCATTAACAACCCAGGACCTTTTTTGACCTATGTTTGCTCCCTTCTGGCAAACCACCAGAAAGGTATTCTCCTGGTGGGAGATTCAAATTTAGTCCTGAATCCCTCTATGAATAAGTATCCTTTAGACAGTTCCTCTTTATCTCCTGAATCCAAAACATTTCTTGCAACTTTATGATTTGGTGGACTACACACACTATTCTCACCCACGTCATTTTCACTCCAGAATTGGTCATGTCTTCATGCTGCGAAAACATCTCCCCTTGGCGTCCTCTACCTCCATCCTTACAGCCCCCTGGTCTGACCATGACCTTATCTTGGTGGTCTGTCGTCCCCTTCTTTGTAAACCTCCACAATCTTCCTGGGTCATGTATGACTCCCTCCTGCCACTAAAGGAAATCCAAGCCGACCTACAGCAAAATCTACGCAGTATTTTCAGCTCAATTCACGGTCAGTCTCTTCTCCTGTCACTATTTGGGAAGTTTACAAAGCTGTCATTAGAAGCCATATTATCCAACTAGCCTTGAAACACATATATGACCGACAGCTCAAATAATGCCAGTTAGAGGCATAGTTTGAAGTGCTCTAGGCACAATTTAAACAATTTCCTACCCCCTTTAACTGTAAACACCTAGATTAGATTCTCACTGAGCTAGATCTCTACCTCATCAAAGCAGCTGAAGGATCACTGCGCTGATTATGCCAAAAATGGCATGCTAAGGCGAACAAACCCAGCGTGTTGTTTGCTAATAGGCTACACAGTTTTGCCCCCAAATTTCAACCAATCTCACTGCACACTCATCACAATGTCCTCAGCAGTAAACCCATAAAAGTCCTGGATGAATTTTGACTTTGCCTTACTACCCTATACATGGCTCCTGCTCAGCTGGACATTCAACACATCATAACTTTCCTAGAGAGCCTCTCTTTGCCTAAATTTTCTACAGCCCATAAAACTCTCATGGACCGTGATATCCAGTTTTCAGAGGTCCTCCAATGCAATAAGGAATTGAAGATGGGCAAACAGGTATATGGCATTGTATTAAAAGAAATTGGTGGGCATCCTCGCTCCCCAACTGGCAAATCTATATAACTCAGTCAAAAAAGGCACAACACTAACTGCAAATTTACTGCCTGCTAATATTGTAATGCTTCCCAAGCCAGACCGTGACCACTCCTCCTGGGCCAATTTTAGGTCTATCTCTCTTATTAATATAGACATAAAAATTGTTACGAAAATCTTAACAAACCGACTAAATACTTTTCTAGCCTGGTTAATCTAAAAGGACCAGGTCTGTTTTGTTCCACGATGACAAGCAGGAGATACCATCCTCAGGGTTCGGCATTTACAACATTTAAACCTTAGCCTTTCTCTGGAAACAATGTATCTATCTCTGGATATAAACAAGGCATTCGATACTCTGTATTTCCCTTACCTTACAACGGTACTTCATGATTATGGGTTCAGCCCATCTTTCCTCTATTGGATAACAGCTCTATATGACTCTCCTCAGGCCAAGCCTAAATATTATGGTTTTGAATCATCAGTCTTTCCTATATGCAGGGGCACCCACCAAGGATGCCCACTATCTCCACTTTTATTTATCTTGGCACCGGAACCCCTGGGTAAAATGATTCGTGCCCACCTAGACATCAAGGGTATTACAATAGCAGGCACTTCCCATAAACTGTCATTATTTGCTGATGACATACTTATGACCCTGACATCACCCCTAATTTTCTCATTCTCCTGGCGTTTTTTAATTGTTCTAATCTTCAATAGTAACTTCTAAAAAACCCTCACTAAGACCATTTCACCAGAAATGGGAATAGGACTTAGGAAAGCAGCTCAACCCAGAGGACTGGCAAATCATGACATTAGCAATATCCAAAAGCTCCAAAAATGTGCTCATACTGGAAAATTCTTCTAAGCTCTTATATAGATGGTATTACACACTGGCCAGGTTGTCATGCTTTATCCCTGCCTAATCACCAAACTACTTTTGGGGATGCTCATAGTCAGGCACAATGGCCCACATTTGGTGGTCCTGCCTGAACGTGTACAGGCTTTGGGTCAGGGTCTATGCTTTACTCTGCACCCTGCTATACACAGATCTTAAGAGGAATCCCAATGAGACCCTTCTCTGTAAACCGATTGCAGAATTGCTTCGCCATGAATGATAACTGGCGATGCACCTTTTCACTGCTATCAAACTGACCATAGCTAAAGCCTGGAAAACCCCAATTCTCAGTCCAAAAGCAAAAGCTAGAAAAATCTAGAAAAAATGAAGTGTAGGTAGAGAGGTAGGAGTCTTGGGGGTCCGCAACGCCAGGTTGCTAGGTCGACAAAAGAATATTGTCAAATCGAGATGGCTGAGCATGAGTCATCCAGGGTTACCAGACTCAGATAAATTTCTCATGGGTATCTGATAATATGGCTGTTAATTTTTCATTCACCACAACTGTAGTTTGATGAAGAACAGTGTTACGCTTGAAACTGAGTAGCTGCGCTAATTTTTGTATTATGAAGATACACTTAAAGTAAAATAATTTTTGCAACTTGAAGATCTTGTTCTCATTTTTTTGGGGATATAAAATATATATATATATATTATATATATATATACAGTCATGGCCGAAATTGTTGGCACCCTTGATATTTCTCCAGGAAATCATGTATTTCTCACGAAACGTATTGCATTAACACATGTTTTGCTATACACATGTTTATTCCCTTTGTGTGTATTGGGACAAAACAAAAAAAGGGAGGAAAGAAAGCAAATTCGACATAATGTCACACAAACCTCCAAAAATGGGCTGGACAAAAGTATTGGCACCCTTTCACAACTGCGGATAAATAAGAATGTTACAAGCATGTGATGCTCCTGTAAACTCACCTGGGGCAAGTAACAGGTGTGGGCAATATAGAAATCACACCTGAAAGCAGATAAAAAGGAGAGACGTTCACTTAACCTTTGCATTGTGTGTCTGTCTGTGCCACACTAAGCATGGACAACAGAAAGAGGAGACGAGAACTGTCTGAGGACCTGAGAACCAAAATTGTGGCAAAATATCAACAATCTCAAGGTTACAAGTCCATCTCCAGAGAACTAGATTTGCCTTTGTCCACAGTGCGCAACATTATCAAGAAGTTTGCAACCCATGGCACTGTAGCTAATCTCCCTGGTCGTGGACGGATGAGGAAAATTGATGAAAGATTGCAACGCAGAATAGTCCGGATGGTGGATAAGCAGCCCCAAACATGTTCCAAAGACATTCAAGCTGTCCTGCAGGCTCAGGGAGCATCAGTGTCAGCGCGAACTATCCGTCGACATTTAAATGAAATGAAACGCTATGGCAGGAGACCCAGGAGGACCCCACTGCTGACACAGAGACATAAAAAAGCAAGACTACAGTTTGCCAAAATGTACTTGAGTAAGCCAAAAGCCTTCTGGGAAAACGTCTTGTGGACAGATGAGACCAAGATAGAGCTTTTCGGTAAAGCACATCATTCTACTGTTTACCGAAAACGGAATGAGGCCTACAAAGAACAAAACACAGTACCTACGGTAAAATATGGTGGAGGTTCAATGATGTTTTGGGGTTGTTTTGCTGCCTCTGGCACTGGGTGCCTTGACTGTGTGCAAGGCATCATGAAATCTGAGGATTACCAAAGGATTTTGGGTCGCACTGTAGGGCCCAGTGTCAGAAAGCTGGGTTTGCGTCCAAGATCCTGGGTCTTCCAGCAGGACAATGACCCCAAACATACGTCAAAAAGCACTCAGAAATGGATGGCAAAGAAGCGCTGGAGAGTTCTGAAGTGGCCAGCAATGAGCCCAGATCTAAATCCCATTGAACACCTGTGGAGAGATCTTAAAATTGCTGTTGGGAAAAGGTGTCCTTCCAATAAGAGAGACCTGGAGCTGTTTGCAAAGGAAGAGTGGTCCAAAATTCCGGGTGAGAGGTGTCAGAAGCTTATTGATGGTTATAGGAAGCGACTGATTTCAGTTATGTTTTCCAAAGGGTGTGCAACCAAATATTAAGTTAAGGGTGCCAATACTTTTGTCCAGCCCATTTTTGGGGTTTTGTGTGACATTATGTCATATTTGCTTTTCTGCCTCTGTTTTATATTTGTTCCAATACATACAAAGGGAATAAACATGTGTATAGCAAAACATGTGTTAATGCAATACCTTTTTTGTGTGAAATACTTGATTTTCAGGAAAAATATCAAGGGTGCCAACAATTTCGGCCATGACTGTATGTGTGTGTGTGTGTAATAAGAGTATACACCACATAACTTTCAAAACTAAATTTTCCAATAATCATAGAGGAAAAACTGTAAAACATTATCAGCACTTGCCCTACCCTGTGTGATTCTCATAAGGAATGTTACAAGAGTAATACATCATTCATGACAATCAAGCCCAAAATTTAAGTTTGTCAATGGACCATGCACAAGCTACACATTCCTATTGTACCTATCCGAAAATTTCCAGCATACTAGAGTGTTTTGTGATTGGTTCATGTGCATCATGCATTAACAAAAGACAAAATTTACTTCTGCAAGAGACAACTGGTATGGTCATTTGAACATGCAAAATTGTACCCAAAGTTCAACTGGGCATGGCCAAATCAAAGTATTGACAACTAGCAAATATATACGTTTAAATCCCTTATTATCCTCCCACTCTCACCCATGAATTTACTGCTTGGTGAAAGTAAGGTTGAGAGAAGAACACAAACTTTGCACCCCATTAGTTAAACATTACGTATGATAAGGTCATTTTTACGCTATAACTATAATAATATTTGGCTAAACTTCACCATTTCAATTATTCAAGCATTAAATCAGGGTCCCTTCATAATCAGTATTTACAGTTTTTCATACATGCTATCTAGCAATTTCTTACTGCTGATGGTTCTATGTTTTCTATCAATCTTCTTAATACCGCATATCATTTTAATTTCAATTCACACAAAAAAACATAACATGCTCTAGTAAGCCTATTCATATTTGTAAAATACCACTTGAACTATTATGTTACTGTCATTGTTATTTCATTGGCTCTCATGAATCAATGTGAAGGTCAATTTAGAACAGTTATCACTCAGGGTTGTCACCCTTTAGAACAACACTGACTTCAATAAAGCAATTAAATAACACTTCACAAGTTTATATAGACTCTCAATGGATGAATGTTCACCCCATGTGCAAAAATAAAGGTTTCACACATTGGTGACAACTGTTTGTGAATTGAATCAGGTAAAATAGGCTGTGGTATCTCAATAACTGCTCCACCTTTGTGAATCAAACCCTTTAAAATGTAAAGCAGCAATAACAAACTCTGGAAAGAATCTATTTCTTCATAATCATTTTGGCCTTTCCTTTCTAAACTGTACACATTGACAGATTAAACAATTTGCCCAGTTTTTATGGTATGTGCACTTTCTCAGTCTGTAGATCAGACCTTTATGATTATTTCACACAACCATTAAAGTGTTACTAAACCCATAACAGTAAAATCAGTCTGTATATGCAGTAAAGCATGTTTGTTATACTCACTGTGGAACCTAAAGGGTTAATCCTCTGCATTGTGTAAAAATGCTGTTTGATTCTGACTTCTCTGATCCTCCTCTTTTTCCAGTGTCTGCCTATTATCTTCTGATAAGACATATCGTGTGGAGACACTGCACTTGCTCAGTTTGGTGTGTACTGCTAGAGAGGTTTTTTTTTTTTCTTGGGAGAGTGTATGCGATCAGCACAGGGCCAATCGGCACTGCCCAGACAGGTTAGGGGTTCTGCATGTCCCTAGAGGAAACTCCTCTTACAAGCTTTAACCAGTGCTCTGCTGAACACTGATAGAAGTCACAAGACTGCTCTGACTGCTAAAAAAAAAGGTATTTAGCTGTTTATATTTACTAAAATAATTGCATTTCCATGTTCTGTGTACTGTTGTAGACCAGATATAGTGAATGCAGGGTCCTGGGTTTAGTAACACTTTAATCATCAATTACCACAATGACGTTGGCAGGTTTTTAAGTTACCATAATTTGACAGACCAAAATATCTGTCAAGAGCAACACAGGGGTCAGAATTCTCCCTTCTGCAACAACTGTCACTGTCACCTATATTGTCATTGATCTAAGCACAGAATTAGCCTAAATTGGGCAGGGTACTAACAGGTCATCAGACTGCATGCAGACAATTAACTTCTAACATTCATTTTTAGCTTGCTACTCTGACCTTATTAGTTTATCAGTGTTTTCCAGCATACCAGACCTTAGGATTTCACTGGACCTCATGTTCTGCTGTAAAAATAATAAACATCATAGTATTTTATATTACTGTATATTTTTTGTCTTTCTACCAGGGGCAGACTGACAACTCATGGGGCCCCGGGCAATAGTGGATCATGGGGCCCCTGTGTCCTTGCCCAAACTCAAAAAAGCCTATGAAAAAGGTACCATGGGCATCTCATGGGGCCCCCTACTGACCCCGAGCCCTCGGGCAGTGCCTGAGTTTCCAAATGGTCAGTCTGCCCCTGCTTTCTACTTTACATCATTATTCTATTACACTTATTCAAACTTTTGAATTCAGAACCTCTTTTCCCTTTTTCTGCAGATCTACAAATCTCAGTATGCCAACTCAGTTTAAAGTGGAGGAGACATTCTAAGATTTTTTTACAGTCTAGGAGGGAACTCAGTCTATAGCTGAGGAGACACTTTGAGATATGTTTACAGTCTTGGGGGGTCTGGCACAAAAGCACACATAGGCATCTGAAAACAATTACTCCCCCCCCCATCTCAGAGTTTTCTGCAGCTTGAAGCTGAAAGTTGGAGCTCGAGAGAGTGGGCATTATAAAAGTCAGACATTACAAATTACTGTATCCCATTGATGAAACAACTACCCCAACCTAATAGGCAGGATAGAGTTTCCTGCCATCTGTCTCTCATACAACATCAAACACTGCTGGAAATGCATACACAAAATGCATTTCAAGAAAAAAAAAAACTTAATAGCCACTAACGTAGAATTACATCATAATGGCTATGACTGAATGCATCAACATTTTAAACAACATAAATACAAGAAACCCCTGAACTGTCTTCCACCTCATCATATTAATATTATTACAATATTATTACTGTTTTTATATTCCCATCTGTACAGTCCTGCTGTACTCGGATGAACACTGATTAAGGGTTAAAAGCTGCTCTGCTCATCACAATAAAAGAGCAACCCCACAAATTCATACATTAAGCATACAAAAGAGGAAAAAACTTGCAAACTATGTAAATTTCCAAACTTACAGACTATATATAGCAGATATGGAAAAGTTCTATGAAATAAACTATTTAGACAATTATACCATCACAAAACCATACATTGTAGCCTTCCTATGTACTGTAAGATTTGAGAACAGACATGCAATTCAGCAACACCTAAGAAATAACTAGCTCTAAAAGTTGCAGAAATGAAACAATTCAGCTTCCGTCCTAGAAACAGATGGTTAGGTCATCAACAATTAACCACTTGCCCTGCTGAGGATTTACCCCCCTTCCTGACCAAGCCATTTTGTACGTTATGGCGCTGCATTAATTTAACTGACAATTGCGCGGTCATGCAACACTGCACCCAAATTAAATTTAAGTCCTTTTTTTCCCACAAATTGAGCTTTTTTGATATTTGATCACCTGTGCATTTTTTTTTTGCGCTATAAAAAAAAAAAGGCCGACAATTTTGAGAAAAAAAACTATATTTTTTACTTTTTTCTATAAAAACATGTCCAGTCCTACCCGGAAATGCAATATTACGTATATATATGTGATTTTGCGCACCCCTGCTGCCCTGTAGCAGTATGTCTGCTATAGGGTGGTGCGGAAGCGGTTAAACAAACCAGTTTTTCTAGAATGACTCCTTAAGAACTTATATTTTAAGTGCACTTTTTTGTTTTCTCTAAATTCAGAATATGTCTAATATCACTTTGGTACTAAGGATTTTCTTAAGCTTAAATTAAATATGATATATAGACAGTATATATCAGTGAAGAGATATATTACTTTACCATGGTTAAGAAACTGATCAACACCAGCACTTTTTATGCTCACCCTGCCCCACCCCCCTGCCCATTTGCTGTTTTGGAAAGGGGGGGGCAGTTTTTACTCCTGCTGTATTTCAAAGAAACAAGTAAACATACATGATACAGACCATTATCTTTTTTCCCCTCCCCACTCTGTTATTCTTTACTTATCTAAAGACTCCCCATGTGTTATCTAATGCAACTAAAAATGCAATTAAACACCTTGCTGGGGCCTAGTCTGTAAAAATGCTATGCATGAGGTTCAGGTTCAATAATTCAACATCTCATACTCATTGGAGGGGGGGCAACGTACCACTGGAAAAAAGCTTCCTCCTTTCACTTGTCAGTTTTGCATGAAGCACTGCAAGCCTTTTGCCAGCCTGTTTTATCTTACAGGTTACCTGAAAAACAATTCATAGGGTCACAATCCCTCTATGAACTCTTCCCCCTTTAAAAGATCTAAAATACTGCCCCAACATCTAACATATTTTACCAGTGCCATCTTCTTGACAGCCAGACCACAACAGCACTAAGTTAAAACTAATTTTTTTTTTAGTTCATGTGTATTTGTCATAAGGCCACACTGGGCATAACAGCTTATTGAATTTAACCCTTACGCACACTCTCTCCAGCAATCTTATCAAACAAGACAGATGTTGGGAAAATTTGACCACAACAGCAGTACCTGCAGTACCAAGTAGACTGGAGTCTCACAAAGCACTTCGGAGAAATGCCACCTAAATATTATTCTAACCTGTGTACCCTATAGAGTTTCCCAGTCAAGAACTACACACACTGAACGTGCCCAACTTTGACCTCTTTGCATTCCACCTAAAGCTGTTTGTGGCTGAATTTACAGTATTATGCATTCAAGTCTTGAGATAAGGTTTTATCTTTCACATAGTCTAAAATAACTTTCATTCACATTTGGGGTGTTAGTAAAAACAAACAAAGAAACAAAACATTTGTCCACAGTCAAGAGATGAGCCACTTTGCACACCAACGGATTGTACCAAAGTGACTTGGCAAAGAGAGGAGAGACTGTAAAGGTAGAAGCCTGCCTTTTCGAGCCATTTGTCTTATTCTGTCCTGCTAATCTCTCTGTTCCAGACTGATCAGAAAGTGATATAAAATGCCCACATCCTCCACCAAAACTGTTGTGGAATTTAGTTAGACCACTCATCTCAAGGTGAATAAAAGATATGTTTATTGACCATTATACGTGGATGGACCAGTCCTCCAGGAGAGAACTGGCCACAATTGGTCTTTCACAGAGTTTATTTATACTGTGTAGAAAACACATACAATACCTGATTGGTCAACAGTGTTACAGCTAGCAGCTGTCACGATATCAAATGTGGAATAAATTACCAAGTAAGGCATGTAAACCTTATAGAGAGACAACAAAGAGCAGGAAACCTTTGACATATGTTTCCAAATGATCATATCATAAGACATTATTAGCTTGCTTGTTCACGAAAAGATCCTGAGACATTCACGACACAGTTTTAAACCACAATGTATTAAGTCACAGTTATAGTATAGTTATTTATCTATTTAATATCTAAGGCTTACTTCCTTGACAATAATATGGGGCTACTATCAAACTGTACATGTAGTAGATGCTGCAGAGATCATGAGAACCAAATATATATGCTCTAGCACTGCCAAACGTTACATAAATATTAGACAAAGGCAGTTATTACGCTTAATAATGTCTTTCATACTACTATACAGTTAGACTTTAAACAATATATACTGGATATACTTGATGCAGTGGTCCAACAATTGCAACCGAGAGAAGCGATTACCAAAGCACTATTTCAAGCACGTAAATTTTTGCTTCAGCATTGGAAATTGCAATGCCCCCCTCCCCTGTGGAATGGATATGTAGTATGGGTGTAACTTTGAGCTAATGAATACCTGATATATCAACATTGTGGATATCCTACCAAATTTTAAAATCTCTGGGATGACTGGATGAAGATCCCTGGCCTCACTCCAATTAACCTGATATTGAATAGACTTATATAAAATGTCCATTGTGTTTTTTCATTGCCATTGTCTCTTTTATGGGAAGTTCAGAGTAGTATCATTCAAAGATATCAAAAGATTGATGTCCCACTATACACCATCAATAAGGAACATATGACTGATGTATGTGATTGAAGTTTCATTGTATTCTTTCACTAATGCAAAATGTGATGTGCACTGTGGCTTCTTTGGCTGGCTGTATACAGTGGGTCTTTCTGTTTGTTTACTTTGTTTATTTAGTACCAGCTCATCTCTGATTTTAAAAGATTAGTGAAGAGTTGTCATTCCAGGATATCAGTGAGAGAGCAGAGTGCATATGTAGATAAAGTATATGTAAAAGTTATTTGCTTCAATGTCAAACTTGGTGCATAAGTCACCTCCCAGACTTGATTTCAGTTGAGGTCCACAGGGTATGGAAGAGGTCCAGTATTATGAGTTCCAAGAGGGATAATGCTATTACTATTGTTTTTGGGAGACCCTTAATCAGCTGATGGAGAGCTTTCCATATTTTCACAGTTGCTTTCACTATATCCAAGAAGGAGTACGATGTTGCAGAAATCTGACACTTAAAAGGAGCTTAGTAGTTGTTGTAATAGCTGTGTGTTCTACTTTGTTGCATAGTATACTACCACTGTTTGGCTGGATGGGGAATCATTGATCTGTAGTAAGTTTGGATACCAGGAGCACCAATGTAGGCTATGGGGGTGCATAGTATGGAGCATTTGACTCTAGGGCATTTTCCCTCTCCTCATGTTTTATCCCTCAGACCGTTCACCATTTTTGCTGCCTCTCTCTGGACTCATTCTATCTTATCAATATCATTTTGCCAGTGAGGTCTCCAGAACTGTACACAGTAATCTTCATACTCTAACCTCATATGGATATTTACATATTGTATCCTCATAGGGCTATTTACAAATAGTAAAAAAAAAAAAAACAGCCAATATTTCATAACATTTTTAAACATGTTGAAATTGCAAATTAAAAACAGTACATGCATGCATACTTAACATCTGTGTTTCAAGTGGCTTTCCTAGTAAGTTTCAAGATTAGCACCAGGACTTAGGGCTTAATATGACCTTATGGCTTGAGCTCTACTAGCTGCACAGCTCACATGTTATAAGTTTTTCACTCCTTCCTCCAAGGTCATTATGGTCCTACATTTGCATAAGAGGAGCACCACACTGCACAAAATGACATGGCTCATCCCAGTTATACCTGGTGCTCTGCCTTCCCATTTGATTGACAGCAGCATCTAGTAAAACAATTAACAAGTGGTCTCTTACTATAAATGGCATGAAAAAAAGGAAGGATTAGAGTGCTGATAGAACCTTCCTTCAGACAGTTGTACCACCTTTATCACTTCTCTGTAATAGTTAGGAGACCTACTTGAACATGTTCTGTGGTATATACTGTAGATAACATACAATAAAAGTAAAAGATACCATAGTATGCATGCATGGATGATTTATAACTTGCAAATGTAGAGTGTTTACCTTTAAACAGTCTTTTAGTTAATCTTTAAATAAGAAAATGTCCTATGTAAAAGAGGTAATATTAACTGAGGTGTGTTGGTTTTGGTATCAAAGCTTATGTGTCTACAAGTTCCAGTGATCAAAATCATGTGACCCATGCAAAACCTTAGTCAACAATTGCAGCTCTCCATAAAAATACGATGAGGCTGTTTTACTAAGATAGTTAGGAATACAGGCCACAGCATAAATGTACAGTATGTTAACAGGAAGCTACACCCAACTGGTATCTACTAAGAATGAAGTTTGGGGCAATGCTAAATATGAAAGAAACAACCTATAATGTAGTTCATAGTTTTGTCCTTGGTCAGCTGAGTCAAAAGATCCAATATTTAAGGAATGGATACCCAGCACCCTTTCTATTAAAAAAAAGTAGGTTTACAGCAATAGTACTGTCAGTGTATGTTGGTATTGTTAGGGAAAGCTGACAATTCTGCATTGGTTTTTGATTTAGCATTAGTGTATATCCCCCATGGCAGCTTCTCGTGCATTTTGTTTGATAATAGCTTGCTTATTAGCCCTACATATGTCTAGAATTGAACAACAAGATCACCCCTATAGACTTCAGATTGGTTTGGCACAAAGTGTGTGAACTGTGAACAAGATCAGCAAAGCTGTTCATGAACACTAGACCTGGATATACAGTATTATCCAGGTCAATATCTTCTATGCAGGAAAAAAAATCTTACCTTTTCTTTTAGTAAAAGATTTCTGAATAAATGACCATACACTTGGACCTCATTTACTAAAGATAATGAACAATCCTAGATATAAATTGCTATACTATTTTTGCATAGCAGGCATCCACAGACACGTGGATCTGAACAGCAAATGTGACCCCTCAACCTAGCAAACAATTTGATGCTGATGATACTTTGTTTGATGCTGTCTTAGAGGGCAAAAAATGTTGCTTATGAATGGGTTGGCAACATGGGCATATTGGTGTGTTAGGAGTAGAATGTGCAGGTATAGTCCCACACAGGGGTGGACTGACAACTCATGGGGCCCCCGGGCAATAAGGGATCATGGGGCCCCTGTGTCCTTGCCCACACTCAAACCACACCCAAAAAAGCCTATGAAAGGCACCAAGGCCATCTCATAGGGCCCCCTACTGACCCCAGGCCCTTGGTCAGTGCCCGAGTGCTTGAATGGTCAGCCGGCCCTAGTCACTCTTGTTGAGTGATAATCACAGTTACCACATGTCTATTGAGCCCTACTTCGCTAGAAGGTTAGAGAGGCAGAATGGGGCAGACGAAGAATTCACCTAGACCAGGAAACACTAGCACAAGAGACACATCACACTGAGGTTTTCATTGTCCCTTGTGCTTATTGTTTCAACTAAACGTAAACTTTATTGAAAATAAATGTAATTCAGTTAGAGTTTACATGTATTTTAAAGTGTAACTAAACCCAAAAACAACACAAAAATATAAATTTCTACTGCCACTACCATTCCCTAGATATGAGGGCTGCGCTGCATTATTTTTAATTTTCATATTAAGAATGGTTTCAACAAGTACAGAACACGCTTATTGATTTTGCCAGAAATACAGTATCCTTGTCGATTCTTGTGAGCTTAAATAAAAGCATAAACATCCTTATCTTTCATGTGTAAACTACTAATCCCATGAATCCATCATGTAATTGAGATGAACAAAAACGTTGCAGATTTGGCTGTCCTCATAGCACAAAGGAAAAATGAGCATAGCCACAAAGGCATAGGAACTCTGTTATACATAGGATCAACAGGTAAAAATAAAGGGATAAAGTATAAAAAAAAGAAAACTAATACAGCCACTACATCTAAGGACTGTAAACCAGCAATATATAAAATATTTGTTTTCGTTTAGATATGCTTGAAGAATTGCTGTTTAAAGCATTTACAAGCTGATGTAACATAGAACATGATTTATCAGAAAAACTCCAGATACTCCTACATCACTATAAGCTCAAAATTCTAAAATGAAAGGTGTGGGGCTATCTGAGCAGAACCTGCCTTTGAATGGTTTTCTAGATCACCAGGATCTATCATTATAGGTCTGTAATGACAGTGGGGCTTTGATCCTTTACTCTTCCTATGTAAAAGTGAAGGATCAGGCCAAACCAAGCTTAGCAAGAGCCTCCAAATACTGAAAAGGCTTGTTATCTGCCTTTAGGAAGGTGAGAAACAGCCTAATTGTCACAAGTGATGAGTGAATTTAGAATGTTTCTTGTGATTATGGGGCCATTTGTGGCCAGTGTTAAGTATGTAATACTTTTCATCTTATTATGTTCATCAAATAGCTAACAATGCAGATCTTGCCGTCTCCTTCTTTGCAAATAATCAAAGTAATTCTTTACTTCAGATGTTCATGACCTTCAAATCAGCAGATAAGATAAGAGGAAAAACTTTTTCTGTAAAAGCAGTTCAACATCATACAGTTCAGTTAAGTGCACCTCTTATATTACTTTATTACACGCTAATGAAGTCCTATACTTCTACAGTATGTAACCATTTTGCTGCCAGTCTGCCTCCTATTTTGAATCTTATGTGGGAGAACCAACTTTCGCATATACTAATAGGATGCATAATAATATCAAAGTAAAACAGACCATATATTTTCTGAAAGAACTGGACCTATATGAATTAAATTATGGCTGTAAAGAATCTACCTATGATGTTATGCCCATCTGTGCTGTAGCCTGATCCCCCATATACAGTGCAGTCAATCACCAGACATTTGGCTGGTGATGTGGTCTTCTTACTGGGTGCTGTCTTATGTTTTTTTCTGCTGTAATTGCTTCTTTCCTTACTGGATTCTGTTATTTGCCTTTTTTTGCTTCTCTTGTTGCTTCCTTTCTTGCTTTTCTGTAATTCTTAGTGATCTACAGGGGCTTACTGTACAGCGCTGAGCATACCCTTTGGCGCTATATAAATACTGTATAATAATAACTAGCATCAGACATCTAAGGCTTGTGCCCTGCATCTCCTACTGAGTGATATATTAGTTGTGAGCAATGTTGCCTGGCCACCTTTGTCCATGTATTCACAGTGACCATCAAGGGAGGACTCCCTATTCAGCAAATAGGAATTGACAGGGACATGTTGGTGCCTGTGATTTGCTCCACCCCCAGCATCCACCTTCTTCATCCACCAACACCACCCATATGTGTTTCTGCTAACAAGCACTTCCTGTTCCTTGAAGAAATAAATATTTGGTGTACTGCTCTATGGAAAGGGAATTTTCCTATATAAAACCAGGAACTGAACACCAAACTATAAACTCCAGAGGACAATAGAGGTACAAATAAATAAAAAAAAGGGTACAGAGCTCTAAAGAGCTCATAAAAATATACGAAAAACATAGTAACAAACCAATTAAAAATGTGTAAATAGTAAACATGTATGTGAAAAATATGAAAGTAATTAAATTTTTTTTTTTATTCCAAACTCTTATTATTAGTATCAAAGTGTAGAATTGACAGTACAATATGACAAGAAATATATACATCCTCTACAGTATGGAAGTTAAGATGTCAGATTGCATTCACTGTATTATAAAATAAGCATAACTAATATGATACAGAGTAAAATAACATTCCTTTTTATCATAACATTAGTTGTCCTGTCAATAATAGTAGTACCTAAACCTTCAACCAAACATCAGGCCTCAGATTTGTTCCAGTAAAATGCTGGTATATATAGGGTCATTTTGAATCTTACAGTTGACAAAGAGTATAAAGATTATCAAGAGAAATATATTAAGAGAGGAAAAGATAAGTAGCCATCTGTTGTACCCATTACAGTTGGAGAATCCTATCCATAACTAAATGAGGTGGAGCTAAACCTGGAATATCCAGTCAGCCTCGCCAGACTAGCTCAAACTTGTGTAGTGCATTACAATGTCTAAAGGTGAGTTGTTCCCTTAACAATAAAGCATTGACATATTCCATCAATTGTTTTCGGAGTAGGCGACATTCAATGTCTAGCTATAAGTTTCCTGGCAAGGTATAGCAAATGAGTAACCATAATATAAATGCCTGGTTTATACAGTTCCACATCAGGCACACCCAGTAGGCATATCAGGGTATCCAGGGAAATAGTTTTTTGAACAACTAATGAGACAGTTTGCATCACCCCAGTCCAATATCTAATACGTTTTCGGGCAATGCTAAATCATGTGGATGAAAACTACTGTGTGAGATTTACATCTCAGGCATAAAGGTTTATCTCTTTTACCCCACCTAAACAACTCATCAGGGGTTCTTTACACCCTATGAAGTATAAACAGTTCAGAGATGTGATGCAGACAGCGAAATCAGGGAAACTGACTGAAGTGCCATATCGCACTGTTCACCACTAATCTAGCCCACGTCCTTCAACCAATGTGCCATACTTTTGAGAGTAGCAGGGTTTTGAATAGTAGATAATAGGATTGAATATATTCTTGAGATCA
The DNA here is from genome assembly GCF_062004578.1 of Staurois parvus. Taxonomy (NCBI): domain Eukaryota; kingdom Metazoa; phylum Chordata; class Amphibia; order Anura; family Ranidae; genus Staurois; species Staurois parvus. Next base: position 10,678,494 of record NW_028317893.1, on the reverse strand, counting down.
ATCTTTTCCTCTCCTTAGATCTGGTCATTTCTCCAATGAGTGGAGCCACAGTTTTGCTCATATTAACAGTGTGTTTATGGGCCTGTATTGCATGCCTGAGTTATAGTTACTGATAAAATTGTGTATTTGATAGAGAAAAATATGACTGCAATTGCTTAAATGACTGAATGGTGGAGTCTAGGAATAGCTGATCAAAAAAGTATGAAAACCCTTTAGTTTAGCTAATTCAGGGTAACTAGGATACTAGGATTATGCCAGATGGGCGTAATATCCAAATAACCATCAATGCCTAGGGAAGTCCACACAGCATCCTGTAGGGATATTGTAATTTTATATATATATATACATATATATATATTGAAGATATTGAAACACATACTGTTCATTCTTGGACAGGCCGGTTACAACACCACTTTACACATCAAAATAACTCTTTGATATGTTAATTTTATGCAAGGTCACCTTGGTATTTGGGGAATTGCCTGTTTATCTACTTAGACATCTCAAAGGGTATGGTAATTAGACTCCAGGTGGTATTCATAGGAAATGGTGAAAGGGTGACTTGTGTACCTGTTAAACACTATAGTGGTTTTAATTGTTATTTACAGTAATGGCAAGTGAAGTATTTTCATGTAAGATCAAAAGTGTTTTGTCAACCAATCAGAAACCCCTCCAGTAAACTGTATATCAAATGACTTTTTTGGCTAGGAAGGAGCTTCTTCCTTTCATTAATATCTAAGCACAGGTATAAATCATAACTCGCATTATTGCATGCATGGAAGCTACCTAGGTGCATATTATAGATTGGACATATGCTGGATGGTGTAGTATCTCCATTTTTGATATGAAGTATCTTAAATGGGACTCTGAGGGCTGTTGTTCATTATAATAATTAAAAGTATTCAGCTGTATTTCTTTCATCTGTAACAAATATCTTTATCCGAATAAATGCATCTCTCTGGAAAAGAACTGTTGGACTAGTTTCTGCGGGAAAAATAAATTTTCTATAAATATACACTGGTCATCCTTCCTCCTATTAATAGAATACAACACATCCCATACTTTCTACAAAAGAATAGCTGTAAGGCAGTTACAAGGGAGTGCGGGTAAAGCCATCTCTAAGTGTGAAATCGCTGGTAAAGCTGGGTTGGTCAATACGATTAGTCAGGCTTCCGAATCCAGATGATCCCGTAGTCCCCAGCCATTTAGTTACTGAAATTGTGCTGCTAAAAATACATTTTGGGATGCGAGACAGCTAGCCCCCCTCTATCTTTCCCATATTGTAGAGTCAGCAATCTGATTCTAGCCTGTTGTTTTTTTCCATATTAAATCCTGAAACTGGGAGTCCATTGGTAAGAACTATCTCTATCCACATAGGAGAATTGTGAAAAATGTATAACAGCTGTGGTGCCCTTATCATGTTTAACATATTTACTCTTCCTACCATCAAAAAGCTTACTCCAGGCTTGACATTTCTCTCTATGCCTATCCAGTAGTAGAGCTAAATTTAATTTTAAATATTGGCTAAGATCAGGAGAGACTATAACCCCCAAGTATTTAAAGAATGTAGTGACTGGTATCTGCAGGGCACAAGCTGGTAGGAGAAAAGTTAGGGGATCCAAAGGCATAAGGGCAGATTTATTCCAATTGATGGTAAAACTGAAGAACACCCCAAATCTAGGAAAAGGTTCCATCAGTGCCTTTAGTAAGGTAGCAGTGTCACCAAGATATAATAAGGTGTTGTCAGCATAAAGGGATTTTTTTTCTGTGTTTCCTCTGCAGAACTCAAATATCTCTGTAGATCTACAGACCATGATGGCCAGAGGCTCCACTGCACAGGGCAAAAAGCAGGGGAGAAAATGCCAAGTGCCCCTATGTAAATGGAAGCTAGCTAAGAGTTCATTATTTATATTGAGTCTAGCTCTAGGGACAGAATAAAGTGTTCGGACCCAGTTTATAAAATTGTTACCCAAGCCAAATCCGAAGAGTACTTCCCAGAGGTAAGGTCACTCGCACTGTTAAACGCCATGACAGCATCTAGTGAGAGAATGGCCCTGCCCCCCTAGGTTGTCCACCAGCATTTGTATATTAAAAGGTGCCTGATATTGTTTGCAGTTGATCTGTAAGGGATAAACCCTGACTGATCCCCAGGAACCAGCTTACCTTTGACCTGGGATAAGCTGGTTGCCAAAATTCGAGCTAAAAGTTTAACATCCACATTCAATAAGGAAATTAGATGACATGAATCTGGCAAAAGTTTATCTTTCCTGAGTTTTGGAGTACTATGATTATAGCTTCCTGCATAGAGCTCAGAAGTTCACCCGTGTCAGCTGTCTCATGCAACGCTAGCAATAAAGGAGGTATAAGTATTGTACTATATTTAGCATACAGATTGATGAGTGTGGTTCATACATGTTCTTGTTATGCAAGTTAGAGGGGTTTCCTTGTATAATAGCTGCTATGTACATTCCTCCACCCTTCTCCACTAGGACCCTAAAATGTTTAGCTCAATTCATGGCTATTTACCCAGATGTTCCCCTTCTTGTACTAGGGGACTTCAATACCTACTTAAACCCAGCTTTAAGTAACTTCAATAACTACTTAAATCCAGCTTTGTACGGGCCATCATAACTAGAATTGACAATGGTAAGCGGCCACCCAAGACAGATGATGTCCTCCCATTCTCAGCGCGCATGCGTGGCTCAGTGAGCACGCAGCATGGCAATCGGTGGTGCGCTGTGTCCCTCGGACACAGCGAATCACCGATCCATGGAAAGAGCTGAAGATGTCGGCGCGGTCATGTGATCAGCTGTGTCCAATCACAGCTAATCACATGTAAACAGGGAAATGCCGTGTGGAGAAGAGAGCCGGTAATGGGCATTCCGCGGAGGGGACATGTACACTGATCATCAGGGCACTGATGATCAGTGTGCCCTGATGATCAGTATAGCCTCAGCAGTGCCACCTGTCAGTGTCCATCAGTGCCTTGTGTCAGTGCTCATCAGTGCCATGTGCCAGTGCCCATCAGTGCCACATAAATGCCACATATCAGTGCCTACCAGTGCACATCAATGCCACATATCAGTGCCCATCTGAGCTGCCTTTCAGTGTCACCCATCAGTGCCAGTCAGTGCCACCTATCAATGCCAATCAGTGCCACCTATCAGTGCCAGTCAGTGCCGCCTATCAGTGCCGCCTATCAGTGGGCAGCAGTGCCGCTTATCAGTGCCAGTCAGTGCCGCCTAACAGTGCCAGTCAGTGCTGCATATCAGTGCCGCCGATCAGTGCAATATATCAGTGCTGCCTTTCAGTGCCCATCAGTGATGCCTGTCAATGCCCATCAGTGCCATCTACCAGTGCCTCCTCATCAGTGCCCATCAGTTCCACCTATCAGTGTTCATCAGTGCAGCCTCATTAGCGCACATCAGTGAAGGAGAAAAATCACTTATTTACAAAATTTTATAACAAAAACTATGAAAAAACTTTTTTTTCCCCAAGATTTTCAGTGGTTTTTGGTTTGTTTAGGAAAAAATAAAAAACCCAGAGGTGTTCAAATACCACCAAAATAAAGCTCTATCTGTCACAAAAAAAATGATAAAAATTTCATATGGGTACAGTGTTGCATGACCGTGCAATTGTCATTCAAAGTGAGACAACGCTGAAAGCTGGAAATTGGCCTGAGCAGGAAGGGGGTATAAGTGCCCTGTAGGCTTGTGGTTAATGTTTATTACTTTTCATAGAGGTCTTATAGTAAAGCTGATCTCTATGTTTTATTATAAAGTGTGTGCTTTTCATTGGTCCTTGCACTTACACTATTGCCTGAGACAGTTCTTGGGGTAGAGAGGCAGAGTGGCGGAGTGAACAAACTTAAGCCGCCCCTTCGGGAGTATCACTACACCCATTCAGATGTATGTTGGTTCTATGTATCCCAATACAAAGGATTGCAATACTAATACAGTGGTATCTCGGTTTACGAATGCCTCGATTAATGTCATTTTCAGTTTACTAATTAAAATCCATTGAAAATAATGCCTTGGTTTACGATTTTTTAAATATTTTTTGCGCAATACGAAGTGTATGTCGGTGCAGATTTTTAAATGCAATTGCCAGCTTTTTTTTTCTTCACTATAGCTCACAAGATTAGCTGTCCCTGGAGTTACAGGAATCTTTGTTTCTTTTAAGAAACTAAAAGGAAACATTGTTTCTTTTAACTTGGGGAAATAAACTAAAAGAAAACTTTCTCTCTTTTAGCTCTGGGTAAAGTGACAGCTGAATTTATGAGCTATAGTGAAGAAAACAATGCGGCAATTACATTTAAAAACCAACACCATAATAAATAAAAAAAACAGCATGGGGTCCCCCTCCCATCCATACCAAGTCATTCGGGTCTGGTATAGATTTTGAGGGGAACTCCCATGCCAAGATATAAAACAAAATGGCGTGAGGGTCCCCCCCCAAAATCCACAGCAGACCCTTATTCGAGTATGCAGCCCGGCAGGTCAGGAAAGAGGGGGGATGAGCAAGCTCCCCCCCTCCTGAACCATATGTCAGGGCAGGAACGATGGAATGGGCAGGCAGGCCTATGGTACGGTCACGCTGCGACTGACGACAGCCACTACCCACAGACCAGAGTCCCTCCGGGCGCGGAGTCTAAGCCCCAGGCTACCCTTCACCAGGGCCCCTGATGGTGGGGATGGACTTGGCGCAGCCTGAGACCAGGTCGCGGCCCCCGAGTGACCCCAGCTGCGATAACGACTGCCGCCAATGGCGTACAGCTGGTGGGAGCTAGATGGGATCACGAGTAGAGTAGTCAGACAAGCCGGGTCAATAACAATGGAGCAGACAGTACTAGACGGTAGGCAAAGAAGACTCAGGTCACGGGCCGGGTTCAACAACGGAAGGTCAGATAAAGGGTTAACGCAGAGAGTAGTCTTGTCCAAGCCGAGTCGGTTACCAGGAGAGCAATGGGAACAACACAAGAGCTTGCAACAGGGCAACATACAGGACACAAGTGCAGAGCACACTTGCAGACAGCAGGTTTAAATGTGCTCAACCACACCCTTCTGAGGAGGAGCCGCAGAAGCCTGAAGGCATAAAGGTTCCCACCATGCTTTGCAGAAAACCAAGATGGAGGCCAGCTCATGGAGATGCACAAGCTCTGAAGAAAGGTAGGACCTTGACAGTACCTCCTCCTCAAGGGCCCCTCCCCCTCCGTGGCTCCACAACAGGTTTCTGAGGAAATCGGGCGTGAAAAGCGCGGAGGAGGGCAGGAGCATGAACATCCGCGGAAGGAACCCAGGAACGTTCCTCGGGACCATAACCACGCCAATGGACCAAAAACTGTACCCGACCGCGGACCAACCGAGAATCCAAGATGCGGCTCACCTCATACTCCTCATGACCGTCGACCCTGATAGGACGAGGACGAGGCAGAGAGGCAGTAAAGCGATTACAGATCAGAGGTTTCAACAGGGATACGTGGAAGACATTGGAGATGTGCATCCCAGGAGGAAGAGCAAGGGCATAGGCAACCGGGTTCACCCTGCGAAGAATGCGGAAAGGACCAACAAAACGGGGGGCCAGCTTTGGTGTGGGCACCCGAAGCTTAAGGTTGCGAGTGGACAACCACACCCGATCTCCGACCTGGTATGAGGGAGCGGGCAACCGTCTACGATCAGCCTGGAGCTTCTGGCGCTGTGCTGAGTCCTTCAAGGACCTCTGAATCTGCCCCCATGAGGAGCGCAGAGCAGCCAGGTGGTTATCCACAGCCGGAATGTCCTGTGGAGAGAACAACTCAGGCAATACAGCGGGTTGGAACCCATAGTTGGCCATGAAGGGGGACATCCCAGAGGAGGAGTTGACAGCCGAGTTCCTCGCAAACTCTGCCCATGGCAGGAGATCGGCCCAGTTGTCCTGATGATCCGATATATAGCAACGAAGGAATTGTTCCAGGGCCTGGTTGGAACGCTCCGCAGCCCCATTGGACTGAGGGTGGTAGGCCGAAGAGAAGGAAAGCTCGATACCCAACTGGGAGCAGAAGGCGCACCAGAACCTGGACACAAACTGGCTCCCACGGTCCGAGACAATCACCTTGGGCAACCCGTGCAAGCGAAAGATCTCCTTGGCGAAAACCGTAGCCAGTTCCTGTGCAGTCGGCAATTTCTTGAATGGAACGCAATGGCACATCTTAGAAAAACGATCGATCACCATAAGAATGACCGTATGACCTTGAGACGCAGGAAGATCCACAATAAAATCCATTCCCAGGTGTGACCAGGGACGCTCCCCATTGGGAATGGGTTGCAGAAGGCCCAATGGAAGGTGCCGAGGAGATTTATTCTGGGCACAGACCGAACAAGCTGCTACATATGAGGCGATGTCAGAACGGAGAGATGGCCACCAGAATAACCGAGAAACGACCCAGGACAATTGGTTCCTACCAGGATGACCGGCAGTCTTGGCATTATGGTAGGTACGTAGCAAGCGGGTACGCAATCCCTCAGGTACAAAACATCTTCCAGCAGGTCTCTCAGGGGGAGCGTTAGTTTGAGCCGCCAAAATCTGCTCCCCAAGGGGAGAAGTCAGGTTGGTACGAATGGCAGCCAGGATCTGGTTTGGAGGAATGACCGAGGTCGGCTCAGTGTCCTCCCTGGACAGCTCAGTGTATTGCCGCGACAAGGCATCAGCCCTGACATTCTTGGAACCAGGCAAGTAAGAGACCACATAGTTAAAACGTGACAAAAACAGAGCCCACCTGGCCTGACGGGGTGTCAACCTCTTAGCCTCCGAGAGATATGTGAGGTTCTTGTGGTCAGTGAGAACTAGGACCGGGACCACAGAACCCTCAAGCAGGTGCCTCCATTCCTTGAGAGCCAGAATAATGGCCAACAACTCCCTGTCTCCAATCTGGTAGTTGCACTCTGCAGAGGAAAGCTTCTTGGAGTAGAACCCACAAGGAAGTAGGGGTCCCTCGGGTGACCGACGCTGGGACAAGAGGGCGCCTACTCCTGTCTCAGATGCATCAACCTCGAGAACAAAAGGCAACCCAGGATTGGGATGAGACAGAATTGGGGCCGAAGTGAAGGCGGCTTTCAGAGCCTTGAAAGCTGAGATGGCCTCGGGTGACCACTCGTGAGGGTTACTGCCCTTCTTGGTCAGATCTGAGAGAGGTTTTGCCAATGTGGAAAAGTTCCTGATAAACTTCCGATAATAGTTGGCAAATCCCAAAAAGCGCTGAATGGACCGAAGACCACTGGGACGAGGCCACTGCAGAACCGCTGAAACCTTCTCAGGGTCCATAGAAAAACCCATCGGGGAAATGATGTAGCCTAAAAAGGCAACCTGGGATTGGTGAAATTCACACTTCTCGAGCTTACAGAAAAGCTCGTTTTCACGTAACCGTTGCAGCACCCGCTTAACATCCTGGATATGAGTCTCCATAGACGCAGAGTAAACCAGGATGTCGTCCAAGTAAACCACCACGCACTGCTGCAACAAGTCACGTAAGACATCGTTAATAAACTCCTGAAAGACCGCGGGTGCGTTACACAACCCAAAGGGCATAACCAGGTATTCATAGTGGCCGGTTCTGGTGTTGAACGCGGTCTTCCACTCATCGCCCTCCTTGATCCGTACAAGGTTGTAGGCAGCCCTAAGGTCGAGCTTAGTAAAGACCGTTGCTCCCTTGAGGCGGTCAAACAACTCGGTGATCAACGGAATAGGATAAGCATTTTTAATCGTGATCCAATTGAGACCCCTAAAATCAATGCAGGGTCTCAGCTCACCTCCCTTCTTTTTCACAAAAAAAAACCCAGCTCCTGCTGGAGACGTAGACTTGCGAATGTGCCCCCGGGAAAGCGCATCCGCAACGTATTCCTCCATGGCCTGATTCTCTGCCACCGAAAGAGGATACACCCTGCCACGCGGAGGAGTAGCACCAGTTTGTAAGGTTATGGCACAATCGTATGGACGATGAGGAGGCAGGGCACCGGCGCGCACCTTGTCAAACACGTCCAGGTACTCCCCATATTCAGTGGGCAGCACAGAGTCCGAGGAGGTGCACAGCACCTTAACCGGACCACGGATGCAACCAGCCCCACACCGTGGTGACCATGAGAGAATCTCGGCCGATCGCCAATCAAAGGTCGGATTGTGCCTCTGAAGCCAGGGATAGCCCAAAACCACGGAGTAGTGCGGGGAAGAAATTACCTGGAAACAGGCCAATTCCTTGTGAACAGCCCCAATAGCTACCTCCACCGGCAGGGTCTCGTGGGTAACCTGCGATGGCTGCAAGGGCCTGCCATCTATCGCCTCGAGAACCAATGGAGTCTCTCGAGCCTGCAGAGGAATGGAGTACTGGGCCACAAACGAACTGTCCATAAACAAACCGCCAGCCCCAGAGTCTACCAGCGCCTGGGCCGTCACCGAGCCTCCTGCCCAAGAGAGGACAACGGTGATAAGCGGTTTATCTTTACGGGAAACCGGGGACGAGGAAACTCCACCCAAGATCTGCCCCCGACAGGATCTCAGGTGCGGGCGTTTCCCGGACGGACCGGACAGGACTGCCGAAAATGCCCCCCGAGTCCACAGTACAGGCAGCGACCCTCCCGACGCCGAGAGGCCCGCTACCCCTCGGAAAGGCGAGCAAACCCCAGCTGCATGGGCTCACTACCAGACAAACCATCCCCAGGAGGTGTGGGAGGAGAGGGAGGCACGGGTGGGACAGAAAACGTAGGCGCCAAACGGTTAGGAGGCCTCCGCAGCCGCTCCTTAAATGAAGGCCTCTCTCTGAGCCTGGTGTCAATCAAGATTAGGAAGGAGATGAGTGCCTCTAACTCCACAGGCAGTTCTTTGGCTGCGATCTCGTCCTTCAACGCATCAGAGAGACCATGAGAGAAAGCAGCCACTAGAGCCTCATTGTTCCAACCCACCTCTGCCGCCAAAGTACGAAATTTGATGGCGTACTCGGCAACGGTTCGTGAACCCTGATGCATGGACATGAGCAATTTGGCAGCAGAAGCGGAGCGAGCGGGTACGTCGAATACCGTACGGAAGGAGGCAACGAAACGGGTAAACACGTGAATCACCGGGTCATTCCTCTCCCATAAGGGATTAGCCCAGGCCAAGGCCCTATCAGAGAGCAGCGAGATTAGGAAGCCCACTTTTGCCCTCTCAGTAGGGAAAGCGTGAGGTATTAATTCAAAGTAAATCCCCACTTGGTTAAGAAAACCACGACACTGACTCGGTTCCCCCCCAAAGCGCTGAGGAAGAGGGGCTGAACCAGTCATACCTCTGGGTACCGCGGGTTCCGCAACAGATGCAGAGGTAGGTGCAACAACCGGAGCAACAGTGGGAGAGTCCACCGGAGTAACAACTGACCTAATAGCCCCAGGGGTAAGGTGCGCTGTGCGTGCAAGCAGAGCCTGCAACGCCTGAGCGAACTGATCCAACAAGCGATCCTGTTGGTCGAGTCTGGCGAGTAACATAGGGATCGAAGGCGTACCTGCACCGTCAGGATTCATGGCACTTGTGTAATGTCAGGGCAGGAACGATGGAATGGGCAGGCAGGCCTATGGTACGGTCACGCTGCGACTGACGACAGCCACTACCCACAGACCAGAGTCCCTCCGGGCGCGGAGTCTAAGCCCCAGGCTACCCTTCACCAGGGCCCCTGATGGTGGGGATGGACTTGGCGCAGCCTGAGACCAGGTCGCGGCCCCCGAGTGACCCCAGCTGCGATAACGACTGCCGCCAATGGCGTACAGCTGGTGGGAGCTAGATGGGATCACGAGTAGAGTAGTCAGACAAGCCGGGTCAATAACAATGGAGCAGACAGTACTAGACGGTAGGCAAAGAAGACTCAGGTCACGGGCCGGGTTCAACAACGGGAGGTCAGATAAAGGGTTAACGCAGAGAGTAGTCTTGTCCAAGCCGAGTCGGTTACCAGGAGAGCAATGGGAACAACACAAGAGCTTGCAACAGGGCAACATACAGGACACAAGTGCAGAGCACACTTGCAGACAGCAGGTTTAAATGTGCTCAACCACACCCTTCTGAGGAGGAGCCGCAGAAGCCTGAAGGCATAAAGGTTCCCACCATGCTTTGCAGAAAACCAAGATGGAGGCCAGCTCATGGAGATGCACAAGCTCTGAAGAAAGGTAGGACCTTGACACCATACCAGGCCACATGCCCTCAACATGGGGGGTGCTTTGGGGCAGGGAGGCCTCTTCCCCACAACCCTGGGCTGTGGTTGTGGGGGTCTGTAGGCAGGGGGCTTATCAGAATCAGGAAGCCCCCTTTAACAAGGGGGCCCCCAGATCCCAGCCCCCCTTGATGTCACATGGGGTGGAGTCACATGCATGATGTCCCCCAGGTGGCCCCACCCCTTACATGTTTAAGAACTGTCAATCCACTGGAGAAGACACACAGCTGGAAGACATCGTCAGGTGCATTTTTTTTTCTTTTTTTATGGATCTGCTGCGGGCATAGTGATTGATGATGGATTTACTGCGGGGGGACATTCTTTTCATTTTTTATTTTCATAAAGGACTTGTCAGAGACTGTGTCCTGTCTTTTTTCACACTACACTTTTTGTTTTTGTGAATGAGTATGGGGTACCATGTACCCCATACTCATTCACATAAAGGGGGGGCCTGGATCTGGGAGCCCCCTTGTTAAAGGGGGCTTCCAGATTCTGATAAGCCTCCTGCCTGCAGACCCCCACAACCACAGCCTAGGGTTGTGGGGAAGAGGCCCTTGTCCCCATCAACATGGGGACAAGCTGCTTTGGGGGGAGCCCCCCTGCCCCAAAGCACCCCCCCATGTTGAGGGAAAGAGGCCTGGTATGTTTCAGGAGGGGGGGCGCTCGCTCGTCCCCCCCCTTTCCTGAGCTGCTTTGCTGCATGCTCGGATAAGGGTCTGGTATGGATTTTGGGGGAGTCCCCATGCCATTTTAAAAAAAAAATTGGCATCGGGCTTCACCTTTAATTTTAGATTCAGCTGTCAAAATATATATTATCTAGATCTTTGAAATATGTAAAACCATTACAGAAAATCATTATAAAGGATAATAAACAAAAATAGAATCAATAGAACTAAGGAAATCAAATTAGAATACATAAAGATATGCCTAGCTACAAATAGTGCTGTTTGTCAAACACAGTAGACAGGATCGATTGCCATCTTGCAGAGGACTCCACACAGAGATTTACTATTAAACAGTGTCTTAAAATAAAGCGCCCACAGTAGATGGCTAAATTGTGTTCTGCACATGCGCATTTATATCCCTACATAGACATTGGAAAAGCATCTAGTTCTTGACTGTCATGAATTCCCTCAAAAAACTATTTTTTACCCACTGAAAATTTTTTTTGAAAAGTAATATATTCTTTAAAGGGAAGTCCAGATGTTTGGGAAAGCACATTTCAACATGAACATGTTTCTACAGGGATTTTTTGTTTTGTTAGACGTGCTTCTAGGACGTCTGTTTTTTTAGACGGATTCCTGTATTGTGGCCATTAGTAAATTTGCTTTCGTGTCTATTTGTTAGGCGCTTTCTTTATAAATGTCTTTGCCATCTAAAAGTAGACAGATTCCAATGAAAAGTAGACTTTAGCCTACGCCATCTATGCACATTTGTAAATCAGGGCCAAAATGTCTATAATACCCCTATATCTCCATTACACTGTTCCCAAACTTTCTACATTATTCTAATTTTCTCTAGAAAAAAAAAAATGGAAGACAGACTAAATAGATCCATTTATAAATGTTGTAGAATGCATACTAACTCAGCTAAAGTGCTTATATGGTCCAAAAAAGTAGCTCCCAGCAGTCAGAGTCCTTCTGGTGAAAAAGAAATCGATTCCCTCTATGACGGTAATAGTGTCAGTCCGCTTCCAAAATATTTTTTTGTGGTTTATATGATGACATGCAGTTGTGGTAGCTTCTATATTGGCAAAACCAAATGCAATTTCTGGAAAAGAATTGATCATGTTCCAGCCATCCAAACGGGAGATATTTCATCCCCCATTGGTAGACATGGGACCTAGTATCACTCCAAGAACCCACAATGTGTTAGGTTCTTTGCTCTTAAAAGAGTGCATATAGATTGCAGAGATGGTGATTGGGACCTCCCTATCCTTCAAAAAGAAGCGAGATGGATACACAATTTGGCGGCGACTTAGCCTCCGGGCTAGATTGACTCATTGGGGTTTATTTACTAAACCTGGTTGACTCAGAATCTTTGGCACCTGTGCATGGTAGCCAATCAGCTTCTAACCTCAGCATGTTCAGTTAAGCTTCAGCAATAAAACCTGGAAGCTAACTGGTTTTTATGCAGAAGTGGACAAGATTCTGAGTCAACCAGGTTTAGTAAATAAACCCCATTGAGTTTAAAACCCTTCTTGCCCTGATATTCAGCCACCATGCAGTTCCATTTTTTTTGTTTTTCTTTTTTGATTTTTTGTTTTTTTCATTTTTTTTTTATATTTTGTGCACTGCTTATATTTTTATATATGCATAGTTTTGATGTATTCTATTTCTTTATATAAGTTTTGTATGCAATTTTGAAAAAAAATTCTGTAATACGTTCCTATTACCTTTGATGTATTATGATTTTGGATATGTAATACCTATGTACAATTTATGTGGTTGTGGTTAATTAAATAATTAACTGTTAAAGTTGGATGATGAGTTAATTGACTTTGAAGAAGGTGTTTGGAACCATGAGCATATGTCCTTATAATAATGTGCTTTTGATATATATTTTTTATATGTGTGCTCTTTGATTTGGCAGATTGCTTGTCCCTCTTCTGGTTTGCCCTTGTGGTGGACAATTGCTGTTTAATCCTGTATGTCTTCTCCCAATGACTTCTTAAAAATGTCTGCAATCATGTGACACCTAGTGTTAGGGCGCGTGACGCGATGGTGCTGAGCGTCATGACGTCATGCATTTACGCCAATAACGATGCCACGCATGTGTCATTGGGGGAGAACGCCGGTTTTTGGCACCAATGTCTCCTATTTAAGGCCCAAACAATGGAGACTTTATCTTTTTAAATTGTAAATTTTTATTAAAGGCCGAAGCTCATTTTTTCAGAAAAAAGTTACAACAACACTTTAGGTGTGAACGTTGTAGTAAAGGAAATCCACAATCAATATAAAAGTGAACTGAAACAAAAGAAATATGAACATAATTAGACAGCATGGTAAGCTATATAGTACAAAAACACAAGAAGACATAGACCTGCACATTGCTCGGTTACAGTAGTTGTCAGAGGCTTGGTAAGTAAAGAGATGTCTGAGCTAAATAAGGGGGGGGAAGAGGGGGAGAGGAAGAAATTCTACCAAAGGGATAATGATCCCATAGATCGAAAATGACCTGAGTAGTCACCCACTAGAGCTGTAAGATATTCCATTTCTCTGATTTCAGAGATCACTCTTAAAAGATGAGTTAGTGTGGGGACATCGACAGATTTCCAGAATCGTGGTATCACCTGTCTAGCGGCCATCAGAATATATATTCCCAACCTCTTAGATTGCTTAGAAATACCCTTAAAGGGTAGCCCCAAAAGATAGTGTAACGGGTCTAGGGGAAGGGTAACGTAGTCCAATAACCCGTAATCTGTGGACAGAACCAAAAAAATGTGTGCCAAGGTACCTACTCCTCCCATGCAACTCCAGCATCTGTCAGACAGACTCAGATTGATCACATGAAGTACTACAGGGGTTTTGTACCAATGCATCAATATTTCATATACATTTTCTTTGTACACATCACAACGAGAGTTCTTAGTAACAGAGTCCCAAATCATCTGCCAACATTTCAGAGAGACTGGGCATTGAAGTCCTTCTCTTCATATAACGATGGTTGTTATCAACAAGAGAACCTTTATTAAGGAGTAGTTTATATAGAGGGTTAATAAGATGTTGTTGGAAAGGACCTTTAGCCGCTATCCTATCTGTGGGGCGGTTTAGAGTCAGAGAAGAATTCAAGGTATGGAAATAATGGCAGAACTGCAAATAGATATATCTGGCTGATACAGGTAATGTGGATTTCCATGCCTTAAGCTTCTCAAATGACCAAATCCTGCGTGAAACCGGAGACTTTATCTTTATGGCTGCGTCTATGGAATGGTTTGGCATCATTATTATTGCTGTATTATTGCTGTATTTTGGTACTATGCTAACAGAGTGTGTTAGATTTGTTTAGTGTGATTTTATTATGGTATGTGTGTATCTTCATTCTCTGGCTTGTTTTGTACAATTTCAGAGCTTTATACTTTGTCTCCCTGAAGAAGCGAGCTGTGTCCCATGAAACTCATCGGAGAATATAAGCAAAGTATCAACTCACACTAATTATGCCAGTTATGATACCCAGCCTACCTTAGGTCTTATTTTGCAGTGATGTATATCAATTATGTATGTTATCAACAATACTAGTTTTTAAGATGAATGTATTATGTGCTCAGTTCCTATTACCACAATAGTGGTTTCAATTTTATCAATATAGTTGTATTTGTACATATGTTTTTGATTATTTTTGTGGTATGGAGCCTACAAAACCCCATTAGTTTTTTCAGTTAGGAATGTTATTTTCAGTACTCTTTCAGGCTCCTGTCATCTCTCAATCATCCAAACAACAGGAAAAAAATGGCACTCAGTCTCTATGTATTATTATCTCTTCTCTGGCTTACATAAAAGGCATAGCAAAGGTGCTAGCATATTTCAGCTGAGTAAGGCCACATCAACCTAAACGTGCTAGGGGAAGCCATAGCAGACCTAAGGAGACTGGTATGAATCTTATGGGGGGAATCATACTTTTTTAACACTATTGCTTCTATTTGTTTATATTCACTTATTAGGCAAGAATCCCCCACTGACAACTAAATATGCTGGGTGGGGATCAGTCACTGATTGCCAGGATGCTGGCAGATGATAGCTCCCTAACAACTAGAATAAAGCTTCAGCTTTAGCATTGGTAATAACATCACTGCTAAATGTTTTGCTTCCCACTGCACCTTGGAGTTCATTTGCCTGAACACCCATTCATTTGGCTGTTTGCCCCCAAATTTCCATAGATGTACACAGTAAAGAGGTCTCCCTCATATTATTTTTCCTGCTGGTCTAATGTTCTTTTCCTATAATATTATGCTTTTTCTCTATTAGTGAATGATAAAGTGATTCTAAAGTCTATTTTTTTATTTAATCACTTGTCCTCCAGAGAATTTACCCCTCTTCCTGACCAGGCCATTTTTTGCAAAGTGTTATTTTAACTGACATTGCACAGTCATGCATTGCTTTACTTAAATTAAATTTATGTCATTTTTTCCCACAAATGGAGCTTTCTTTTGGTGGTATTTGATCACCTCTGAATTGTTATTTTTTTGCGCTATAAACAAAAAAAGACCAACAATTTTGAAAAAAAAATATTTTTGACTTTTTGCTATAAAACATATCCAATAAAATTTTTTTAAAAATCTAATTTTTATTTTTTTTCTTGTTCAAATATTTTATTAAAGTTAACATGACAGAATTGGTGATTACAGATCTAGAGGTCGCAAGTATATAAACTCAACAGGAGATAACCACATTACAGTAGTAACTCAAAGAGTGCCAGGAAGGTGTTTTTATATGTTGGGGATGCAACTCCTAACATTATGAACCAAAATAGTATCAGTATTCATGAAAAAGAGTACAAAGTAGACAGGTTTATGCATTGACCACGACCGGTCAGGGTTCGGAAAGTGTCATGTAATGTGATGGCTAGTATAGCAATTCGATTTAGGGAGATATTTCTGATATATCTGTTTGCTTAACGGGGGGGGGGGGGAGATTGAACTGTAGGCATCTCAGTTGGCATGGCTAAGGGTGTGCTATTAAAGATCCATATGAGAACAACCATCAGGTAAAGGAGAAGAAAAATAAAAGGGGGGGAGATGGGTAAGAGGAAGGAAAGAAAAGGAGGGGAGGGGGGGTATGAAGATAGGGGGGAAATGGGGATGAAGAGTGCAGGAGGGGTACATGGGGAGGAGGGGAGGGGAGGGGTGGGGAGTAGGTGTGGTGGGGACAATCAAAGAAGAGGTGCAGGGGACAGCGAGTGGGCCTTGATGGGGAGGCGCAGCAAGTTTAGTGCCGGTCATGAATCGAGGACTAGTGTAGATCCTAACATGGAAGTATTTTTATGTTTTTATGCTAGTAATGGTGGTAATCAGCAACTTATATTGGACGTTCTGACACTGGGTGGCAACTGACTAACCACCACTGACATTCCCAGTGACACTAATACAGTGATCAGTGCTAATAAAAAGCACTGGCACTGTACTAATGACACTGAGCAGGAAGGGGTTAACATGTGGGGTGATCAAAGGGTTAACTGTGTGCTGTGTGTGTTTTACATTATGTGCTGTGTGTGTTTTACTACAGGGACATGCTGCTTTGTATTTTTCTGCTGGTCATAGAAATACAAAGCAGCATGTCCTTGCTGACGGGAGAGAGACCTGTGTTGTTTATTCCCCGATGATCGCCAAGTGCCGGCAGGGAATCACCAGCCGGGACACGGTGATTGACATCTGTAGCTGCCAATAGCAGCATGGGTGGGGCTCGGTCAAAACATCCACTGAGAACCATCTCCTCCGTTGAATTTCACCGCTCAGCATAAAAATCATAATAAGCAAAACATAGTGCTTTATAGCTAAAAACACCTTTATTTAAAACATTACAAATGAGCCACTCACATTCTTTCGGAGCTCAATCACACCAGATATACAGTAAAGGAAATAAATATTTGATCCCCAGCTGATTTTGAATGTTTGCCCACTCACAAAGAAATGATCAGTCTAAAAATTGAATGATAGGTGTATTGTAACACTGAGAGACAGAATATCAACAAAAAAAATCAAAAGAAATGCATGTCTAACAAATTAGCACTGATTTGCACATTTATGAGAGAAATAAGTATTTGATCCCCTTCACAAAACATGACTTAGTACTTGGTGACAAATCCCTTGTTTGGCAATCACAGAGGTCAGACGTTTCCTGTAGTTGACCACCAGCTTTGCACACATCTCCGGAGGGATTTTAGCCCAATCCTCTTGGCAGATCCTCTCCAAGTCATTAAGGTTTGGTCGCAACTCGAACTTTCAGCACCCTCCACAGATTTTCAATCAAATTAAGGTCTGGAGACTGGCTAGGCCACTCAAGGACCTTAATGTGCTTCTTCTTGAACCACTCTTTTGTTGCCTTGGCCATGTGTTTTGGGTCATTGTTATGCTGGAACACCCATCCATGACCCATTTTCAATGCCCTGGCTGAGGGAAGAATGTTCTCACGCAAGATTTGACAGTACATTGCCACGTCCCTTTGATGCGGTCCAGTTGTCTTGTCCCTTATCAGAAAAACACCCCCAAAGCAGAATGTTTCCACTACCATGTTTGACAGTTGGGATGGTGTTCTTGGGGTCATAGGCAGCATTCTCCCTCCTCCTCCTCCAAACACGGTGAGTTGAGTTGATGCCAAAGAGCTTGATTTTGGCCTCATCTGACCACAACACTTTCAACCAGTCTTCCTCTGCATCATTCAGATGTTCAGTGGCAAACTTCAGACCGGCCTGGATATGTGTTTTCTTGAGCAGGAGGGACCTTGCGGGCATTGCAGGATTTCAATCCTTGTCGGCGTAGTGTGTTACCATTTGTTTTCTTGGTGACTGTGGTCTCAGCTGCCTGTAAATCATTGACAAGATCTTCACATGTAGTTCTGGGATGATTCCTCACTGTTCTCATGATCATTGACACTCCACGAGGTGAGACCTTACATGGTGCACCAGACCTAGGGAGACTGACAGTTGTTTTGTGTTTCTTCCGTTTGCGAATGATTGCACCAACTGTTGTCACCTTCTCACCAAGCTGCTTGGTGACAGTTTTGTAGCCCAGTCCAGCTTTGTGTAGGTCTACAATCTTGTCCCTGACATCCTTGGACAGCTTTTTGGTCTTTTCCATGGTGGAGAGTTTGGAATCTGATTGTTTGATTGCTCCTGTGGACAGGTGTCTTTTATACAGATAACAAAATGAGATTAGCAGCACTCCCTTTAAGAGACTGCTTCTAATTTCAGCTTGTTACCTGTATGAAAGATACCTGGTAGCCAGAAATCCTGCTGAATGATAGGGGATCAAATACGTATTTCCTTCACTGTAGTAAGCCTTATTAAACTCCCTCTACTGTCAGCTTTCTCATGGCTCCTCTTTAAACTGTGTGAGACAATGGGGGAGAGTTTAGTAACAAGCAGTGGGAAGTTTTTACCTTAATGCAGAGAATGTGTTAGGGTAAAAAAACTTTTTGACTTTAGAACCACTTTAACTCTTATGGCCGTATATTCATATGGCTATTTTTCACTTAGGATTAAAGGTTAGGTAAGGTTACATTTGCCCAATGAAGTGAAAAAACTATACTAAAACACACGTTACAAACATTATGAGTATTATTCATTACATTTGCTGACATCCGCAAAGCAATTTTTTTTTATAACTAGATACCTTAGAGTGTGATTTGGCAGACTGATAATGGGAATGGATAATTCTTCTATATGTAACCCCTCATGGGTTATAATCTTGGTTTGAAGTATTGTTTCTCTCATATGGGTGCATGGTAAGGCGAGTGTGTGTAAGTGTGTGTTTCCTTTGCATATTGTGCCGATTCTGGGTTGCTGTTATCTTACAAATAATTCATAAACACCTTAAAAAATAAAGTACATTTTAAAAAAATGAGTTTAACCTCTTCTCGTCTGGCCCATGCTGAGAAACAGCCAGAAGGTAGCACTGCCGATGCAGGTGGACGTTTCTAAACGTCCCCCCTCATCCATTGCCTGTGCACACTCCCTGTGAGCATGCAGCACCGTGATCAGTGCCAGCTGTGTCCGGAGGACACAGCGGAACACAGATCACTGTACGGGACCTCTGTGTGAGGTCCTGATTCATGTGATCACTGATTGGCCAATCAGTGATCACATGAATAGTAGTAAACAAGATGTCACTTCCTGACATCATTGCTTACTATGTATGAAATCTGTGAATGATCACAGAGGTCACATGGTACAAGGCTATTCACAACAGCCTTGTACCATGTGACAAGCTGTGACCAATCAGAACTCACACAGTATGTCTCAATGGTTGCAGCAATGCAGCCAGAGATAAGGAGAAATGATTGCTTTTTTAGCCTTTATGGGTGTAAATGCAATCAGTGTAAAAAAAGAAAAAAAACTCTTCATCACCACCCACAAGTAGTACAGTGTCACTATGGTGACACTGTACTGCTAGGGTGACAGTATTAAAAAAAACATAAATAATAATATAAAAAAAATAATAATAATTATAATTTTTGGTTATAAACTAATTTTTTTTGTTTGTTTTTTTACTAAAAAGATAGATGAATACACTTTGGCCAAGATTTATGAAGAAAGATTATTTATTTGCAAAATTTTATAAGAACAACACTTAAAATTTTTTTTAATACAATTTGAATAAATGCCACCAAAATAAAGTTTTATCTGTCTCAAAAAAATGCAAAAAATTTCATATGGGTACAGTATTGCATAATTGCGCAATTTTCATTCAAAGTGTGATAGCGCGGAAAGCTAAAAATTGGCCTGGACTGGAAGGGGGTGAAAGTGTCCAGACTTGAAGTGGTTAAAAGGCATCTAATTTTTTTGTATGTTCACTCCTCCTTCCACCCCTACCTCCAAAGTTATAAATAGAGAAATCCAGCATTTTTATTGGACGTGAGATCAAGTTTTATTTAAACAAAATAGCTTTGAATTAAATATATTGATTTTTTTCTTTTCTTTTTAACAACCCACTATTGTTTAACCTGTGTGGAATTCTTAAATATATGAAAAATATAGTTACTTGGTAGTTTAAAATGTCATGTTTTGTTAACATTTTTAGCAATTTCAATTTACCCTTCTTCATTCATTTTTAGAAGATGTGTTTCCTTTCATAACTTAATTGACATAATTTTTTTCTAAGGTAGCAGTTTCTTCAGAGGAAAGCAAAGATTACTTGAGTTGTTAGTATAATTATCTATAGAAAAATGTTCTATGTCCTTTAGATGTTAAGCTGAGCATAACCTTGACGTATACGAAAGCAGCAAGTTGAACAAAGAGGAATTCATCCTTTACTGGCACTGGTAAAAAAACATCCTTGCTTAAAATCAATCAATTCTCCTTGAAAACAGAATTTTAAAAATGCAGCATATTTGTTGATTTTGTATGACTATTGTAGTGCTTTCTTTATGCAAAAATATGTTTTCCACTAGGAACTTTGCATTATACGTCTTCTCTATAGACTCAATGGGGAGCAGAGAGGTGTAGAATAGGGGCAAACGGAAGTGCTTAGAACAGCTTAGTTATTTTCAGTTGTATTATTGGGTTAGAGTCATAGATGATTAACATGCAGAGTCATGTGATCCAAACAGGAAAGGGTATCCATAGCCAAGGCTTTTTTTTGTTTCGGATAGAGGAAAGGGTTACAACCCCAGCCATTTTTATTCTTGTTGCATCTCTGCTGGGGAGATCCACCCTCCTTTGTTTGTTCTGGTTGTAATTGGAAGAGGAGATGAAGGAAAATCTAACAGTAGAGACTTCTTTTAACCTGACAGGGTTTTAACCATTCCCCACTCTAGTCAAAATTTAAAAAAAAAGTATACTGTACTTTAAAGTATAACTAAAGGCAAAACTTAAATTTTTTTACTTTTGGATAAAGGAGAGAGGAATTAGAACAACTGTCAGTTTGTGTGTTCCTGCGGGCATCATTTGAAAGGACTCCCGTGCCCCAGGACACGCAGGGAAGAAGTCCCTGCACTTCTTTGGAAACCACAGCCCGCAGGGGAACCTCGGTTCCCAGTGTGGTTGCGATTTCCAGTGCAAGCAGCGTGCCATTAGAATTAATGGCACCCGCCTGCAGGCCTGCATTGTTCTGAGTGGGTGGTGCAGTTGCACGTATTTTGGTGCAGATCTGCAGCTGCACCACCCACACATATGTGAACCTAGCCTTAGGGAGATTCTCTATTTGTCCTGTTTACCGTTATCATTGAACGTGAAAGTAAAAGAAAATCCCACATTTTGGGTTGTCCCAAGAAAATCTAACCATAGGGCAGTGGAGGGGGGGGGGATGTGCAAAGGTGAACTGCAGTCAGGAGTTGCAGAGATAAACTGATAAACTGATACATGAGTTGCAGACAGGGTGCACAGGTGAGCTGCAGCTGGGGGGGTGCAGAGGTTAATTGAGTTGCAACCCACCTCTGCATCCCCTGGCCACAGCTCAGCTCTGCACCCCCTGGTCACAGCTTACCTCTGCACCCCCCAGCCACAGCTCACCTCTGCATCCCCTGTCCACAACTTACCCTTGCACCCTGTCAGTGGCTCAACTCTGCACCTTGTCTGAAACTCACCTGTCAATTCACCTCTGCAACACCTGACTGCATCTCACAACTGTCATCAGCCGGCCCTCTCTATAGTAACTCTAATCTACAACTGCCTGCAGCTCACCTCTGCACCCCCTGTCCACACCTGTACATGAAAAAATAAGACTTACCCGAAAATAAGACCTAGTGTTTTTTTTTTAACAAAAAAGACAGTGTCTTATTTTTGTGGAAACACGGTATATCTGCCTGAAGTTTCAGCCAAAATGTTTTCATTATTTGGCATATTGGGGAACTGTTAATATTTGTATCTGGTTTTAATATTCCCAGTGGCCCTATTAGGGAAATTGGCCCTTCGTTCCTCACTTGTAGTCTCCTGTATGAGAAATAGGGGTACGATAGATTGCAATTAAAATATTGTCAGAAAAGCCTTTAGCTACTATACCTTAACCACTTCACACTGGCGCCTCCCTGCCCTTTAAGAGTTTCAGAAGCCGGGAGGCGGGCGGGGTTTTAGGGTCATGTGACTGCCGTGATTCGCCGTCACGGCGGTCACATGATCGGAAAAGGTCCTGAGCGAAAGGGGAGATCGGGACCTTTCCGTAACTCATGGACACTGACCATGAGTCACGGAAAATTCCGTGACTTCCGTGCCCTGTGCTTTTTGCAGATGAGAGCAGGTTCACCTTGAGCACTTATGACAGACGTGAAAGGATCTGAAGAAGCTGTAGAGAACATTATGCTGCCTGTAACATCATTCAGCATGACCATTTTGATTGTGGGTCTGGAGAGGCATATCCATAGAGGGATGCACAGACCTCTACAGGCTAGACAATAGCACCCTGACTGCCATTCGGTATCTGGATGAAATCCTTGGACCCATTGTCAGACCCTACGCTGGCGCAGTGGGTCCTGGGTTCCTCCTGATGCACGACAATGCCTGACCTCATCTGATTAGAGTATGCAGGCAGTTCCTGAAGGATGAAGGAACCCTCAGACTGTCCAGGAGCTCATTGATGCCCTGGTCCAGATATGAGACGAAATACCCCAGGATACCATCCGTCATCTCATTAGGAGCATGCCCCAACACTGTCAGGCATGCATACAAGCATGTGGGGGCCATACAAACTACTGAGTAACATTTTGAGCTGTTCTAATGAAATTTCAGCAAAATGGACTAGCTTGCTGCATAATGTTTTCCACTTTGATTTTTAGGGTGTCTTTGAAGTCAGTCCCCTGCTGGTTGATAATTTTAATTTCCATCAAATGATGGGGCATCCTTACGTTCCTAACACATTACCCAGTCCATATCAGTATAGATATCCAGCATGATATTTTTCCCATTGAGATCTGATATGTTTTCAAATTTTTGCAAGCACTGTATTTAATATACTGTATATATATATATATACAGTCATGGCCGAAATTGTTGGCACCCTTGATATTTTTCCTGAAAATCAAGTATTTCACACAAAAAAGGTATTGCATTAACACATGTTTTGCTATACACATGTTTATTCCCTTTGTATGTATTGGAACAAATATAAAACAGAGGCAGAAAAGCAAATATGACATAATGTCACACAAAACCCCAAAAATGGGCTGGACAAAAGTATTGGCACCCTTAACTTAATATTTGGTTGCACACCCTTTGGAAAACATAACTGAAATCAGTCGCTTCCTATAACCATCAATAAGCTTCTGACACCTCTCACCCGGAATTTTGGACCACTCTTCCTTTGCAAACAGCTCCAGGTCTCTCTTATTGGAAGGACACCTTTTCCCAACAGCAATTTTAAGATCTCTCCACAGGTGTTCAATGGGATTTAGATCTGGGCTCATTGCTGGCCACTTCAGAACTCTCCAGCGCTTCTTTGCCATCCATTTCTGAGTGCTTTTTGACGTATGTTTGGGGTCATTGTCCTGCTGGAAGACCCAGGATCTTGGACGCAAACCCAGCTTTCTGACACTGGGCCCTACAGTGCGACCCAAAATCCTTTGGTAATCCTCAGATTTCATGATGCCTTGCACACAGTCAAGGCACCCAGTGCCAGAGGCAGCAAAACAACCCCAAAACATCATTGAACCTCCACCATATTTTACCGTAGGTACTGTGTTTTGTTCTTTGTAGGCCTCATTCCGTTTTCGGTAAACAGTAGAATGATGTGCTTTACCGAAAAGCTCTATCTTGGTCTCATCTGTCCACAAGACGTTTTCCCAGAAGGCTTTTGGCTTACTCAAGTACATTTTGGCAAACTGTAGTCTTGCTTTTTTATGTCTCTGTGTCAGCAGTGGGGTCCTCCTGGGTCTCCTGCCATAGCGTTTCATTTCATTTAAATGTCGACGGATAGTTCGCGCTGACACTGATGCTCCCTGAGCCTGCAGGACAGCTTGAATGTCTTTGGAACATGTTTGGGGCTGCTTATCCACCATCCGGACTATTCTGCGTTGCAATCTTTCATCAATTTTCCTCATCCGTCCACGACCAGGGAGATTAGCTACAGTGCCATGGGTTGCAAACTTCTTGATAATGTTGCGCACTGTGGACAAAGGCAAATCTAGTTCTCTGGAGATGGACTTGTAACCTTGAGATTGTTGATATTTTGCCACAATTTTGGTTCTCAGGTCCTCAGACAGTTCTCGTCTCCTCTTTCTGTTGTCCATGCTTAGTGTGGCACAGACAGACACACAATGCAAAGGTTAAGTGAACGTCTCTCCTTTTTATCTGCTTTCAGGTGTGATTTCTATATTGCCCACACCTGTTACTTGCCCCAGGTGAGTTTACAGGAGCATCACATGCTTGTAACATTCTTATTTATCCGCAGTTGTGAAAGGGTGCCAATACTTTTGTCCAGCCCATTTTTGGAGGTTTGTGTGACATTATGTCGAATTTGCTTTCTTTCCTCCCTTTTTTTGTTTTGTCCCAATACACACAAAGGGAATAAACATGTGTATAGCAAAACATGTGTTAATGCAATACGTTTCGTGAGAAATACATGATTTCCTGGAGAAATATCAAGGGTGCCAACAATTTCGGCCATGACTGTATATATATATATATATATATATATATACAGTTGTGTTCAAAATAATAGCAGTGTGTTGAAAAAAGTGAATAAAGCTCAAAATCCTTCTAATAGCTTTTGTTTCCATACACACAAATGCATTAGGAACACTAAACATTCTATTCCTAATCAAAACATGAAGAAAAATATATCAAATTTGTGTTGTTCCTCTAAAAAACTTGAAGAAAAGTGATTATTAGACTGTTCAAAAAAATAGCAGTGTTTGTATTCTTCTTTACAAACTCAAACATTCACTATATAAACTGAAAAATGTTTGAAGATTTTGCTTTCCTTTGAATCACTTAATGAATATTTAGTTGTATAAGCACTGTTTCTGAGAACTGCTGTACATCTGTGTTGCATGGAGTCAACCAACTTCTGGCACCTGTGAACAGGTATTCCAGCCCAGGATGATTGGACTACATTCCACAGTTCTTCTCTATTTCTTGGTTTTGCCTCAGAAACTGCATTTTTGATGTCACCCCACAAGTTTTCTATTGGATTAAGATCTGGGGATTGAGCTGGCCACTCTATAACGTCAATCTTGTTTGTCTGGAACCAAGATGTTGCACGTTTATTGGTGTGTTTGGGGTCGTTGTCTTGTTGGAACACCCATTTCAAGGGCAATTCCTCTTCAGCATAAGGCAGCATGACCTCTTCAAGTATTCTGATGTATTCAAACTGATCCATGATCCCTGGTATGCGATAAATAGGCCCAACACCGTAGTATGAGAAACATCCCCATATCATGATGCTTGCACAACCATGCTTCACTGTTTTCACAGTGTACGGTGGCTTGAATTCAGTGTTTGGGGGTCATCTGACAAACTGTCTCCGGCCACTAGATCCAAAAAGAACAATCTTACTTTTATCAGTCCACAAAATGTTGCGCCATTTCTTTGGAGGGGTTCAATATGCTTATTTAATTTGTACTATGACATCTCTCTCATTCTATCCTCTTGTTGAACCATTTAACATCTTTTGTTATGTTCGTTAAAACCTCAATAAAAATATTTAACATAAAAGCCTTTACAGCTCATTAGTTTAGAGTTAACTTGAAGATCTTGTGCTAGAATATTGTTCTTACTCTGACATTCATGGCAATATGTCACAAGTGTGGTGCGACCGTGGTTTACATATGCATGCACACCCTGGGCTTGCATTTGCTCAGGTGTAATAGGTGGGAAATAGGGGTTACAGCAATTAAAAAAATTTTTTTATGTATTTTATCATAATTTTATTTTTAAAAAACTTTATTTTTTTTATTTAATTTGACTTGATTGCTATCATAAGGGGTTTATAAACCTCTATGTGATAGCATTGTGACAACAGGTACTCTTTATTGAGACTTTAAGGGTCTAATAGACCCCATTGTCTCTCCTGCACTTCATGCCATCTAACCAAGCACACATTGAATTGGTAAGATGTGTCCCCTAGCTTTACTGGCCTGAAAATGGTGCATCTGAAACTGGAAGTGACATAAAGAAAAGCAATAAAAGAGTTAATAGAACAGGGTGTAATGTCGAGGGCAACTCTTCTTAGCCCTTTCCTAGATGAGCTGCATAGGAATAATCAGAAGATGTAAATATAGAGTATAGAAGTACATGCCCCAAGTAGCTCGAGATATACAAAGGATACAAGACAATCAGTTGTAATGTCAGGCAATGCCCTAAAGTTATTTGAGAATTTGAAAAATAATTTGCACTCTGTATGAAATGTGTTAGAAGTGCTTTGAGCAAATGCTCTAAGACAGACATTGCGAGATTTACAACATTTGCTTTACACATACTCCATACTTGCAAGTGTTATTGCATGGAAAACAAGATGTGTTCATTCACAGAGATTTGTACAATGACATTTTGAAGAAAAGGCTTGACAGTTGATGTAGGAGGAAAACATTACCTTGCTTAGTTGATGCAGTGTGGAGGACAGAGTCATAGTTGTGACTGAACATGATATAAGTGACATCTTTACCTTTTTAGTTATTGGTACAATGGAAGTAATGTGACATGATTTGCTGTTTTTGTTCCTGCTTAAAAAATTTTGTTGCAGTATAAACTTCCTGGACACATGTCAGTACATGTCCTGGAACTGAGCAAAGCTAAGGGGAGGGCCAGAATGACTGGGGCTTGCAGACGAGGCGGAGATTATAATAGGATGGGTGTATATTCATTAATAAGGGTGGTGGCTTACCTGATTGAAAGTTTGAGTAAAGAAGGGGGTTCTCCAGGATGAGGAGAGGAGACTGGACTTGTTGGGATTCATTTGGAGCTAGCAGCAGCACTGGTGAGGTTTCTTCACCCACTAGTCCCGTACCTGCAACAAAATAGGCCATGGGTGACTTAGACGACATGATTTCCCAGCTGAGGGCTGAAGGAGGTGTGAGATGGGGAAACAGCTCTCATTGTTTGAATACTGCTTGTGTGGAGTAAATTAAATGTTTTGACTGACATTCTGCAGTTTAGCAACAAGATGTCACTGTTTTTCTAACACAGCCTCAGACTGCATAGATATTTCTATATTCATGAAGAGGTGGAGTTTTCACACAGAGTTGAGAGAGAACAGGAAGAAGAGAGAGCAGCCATGTTCTGGAGAATGGTGAATGAGGGGGGCCATGTGAGCTGAGAATCTGATGACATCCAGGTGTGAGAGCATCCCTCCGTAACCAGAGCTGCAGTTAAGTGAAGCTGATGAGATTGCTGCCAGGAAGCTGATGAGATTACTGCCAGGAATGCTGATGAGATTGCTGCCAGGAATGCTGATGAGAGCAGAGGAACTAAGCAACATATACAGCGAGACCGTATGCTTGTTGGAGAGACATTTGTCCTGTTCAGAGTCACCAGCGGATGCAAAGCAGACACGGGTCGGTAAAATCGTGCACGCACCTCATTTCAGTGTTGGCTCCTAGAGACTGAGACCAGGTCTATAGTTAGTTAGGGTCTCCGTTTGTGTCAGGCTACAAGTGTTGTTACTGATCATTGGAAGGACTCCACAACTTAAAGTGACATTTCACATTGGAGAGCTGATAAAATCCTACAAACTCAAGCCAGACTGGCGTCTTGCTCAGAAGGAATACTCAGGCACGTGCTACAGGACCAGTTATTTGAGAGGGAATACTGTAGATTTGTGTAAGATTGTAAGCTGTTGTGCTGCATCGCAGGCTAGCCCATACCATACATCCATACACTGATTCCTGCTCTTTTAGGGTAATAACGGGTAAGGTGTGGCAGTTTAGTTGTGCCCACCAGTAGGTAAATTACTACTCTTTCTACCTTCATCATCAGAAGGCGCCATGCTGTGCAGCACAAGGGTCTCAGCCTTTGGACTGGGTGTATGTAAATGTATTGTATGTTCCCAGCATTTGTGGTTGTGTTTATTTGCCACATCTAAGTAAAATTCTGTTGTCACATCTAAGTAAAAGCTGGTGTTAGGGTTGCTTTTCTCGTCCGTGACTTTACTGTATCCTGGGGAGCCCACCCCAGTACATGGCCTACAGAGGCAAAAGTCCCTGGGTGGCTTTGTGTGAGACTGTCAGATCTGCTGCAAGAGCCCAGGCCCATGTCTCCTGACCCCCCTCCATGGCTCCCATGTGCTCGGAGGTCTGTGCCTCCTGTGCGCTTCAGCCCGGATGAGACAGCACGGGTTCAGCGCTGCTCTGGGAGCCCTTTCAGGAGCCTTCCAGCCCCACCAGTGGAGCTACGGCCTGCTTCACCTAGTGGGGGGGGGCTGGGAGGAATCCCTGTTATCGGCGGAACCCCGGCAGGGGCACCTCCTCTGCACGAGCTCCTCTGCTGACTCACCGCTTATCCGGGACCATGTGGATGGCTCTGCGGGTTCCTCACCTTTGGCAGTGGCAGCACAGGAAAGAGATGTAGGGTGCCAATCGGCCTCTGGGGGCGTCTGGGGCCTGCCCCACGGGAGAAGAGCACCAGGGGCTTCTTCGACTTCGCGGCATGTCCGGGTGGGTACCGTGCCTCCCAGCGAGCCCGACAAAGGAGGGACACTGTGGAGGCTCTGAGCTCTGGTGCAGTGGTGGCGGCTGATGATATCATCTCCAGGTGCCTCCAGGGATCAGAAGCCGGGACCGACCATCAGGAGCTGAGTGGTGCCGACAGGGAGCCAGATGCTGCAGGGAGAAGGTTGGAAGGGGAACTCAGTGGCTCCAAAGATGGTGAAGTGCCTGGGTCTCTGCAGGGATCTGGACTGGCGGCTGGGAATCCAGGTGAACGGAGGCAACCTGGTGAGTTTTTCTCTCTTCCTCTCCTTCTCTGCTGGGGGGGTCTTGGGACTCAGGGGCCTGGGGGTCTGGCGCTTCTGAGCTTGTGGTGGCAGGCGGGGCTGTTAGTGAGGGGGTTGCCTCGGTGTCATCTTTGGGGGATCGCTAGGCAATGAAGGGGTTCTTAGTATGCTGCTGGCTGGTTTTACGGATGTAGTGATGCATTGTGTGGCGGGGATTGTGGCTTGGGCTCTGGCACCACCTTTGGCCATGTGGTCATCGGTGCAGGCCATGACATCTGGGGGAAGTGCTTTGGCGATGGGAGGTAGTGTTGGTAATGCTGTGATTCCCCCTCAGGTATCATGTACCTGGTAACAGAGGCCAATGGAGAGAGGGCTTCCCTTGCGGCTAAGTTCCAGACTCCCCTGAAGGTGGGACAGCAGGAGTCAGGCCCAGAATAGCACAGGTCACCTGTGGGAGTGCTTGTTTGGTGGTCCACCCAGGAGCATGGCTGATGCGCTGAGATGGGGTCTGCAGGAAGGGGGCGCCTGTGTGAGGTATGCAGGTCTTCCAGAGAACAGAGGATCACAGGATAACCAGTTCGAGCCAAGGTCGGATGCCAGGTGGGGATCAGAGCAGACGTAGTCAAAAGGGATAGCCAAGGTCATACACCGAGAGCAGGAGAGAAGATCCGTTAGACAAGCCGGGGTCAGGTCGGGGTTAAACAGAGCAGACAGGTCCAGGAGCAAGCCAAGTCATTAACAGGAAATCACAAGTCAGGATAGCAAGGGAACAAAGGTACTAGGGAGCCAGAGATCAACTAGCACCTGAGAGTAGTGCAGGGCTTCCTTATAAAGGCCGTTTGGTTGCCAAATTTGAGCCGATGTGAACTTCTACGGCCATGCAAGGTACTGGCAAAGGTGCCAGGTCTCCTAACACCTCTGCCGAAGACAGAGCCCTGACAGTGCCCCCCCCCAAAGGGCAGCTTCCGGATGCCTACTTGGGTCGCCTTGTCTGGGTATTTGAAATAGAACTCTTGGAGAAGTCTGGGGGCTTGGAAAGCAGGAGTACTGTATGGAGGAAGTCATGATGATTTTGTCCTTTGGTTCTCAAGAGATTTCTTCAGCTTTCTTCAGGTGGAGACCCCTTCCATTTAACCAGGAATTGGATTTGTCTTCCCCATTTCCTGCAGTCCAGGATTGATTCTACCTTGTATTCTGACTCCTCCCCAACTGTTATTGGTGGTGGATGTGGTTCCATTCTTCCTGGAAATGGGTCATTGTCAGGGATCCTGTCGCCGTGCAGACAATCTCCTTTCTTTGCGAACTATGGTTATCACCCTGCATCTATTTCCAATTCAATACCAGAGTCAGCAATCCCAGCAGTCCAGGATATCTCTGAATTCCTACAGTGAAAAAATAAGATTCTACAGGAAACAATCTTAAAGGCTCAGCTGGACACCAAGAAGTTTTTTGATAGAAAGAGGAAAGGAGAACTGATCCTGGAACCGGGACAAGAGGTATGGCTGTCAACAACCAACCTAAGATTAGCTTGTCCCTCGAAGAAGCTAGGCCCAAAATTTGTGGGGCCTTTTCCCGTAAAAAAAAGAATCAACAATGTAGCTTATGAACTCATATTACCGATTCCCTGAAGAATCATCCCGTATTTCATGTATCGCTACTCAAGACTGCGCCCTCTAACCCCTTCCCAGGTCGGGAAGCGGGGCCACCTGAACCAGTAATCGTCGATGGCGAAGAGGAATACAAAGTTGAGACCATTATTAACTGCAGGAAGAGGAGGAACCAACTGCAATACTTGATTAAATGGAAAGGGTATGCATCCGAGGATAATTCTTGGGAACCGGAAGCTAACATCCATCCCAAAGAATTGATCAAAGCATTTAAACACAGGCAGCCATAAAAGATGGCCCAGTTGGGCATCCGGAGGCTGCCCTTAGGGAGGGGGCACTGTCAGGGATCCTGTCGCCTTGCAGCGTTGCGACGGCGACGGATAGAGTAGCAGCGGAGCAAGTGCGCAGGCACGGGAGCGTGCGGCCACACATGCGCGGTAGCGTGGGAAGCTTGCACATGCGCAGTAAGTGTCCACGTCACGGCCGGCGGGCTATTTAAACCTGCTGCAAGGAAGAATCATTGCCTTCTGGTCTAAATACATTCCTGTGCTCAAATTCCTGATTCTGATCCTGATACCTGCTTTCCTGTATAATCGCCTAAGAAAGAACTCCGCCTGCACCGACCCCGGCTATTCCTGACCATTCTCTTGCCTGCTCCTCTTGTACTTTCTGCTCGCTTGTTACCGACCTGGCCTGCCTGACTCTGCTGCATGACCCTGTCTGCAACCGCACCTGACTTGCGTCTTGCATACCTACCGCTGCACTCACGGTTCCGCATCCAGACTACCGCCACACCTGCCTGCTGCTGCACCTACGTTCCTGCACCCGCACCTGGCTTGTGTCCGGATCTCCTGAGTTCCCAGCTACCTACTGACAGCTGCAAGATCCTCATGGCACTCCTGCCACTCCTGGCTCTGCACCCTTGCTCCCACCTTCAGGGACTCCGAGCGGGAGTCGTAAGAGGATGCCTTCTCTCCATTTCAGGCTCCCCAATCTGGTACATAATAGTCACCCTGTATCCTGCTACCGCTAGCGGTCTCCTCTACCTCAGCTGGGTGTGCCAGGGGCCGCGACCTGGTCCCAGCCTGCTCCAAGTCCATCCCCACCATCAGGGGTTCTGGTGAACAAGCAGACTGGGGCTTAGACCCTGCGCCCTGGGAAACCCTAGCTGTGGGTCTAGAGAGCTACTCACCAAAGCCGTGACAGTCATGAACAGCTGGCTTGAGCAGGGAGACATGGAAGACTGGATGAATCCTGTATGATTCAGGAAGGGATAGTTTGTTTGCTACTGGGTTGATTTCTCATTTGATTTGGAAGTGGCCAATGTATCTTGGACCCAATTTTCATGATCGGCTAGGAAGTTGTAAATTGGCTGTTGACAACCAAACCTTGCCTCCTACCTTTAGAGCAGGATTTCCCCTTCATTTCTTGTCATAGTACTTTTTATAGTCTGTTTGCGATCGTTGTATGGACTCTTGGAGAGCACTATAGTTGTCCTGTATTCTGATAAGTCTATCCTTTACTGCGGGTACTGAGGCTTCGAGTATAGTATCTGGAAAGCAGGGAGGGGGGAATTCATAATTAGCCCAGAATGGCGACTGATGAGTAGCAGAATGGATAGAATTGTTGTAGTCAAATTCTGCCAACGGGAGTAGGGATGTCCAATCATCCTGGGAAACAGTGGAGAAACATTGTAGATATTGTTCTAAAGTTTGGTTTGTCCACTCTGTTTGGCCATTACTTTGAGGGTGGTAAACAGATGATAGGCAGAGTTCCACTTTCAGGGTTTTGCACAGGGCTCTCCAGAACCTGGAGGTAAATTTCACCCCTCGGTCAGAAACAATATTGCTGGGTAGTCCGCGTAGCCTCACAATCTCCTTGATAAAGGCATGTGCTGTCTCAGGTGCAGATGGGGTACCTATCATTGGCAGGAAGTGGGCCATTTTGGATAGCCAATCTATCACCACTAGGATGGTAGTAAACCCCTCAGAGGGCGGCAAGTCCACAATAAAGTCCATTGCAATCATTTCCCAGGGGCGATTAGGAATGGGCAAGGGTCTCAGTAGCCCCCATGCCTTGGTTTTGTTTCCCTTGCTGCGTAGGCACACTGTGCAGAATTTTACGTAGGCTCTGCAGTCCTGACTTAAGTTGCGCCACCAAAAGGACCATTGGATTAGTTTCATAGTTTTACAGGCCCCGAAGTGTCCAGCAAGTTGATGGTCGTGGAATGTCCTGAAAACCTGGGATCTTACCTCTTGTGGTACAAAGATCTTATCCTGGTGCCACAGAAAGCCATTCTGCCTCCTTAACGAGTCTGGTTCGGGTTCAGTGTAGCAAGCTGAGGCCTGTTCAATCGATGATCTTAGACTGGGTTGGATTAGCAAAAACGTAATACTAACGCTATCTGAAGTCGCCCATGACACTGATACAGTGATCAATAAAAAAATCTGTACACTGTACTAATGACACTGGAGACAGGGCAGTGAAAGGGTTAACTGGGGCATGATAGGGGGTTAAATGTGATCTAGCTGTGTTTTTACTGTCTCAGTGTAGTGCTTTGACTCACGTGGATCTGCTTTCTTCTCTCTCTGAAACAGAATGTGCTCCAGGGAGAGAAGATTGCATCATCTCCTATGTCTGTGTAATGTAAACAGAAGCACAGGAAGACCTCTGATTTGGTACAACCTATCAGCAGGTCCAGGTCAAACAGCATTGTGCTAGATCTGGTGAGTGATCTGTGCTGTACCGAATCACAACACCACAGGGCCGGTGGGCCGGTGGGCCGGTTGGCATGAGCCGCCCTGTGAACATGGCGGGAGCATGGATCACGTTTATATATGTGATTTTGCAAAGAGCTGCTGCCCTGTAGCAGTAAAACTACAGGAGGCGGTTGTCAAGTGGTTAAATGACACTAACAAAATGACTAAACTATATAAGTAATTAAATAAATATGACACTATCTAAATGTCACTGACAATAACACTACCACTAACTGACACTAACATTGACATTCAGTAGATTAGACCAAGCATTAATCTGATGAATTTTTGTTTTTTTCAACAAACCTTTACATGTGTACACATCTTTTTGGATCCATTCTGTCCTAAATCTCTCTGTGTACAAAAATAGAGTTGGTCTTTATTAGCTCCAGTTTTGCAAGCGACAAACTGTCATTATTTCATTTTGGAAAAATAAAATTGAGGTGAATAAACCCCAGGGTATAAGGTGGGGCCCGAAATAAAAAATAACGGAATGTGGAAAAGAAAAGGGAAATTACTCATGGACTTTAAAGGTACCCAAATGGAGATGTCACACACAACACATATTTCATTTTGAATTTGGCGCAATCAATGCAACAAAATGAAAAAGTGTCTCAAATAAAAATTACCTGAATTTGGCTACTCTCAAATAGGAAGAAAAGTGTCACAATTGGCTATTGAATTAACAATGGTTATAACTAGAGATGAGCGAAGTATTCAAAAATTCGATTCGACTGATTCGGCGAATTCGTGGAAAAATTTTGATTCGAGTCGAATATATTTGCTGCAAATTTAACTTATAAAAGGGTGTTTCTAGGCTTCAGAGAGCCTTTATATTAGTGCAGAACACTGTACCTTTAATTTAAATGCCCTTGGAGTCTGCTGGGGAAGAGAAATAATACTGACAGTCAGTATGACATGCAGATGAGTGCTGTCGATCTTAGAATCACCGCACACTTCACTCATTTGGGCAGTCACGGGGCCAAAACCAGAGTGTGGAGCCACAGTGTGGCGGTGGAGGCAGCAGCAATGGGAGGCCATACAGCACCCTATGACAAAAATGGAAACCACCAGCAGTGTGAGGAGACCTGAAAGTGGCACATGGCAGAGTGTGGCGATGGAGACAGCAGCAATGGGAGGCCGTACAGGGACCCATGACACACTCTGGACCTGGCAGCAGCATGAGGAGGCGGTACAGGGGCCCATGACAGATTACGGGCCTGGCAGCAGCATGAGGAGTCGGTAGGGGGGCCCATGGCAGATTAGGGGCCTGGCAGCAGCTATGGGAGGCCCGTAATCTGCCAGCACCCTATGACAAAAAATGGAACACACCAGCAGTGTGAGGAGACCTGAAAGTGGCACATGGCAGAGTGTGGCGATGGAGACAGCAGCAATGGGAGGCCGTACAGGGACCTATGAGAGACTCTGGACTTGGCAGCAGCATGAGGAGGCGGTATAGGAGCCCATGGCAGATTAGGGGCCTGGCAGCAGCTATGGGAGGCCCGTAATCTGCCAGTACCCTATGACAAAAAATGGAACACACCAGCAGTGTGAGGAGACCTGAGAAGTGGCACATGTTTGGGGCATGATTCATGGCGGATTTAGTCAGTTGTGTCAGGAACTGGTGGTTTGAAATCCAGACTAATCCACGCCTGATTCATTTTCACAAACGTGAGTCTCTCCACACTTTGGGTGGATAGTCGTGTCCTCCGCGGAGTTACAATACCTCCTGCCGCACTAAACACGCGCTCCGATGCCACGCTACTGGCCGGGCATGACAGCCTTTCAAGGGCAAATTCAGCTAGTTGGGGCCAAAGGTCAAGTTTCGTTGCCCAGTAGTCAAGGGGATTGTCTACCTCGGTTGGCAGGGTGCTGTCCAAGTAGGCCTAAGTCTGTTGTTTGAGGTCCTGCTCCAGGTCCACCTGATGCTGCTGCTGCTGCTGCTGCGGCTGGTTAGTAGTTTCCTCACTGCGCTGGTGAAGAAAGCTACTCATCATCGACTGCAGACTGAGGCAGCTGCTGCTGGTGGAGCTGCCACTGCTCCTACCACCCCACCCCTCCCCTGCTGCCATGGCAGCGGAACGCGAGCGCACAGGGCCCACAGTGTCTGAGGATGGACGTTGGCGCAGACAGGCAGAGACCAGCTGACTACATAGGTGGTTTTTATAGTACGTTATTTTGGCCTCCCTCTCAGCAGGTGTGAAAAAGGCCACCATTTTTGAACGGTAGCGAGGGTCCAACAAGGTGGACAGCCAAAAGTCATCCCTCTGTCTGATGGTTATTATTCGGCTGTCGGTACGCAAGCAAGCGAGCATGCTATGGGCCATTTGTGCCAAGGAATGCGAGGGACTCCCTGCCTCCATCTCCACAGCATACTGCCACGGTGCGTCTGGGTCCTCTGTCTCCTCTTCCTCCTCCTCTACCAGATGCTCCTGCTCCTCCACTCCTGTCCGCTGAGTGGAAAAACCACCCATTTCACTCAATAATTCCTGAGCACCAATGTCCTCCTCTACCTCCTCCTCTTCTTCC
This sequence comes from Staurois parvus, assembly GCF_062004578.1. Taxonomy (NCBI): domain Eukaryota; kingdom Metazoa; phylum Chordata; class Amphibia; order Anura; family Ranidae; genus Staurois; species Staurois parvus. Next base: position 10,642,887 of record NW_028317893.1, on the reverse strand, counting down.
TGTCCTGCCCCCACAGGGGTCATGTGGCGTTGAGATCTGTGCGCCACGTCTACCGCACCCTGACCAGCCATTGTTAACAGCATTTGTTGCAGGATGTGCAACAGAGGAATGACGTCGTTCATCCCATAGTCCTGCCGACTCACGAATAGCGTGGCCTCCTCAAAGGGCCTGAGCAAGCGCAGGTGTCACGCATGAGCTGCCAATGGCTGACATCTAAGTTACACAGGGAGTACCTTTATCCGCTTTTAACATCAGGAAATCTGTGATGGCCTTTCGCTGTTCGTAAAGGCGGTCTAACATATGTAGGGTTGAACTCCACCTTGTTGCAACGTCACAGCATGAGGAGTCGGTACGGGGGCCCATGGCAGATTACGGGCCTGGCAGCAGCAATGGGAGGCCCGTAATCTGCCAGCACCCTATGACAAAAAATGGAACACACCAGCAGTGTGAGGAGATCTGAAAGTGGCACATGGCAGAGTGTGGCGATGGAGACAGCAGCAATGGGAGGCCGTACAGGGACCCATGAGAGACTCTGGACCTGGCAGCAGCATGAGGAGGTGGTATAGGGGCCCATGGCAGATTAGGGGCCTGGCAGAAGCTATGGGAGGCCCGTAATCTGCCAGCACCCTATGTCAAAAAATGGAACACACCAGCAGTGTGAGGAGACCTGAAAGTGGCACATGGCATGAGACACTGTGGACCTGGCAGCAGCATGAGGAGGCGGTATAGGGGCCCATGGCAGATTAGGGGCCTGGCAGCAGCTATGGGAGGCCCGTAATCTGCCAGCACCCTATGTCAAAAAATTGAACACACCAGCAGTGTGTGAGGAGACCTGAAAGTGGCACATGGCAGAGTGTGGCGATGGAGACAGCAGCAATGGGAGGCCATACAGGGACCCATGACAGACTCTGGACTTGGCAGCAGCATGAGGAGGTGGTATAGGGGCCCATGGCAGATTAGGGGCCTGGCAGCAGCTATGGGAGGCCCGTAATCTGCCAGCACCCTATGTCAAAAAATTGAACACACCAGCAGTGTGAGGAGACCTGAAAGTGGCACATGGCATGAGACACTGTGGACCTGGCAGCAGCATGAGGAGGCGGTATAGGGGCCCATGGCAGATTAGGGGCCTGGCAGCAGCTATGGGAGTCCCGTAATCTGCCAGGACCCTATGTCAAAAAATTGAACACACCAGCAGTGTGAGAGGAGACCTGAAAGTGGCACATGGCAGAGTGTGGCGATGGAGACAGCAGCAATGGGAGGCCGTACAGAGACCCATGACAGACTCTGGACTTGGCAGCAGCATGAGGAGGCGGTATAGGGGCCCATGGCAGATTAGGGGCCTGGCAGCAGCTATGGGAGGCCCGTAATCTGCCAGCACCCTATGTCAAAAAATTGAACACACCAGCAGTGTGAGGAGACCTGAAAGTGGCACATGGAAGAGTGTGGCGATGGAGGGGGCAGCAATGGGAGGCCGTACAGGGACCCATGACAGACTCTGGACTTGGCAGCAGCATGAGGAGGCGGTATAGGGGCCCATGGCAGATTAGGGGCCTGGCAGCAGCTATGGGAGGCCCGTAATCTGCCAGCACCCTATGTCAAAAAATTGAACACACCAGCAGTGTGAGGAGACCTGAAAGTGGCACATGGCATGAGACACTGTGGACCTTGCAGCAGCATGAGGAGGCGGTACAGGGGCCCATGGCAGATTAGGGGCCTGGCAGCAGCTATGGGAGGCCCGTAATCTGCCAGCACCCTATGTCAAAAAATTGAACACACCAGCAGTGTGTGAGGAGACCTGAAAGTGGCACATGGCAGAGTGTGGCGATGGAGACAGCAGCAATGGGAGGCCGTACAGGGACCCATGACAGACTCTGGACTTGGCAGCAGCATGAGGAGGCGGTATAGGGGCCCATGGCAGATTAGGGGCCTGGCAGCAGCTATGGGAGGCCCGTAATCTGCCAGCACCCTATGTCAAAAAATTGAACACACCAGCAGTGTGAGGAGACCTGAAAGTGGCACATGGCAGAGTGTGGCGATGGAGACAGCAATGGGACGCCGTACAGGGACCCATGAGAGACTCTGGACTTGGCAGCAGCATGAGGAGGCGGTATAGGGGCCCATGGCAGATTAGGGGCCTGGCAGCAGCTATGGGAGGCCCGTAATCTGCCAGCACCCTATGTCAAAAAATTGAACACACCAGCAGTGTGAGGAGACCTGAAAGTGGCACATGGCATGAGACACTGTGGACCTGGCAGCAGCATGAGGAGGCGGTATAGGGGCCCATGGCAGATTAGGGGCCTGGCAGCAGCTATGGGAGGCCCGTAATCTGCCAGCACCCTATGTCAAAAAATTGAACACACCAGCAGTGTGTGAGGAGACCTGAAAGTGGCACATGGCAGAGTGTGGCGATGGAGAAAGAAGCAATGGGAGGCCGTACAGGGACCCATGAGAGACTCTGGACTTGGCAGCAGCATGAGGAGGCGGTATAGGGGCCCATGGCAGATTAGGGGCCTGGCAGCAGCTATGGGAGGCCCGTAATCTGCCAGCACCCTATGTCAAAAAATTGAACACACCAGCAGTGTGAGGAGACCTGAAAGTGGCACATGGCATGAGACACTGTGGACCTGGCAGCAGCATGAGGAGGCGGTATAGGAGCCCATGGCAGATTAGGGGCCTGGCAGCAGCTATGGGAGGCCCGTAATCTGCCAGCACCCTATGTCAAAAAATTGAACACACCAGCAGTGTGTGAGGAGACCTGAAAGTGGCACATGGCAGAGTGTGGCGATGGAGACAGCAGCAATGGGAGGCCGTACAGGGACCCATGACAGACTCTGGACTAGGCAGCAGCATGAGGAGGCGGTATAGGGGCCCATGGCAGATTAGGGGCCTGGCAGCAGCTATGGGAGGCCCGTAATCTGCCAGCACCCTATGTCAAAAAATTGAACACACCAGCAGTGTGTGAGGAGACCTGAAAGTGGCACATGGCAGAGTGTGGCGATGGAGACAGCAGCAATGGGACGCCGTACAGGGACCCATGAGAGACTCTGGACTTGGCAGCAGCATGAGGAGGCAGTATAGGGGCCCATGGCAGATTAGGGGCCTGGCAGCAGCTATGGGAGGCCCGTAATCTGCCAGCACCCTATGACAAAAAATGGAACACCAGCAGTGTGAGGAGACCTGAAAGTGGCACATGGCATGAGACACTGTGGACCTGGCAGCAGCATGAGGAGGCGGTATAGGGGCCCATGGCAGATTAGGGGCCTGGCAGCAGCTATGGGAGGCCCGTAATCTGCCAGCACCCTATGTCAAAAAATTGAACACACCAGCAGTGTGTGAGGAGACCTGAAAGTGGCACATGGCAGAGTGTGGCGATGGAGACAGCAGCAATGGGACGCCGTACAGGGACCCATGAGAGACTCTGGACTTGGCAGCAGCATGAGGAGGCAGTATAGGGGCCCATGGCAGATTAGGGGCCTGGCAGCAGCTATAGGAGGCCCGTAATCTGCCAGCACCCTATGACAAAAAATGGAACACACCAGCAGTGTGAGGAGACCTGAAAGTGGCACATGGCATGAGACATTGTGGACCTGGCAGCAGCATGAGGAGGCAGTACAGGGGCCCATGGCAGATTATGGTCCTGGCAGCAGCTATGGGAGGCCCGTAATCTGCCAGCACCCTATGACAAAAAATGGAACACACCAGGAGTGTGAGGAGACGTGAAAGTGGCACATGGCAGGGGCATGATTCATGGCGGATTTAGTCAGTTGTGTCAGGAACTGGTGGTTTGAAATCCAGACTAATCCACGCCTGATTCATTTTCACAAACGTGAGTCTCTCCACACTTTGGGTGGACAGTCGTGTCCTCCGCGGAGTTACAATACCTCCTGCCGCACTAAACACGCGCTCCGATGCCACGCTACTGGCCGGGCATGACAGCCTTTCAAGGGCAAATTCAGCTAGTTGGGGCCAAAGGTCAAGTTTCGTTGCCCAGTAGTCAAGGGGATTGTCTACCTCGGTTGGCAGGATGCTGTCCAAGTAGGCCCAAGCCTGTTGTTTGAGGTCCTGCTCCAGGTCCACCTGATGCTGCTGCTGCTGCGGCTGGTTAGTAGTTTCCTCACTGCGCTGGTGAAGAAAGTTACTCATCATCGACTGCAGACTGAGGCAGCCGCTGCTGGTGGAGCTACCACTGCTCCTACCACCCCACCCCTCCCCTGCTGCCATGGCAGCAGAACGTGAGCGCACAGGGCCCACAGTGTCTGAGGATGGACGTTGGCGCACAAAGGCAGAGACCAACTGACTACATAGGTGGTTTTTATAGTACGTTATTTTGGCCTCCCTCTCAGCAGGTGTGAAAAAGGCCACTATTTTTGAACGGTAGCGAGGGTCCAACAAGGTGGACAGCCAAAAGTCATCCCTCTGTCTGATGGTTATTATTCGGCTGTCGCTACGCAAGCAAGCGAGCATGCTATGGGCCATTTGTGCCAAGGAATGCGAGGGACTCCCTGTCTCCATCTCCACAGCATACTGCCACGGTGCGTCTGGGTCCTCTGTCTCCTCCTCCTCCTCCTCTACCAGATGCTCCTGCTCCTCCACTCCTGTCCGCTGAGTGGAAAAACCACCCATTTCACTCAATAATTCCTGAGCACAAATGTCCTCCTCCTCTTCTTCCTGTCCTGCCCCCACAGGGGTAATGTGGCGTTGAGATCTGTGCGCCACGTCTACCGCACCCTGACCAGCCATTGTTAACAGCATTTGTTCCAGGACGTGCAACAGAGGAATGACGTCGTTCATCCCATAGTCCTGCCGACTCACGAATAGCGTGGCCTCCTCAAAGGGCCTGAGCAAGCGGCAGGTATCACGCATGAGCTGCCATTGGCTGACATCGAAGTTACACAGGGGAGTACCTTTATCCGCTTGTAACATCAGGAAATCGGTGATGGCCTTTCGCTGTTCGTAAAGACGGTCTAACATGTGTAGGGTTGAATTCCACCTTGTTGCAATGTCGCAGATCAGGCGATGCTGTGGAATTCCGTTCTGCCGCTGCAGCTCAAGGAGGGTGTGCTTTGCGGTGTAGGAATGGCTGAAACGCATGCAAAGTTTACGTGACATTTTAAGGATGTCTTGCAGTGGGATGGTGGATTTTAGGAACCGCTTGACAACCAGATTGAACACGTGAGCCATGCATGGCGCATGGCACAACCTTCCTTGACGCAGAGCAGACACCATGTTCTTTCCGTTGTCGGTCAACATGGTTCCGATTTTCAGTTTGCGCGGAGACAGCCATCTATCGATTTCTCTGTTCATTACACTGAGAAGTTCCTCCCCTGTGTGACTACGTTCGCCAAGGCATACCAGGTGCAGCACAGCGTGACACCGTTGCGCCCTGCACATGTGATATGCCGGTCGGGTAATGGGACTTGGCACGGGGGTGGCGGCTGAGGACACGAAGGAAGAAGAGGTGGTAGAGGCGGACATCTTTTGTGGACCAAGGACGTGCAAACGTGGAGGCAAAAGTGGCGTGACCTGTCCAAGTTGCTGGTGCGGCTGTGACGGCACCACGTTCACCCATTGGGCCGTAAATTACATGTACTGTCCCTGACCGTAGTTACAGCTCCACACGTCGGCGCTGCCGTGCACTTTGGCAGAGACCGACATGCTCAAAGACTGGCCCACCATCTCTTCTACATGTGAATGCAGGGCTGGCACTGCCTTTTTGGCGAAGAAATGACGGCTTGGCACTCTCCACCGTGGCGCGGCACAAGCCATCATTTCTCGGAAAGGTGCTGAGTCCACCACTTGGAAAGGGAGGGACTGCAGCACCAGCAACTTGGACAGGAGGACGTTCAGCTTTTGCACCGTCGGGTGCGTGCTCGCAAACTGTTGTCTCTTGGAAACGGATACCAAGAAAGACTGCTGACGGAATCCGTGAAGAGGAGTAGCAGGAGAAGGAGCATCTGAACGAGCGGAAGATGGCAACGAGCGACAACTCCCCTCAGCAGAGGTGTTGGAGCCTTGACTGGCTGATAGAGGGCGATTGACGTCGGGTGACGGAGCAAGTAACGGAGCGGGTGATGGAGCAGGGGCTGGGGCGGGCAGAACCGCCGTATCTTTATCACGGTTTTCCCAGGCCACCAAATGGCGACGCTGCATATGCTGCCGCAACGCTGTAGTCCCAACATGGGCCCCCTGGCCACGCTTGACTTTCTGGCCACATAGTCGACATACGGCTACGTTTACTTCCTCGGGCGGCTTGACAAAAAATTGCCACACCGCCGAGTAGGAAACTTTGCCCCCGATACTCCTCACTGGCTGACTGCTGCTTCCTCCGTGCACACCGGCACCACTACTGGCCGTGGTGGTAGGCTGCAGTGGAGCTGGTGCTGTACTCCGTGGCCGTTTGCCTCCACTGACACTGCTGCGACCCTGCTGCCTCCTGGGCAACCCACCGACTGTTTTGCTCGCTGCCAAGCTGCCTCCCTCTTCTCCTGATGATGCGGAAGCAATAGCCTGATGACGACGAGGCTGCCAAGTGCGATCAGCCTCATCATCATCAATTAGGGTCTCCGCCTCACTACTAGCCCCCTCGGCTGCGTGTGGGTCAGGAGACAGACCTGTCTCTAGACCGGCTACCGAGCCACTCTCCTCGCCACTACTTCTTCACCTGGCTGCTGAAGAGGCGGATGTCTCCCCCCGTTCCTGACCGCCCTCTGTTAGCTCTTCCTCACTGTACAGTGGGGCTGAGCCCACAGCATGCGATACTTCGCTTGGTGAGGGAACACCAAAGGACAGGGGCAGGTAGAGGACACGTGATTTCAGTGGGCTTGCTCCCGGGCCATGCCAACTAACGGTTGTGTCTGACGTACCCACCGACCATTGGCTGTGGGTGTCAGAGGTGACCTGGGAAGAGGAAGACGACCGAGCCAACCAATCGATGATGGCAGGGTTGTCGGTGGAGACACGACCGCTGGATGACACCGGGAGCACTGGCCTCTGGCTGTGAATAGTGCTGCCTCGACCCCTTCCTCTGCTGCCACGTCTGCTCGCTCCTAAAACATTGCCTCCTCTGCCACTCCTGTGCATGTTGTCTGACATACTCTTTAATTAAACGATTCTGTGTCCCTGAGTAACAATTCTGTGTCTGTCCCTGAGTAACAATTCTGTGTCCCTGAGTAACGTTTCTGTGGCCCTAAGTAACAGTTCTGTGGCCCTCAGTAACAATTCTGTGTCCCTCAGTAACAATTCTGTGTCCCTCAGTAACAATTCTGTGTCTGTCCCTGAGTAACAATTCTGTGTCTGTCCCTGAGTAACAATTCTGTGTCCCTGAGTAACGTTTCTCTGGCCCTAAGTAACAGTTCTGTGGCCCTCAGTAACAATTCTGTGTCCCTCAGTAACAATTCTGTGTCTGTCCCTAAGTAACAATTCTGTGTCTGTCCCTGAGTAACAATTCTGTGTCCCTAAGTAACAATTCTGTGTCCCTCAGTAACAATTCTGTGTCCCTCAGTAACAATTCTGTGTCCCTGAGTAAACAATCTGTGTCCCTGAGTAACAATTCTGTGTCCCTGAGTAACAATTCTGTGTCCCTCAGTAACAATTCTGTGTCCCTGAGTAACAATTCTGTGCCTGTCCCTGAGTAACAATTCTGTGTCCCTAAGTAAAGTTTCTGTGGCCCTAAGTAACGGTTCTGTGGCACTCAATAACAAATCTGTGTCCCTCAGTAACAATTCTGTGTCTGTCCCTGAGTAACAATTCTGTGTCCCTAAGTAACGTTTCTGTGGCCCTAAGTAACGTTTCTGTGGCCCTAAGTAACGATTCTGTGGACCTAAGTAACGTTTCTGTAGCCCTAAGTAACGTTTCTGTGGCCCTAAGTAACGTTTCTGTGGCCCTAAGTAACAGTTCTGTGGCCCTCAGTAACAGTTCTGTGGCCCTCAGTAACAATTCTGTGTCCCTCAGTAACAATTCTGTGTCTGTCCCTGAGTAACAATTCTGTGTCCCTAAGTAACGTTTCTGTGTCCCTAAGTAACGTTTCTGTGGCCCTAAGTAACGATTCTGTGGCCCTAAGTAACGTTTCTGTAGCCCTAAGTAACGTTTCTGTGGCCCTAAGTAATGTTTCTTTGGCCCTAAGTAACAGTTCTGTGGCCCTCAGTAACAGTTCTGTGGCCCTCAGTAACAATTCAGTGTCCCTCAGTAACAATTCTGTGTCTGTCCCTGAGTAACAATTCTGTGGCCCTAAGTAACGTTTCTGTGGCCCTAAGTAACGGTTCTGTGGCCCTCAGTAACAATTCTGTGTCCCTCAGTAACAATTCTGTGTCTGTCCCTAAGTAACAATTCTGTGGCCCTAAGTAACGTTTCTGTGGCCCTAAGTAACGTTTCTGTGTCCCTCAGTAACAATTCTGTATCCCTCAGTAACAATTCTGTGTCTGTCCCTGAGTAACAATTCTGTGTCCCTAAGTAACAATTCTGTGGCCCTAAGTAAAGTTTCTGTGGCCCTAAGTAACGTTTCTGTGGCCCTAAGTAACGATTCTGTTGCCCTAAGTAACATTTCTGTGGCCCTAAGTAATGTTTCTGTGGCCCTCAGTAACAAATCTGTGTCCCTCAGTAACAATTCTGTGTCTGTCCCTAAGTAACAATTCTGTGGCCCTAAGTAACGTTTCTGTGGCCCTAAGTAACGGTTCTGTGTCCCTCAGTAACAATTCTGTATCCCTCAGTAACAATTCTGTGTCTGTCCCTGAGTAACAATTCTGTGGCCCTAAGTAACGTTTCTGTGGCCCTAAGTAACGTTTCTGTGGCCCTAAGTAACGATTCTGTGGCCCTAAGTAACGTTTCTGTGGCCCTCAGTAACAAATCTGTGTCCTTCAGTAACAATTCTGTGTCTGTCCCTAAGTAACAATTCTGTGGCCCTAAGTAACGTTTCTGTGGCCCTAAGTAACGGTTCTGTGGCCCTAAGTAACGGTTCTGTGGCCCTCAGTAACAATTCTGTGTCCCTCAATAACAATTCTGTGCTGTCCCTAAGTAACAATTCTGTGGCCCTAAGTAACGTTTCTGTGGCCCTAAGTAACGATTCTGTTGCCCTCAGTAACAATTCTGTATCCCTCAGTAACAATTCTGTGTCTGTCCCTGAGTAACAATTCTGTGTCCCTAAGTAACGTTTCTGTGGCCCTAACTAACGATTCTGTGGCCCTAACTAACGATTCTGTGGCCCTAAGTAACGTTTCTGTGGCCCTAAGTAACGTTTCTGTGGCCCTCAGTAACAAATCTGTGTCCCTCAGTAACAATTCTGTATCTGTCCCTAAGTAACAATTCTGTGGCCCTAAGTAACAATTCTGTGGCCCTAAGTAACGTTTCTGTGGCCCTAAGTAACGTTTCTGTGGCCCTAAGTAACGATTCTGTGGCCCTCAGTAACAAATCTGTGTCCCTCAGTAACAATTCTGTGTCTGTCCCTAAGTAACAATTCTGTGGCCCTAAGTAACGATTCTGTGGCCCTCAGTAACAAATCTGTGTCCCTCAGTAACAATTCTGTGTCTGTCCCTAAGTAACAATTCTGTGGCCCTAAGTAACGTTTCTGTGGCCCTAAGTAACGGTTCTGTGTCCCTCAGTAACAATTCTGTATCCCTCAGTAACAATTCTGTGTCTGTCCCTAAGTAACAATTCTGTGGCCCTAAGTAACGTTTCTGTGGCCCTAAGTAACGTTTCTGTGGCCCTAAGTAACGTTTCTGTGGCCCTCAGTAAAAAATCTGTGTCCTTCAGTAACAATTCTGTGTCTGTCCCTAAGTAACAATTCTGTGGCCCTAAGTAACGTTTCTGTGGCCCTAAGTAACGGTTCTGTGGCCCTAAGTAACGGTTCTGTGGCCCTCAGTAACAATTCTGTGTCCCTCAATAACAATTCTGTGCTGTCCCTAAGTAACGTTTCTGTGGCCCTAACTAACGATTCTGTGGCCCTAAGTAACGTTTCTGTGGCCCTAAGTAACGTTTCTGTGGCCCTCAGTAACAAATCTGTGTCCCTCAGTAACAATTCTGTATCTGTCCCTAAGTAACAATTCTGTGGCCCTAAGTAACAATTCTGTGGCCCTAAGTAACGTTTCTGTGGCCCTAAGTAACGTTTCTGTGGCCCTAAGTAACGATTCTGTGGCCCTCAGTAACAAATCTGTGTCCCTCAGTAACAATTCTGTGTCTGTCCCTAAGTAACAATTCTGTGGCCCTAAGTAACGATTCTGTGGCCCTCAGTAACAAATCTGTGTCCCTCAGTAACAATTCTGTGTCTGTCCCTAAGTAACAATTCTGTGGCCCTAAGTAACGTTTCTGTGGCCCTAAGTAACGGTTCTGTGTCCCTCAGTAACAATTCTGTATCCCTCAGTAACAATTCTGTGTCTATCCCTAAGTAACAATTCTGTGGCCCTAAGTAACGTTTCTGTGGCCCTAAGTAACGTTTCTGTGGCCCTAAGTAACGTTTCTGTGGCCCTAAGTAACGTTTCTGTGGCCCTCAGTAACAAATCTGTGTCCTTCAGTAACAATTCTGTGTCTGTCCCTAAGTAACAATTCTGTGGCCCTAAGTAACGTTTCTGTGGCCCTAAGTAACGATTCTGTTGCCCTCAGTAACAATTCTGTATCCCTCAGTAACAATTCTGTGTCTGTCCCTGAGTAACAATTCTGTGTCCCTAAGTAACGTTTCTGTGGCCCTAAGTAACGATTCTGTGGCCCTAACTAACGATTCTGTGGCCCTAAGTAACGTTTCTGTGGCCCTAAGTAACGTTTCTGTGGCCCTCAGTAACAAATCTGTGTCCCTCAGTAACAATTCTGTATCTGTCCCTAAGTAACAATTATGTGGCCCTAAGTAACAATTCTGTGGCCCTAAGTAACGTTTCTGTGGCCCTAAGTAACGTTTCTGTGGCCCTAAGTAACGATTCTGTGGCCCTCAGTAACAAATCTGTGTCCCTCAGTAACAATTCTGTGTCTGTCCCTAAGTAACAATTCTGTGGCCCTAAGTAACGATTCTGTGGCCCTCAGTAACAAATCTGTGTCCCTCAGTAACAATTCTGTGTCTGTCCCTAAGTAACAATTCTGTGGCCCTAAGTAACGTTTCTGTGGCCCTAAGTAACGGTTCTGTGTCCCTCAGTAACAATTCTGTATCCCTCAGTAACAATTCTGTGTCTGTCCCTAAGTAACAATTCTGTGGCCCTAAGTAACGTTTCTGTGGCCCTAAGTAACGTTTCTGTGGCCCTAAGTAACGTTTCTGTGGCCCTCAGTAACAAATCTGTGTCCTTCAGTAACAATTCTGTGTCTGTCCCTAAGTAACAATTCTGTGGCCCTAAGTAACGTTTCTGTGGCCCTAAGTAACGGTTCTGTGGCCCTAAGTAACGGTTCTGTGGCCCTCAGTAACAATTCTGTGTCCCTCAATAACAATTCTGTGCTGTCCCTAAGTAACGTTTCTGTGGCCCTAACTAACGATTCTGTGGCCCTAAGTAACGTTTCTGTGGCCCTAAGTAACGTTTCTGTGGCCCTCAGTAACAAATCTGTGTCCCTCAGTAACAATTCTGTATCTGTCCCTAAGTAACAATTCTGTGGCCCTAAGTAACAATTCTGTGGCCCTAAGTAACGTTTCTGTGGCCCTAAGTAACGTTTCTGTGGCCCTAAGTAACGATTCTGTGGCCCTCAGTAACAAATCTGTGTCCCTCAGTAACAATTCTGTGTCTGTCCCTAAGTAACAATTCTGTGGCCCTAAGTAACGATTCTGTGGCCCTCAGTAACAAATCTGTGTCCCTCAGTAACAATTCTGGGTCTGTCCCTAAGTAACAATTCTGTGGCCCTAAGTAACGTTTCTGTGGCCCTAAGTAACGGTTCTGTGTCCCTCAGTAACAATTCTGTATCCCTCAGTAACAATTCTGTGTCTGTCCCTAAGTAACAATTCTGTGGCCCTAAGTAACGTTTCTGTGGCCCTAAGTAACGTTTCTGTGGCCCTAAGTAACATTTCTGTGGACCTCAGTAACAAATCTGTGTCCTTCAGTAACAATTCTGTGTCTGTCCCTAAGTAACAATTCTGTGGCCCTAAGTAACGTTTCTGTGGCCCTAAGTAACGGTTCTGTGGCCCTCAGTAACAATTCTGTGTCCCTCAATAACAATTCTGTGCTGTCCCTAAGTAACGTTTCTGTGGCCCTAACTAACGATTCTGTGGCCCTAAGTAACGTTTCTGTGGCCCTAAGTAACGTTTCTGTGGCCCTCAGTAACAAATCTGTGTCCCTCAGTAACAATTCTGTATCTGTCCCTAAGTAACAATTCTGTGGCCCTAAGTAACAATTCTGTGGCCCTAAGTAACGTTTCTGTGGCCCTAAGTAACGTTTCTGTGGCCCTAAGTAACGATTCTGTGGCCCTCAGTAACAAATCTGTGTCCCTCAGTAACAATTCTGTGTCTGTCCCTAAGTAACAATTCTGTGGCCCTAAGTAACGATTCTGTGGCCCTCAGTAACAAATCTGTGTCCCTCAGTAACAATTCTGTGTCTGTCCCTAAGTAACAATTCTGTGGCCCTAAGTAACGTTTCTGTGGCCCTAAGTAACGGTTCTGTGGCCCTCAGTAACAATTCTGTGTCCCTCAATAACAATTCTGTGTCTGTCCCTAAGTAACGTTTCTGTGGCCCTAAGTAACGTTTCTGTGGCCCTAAGTAACGATTCTGTGGCCCTCAGTAACAAATATGTGTCCCTCAGTAACAATTCTGTGTCTGTCCCTAAGTAACAATTCTGTGGCCCTAAGTAACGATGCTGTGGCCCTCAGTAACAAATCTGTGTCCCTCAGTAACAATTCTGTGTCTGTCCCTATGTAACAATTCTGTGGCCCTAAGTAACGTTTCTGTGGCCCTAAGTAACGATTCTGTGGCCCTCAGTAACAATTCTGTATCGCTCAGTAACAATTCTGTCTGTCCCTGAGTAACAATTCTGTGTCCCTAAGTAACGTTTCTGTGGCCCTAACTAACGATTCTGTGGCCCTAAGTAACGTTTCTGTGGCCCTATGTAACATTTCTATGGCCCTAAGTAACGATTCTGTGGCCCTAACTAACGTTTCTGTGTCCCTAAGTAACGTTTCTCTGTCCCTAACTCTCTCCCTGAATACAGCCAGGTCTGCCTCTGTTGAATGACTGGAGGCAAATGGAGAATTCTAAAATGGCCGCCATTTATAGCTCGACCATTACACTGTGCTGGCTGGCTGGCTGCTGATTGGCTAATGCGATCACATGTCATGAATGAATGCATTATGGGTCAGCGCGCCTTGTCTGCGCGCCTTCCCAGACATCCCCGCTCCGTCGCCGCACATGCCGCTGCCATTTTAGGAAAAATTTCGATTCGCGCATCCGAAGTCTGCTTATCTTCGGATTCGACGCGAATCAAAATTTTCCTAATATTCGAAACTAATTCCACTTCGCCTAATTCGATTCGCTCATCTCTAGTTATAACGCACAAGGACCTTTATTGAATTCCTCAGATTGTAGTTAGTGTTAAATATATCTGATAGTCGAAGGGTCAGTGTTATATCCAGATAGCTCATGTCATGAGATTTCCATGTGAAGGGTAAATGAGGTGTTGTACCTCTGATGCAGGCACAAAATATTTAAAATCTCAGTCTTAGTGTTGAGAGAGTTTGCTGTATAGTTAAAATGCCTATATCAAGTTAGGTAGAGAAATCTGGGGTTTGCTAAATGTAGAATAGAATGTCATCCACATAGGCAGCATGTTTATGAGATCTGTCACTGATTGTAATTCCGTGTATGTTGGGATTATAGCAAATTAAGTAAAGAAAGGGTGCAAGAGAAATAGCAAATGACAAGGGGGAAAGGGGGCAGCCTTGTCTGGTGCCATTATTTGAAACAAAGAGCTCACTTAGTGTGAGCATCCTGAAATGTCTTGTAATATACAATAGTGTAGCCATCTGGGCCTGGGGCTTTACATGGGTCCATTTCTTTCACTGCCTGTGATTTGTGGGTTATTAGTGCACTTTTTTTGAATGTGGCTTTGCACCATTGCAACCCCAGGGTGATGGTGAAAGGTGGTAAAGTGTCTTGTCAACCAAACAGAGCTAGGAGACCAATCTGAAGATCGGAATAGAAAGTGGAGAAGCACCGTGCTGCCATCCTTGTAATAAATCAGACATTAGGGGAATACCCAGTGTTATGGGATGCCTGCTGTGTGAGATTTATCCAGAAGTGGTCTTAGGGCCCAGTGGTGTTCTAAGGTTTCCTGTGCCAAGACCAGATAGATAGTAATAGATTTTCTGTCAAGGTTGATTGACTGTGTGTCCCTCATATTGCTCAAAATGGCCTCATTGTCATCAAAATACCGTAGGAGACAAATAATACCCCTGGGTAGATCTAAGGGTAAGTTACAAGGTCACATAGCTCTATGCACTCTATCAAACTGCAGTGGAGGTGTAGTGGTATTCCCAAATATGAATTTAAAGATGGTGTCAGATTATTATCTTTAGGCAAACCCCGTAGGCAGAGATTGTTCCTCTTGTGACTGCTCTCCTGGTCTTCAATTTTGTAGAGAGCTCTGGGTAAGCAGCAAAAAGTTGCATGAAACTGGAGTTCTCTAATGTATTCCTCATGCATGTCCAGGCATTTTTCTGAGTCCTCCACGCTAATGAGAAAGGTCAGACTGCATGACGGACATCTCCTTTTTTTATCAAGCATTCCAGGATCTGGGACATGCTGGCCAACTCATGTTTAGTAGGGAAACCCTGCATCAATTCAGTCACATCAGATCTGTAAGGAGAATGGCAGTCACATAAGCAGTCACAGCCATACGAAGAGGTGGAGGAACCCTGATCTATTACGATGCAACAATGAAGTCTGATCACCTGGGTTTTGAAAGTCCCCATTATCCAGGGCATTGTCAGATAGCATAATACAGGACAGTAGCTGGAGCACTGTTTTGATCCGTTCAACCAGCACCATGTTGAAACCATGCCCCCCTTGTTTTTTTGCTATATATGTCCCCCCCCCCCCCGTCTTCAAGTCTCTGTAACAGTGGACAGAAAGTAATATACATTTTATGACAGAGGCACACACAGCATTAAAACACAGACCATGGTTCCCCAAATTACTCTTCTATCTTTCCAAAACAAAATATTTTAACTGGAATTACACTTTCATTTTCTAATGATAGTCTTTCCATAGCGCATTGCTTTTAACATCCAGTGCATTCTCAACCATGTGAATGTGCAGTATAATCGCTAATAATGTAAAGAATTATTGTCCTATACTGAAAAAATATAGCTGCATAAGATTTTTTTTTCTTCAGTATACTGATGGCCAGAAATAATCAATCTTTTTTTTATAGTGAAGCTCAGCAGTTTTGCTATTCAGCAAAATAGTTTGCATATGGACAAATCCATCTTATTCAACAAAAAATGCAGAGCATTTCGGAAATTGTGAGATTTTTCAGTGCAAGGCTCAGTGAGAGGAATGTTATTTTATTTTAATTAGCTTCAGTGACTTTTCAGTAGGATGCATTAGCATAACTTGACCCAGCATTACAAAAAATGACCAGAAACCTACATTTTGATGCTACCTAATATCCACTATCAAAGGGAAAAAGTCACAGACATATTTAATTAAATGATCAAAGAAAAATCTCTTGCCCAGCTTTTGTGGTAGTTGTATTGCCTACAAGCCTAGCCTTGCCAATTAAATTAAATTAGGACTTTAATGACATAAGCACAGATTATAGTTCTTTTGGTGCCTTTCAAAGCATCCCCAGTCAGGTGAGTCTTGAATCTGGTCAGGGTAGCATGTAAATCAAACAAGATCACTGGGTGCACTGTAGATCTCATCATGTGTGTGTACAAAAATGTAACTGTAATATAATCCAAATATGAAAGCACCTTCACATTTTGTATTTTACAGGTATCAGATCCAACAGACCCAAATGTATTCTCAATTTTCCTGCAGCATGGGAAATGTCTTTATCAGATTTTCAGTTCAACCATGCACTGTAATAACTCCATATTTATGTTTATCTTCTCTAACCTCTAAAGGGTTATTCCTTAGATCTATAATATCAATGATCATCCAACAGCAAAAGGGCCATAGTTCTTACATTTTTGTGACTTTAAAGTAAATACTGGAGCAATTTTTATTTTGAAAATGTTTCAGTATGTTTTCTTTCACTATTGAGTTTGGGTTGCTTTATATGACCATGGAACTCTTTTGTGACTTCCAAGACCTCCAAAGAATGGAGAATTTTTCCAAATGTATTCCACATTATTTTAATTTGTAACCACTAAATTCTGTTAGAATGAATTTGCATTATATGTAAAAATGAATTTAAAGTATTTCCAGTAAAACCTTGCTACAATGCTCTCCTTAAAACAAAGTTACTAAAATACCTTAGCTACCTCTTTATTTTATTTCTGATACCTTATTTCCTTTTGAATATAATTACTTTCTGCTTTACCGGGGAAAAACAACAAGTCTCGAGAAAAGCTTTGGTTTAATCATAAAGCTTGTTTGATTTTACTCATAGAAATGTGATTTAGATGCACTAGGTGTATTTATAGCTGTGCACTTTTTAATTACATTGCAAAAATAATGATGTGGCTAGAGAAATGTACTGTGAATTAATGACTCTCAAAGGATTTTCCATTTATAGTGTTATATTACAGGACATTTATAAGGTTTTCTAACCAAATAAAACAATGCAACTACTGTAGATATGTATGGGAAAACCTTCATTCTAAGGACTAATGTTTCTATAGTAACCATATCATTACACTTTGCAGAATGTTCTTACTAGTCACATGCCACTTTGTCATTCTACAACTGTTACTGCAAGAGGCTAAAATGTGTATGATTATAAATATAGTGCTCTTTCCTCTATAACAACTCTAGCTTATTATTTCTATGCATATTCAATGAAATCAACAGATGTACCAGACTCTTGTAAACACTGTGGTATCTTATTCATGGTTAGCATATCAAAGACAGGTTCAGATAGTATCATAAAATGGTTGCTATTCCTAGCTTATGACATATTTTAATATGTACCTTAGAACTTAATATTGGTTTTGATGGGTTCTGAAAGTGAAACCAATTTTACTCGGTAATGAGTAATGGTGTAAAATAAGACAGCTAATTGAGACAGAAATACTAGTTTATATCTGGGAAGAAAATGCAGAATATGGCAACTGCTGATCCTTGCTGCCATGATTAGCACATTAATTACAAGGCAGGTGTTTCTGGACTGTGTAAATTGCCTGTGTAAAAGGTCAGGAATGTGGAGCTGTCATTTCTCCAGTACGAGTATTGATTGTTCCGCAGCACCTCTGATTTTTAATGTCTTTACTGAAGGAAATGCACTTTTTCTTCCTATATATAATACACCTTAGACTGTCGGTACAAAAATAAAAATGTGACAGAGCCTACGTTTTTTGTAGTAAATTCTGAAGTGTTGCATGATATTACAGCATGTATGGGAAGTTTTTTTGTGTTAAATATCATGAAATATATAATTTTGAACTATTCTACAACGGTATAGTTAGAGATGGCACTTCATCCTTTTTAAACTTCTTAAAATATGATTTGCAAAGGTTTTTAGGCTCAATAAATACAGGTAAGGCATGGAGGAATTCTAATTAATCTCAAAAGCTGTGTTTCATATGTACTAGACTCTAACCTTTTTGCTTATAGAGTACTTTTTCATTTTTTGCACACATTCTAAAATAAACATTTGTACATGAAAGTGCTAAAAAAAACATCAGGCATTACATACCACCATGCTACTGTTGATCAAATATATATTTTCTGTAAAAAATACAGTCAATACAAAAAAAATATAATCTCCAAATTTTGCTAAAACAAAACATTATTAGTTTGTATTGGGTAATTCCAAATATGTCAAGCCTCAAAACTGTATGCACCTGCAAAGCAGATAAATATGAGAGTGCTTAAAATTGTCAATATGTGACACCTTAACCCTTTATGCTGCAAGAGCTATTTTTTTTCTTTCATTATTGTACATATGATACAATACAGATTAGTTAACTCCCACCACAACATTATACATTTTCGGAAATCAGAAATCCTGTAAAAGAAAATGATGGCAGTTGAAATTTTCACACAATATTTCCACAACTGTTTATCAAAATGTATTTTCAGTAAAACAGTATACTAAAATTAGTTTTAATGCACACAAGCACAAAAACAACACCATATTTTTGGTAAAATATAAAATATGAGGTTGCATTGACTAAATAGATACCAAACATGTAAAGCCTTTAGATTGCATAAGCCCTAGAAATGGCAAAAAAATTGTGGTAACCCAAAGTTGTCCATAAGCAATGATTTAAGCCCATCAATTTAGGGTTAACAGTAGCCCTAGAACTATTTTACTTTCTTATTTTCAGAAAGGGCTAATGAGCCCTCTTTGTGATAGCATAATGTGAATGCCAGGTTCTCTTTAAGGAGACTTCGGGGATTTATTAGATCCATAATGATACCTCTGCACTCTTTTGAAGTTAATTAGCTTCTTTCCTGGTCATGGAGACTGGGGCAGTGACTGTGCCAATCCCAAAAATTTACAAAGCTCATCACTTTCTGTGTCATTCTTTTTTTTAACAGCTAAATGTTTATTGAGTAATGCAAAGGTTAACAAAGGCATCACAGTCAGTACAACACAATTTAACTATCTGAAGTAGGCCATATGTACGTGTTAGACAGAGATACATCGGTCATAATACAATTACCCCTTATGACACTACATTTGGAAAGACAATTATACAGTGAGGTTTGCATAATAGGAAATTTGGCAAAAAATTGTGCATCAATCCTAATGGGAGAGCAATTTGGGGAAAAGATGCCATGCAAGCCTCATCCCCCCCCCCCCCCAAATAATTTCATTCCATCAGATATTTCTGAATCATATGCATCAATCCTGGCTGACCATAATTTGCCAAACTGTTTTGGACAGTTTCTACTCTCATATGTTACCTCATGTTAAATAAAGTGTCAGAACTGCTTTCACTGAAGATTTCCTGTGGATTGAGTGGATTGCTTCCATCTTAGCAGCAAAGTCCAAAAACAGTATAAAATATCTGGTAGCCACTGTATCTTCCATAACTCCCAATAACATCAATCATGGGTCCATCTGAAGAAACCAGTCACCAAGATCATTCAGAGCATCAACCACCAACTCCCAATACAAGTGAACAGATGTGCATAGCCACACCATATGGAAGAAAGTACCCATAGAGGTGTAACATCTTGTACAAAGAGGACTAACTGTTGGGCAAATGTCCGGCAACCTCTGCAGGGTTTAACAAATCCTGTGCAAGAACTAAATTTGTATAAATCTATCTCTAGCAGAGATCATATCAGTAACATTGGAACCTATACAGTCCTCCCAGTCCTCATCAGTAAGGTCACGGATATCACCCTTCTATTTGTCAAAGGTTCTGGTTTAATTAGAAGTTTGTGCCACCAATATCCAAAGATAAAGGGAAGACAGTGGTTTTGCCATCACCTTCAACATCAACAAACATTTCACTGTCTCTGCTTTCAATACAATTGGCTCTGGAAATTGGGCCCTAACAGTGTATATCAGCTGTAGGTATCTAAATTCATAGAGGCTGGTAATTATAATCTCTCACTTAGTATTACAAAGGAATAGATTCTCCCTTCTGTAATTAAATGCTTTAAAGCCACTCCCTCTGGATGCTCACACCTGGGGATCTGGAAGTTGTGAAAGGTGTCATTGCTGCAGATTACCCTAAAGGAGGATGTGGGGTGAGTATGTAGCATTCTCCTTATGCACCTCTTTAGCCTGCACTCAAACTATGAGCATGGTACTCATCAATCTCGTAATCAAGGGGTTGGCCCTGGGTCCATGATAGACCAAGTTTCTCAATGCGGCATAGGACCCCAGAAGAGCAGCCTCCAGGATAATCGCCAGATTGTGTTTAGGCTGACTAAACCACCAGTAAACCGTAACAACTACAAATGCCCAGTAGTAAAGTAGAAAGTTTGGCTGGTCCAGACCCCCTTGAAAATTTGGAGAGTCTTCCATGCCAATCTAGGAGTCTTCTCAGCCCATACAAAAGAGACCACCATGCTGTACAACTTAACAAAAAGAGCCCTAGGTATGGGCATTGTAGTGTATCTAAATAAATATAGGAATTTCAGTACATAAAACATTTTCAGCAAATTCACTCTGCCCACTGGTGTCAAAGGTAAAGTACACCAGACTTGACATTTGAAAGTAAATTTGGAAAGCAAAGGAGTAAGGTTGTCTTCTAAATAGACCTCCAGTTTTCCAACAACATTCACGCCCAATTATATGAACTCCTCCACTCAATGTAGCGGCGTATGTGACTCATCTTTCAAGCTCAAGGGTTGAAGGGAAAAGAGGACCGATTTTTCCTAGTTGACACAGATACCAGGAGAGTGACCGAACAGATTTATGATGTTCAAAGCAGAGTGTAAGGATGAGTCTGCATCACATAAGTACAATAATGTATCATCTGCATAGAGGGAAATCTTCTCATGCAGTGGTCCAATTGGATTTCCCTTGGTGGAGGAGAATTGCCAGGGGTTCAATAGCCAGGGCAAAAAGGCCCAGGGGGAGTGGGCAACCTTGTCTCATCCCTTTATGTAGGGGGAAAGGAGGAGACAACACCCCATTAACCAGCACTCTAGCAATTGGGTTGTGGTACAGTAGCTTCAGCCATGCAATGAAATTAGGCGCAAACCCAAAACACTCCAACACCCTCCATAGGTAGTCCCACTAACCTGAGTCGAACACTTTTTCAGTTACAGGAGTGGCCACTGCACCTGGAGAGTCCTCAGTTGCTATGGCAATATACATAAATAATTGCCTAATGTCACAGTATGGGAGCCTGCCAGTTATTAATCCCCTTATTAATGCCTTGTATCACATGCCCTCAGAGTCCTGCTCTGTATTGTTCCAATTGTCCCCTGTGTCACTAGGCCAAATGGCCTAATCAAATTACTATGGTCCCCCTCCCTCCCGGCCAGCTGGCTGGGAGCTCTTTGCACATCTCCCAACTTGCTTTTCATCTATGCAGACATCATCTTGCCCCCCAGGATGTCCCTGTAACCAGCCTGATTCTCCCTGGGGTCTAGTATTACCTTCCCCCCTCCCGGTTGCCAAGGCGACCGGGGAGCGTCCTGCAGCAGTTTAAGAGGCTGATGCTAGGAGCTCCGTTTTTCATTCCGGTGTGCAGTCAGCAAAGGATCTCAAGCTCCGGCGAGACCTTTCTGACTAGACTCTGCAAGTTTACTCCCCAGCCTCACAGAGACCCCACAGGAGGGAAGAGACAACCAGAGAAAGCTTGCCTGTGATTGTGAGAGACCCCACAGAAGGGGGAGAGACTACCACAGCCTGCCTGCCTGATCCGGACTCCACAGATACCTACGTTCTGCTTCTACCTCTGGGAGACCAGGCACCCTGTTGGATCCGTGAGTACCTGCTTCCCCACTGTTACCTGAACTGTTGTGGTGGTGACCCCTCGCACCCCTCTCCTGTATCGGACTACCCCTGTTACAGGGACACCCCCTTGGCTCTCCTAGTGGACTATAAGTGGGTGGGGCCCCCTCGTTACCCTTTAGTGGCAAATCCACCCTCTCTGCCACCCCCCGTATTGAAGGACTGCTGTCTGTTTGTCTCAATAAAGCTTTGTGCCTCTGTCATCCACTCTGTGTGTTCTGTCCTGCCTTTCCTCCGTCACACCTAGTATTAATGCCAGTGCTTCTGCCCAGCATAAACCCAGACTGGTCTGGATGCACCAAGGCTGGATTGACTAGATTCAAGCGGCAATCCAGGATCTTTGTAAGCAGTTTAGCATCCATGTTCAGCAACAAAATGGGAAGGTAAGATGGGCAGCATGCCAGGTCTTTACTTGGCTTTGGCACCACTACTATCACTGCCTCTGATGTGGTGGAAGGAAGGGACTCAGTCCGTAGTGAGTTCACAAACATAGCATGAAGACAGGGAGCTAGCTCATTCACATATGTTTTGTAGATTTAAATGGGAACCCATCTGAGCCTGGGGTTTTCCCAGCTAGGATTGAGGAAAAAGGGGGGGAATCCAAACAATTTCTATACGTGTATTTCAGTCTTGAAAAGTCTATTTCTGAAAGGTAGGAACTAACTTTGTCAAGAGCATATGTAACATTTGAGGCATACAGTTTTTCATAATAGGAAGCAAAGCAGTCTGTGATATCCTCAGACACTGTCAAGACCTTCTCAGAGGAGGTAAGTGTATGTGAGAAATAAATAAATATATATCCTCCTGCGCTCTTACGATAAATAATACACTTAACTAAAAAGCAGCCAGCATCTATCCCATACCAAAAAAAGGGCAATAAAGGAAATGCATATAAAAGTGATGCAGCGCTAAAAATAAAAGATTAATCCATGAATAATATACATAAAATACTAGAAATATATATATTAGCAAACTAAATAACAAATAACCCAAATCCACAAGGGGATATAGAGGAGACCGTGACCCTTAACGAACAAATAGCAGTGGCTTAGTGCAAAATAAAGTGTCCACAGTTCATATTTCTAAGACGTGCAGGTGAATCACAGCACACTCCAAACGTGATCTGGCTGCAATGGCCTCTCACCTCCACTCTATGACCCCACAGGGCCACAAAGCATAATGTAGATCACCTCTGGATCCCTCAAGCCAGTAGCTCCTCAGATAAAATGGTATGGGCAGTCATCACATGAACATGAACAGTATTCAGCCGGACCAGTGGGCAAACGGAATGCACCCTCCATGGACCCAGCCGAGCTCCCGGAGCAGAGCAGCCGTAAGGAGCAGTAATGGTAAGAGGTGGCAGCCAACCCCCCGACACGAGCCGTACATCTCGCTGCACCCCCCACACAGCCGTGCACGTCTCCTGTGTCCCCGAGCAGACCCCCTGTCAGGGCGACGCTGCTGCTACTGTGTGTATGAACGCCGCCTTCACCTGGACCGCCATCTCAGGGATTACAAAAAGGCTGCTGATTGCCTGGGTGTCCTCCCCCTCCACCCGGCTGTGTAATAATGTATATTATTCATGGATTAATCTTTTATTTTTAGCGCTGCATCACTTTTATATGCAAGTGTATGTGAGACACTCATAGCAGGGTATTGTTCATGGGCAAGCCAAGCTAAAATCCTACTATTTAGCTCACCTTGTTCAAAAATCCTCCTAGACTGATGAAATAACTTCTTTTTGGTTATATATTCCTGTAGCTCAGAGCTTATTGATGCTCCAAGCTAGATGCTTCAGCCTCCACCACAGCTAAATCAGCTTTTAAATCTCCACTACTGAAAGCTTTAAAGGCATCCCAGACCATGGGTTCTGCCACATTGTCAGGGTTGATGCTACAATAAGTGTTCAGCTGCTGCCAAAATCCAAAGTCCACCTGGGGATCAGAAATCCACAATCTTATATGTAGCAGAATGAAAAGTATACTCTCTCGAGTCAGGGTGCTTCCAATGCTAGACATCAGTAAGACCATAGGCCCAAGATGCAAGGTTAGAAGGAGTAACCCCATTCGGGGAACGCCTATCTACTGCAGGGTCCAGTGGCATTAAAGGAGGATATTATCCATAAACTAACTGTCCACCGAGGAAGCTATCTTCTGCAGCAGATGAAGGGAAGCTGGAGGAGGAAAATATAATCCCACCAACACTAGCTCTAAACCTTCCACTACAGCATGTATCACAATGTAATTTCCATCTGGGTACAACTCTAGGTGCATGAGTCAAAAAGGCAAGGATTCCCGCACCAAAATGCTTATCCCGCTATCAAAGTTCGAATAGCTAGAGTGATAACGATATCCCACCCAGGGTGTTTTAATGCTGAGAGTTTTACTGTTGACTAGGTGAGTCACCTAAAAAATACAAACATAAGGACAATCATCCTTCAAAAAATGGAATACCAAGGCCTCTTTATAGTAGAATTCAGGCCTCTCGTGTTCCACAAGACTATAGTAAATTTAAGCATAGCAACAGAGCATTAACCATTGTAGAAAGGGGCCAAAACACCTTAGAACTCATATGGAATAGCAACAGCCTGATAACCTGACCAGCAAATATACAAAAGACATTAGAATGATTGAATTGTGCATTCCCAGTAAAAACAGTAATAGCATAAAATACCAAACACTAACCCCCCCCCCCCCCAGAAACCGCTCCCCCCCAAAACTGAGGGTGGTATAAAACCCAGTCTCAAACATGGTGAGGCTTTGGCCCTTAGGGGCAATATGTGCAACAGGCAGTAAGTCTGTTAAAGGTAAAAGAAAAAGTCTCTGTAATCAGACTCATCCTGTCTGGAAAAGTAAGGTACAGATCACCCAGTAAACTAGAGATAAGCTTAAAAAAAGAAGGCACTAAAGTTTCCAAGTGCTACCCAGGGGCAACAGGAGAGGGTAAATGATCTCAATGGAAAAAAGAAAATGAGAAAATGCACGGGGCTGTGCAACAGGCGAAGAGAATCCCCATTATAGGTGATGCAAACTGGGGCATCCATAATCCAACAGAAAAGGGGGATAAAGCACATTACCAATTCTTGAACAGTCATCCAAGTAAATGTTCCAATCAGATGTAATAGACCTGGGATGGTCCAGAAAGCCCATGGAGAAACTCAGCAATATCAAGGTCTACGAACTGTATCCAGCTTGCATCCTCAAGCTACTGTAGAAGTGCACTAGATCACCATCTTAAACCTGAAGCTTCACTGGAAAAAGCATGCTGTATTTGAACCCCTTAGTTTGTAGGTGGGCATGATTAAAGGATTTCTGAAGATGTTGGGTAATGGAGTAATCCAGAAAAACAAGGAGCTTGACATTTACACAGAGGAGATCTCCTTGGGTATGGGCCTCATGAAGCACCAGGTCTCGATCCCGAAAGTTTAGTAGCTTAAAGATGAATGTACAGGGGGATTCACTGGAATGCCTCTGGAGGGGGGAATATAGAGGGCCCACTCAACAGCAAACTAGGGTGAAAACTTTGCTGGAGGCAGTACTTTCTTAAGGAGATTCTCAGTAAAAACTGTAGGGTCCGTACCCTCTGAGCCCTCCAGAAGGCCCAAGATGTGCAAGTCATTTTGGTTTTCCACATTTTCCTCCCTGGATTCCAAGTATTTAACTTTTTTAAGGTATGGAGATATGCAGAGTGGTGCCACTGTACATCCTCAACCGCAGAGACTCGCTGTTCCACCTTTGCCATGTGGCCACAAAAAGGTATCCAAATCCTTATGAATTAATGATTTCCAGATGGACATGGTCCATTTTGTCCAAGGGTCCAGTACTTACAATGCTTGAGAAGGCCTTAGCACATCATATGATAATAGTGGCAATAAACATATTGTTTCGAAACCACAATATGTTCTTGCTAAAAACATTTTAGAAATTTTATTGTAAATAATTGGGTTCCACAAAGTCTATTAAACATACTATATTCATATTCTTTTAATAATAGACCACAGTAATCTTAGAAACACATCAAGACAATCCAATATACATGCAGTCAATTCCAGTGATAAAAATTTAATTACCAGAAAAATGTTACTAACAGTTCATCAACTGTTCCATAGAGTATTCATTACACCAAAAAATGTAACAATTGTAAATACAAAGTACAAAATAAAATCAGCTCATCACAATAGTGCTATAACATATAGCCATATACTGTATAATACACTTCCCTAGCGAATATTAATGATCAGTCTCTGTGTTAAAAACAATCCATATCCATATCTTCTAAATCGGGTTGTCCTTCAACCCTCCAGTAGTGAAAATAGTGAACGTGTCTTGCTCTGCACACATGTGAATATTACTCCACCACAGTGCACCACCGCCTGTATCCACTTACTTTTACCTTCACACCTTGACCCACCTCTTGTTGAAAGTCAATAAATGCCTTCCCAGATATTTGGGTAATAGAAATTATCGCAGATCCTCACTGCATTCTCCATTAATCTCCTATCAGAGCACCTCCACTCACAATATTGGTTTTAGGGCGGAGTATCCACTTTTGTGTTTTCAGAAATTCAAAAGCTGCAAGTTTCTTCTTAGGTAAAGTAAATGTGATAACAATTTGACCCTGTCTGTAGACAGCACAGATGGACCTATGCATGCCCACACTCAGTACAATTACCTTACAGACACCTGTCTAGCACTCATTGGATAATTTCAATTGGATATTCCTTGGAGAGCTATTCCTTCGACAGCTATGTCCATGCAATCTCCTTTATGTGGGACGTGCCAAAGGAACCCTACGAAAACAGATAAGTGAGCTATTAAAGAGGGAGTATATAAGCACAACGTGCCCTGCCATTTTAAGTAATATAACAACACTTAAAATATGATATCTATTGAATGCATACCAGGAGGCTCCCTGACTGCCAATGAGAGATTTGCTATGTTTGCAGGAAGGAAACCATCTGGATATATAAATTGGCAACTATGTTCCCCGAAGGATTGAATGAGGAGCTCGAAGTACATAGTGTCATGTGATACATGAACAGATCTTTGCTGATGTCCTCTCTCCCAGTTGACACCTGCCATTATGGCCCTGGGCACCAAGGAATGACAGATAAAACCAAAACAAATGAAGACAATTTCTAATATGTGTGAAACAACTGTTGTTTTCAATTTTTTTTTCAATTGTCGTGTGACCAAAAGCATGAGGGAAGCATTTATACATTTTTTATACATTTTTTACATTTCTACAATTTTGTTAATTTTTTTATTGCATTAAACTTTAGAAATAACTTTATAATATATGTTTAAAATATTTTATTTTCTTTTTTACTTAATTTTCTTGTTATCACAAGAGGCTGAGAAGCCTTCTATGTGATGGCATAGTGCAGTTAGCAAATTCTTTTTAACCCTTAGCTGTACAGAGAAATTCTGAAATTTTTTACATACATGTTAAAATCAGCATTTTTTTGTGGAGAACTTAGAACCCCAAAACTAGAAATGTGCAGGCCAGAAAAAATAGTTTAGTTTTGTTTTCAGATCAATTCGTTAATTGAAGAATTTGTTTTTGGGTGCATTTGTTAATGGACCTATTCATTTTTCTGAATGTATTTTGTATCTTTGACAATCATTTTTTTTCATTCGGAATAGCACTGGTTGTTAAGGAGCAGGTGGCTGCTGCATCCTTAACAACCATGATTCATCTGCTGTTTCCAAGATTACCCATACCAGACTATTATCCGAGCATGAAGCCCAGAACACCAGAAAATGGGGAGCAAATAAGTGCCCCCTTGAACCATAACAATAAATATAGTTATACGGTATCCTTATAATATACACAAAAATAAAAATCCCAAAACGCATGCAAACACTTTCACCCCAAAAAGTGAAAAATCTAATCCCTTGAACCATGTCAGGCCACGTGCCCTTAACATAGGGGATTTGCTTTGAGGGAGGGGAGCTCCCACCCAAGCACCTTGTCCCCATTTTCATTCACATGTGGGTGCCAAGATCTGGGGCCCCTATTGTTAAAGGGGGCTTTCAGATTCTGATAAGCTCCTTGCCGGCACACTCCCACAACCATCACTCAGGGCTGTTGGGAAAAGGCTCTTGTCCCCATCATCGTGAGGACAGGAGGATTTTGTAGTTTTGATATGGATTTTGGGGGGGGGGTTAAAATAGTTTGGTATAGGGTTCCCTTTATAATCCAAACCAGACCTAAGGGGCCTGATATAGATTGGAGGGGACCCCCATGCTGTATTGTGTTGCAATTTTTTTTACCTGACACTTCTTTTGTTTACATTCTGCTGACATTGAAGAATCCCAATGACAGCAGATGAGTCATAGCTGTTAAGGATTTGGTGGCTGCCCATTCCCTAACAAATGGCTTTTCTCAATTAATCTGAATGATCCGAATTAATGCAAAAATATCCTTATAATTTTTTTTTGGATTTGTTCATATTCCTTAATAGGTCCATCTGGGAATTCAGATACATCCAAACCTCTTAGAGTAGAAATGTTCAGCAGACTTTGCTGAACAAAAGAATAGCTCTGATTAGCTGCTAACAAGTTGCTGATCAGAGCTTCTCTGCCTTGTGTCTCCTGTCCCTCTACCCACCTATGCTGACATTTAAAATGCCCCTACCCCCCTTTTATTGTCCCTTATGTAGCGATCGTATACACAGAGATGGACGCGGTTCAACCATTTTGCTCCAACCTCCATCTTGGCAAAGGATCATCCATCTTATTCAAATATATCTTTCCTCTTACCCCCCTCTCTGAGATCAACAGTAACATGTGGTCGGTGTGTGTTGGAAGTGTCACAGACAGGCCAGAGCACAGCAGGCAGCTCAGAGCTATAAAACCTCTCTGAGCTGGGTGCCGGGCTGTCTGAGAAACTGTGCAATCTGGCACCTCGTAAAAGGATAACCCAAGCCTTCCCCTGAGTTCAAAGACATTCCAGGGGAGTCATAAACTAGATACCACTTTTAAAATCCAGTTTTCCTCTATGTCTCGTATCTTGGAATATGAGAGACTTACATAAAAACCAGGCATATCTTCAGATTGCTCACAAGAAGACAAATCGTTTGATATGTCACACTCCTTGGCTGGAAAATATAGGAAAGCAGAAAATTACATCTCTTGAACCATTCAAGTATGTCTTTCATATCTCATATCTAACCGTTCCACAGATGCGTCTGCATATTAATCTACCCGCGAGTGGAATGTTACTTGTGCCTAGCCAAAATATAACCTATGAGAGATTTTGGTTCTAGCTTGGGCTTCCGCCTAGACACTCCTCCCCAAATGAGGCATTGGTTCTTGGCTTCAGAGACACCCCCTGCTAGGGGACAACAAAATAGGCTGTCAGGCCTAAGAGTTGAAGTTGAAGAAATCTCCCTTTTAACATCAGAACCAACTTGGGAGACGGTGCCCTTTTGCTCTAAAACTTGATCTGCTTAACCCAGGACTTTTGGCAAGTACTCTACCGCTCTAAACTTCTTTCTGTTACCTTTTTGCTGTGTTATTGCTCTCTGTATTTATATATATATTGGTTACATCTTTTTTCTGTAAATATTTTTATTGCACCCTTTTGACCTTTTAGTAATAAATCTTTCTTTCTGAAAGTGTTGAACTGTTTCTATAGCTCTTTAATGCAACTTACGAATTCCTGCCGCTGAAGAGCGCTACTATGTGTGTTTAACCCTCTGTATATTCTGTCTGCGGTGACAGTGGTATCCAGACGATGGAATCATCCTAGTGTTATTGCTGATATTGCCGAATTTCCTCTTTCTCTGTACAAAAAGGAGGTGGTGGAAGTGTGAAGGGTTAATTGCGTAATTAACCTGACCCAGTAACAATTGCGCTCAGGCTGCCAGTACATCGATTTGTGGTCCATTAGCTGGAAAATCGTTGTGCAGGTGGGCGTGGCATTGTTACGCACATGACATCATGGTTTTAGATTGGCTAGTCCTTTGGTCATGAGTTTGGTGAGAAGGGCTGGGATCTGATGCGCACCTTACACTACCTTACCCTGCCTGCTCTGATTACTACCCCCCTCTCAGTACCAATTCCCCCCCTTCACAAACCCCAATCCCTCTGTTGCTGTCCTGCAGTTGTCTGCTTACCTCCTCTGCCTCTCCCATTGACTTGGTATGGTCAGCAATTGGTTAATGTCTGTCCTATAAAAAAAACCTACGAGGATAGAAACAAAATATAACAAATGCTTTTGCAATTTTATTTTTGCAGGTTTATGATTATGTTATCTTATTTCTGGCTTTACTACCTAGTGAGGCACTGAACTGGAAAAGGCAGATAGTCACTGAAGTCTGAAAAGTCTGAACACCCATTTTGTATGCTTGTTTCAGGTCAGTGGATCTCTAGATGATGATGATGCCAGAATGATAATGACAGTCGGAGACTGCACATAGTCCAACATGACCCACTCCAGAGTGCATAAAATATATTGCCCCTGATCTCTAAGTTTTCATATTTAGTCATTGCACTGTTTGCTTAAATTGATGTAATCACAAAGGCAGAGAGAATAACAGGAACAGTGTTTTAGTCCAATTGGAGTAATAGAGTAAGTCATGTTGGTCTGAGAGACTGTTGTATTTCTACACTGCTCAAAAAAATTAAAAGAATGCTTTTTAATCAGAATATAGCATTGAATACTCCTGGATTATTGATCTGGTCAGTTAAGTAGCAGAGGGGGTTGTTATTCAGTTTCAGCTGCTTTGGTGGTAAGAAAATTAACAACAATGAGACGACACCCAAAACAGGAATGGTTTTACAGGTGGAGGCCACTGACATTTTTTTCCCTACTCATCTTTTCTGACAGTTTTTTCACTAGTTTTGCATTTGGCTAGGGTTAGTGTCGCCACTGGTAGCATGAGGCGATACCTGGACCCTACAGAGGTTGCACAGGCAGTCCAACTCCTCCAGAATGGCTCATCAATCCATTCAGACAATATAATAGCAATGGAGATTTATTGTGTATGATCGTGTTCCTGGCAATCAAGGGGTTAAATGTGATTACTGGTGTACTGAAGGGTAAACTGACGCTATCTGGGAGGGGTGTGAAAACCACAGGAGCATGAATCATGTACAGTATCTCACAGAAGTGAGTACACCCCTCATGTTTTTGTAAATATTTTATTACACCTTTCCATGTGACAACACTGAAGAGATGACACTTTGCTGCAATGTACAGCTTATATAACAGTGTAAATTTGCTGTCCCCTCAAAATAACTCAACACACAGCCATTAATGTTTAAACCGCTGGCAACAAAAGTGAGTACAACCCTAAGTGAAAATGTCCAAATTGGGCCCAAAGTGCCAATATTTTGTGTGGCCACCATTATTTTCCAGCACTGACTTAACCATCTTGGGCATGGAGTTCACCGGAGCTTCACAGGTTGCCACTGGAGTCCTCTAACTCTCCTCCATGATGACATCAAGGAGTTGGTGGATGTTAGAGACCTTGCGCTCCTCCACCTTCCACTTGAGAATGCCCCACAGGTGCTCAATAGGGTTTAGGTATGTGAGATACTGTATATATACTTGATTTTGCACACCCATGCCTCCCTGTAGCAGTATTTATGCTAAAGGGCGGTCAGGAAGCAGTTAAAAAAGTTGTTTGTGTTACGGTGCTGCATTACTTTAACTGACAATTGCATGGTCATGCAACACTGCACCCAAATTAAATTTACATCCTTTTTTCCCCACAAATTGAGCTTTCTTTAATTGGTATTTGATCGCCAGTGTGGTTTTTATTGTTTGTGCTATAAAAAAAAGACCGACAATTTGGAGAAAAAAAACTATATTTTGGCTTTTTGCTATAAAACATGTCCAGTAAAAAAAATTTAAAAATCAAATTTCATCATAAATTTAGGCCAAAATGTATTCTGCAACATGTCTTTGCTAAAAAAAAATCCCAATAAGTGTAAATGAATTGGTTTACGTGAAAGTTATAGCATTTACAAATGGCTGTATAGATACTGGAAAATATTTTTTATACTAATAATGGCGGCGATCAGCGACTTATGGCTGCTATCAGTGACTTATAATGGGACTGCGGGACTGCAGTGGGCATTCTGACACTGGGCGGAACGGACATGGTGTCACTGACATCCCCAGTGACACAAATACAGTGATCAGTAATAAAAAAAAGCATTGAAACTGTACTAATGGCACTGGGGAGGAAGGGGTTAACATGAGGGGCAATCAAAGGGTTAACTTTGTAATGGGAGTGTTTTCCTAGGGGGTGGGGGGCTGTACTCAACCATCCAGATCAGTGTGTCCAAACTGACAGGGAGGAGGGCTGTTGGTAAACAATGCAGCCCTCCTCCCTGTTGGGGATCGCCGGTAATCACAAGGTACTGGTGAGTAATCACCTTCCAGGATCCAATGATTGACACCCAGGGCTGCGATCGGTGGCATAGCTCGTGGTTTCCCCCTACTTGGAAATGCAGATTCACATATATATACGTGATTCTGTGCACAGGGGCCACCCTGTAGCAGTAAATGTACTGTGGGCGGTCCTTAAGCGGCTAAAATTGCTGCATCATGATAAAAGCATGATCCTGCACATTAGTCTTCCGTATTTAAATGAACTAAAGGTGGAAGTTAGCTATAAATACTGTAGGGTGCTTTTTTCTGACACTATATTCCTTTGACAAAGTCTATAGATATAAGGCATCAGAAAGTAATGTCAGATGCTGGAACTAGAAGCAACCAGCTTTGATTGTTGGATGTTTGTATACCTTCTTACATGTAAGCATATTGGCGGTGAATGAAGCTTTTTTTATGTGATTTTCAGTACTATGAGCTTTTTTTGCTTTCTCCGTGTTGTTTTACTATTGATCTATGGGAAGGCTGAATACAGAGAAGAATGGGAGAGAGGCTTTGATTACAATACCTTGTGTATTATATGTTTTTTATCCCGAGAGGAGGAGCGTTACCTGGAATAAAATGATCATTTGGTAAGAGGCTGCCCAAATGGCAGGTGGAGCACTTTATCACTGTTGATGCACTGATATTGATATATTCACATATATTTCACATGTTCAGAGTTCAGCCTGTAGCCAGACTAACTAGGGTGTTTGGTCAAGCTGAACCCCTGGATACTGAAGGAGGTGACATGTTTAGTAGCAGTATTACTACAACTGCTAAATGTGACAGCTTCCTGTTCAAGCTGATTGTTAGGGAGCTGGTGGCTGCTGATTTCGAAGCAACTAGTGATGTATTCCTTCAAGGTTGAACCCCACACAAAAAAAACAAGAAACACATGAATGCCCCACCCCAAATCCATTTCATGCTCTTATCCAAGCATGCAGCCTGGCAGGCAAGGAAAGGTGG
Source organism: Staurois parvus (assembly GCF_062004578.1). Lineage (NCBI taxonomy): Eukaryota > Metazoa > Chordata > Amphibia > Anura > Ranidae > Staurois > Staurois parvus. The sequence continues at coordinate 10,610,052 of NW_028317893.1, read as the reverse complement.
GGATGATCTTTAGGAATGGGGATTATTTAAACCTTCCTCACTTTTTAATGGGCCTTTGTAAGTTGAAATGTTCTTCACTGCAAAAGTGCGTTAACTTTGCACAAAACCACAGTTTTGCACAGTTACCTGTTTCAAGATTTCAGCAGAAAAAAAAAACATATAAATGTGAAATACGGTATCTAATACTCTAATAAACTAACCCAATATTCATAAAAAACTTTCACCCTTGAAAGTGCCAGTAGTCATATAACAATATGAATGAATCCCCACCTTACAAATTCCCACCCCACAACCAATAAATTCTAGGCAATATACCTCCAAAAACACAAATACAAAAAATTGTAAATAATATACTATATAAATAAAGTCTCTTAAAAATATAATAAAATTAATACACAGTGTCACTATAGTCCAAAATTATAAACTCACAAAAAAATGTCCAGACTCCAACTTGATAATTCTTAAAGATGTTGAGCCCTTCCTCTGGCTCCCAGAAAGTTGGAGAATACCTCAAAACAAAACAAACTCACAATAGTGTATTACCTCAATACCTAATATGCATCAAATCAAATATCACTCTATCTTGTGCAAAAAAACAAAAAGTGCAAAAACTGTGAAAAATACACCAACATTGTGCAAGATCAGTGATGTGCTTCACTCTGTGCAAACAACTCCCATGGTGTATCACCTCTGCTGAAAACAGCAAATATACCCTTACCAGAAGTCATAAGACAACACGCCTTGTAAAACACTAGAAGGTATCCTCAGAAACGCTTCTTCTCCTCTCCTCCACTCCTGAAGCTTTTCAATCTTATCACCTTCCCATCATGGTTACACATGAGCCTTCCCCAGACATTCATCCAGATAGTATATGGGTGAAAAGTAATAATATAATAGTATAACACCGTTTGACAAGTAGAATAATACCTTTTAATCAATCTGCTTACATCAGACAAATAAAAACAAGCGTAGTAAGTATATCCCCAGTTCTGAGGGTTACCAGGCAGCTTCCAGGTGGATCTCTCTGTGGTTTCCAATATCTAAAATGGCCACCGTACCACTTCTGGTTCCTGCTGTACGTCCGACGTCACTTCCTTTGATGCGTTTCGTCACATCCGGGACTTAGTCATAAAGGATAGACCTTAGGTCTAGGTCTAGGTCTATCCTTTATGACTAAGCTTCAGGAGTGGCGGAGAGGAGAAGAAGCGTTTCTGAGGATACCTTCTAGTGTTTTACAAGGCCTGTTGTCTTATGACTTCTGGTAAGGGTATATTTGCTGTTTTCAGCAGAGGTGACACACCACGGGAGTTGTTTGCACAGAGTGAAGCACATCACTGATCTTGCACAATGTTGGTGTATTTTTCACAGTTTTTGCACTTTTTGTTTTTTTGCACAAGATGAGAGTGATATTTGATTTGATGCATATAAGGTATCGAGGTAATACACTATTGTGAGTTTGTTTTGTTAAGAAAAAAAACATGTTGGAATAATAGACCATTGGTTTATTCAGTAATAATAATACAATAAGCAATACTCTAAGTACAAAGAATGCTACCCACATCAGCCAATTGGCATCATTTTTGCGCTTAACTTCATTAAGAGAAAAGTTTTTTTATTGGTTCCAGTCAGTTACTCCACTTAGTGCTCTACCCTTTGCACTGCTTATAGAGTACATTTGTATGTAGTCTAGTGTAGCCTAAAATTTTAAGTGAACTTTTTAGGGCAATCAAAATGCGTAAACTAACATTCCTGACAAAATACATTTCTGAAGCAGGTTCTTGTCATCTCTCCAAGTTGATATCAGGAGTAGGGATTCATTTTGAGTACATTGCGACCTAAAAAAAAAGCTGTTTACATATTACCCTGTAACTGTAAAATGCCTATTTCTGGCTATGGTCTCTAAAATTATACACACATTTTTATTTCATGAAAAAACTATCGTCTCTCATTTTATTTTGTGGCTTAACAAAGCTGCTTACATATTGTGCAGTGACTATACAATATCTGTGGCTATCATCTCTGAAATAAGGTATTCCCATTTATATTTCCTCATAAACACTTCCTCATCCCTTCATCTTACGTTGCAACCTAAAAAGTGCTTACATGCTATGCAGTTACTATACAATATTTCTGGCTATTGTCTCTGAAATAATACACTATATTTTGTGTTTAATGATATAACTGCCTCATATTAGTCTTGCTTTTTGTCCTGATAAAGCTTCTGACATACAGGACAGTGACTGTATACTATTTTGGCTATTGTCTCTGCAATGATACACAATTTTTATTTTGTAAAAAAACCTGCATCATCTTATAAAGCTGCATACATACTGTGCAACGACTGTACAGTTTGTCACCATAATCTCTGAGATTAAACACTATCATTTTATTTAACTCCTTCGTGCCTAAGGGTAAAACAAATCTAAGTGCCCAAGCACAATTTTGCAACTTGTGTTATTTTGTGATATGTGTTAGTAAAACCATACATATCATCGCGTCGGTGGATTATATCTTATTTTTTTTTTCAGGACAAATTGGGCTTTCATTTGGTGGTGAATGGTAATGGATATCTCCTGTTTTTTTTTATTATCAAAGGAAAACTGACCCAAAATAGTAAAAAAAAAAAATTTTTAATTTAATTTAGCTGTATATTTCACGGTACTACAATAACCTACCACCAAAGAATAGCTCAAAATAAATTATCCTGCTCCTGAGGACTGCAACAATACCACATTTTTTTTAATCCTGCCTAAAATACTCTAACACTGACTGACACTGATACTAATTTAAAAAAATCCTGACCATAAAAAAAAAATATCCTTGACCTTGACTTTTAACCCTGACCTTGACCCAAACACTAACCCTGATCAAACGTTGATCTAGTTTTTTTTTTAATTTTGTATTATTATTTATTTATTTATTTTTGCAACACACTTTTTTTTTCTCTCTGAAAGGACAGAGAGAGACACAATGTATCTCTCCCCTCCATTCAGAGAGAGAAAACACGAGGGCAGGCTTCACAGTGACTGATCACTGTGATAGCCAATCAGAAGCTATCACAGCAATCAGGTGACCCTGAATCAGGAGTTCTGAGTCCCGATCATTACCACGGGACCTTGGGCTCTCAGTGAGACCCCGGTCTCTGTGCTGGGAGCATGCGGCTTACTCCCAGCACAAAGACGGGTATGTAAATTAGAGGCCTCACAAAAAAGAACTGCCTTGTCTCTCCTGCTTACATTGTATTCTAATCGTGCTGCTTACACACTCTCCAGTCGCTGTACTACAGTATATGTGTCACTCTTGTCTCTGAAATAAACACTCCAATTTTTATTTCAGGAGAAAAATTACCTTATTTCTGGATTGTACCTAAAAATGTGTATATGTAATCCCATGCCACCAACCTGTGTATGATCTACTTCTTCTAATTATGGTTGGCTGCTTGCAACAAAAAGTGTTCCCACCAAAAAATCAATTACCTAGGGAGGTGCAGATATATATATATATATATATATATATATATATATATATATATGTATATATATATATGTATATATATATATATATATATATATATATATATATATTTATTTATATATACTGGTGTCTTTCTGGATTGTGGGGTTGTGTTTTTGAAGTGTATTTGTGTACACTCTTTTAACATTTTAATGAACTTTGATGATACAATGTGGTGTCACCCCTAAATTATATAAAGGAAATTTTTTAAAAATTGTTTAAAGTTGGGGGCTTCAGCTTTATTTTACTGTGCTCAATCAATAAAATACATTTTAATACCTTTCAGCATTCTTATTTCCTACTCCTTAAAGTAGTTTTAAAGCTTAAAGATTTTTTACTTTAATGCAGTCTATGCATAAGATAAAAAACCTTCAGTGTAACAGAATCCCCCCTGTCCCCTCTTATACGTACCTGAGCCCATTCCTGATCCACCATTTTGTGGACGAGAGCCAAGGCTCTCCCAGCTCTGTCCCTCTTGGGCAGATTTATAGCAACAGGAGCCATTGGCTCCTGATGCTATCTGTCAAAAGCTGTGAAGAGAAATCAGGGCTGAGCCACCTAGTCTGTGTCAATAGACGCAGACAGGATGGCTCGGGAGCGAACCTGTATGAGTGACCCCCCCATAGAAAGCGTCTTCCATTGGAGAAAATCAGTGAAGAGAAAGAGCCGGGAGCATCAGTGGGGAACCCCAGAAGAAAAAGATCAAGGCTGCCTTGTGAAAAACCATTGTACAGAGCAGATAAGTATGACATGCTTAATATTTTATCAGGAAAAAAAGGAACTTTTATTATCACTTTAACTATATGTATATACACTATATTGCCCAAAGTATTGGGACACCCCACCAAATCATTGGATTCATGTGTTTCAATCACCTCCATGGCCCCAAGTGTACAAAATCAAGCAACTAGGCATGCAGGCTGCTTCTACAAACATTTGTGAAAGAATGGGTTGCTCTCAGGAGCTAAGTGAATTCATTCATGGTACCGTGATAGGTTGCCACCTGTGCAACAAGTCCATCCGTGAAATTTCCTTGCTACTAAATATTCCACGGTCAACTGTTAGTGGTATTATAACAAAGTGGAAGCAACTAGGAACAATAGCAACTCAGCCAGGTAGGACACATAAACTGACAAAGCAAGGTCAGCGCATGCTGAAACCCACAAAGCTAAAGACTCCAAACTTCATGTGGACTTCAGATTAGCACAACAACACTGTGTTGAGAGCTTCATGGAATGAGTTTCCATGGCCGAGCAGCTGCTTACAAGCCTTACATCAGCAAGTGTAATGCAAAGTGTTGGATGCCGTAGTGTACAGCAACCCACCACTGGACTCTAAAGCAGTGGAGACGTGTTCTATGGAGTGATGAATCATGCTTCTCTGTCTGGCAATCCCATGGAGATGTTTGGGTTTGGCAGTTACCAGGAGAATGGAATTTACCTGACTGCATTGTGCCAAGCGTAAAGTTTGGTGGAGAGGGGATTATGGTGTGGGGTTGTTTTTCAGGGGTTGAGCTTGACCCCTTAGTTCCAGTGAAAGAAACTCTTAAGGCATCAGCACACAACACATTTTGGACAATTTCATGTTCCCAACTTTGTGGGAACAGTTTGGGGATGGCCCCTTCCTGTTCCAACATGACTGTGCACCAGTGCACAAAGCAAGGTCCATAAAGACATGGATGAGTGAGTTTTGGGTGGAGGAACTTGACTGGCCTGCACAGAGTCCTGACCGCAACCTGATAGAACTCCTTTGGGATGAATTAGAGTGGAGACTGCGAGCCAGGCCTTCTCATCTGACATCATTGCCTGACCTCACAAATGGAAGAATGGTCAAACATTCCCATAGAAACACTCTTAAACCTTGTGGACAGCCTTCCCAGAAAAGTTGAAGCTGTTATAGCTGCAAAGGGTGGGCCAACTCAATATTGAACCATATGGACTAAGACTGGGATGCCATTAAAGTTCATGTGCATGTAAAGGCAGGAGTCCCAGTACTTTTGACAATATATATAGAGAGAGATTGATCTTTTATCTCTATATATATTTAATGGCTCCTTTGATTGATAATATGCACACATTCTCATATTACATACAATACTTCTCAATCTCAATTAATTAAAAGTAACTATAATTTATACAAAATGCATAACAGCAAAGATAACAAAAAGGAGAGGGGGGGAGTGAAGAAGGGAAAGGGGAATTTACTTCCTACCGGGAGAGAGAAAATCTGCCCTTACTTTATTTCCAGGCTACTTACCAATCTCACTTTGAGGTCTACAAACCTAATAGTTCAACAATTCACAGCAAGGTCTTAAAATTATCTGTTTCCACATGTATGATCCACAGCAACCAGTATGTTCTAAATCATGGTGTTGTACTACAAATTCCTCAAATCTCATCAAATAGCACATCTCTAAGGCCCATTCCACAATCCTGGGTATTTGGTTGATTGTAGTATCTGGAAATGTAGCTGCACAAAGAACAAACATTAGCAATTTGGAAATGATTTTTTTTACCAGAGAAATAGAACTTGGTAGTACCAAGAGCAAAGTATCCATTAAGTAACCATTTCATTTTTGTTGATGTCATCTTATTGTATATCTGTGCTTTTCTATCACAGAACTGTTTGATTAGTGGACACTTGTACCAAATGTGTAACAGTGTTCCAAACTCTGATAAACACCACCAGAATTTATTTGAGTTTGTGGCCTATATCGGGACATGTACTATCAGGTTACCAAATTGTAATGTATTTCTTGAATTACACTGTTCAACAAATTTTTATTTTTTGCCAGTTTTGGAAACAAAAGGATCCATTTCTTAATGAATTTCACATTCTGAGTTCAAATATAACAATGAAATTTGTCAATTGGCTCTAGTTTTTCTGTAAACGGAAAGTTTTCTACTATAGGCGTAATGACTACATAATGCACAATAATTATATAGATAGATGTCTTTCCACAAATATAAAGCAAGTGATATTGACTACATAACAAAGCCTAAATGGCATAATATATTGCATAGGATTACCAAGAAAAATTATAGCCATAAGCTAAGTTGAATCATTTTAATACTTAGGATTCTCACTAGTTTTGTCTTCAGTTTGTGTCGGTTTTGCTTCTCTTGGCTTTTCTCTTGTATTCGAGGAAAGGGCTATCTCTTACAACTGTCCAGCAATAGTCAGCAAGCATTGATGGGCTCCATTTACCTTGATATCTTCTTTCCATAGCTGCAATGTCTTGATGGAAGCGCTCTCCGTGTTCATCACTCACTGCTCCACAGTTTGGTGGGAAAAAATCCAGATGCGAATGTAGAAAATGAATTTTTAGAGACATGTTGCATACCCAGATTTCTGTAAGTCTGGATGAGTTTTTCTACCACTTTCTTGTAGTCTGGTGTTTTATTGTTTCCAAGAAAATTTGATGTCACTGATACAAATGCTGTCCAGGCAGCCTTTTCCTTTCCACGCAACAGAGAAAGAAACTCATCATCATGAATAAGTTTACGAATCTGTGGCCCAACAAAGACTCCTTCATTTATTTTTGCAACACTAAGTGCTGGAAATTTGCTAATCAGGTACTTGAAACCTGCTTTATTCTTGTCCATTGCCTTAACAAAGTTTTTCATTAATCCCAACTTGATGTGTAATGGAGGTAATAAGATCTTATTGCTGTCTACAAGTGCTGGATAGTTAACATTTTTTTCTCCAGGCTGCAATGACTGGCGTAATGGCCAGTCTCTTTTGGCATAGTGCATTTCTCTCGCACGACTGTCCCACTCACAGAGGAAGCAGCAGTACTTAGTATATCCACCTTGAAGTCCAAGTAGGATAGCAATCACCTTCAGGTCACCACAAATCGACCATTGATGTTCATCATAGTTGATGCACCTTAAAAGCTCTTTCAAGTTTTCATACGTTTCTAATAGGCTAATATTGCATCATCTCAGTATACATGCAAGTTTCTATTGGTCACCAGTATCAATTGCGCAATATGCAGCTGAAGTTGCATCATAATTTTGAATGGCTTACGTCATTAGATGGGTGAATATATCATGGAAACTAGAGCCAATCAACATTTTTTAGGGTCATTTTTGTTTTCAGCACCCCACAATTATGTAAGATTAGATAATTTTATGCCCAAAACTTTTTACCTGTTGAACAGTGTTACACTAGCCATATTTAACTTACTATATGTGTACATAAGAAACACCAGGAATTTTCTTTCTCATTAAAGGAGATATTCAACTCCATTACCCATTCCCTTATATAATACACTTTCTCCATGTGTTGCTTTGAGAGAGGTGAACCATATAGGAAAGAGAAGGTATGCATGAAAGATTCCCAGAGATGCATATCTGTTCAAGTAAATGGGATACTTATCAAACCAATCCAGGATATGAGCAAGATATATTGATTTATGGTACATCTCTACATTTGGTAAAGCTACTTCCATTTTCTCTGTAGTCTTAATAGATAAGGAAGACGTCTTCTGATGAGGAAACATGTTGGGTAGATCTACGCACTGACATCACCGCGTTTTAGGAAACACATTTTTGATGCTGGCTTCTTTGTATTGTGACTACATGCACATGTTGTTTTAATGTCTATTTTTATCAAATAATCTAACTTCTATGAAGGTTTTGCACTATGGAGAGGCTCTTCTCCTTCTTTTGCCTTACATGATAATACCATGCTGGGAGGATCCTTTATTGCCTATTAGCGGTATTCCTGTACATTATCGAGGCTGCTGTGGGTGCATCTTTGTCATTGGAGGAAATCATATAAGCTTTTTTTTGAACATTCTTATTATATTAGATAGTCATGGGGAGCTGGTAAGCGTGCATCCTGTTACCATTTTTTGAATGGAGGTGTTGGGTACCTGCACGCTATGCAATTTGTAAGGAATATATTTCCCATATACATATACTTTCTAACACTTGGATGGGACTTTTATTTTTATATATGGACTTTTTTTAATTTACATTGTATTGATTTATGTGATTATTTTAATATTAGATGTTTATATAATTTGAGTATTGTCATTATTCATTTAGATTAAGCGCAACACATTTTTGTGTTTGCTGCTTGTTTGCATTGTTTTTTCTTTTTTTTTTTCTGGGGTGTGTACATATGTTATACACAGTTTGGGGAATTAAGCCATGTGTCTGTCTTTCAACATCTATACCAATTTTATTTTGGTATTAGGATGAACTGTAAGTGTTTGAGATTTATCTTCTATGTGTACTATAAAAGAAATTATTTTTAAAAATGACATGCTATTATATTTTTGTCAGTTTTTGGGGAAAAAATCTTTGAAAAGTATGGTGCTTTTAGTACTATATGCAGATGTGTATTTATTTTCTATTAGATAGCTTGCAAAGGGCAATAGAAGAACATGATTTGGGTGTCAAAATGCCACAAATAAACAAACATTTCTGTATATCAGTGATACTGAAGCTTACGCTTATGTGATTATTATTCTTTTCATGGGTGATCACTATTTTAGTTGACAGGCTATCATGCTGTCAACTAAAATAGTGATCACCCATGAAAAGAATAATAATAACTTTTTCACAGGTCCAGTTGCAGGTTGAAGATTTAGATAACTACAATATATGTAATAACCTCAGGATTTGTGGCAGACCTGAGTCTGTGACCAATATTTCAGAGGCCACACTGAAACTGATATGAATGCAAAATGAACAAAATCACAACCTCAGTTTGTATTAGAGTTTTAATGTGTTTTCCCCTTGAACTGATCATTCCTCAAAAAGGTTCTACATACACAGCTACAACTGTCCTAGAGAGCAAGGAAATATTTGTGAAACTGGGCCTACTTTAAGCAGAATCTTTATCTAAACAGCCACCCTTACCTCATTCATCTCCAGTATTGGCCACTCCATCTCTACAAAGATATTTTGGTGTAGCGCTACCAAACCCCACCTTACTAATTGTGATTGCAAAATATAAATAACAAGAAAAAAATAATACAATTACGTAAACATGTGTGTTAACTGTAGTGCACCTCCCCCATTGCAAAAATGTGGCAAATTAAATTACATGTGTAAATCCTCCAGTTAAGTATATCAACTATCCTGATATAGGACAATGTGGCTACCCTCATTGAAAGCTTTGATGGTGCCATACTACAAAACATCACTACGAAAGTGTAAAATATATATATATATATATATATATATATATATATGGTATATATATATATATATATATACGGTATATATATCTCAACAGTAACCAAAACCAAAAATATGCTCAGCATATAAATATGAAGTGTATGCAATGGAACTGTAAAACAACTTCCACACAAGTATATAGTATACAGTCTTTAACCGCTTCCATACCGGGTACTTTTACCCCCTTTGATCTTCCTAGAGCTGATTGTTGGCTGAGTCCTTGCCGTTTTGGCTATTCTTCTATCCATTCAAATGGTAGTTTTTCGCTTTCTTCCACGTATTTCAGGTTTTGGTTGCCATTTTAACCATTTCCATACAGGGCACTTTTACCCCTTCCTGCCCAGGCCATTTTTCAGGTTTCAGCGCTCTCACACTTTGAATGACAATTGCATAGTCATACAACACTGTACGCAAACTAAAATTTTATCATTTTCTTCACACAACTAGAGCTTTCTTTTGGTGGTAATTAATCAACACTGGGGTTTTTATTTTTTGCTAAATTAACCAAAAAGACAGAAAAAAATACGTTTTTCTTTGTTTCTATTATAAAAGTTTGCAAATAACTAATTTTTCTTCATAAATTTAGGCCAATATGTATTCTGCTACATGTCTTTGGTGAAAATAACCCAAATGAGGATGTATTATTTCATTTGTAGGAAAGATATAGAGATCACAAACTATGGGATATATCTGTATATTGATCAATCCTGAAGTACTGACAGCCAATCTAATTTCTTTAGGTCCAAAAATGTCAGAACAGTACAGATATCCCCCAAATGACCACTTTTTGCAAAGTAGACAGTCTGACGTATTTCATAAGAGGCATGGCGAGTTTTTAGAAGTTGTAATTTTTTGGTCATAATTTTTCGGAAAATAAAAAAAATGAAAAAAGTTATTTTCACTATTTTTTTTTACATACTGTCACCAGTGCAGTACAGCATCATCATAAAACTGGCATGGCGGTGATCAGGGACACTGACTGGTGAAAATTTTTTTTTTCTTTTTTCAAGTTTTTTTTATATTTCACTATGATCAAAGTAGTACAATGTTACCATAGTAACATTGTACTACTTTGGGAAAGTGATCAGTATTTTTTTTACACAATTTGCTTATAGCAAAGAATTACTTTGCTATAAGCAAGCATTTACCTGAATGACATTGATTCATTCAGGATTTTTTTTTCGTGCTTAGCTGTGATTTAGCCACGGCTAATCACATGACATAGCTGGGCTGTGATTGGCCCAGCTTGTGCATGTGATCTCTGTGACCATTCACAGCTAGATACACTTGTATACAATGGATGGCATGAAAGGAAGACGTCCATTTTATGCAACTGTCATGTGACCTGCTGTGATTGGTCACAGCAGGTCACATGGAACCGGCAACGGGGCCGGTACTCAGATCTGTCATCAGCCACGTCCGAGGTACACGGCCGGTGACAGATCGCGCCGCCATGCGGCTCTGCGGGCATGCAAACTGCGCATGCCCGAAAGGACACCATATGGCGTCCACCCGGAGGAACGAGGGGTTTTTCAGGCCGCCATCTGGCTATAGGCCGGGCAGGAACCTGTTAAACAGTCTCTGGTGAAGTCCTTATCAGCATGCAAGGTGAATGTGTTCTTTTTCCATATATCAAAAAACGATGAAACTCGTGCTCCCCCTCCAAAACCGCAATCATGACAATTTCTCGACCCCTTATAATTAAGTAGGTCAAAATACGCTTATAGATGGAATCTCCTCTGGCTCCCAGTTTTGGTTTATCTTTTGTCATCTCTCCAGTCTTTTATGTAGATATGCACAAAATCACTCTGCTTTTCATGGCATTTCTATACAAGATGTGGGTTCCGTTTTGAGGTACTGTAACAGCATGTTGTTGCTTTTAACACTGCCTTTAGTTCTCTGCTCCACATCCAAATTGATTTTATTGTTGCCAGGTATATATATTTTTACCATTATATTATAATGCTTTTAATACTGTATTTTGATTTTTAAATTTACACATAATTGTACTCTCTATCCATTTTTTGTATATATGGTTACAAACATATCCTATGGTCCCCTCCTGTTTTGGGCTCAAGGGAGGGGCTTTTCTATAGGCAGCACTAGCCACAGACATATAAAGTAAGGCCCAAATACAGGTGGGCCATAGCTCTGAGGAAAGGGAAACGCATCAGCAGGCAGACCGCACCATCAGTCGGACACTCTGCCATCCTTGTGGCCATTTCCATGGCCTTATAGGCTTTACATACATGCTATGTTTGTGAGTATATTTTTTAATAAACCTTGGATAATGCACTAGGTGTTTGCGCCACCTGTATCCTTTCTTCCTATTCACATTGTAAGCCCGCACATAGCGGAATAACCTGTATGTTTTGCTTTTAAAAATTAATAAACATTTATTGGTGTAAAAAAAAAACAAAAAAAACAACAGCTTGGTCCTGTCAAGTATAACAGCAGAATAGGCCCAGAACGTAGGAGGAATACCCTAAAAACTTAAATTAAGATTTTTTTTAAATACCTCAGATGCCCATGGTTCTTACATGGTTGACAATTCTTTCTTTACCTTAACACATTGGTTTCTTAAAATAATTCTGCTTTGACAGAAATATATGAACTACCATTGCTGACCACCTGCATGGAATGTTAGTTGCTTGACTGTGACTGGCTTTAGACTTTTATGACTCCTAAACTAATACTTCCAGTGATAACCAGGCAACTAATATGTATAGGAGAAGGTCAGCAATGTCAGCCCTCATATTTATCTCAGTACAGTTCACCTCTAATTGTCTTAAATGCAAACCCCCATGTACCTATTAGCTAATTTGAGTTAGTGTCATCTATCTTCAGAGAACAATAACAGAGTGCACAATCAGTGAATGGCATATGGAGATAGTTATATGAAAATCATCTGTTTAAGTTCATTTTACTTTTAAAGCTTGTCTATGGAAATGTGTCCCCATCCCCACTGACTTTTGCCTGTTCTAACTAATTACTTGTCTAAAGTAAAGCTACGTAAAAGCCCATTTTCCTTAACTTAACCTGTGGTCAAATAGCACCTTGGCCCCAAGACTTCTATCTTCTGGACTGCAAAGGAGGAGGATACTTCTTTGGGTTTCCACAGCACTGACTAGATGCCATGGATATGCCCTATTGCCTGTCCAGTTCCTAGAGTCCTTCAAGGCTCCAGAAAACTATAGAAGTGGAATGATGTTACTATAAGGGAAGTGGTTGGCATGGGCACAGACTACAGTACTGGATCTTCACTCTTGGAAGAATCACTGGAGAAAAAGATTTAATGTAAACTCAGGTAAGCGGAAAAGTGTTAGAGGGTTTTTCTTACCACTTGCCATCCTTAGGGAGTATATATTGGCCTGAACGTCAAATGCCTAAAACAAGCTTAAGGCTGCAGCTACAGCCATGAGCTCGGTACTGCTCTTTTCAGCTAGCTCCTGGCTTTAAGTAAAAGTAATATGGATTATTCTAAAGCCATCTGACCACTTTTAAGATGCTGTGAACTCCCTCCCACCACCACAACCCTCGATGGTTCCCCAATTTTTTTGTTCATCTGATGAGCCCAGGAACACAGTAAACTTTCAGAATGCAAATCTGCATTTTATGTTAAAATAATTTTTATTGAAAATTTTTTAAATTTCTTAACAACCATAACACTGTATAGAAACAGTCGAGTACAAGGTTCACATTAGCAGGTTAACAACATATGCGTTGAAAGAAGAGGTAACAGAGCCCCACTGTTCGGCTGGGAGCCCGATTTTTCATAATCATGTTTACATGAGAGGTATGCTCGTTGGTTTGTGAACCTTACTGAAGAACGTGAAACATAAGGGACTAGGTAGGGAAAGAGAAAGGGGAAAGGGAAAGTGGGAGAGGGAGAGAGGAGGGCACCAATGAGCTACAATTATAGCATCCTATAAGGTTTAGGGTTAGTAATCAGGTAATTGAGCAGCTGGGGTGTTTTAACCATCGAGACCAGTGTAGTATGAATTTATGGTAGGAAGAGTTTCGGAGGGCCGTTCTGCGCTCCATCTCACATTGTAAGTTGAGATCAGCAACTAGACGGGATAGTAAGGGAGGCGACGTAGACCGCCATAATTTCGTAATGTTGGTCTTTGCTGCTGCTAGGATGTGTATGATAATGGTGCGTGAGCGTATGGGGAATTTTTCTATCGTTAAATGAAGGAGGGCTAGACCTGGATTTGGGATTGTTGGTAAATCTGTGACTGAAGAGATTATTTGGAACACTTTATTCCAATACGACTTGAGGGATTTGCATGACCAGAGCAAATGGAAGAGCGAGCCAGTTTCGCCACAATGTCTCCAGCAGGTTTGTGATTGTTGTGGATAGTATAAAGATAATTTGGTAGGGGTTAAGTAGCATTGGTGGAGAATTTTCAAATATGATTCCCAGTGGGAGCTACATTTCGAGGCTTTGTATGTGATGGTAAACGTTGTTTGCCATGATTGTGGGGTTGTTGGGAGAAGTATATTCTTCTCCCAGTTAGTCAGGGATGACGTATGGGTTATAAATTGTGCTTCAGTTAGTAATGTATAGAAGGTAGAAATTCCTTTCTTTGGGTAAATAGTCTTGTGGAAGAAATGGTGCGCAGTAGCTGGGAGGTCAATTTCAAGTGGCATGTTTGTTTTATGGAGCAAATGGGATTTTCGCATAAAAGTGAATTGTTCTGTATCAGGAAGATGGAATTTCTCCTGAAGGGTCTGGAAAGAATCTGGTTTATGGGTGTTGTAGAGATCTTGGATATAATGTATACCAAACGCTTTCCAAGATGTCAGGTTCAAATGGGCGGATAAGAGCTGCAGAGAAGATATTGGGGTAGGGATTCGTAGGTTAGACTTGTGGGAATGAGTATATGTCAGGAAATCATGCCAAGCCATCAGAGAGGCCTGGATACATGGGTGTGTGTGTAGAGGTATAGTCTGCGTTGTATGTAGCATAAATAGTAGATCTGTCAGGGCACCTGACGGGTACATGGAGGTTTCCATGACAGTCCAAGTTTTGTCTTGGGTAGGGTGCCACCAGTAGAAGAGCTGGTCCAATAAGACTGCTTGGTAATAGGATTTTAAATGTGGGAGGCCGGCTCCCCCTCTGGAGGGCGGACGTATCAGGAGGTTTGTGGAGCATCTAGGCCGTTTGGAGTTCCATAGGAATTTATTTAGAATTTTTTGAAGTGTAGAGAAGAAGGAGGAGGGTATAGGAACAGGCAGTGTACGGAAGATATATAATATTTTTGGCAATATGCACATTTTGATAGTAGCTATTCTGCCTAACATTGATAAAGTGGTTGTATGTAAGCTCCTAAGCTCCTGTGGAATTGTGTCAGGGGTTTAGGGGTCTTTTCTGTGGCGAAGTGAGATTCCAGTATGAAGAATAGATCTGTTTGAGATTTTCTGATTTCTCTTGATAGCATCGATCTCTTGAAAGGGGAATTGAGGCCTCGCACATTAAGAGATGTGATGGTAATCATTTGTAGGCGGGTTCTCGGAGTACAGACATACTTGGGAAGTTTTTTGGTGGTAGTCAGGGTCAAGAGGTTGAGGTCTTGTGTCAGGGATATATACTTGGTGGTGCCAGGGGGAGGGATGGGTGTAACGGGAAAGAACAACAGTAAAA
Source organism: Staurois parvus (assembly GCF_062004578.1). Taxonomy (NCBI): domain Eukaryota; kingdom Metazoa; phylum Chordata; class Amphibia; order Anura; family Ranidae; genus Staurois; species Staurois parvus. Next base: position 10,594,698 of record NW_028317893.1, on the reverse strand, counting down.
AAACACTTGCGTATAATGCAAGTAAACAATGTAGCCAGGATTGCTACTTCAAAAATGGGGGAGTCAAACAGGTTGTGACCTCTGGGAGGGTCATACCTATACAAAACTCTAAAAGTGAGAGTCATTGGGTGTAGGCCGATTGCCAGAGATAGGAGTGGTCAAAGAGCGCCTCCAGGGAAAAATAGCAAGGAGTGTAAACGCGGCTTGTGCCGCACGGCCCTTCAGGTCGCTTCCATGTTTTGGACGGAACCAGGGTTGTTCTTCTGCGGATCTGCAGGCAAAATACTCCAGGCCTTAAGGAAGTCCAAACCGGCCTCTAGGTTTTTAATAGTATAGATCCTGCCTTGGTGTCGTACTATTAATTTTGTGGGGAATCCCCATTGATAGGCCATACTTTGATTTCTGAGCGCTTTTGTGATTGGTATCATTTTTTTCCTGTTGGAAAGTGTGGCCTTGGATAAATCGGCGTAGAGACGCAGATTCGCATGTGAGGATGGGAGTGGAGGTGGATTTCTAGCCGCCATCATAGTTTTCTCCTTAATATGGTAGAAGTATATTCGAACGAGCACGTCTCTAGGGATGGATGCTGACAGGAATGAAGGCTTAGGGAGTCGATGTGCTCGACCGATTATGGCCTCTACTTCGGAGAGTGTTGGGATTAGAAGCTTGAGGAAGTGATGCAAATACGGCACTAATGCTTCATTAGAAACTGTTTCTGGGATCCCCCTAAATTTTATATTATTGCGGCTCAATCGATCCTCCATGTCGGCCAATTTTAGGTTGAGTTGTTCGATATCTGACGTGTGATCTGCATGAGCATCAATCAAATCATTGTGCGCTTCTATTATGTCTGCTATGTTGGTTTCAATATGGCGGATTCTGCGTTCCTGTCTTTGCACCAGGGTAGTAATCTGGGTTAATGGCGCAGAAATATCAATATGCAGAGTTTGGCGCAGTGATGTTAGCATGTTCTTCAGGCAGATTTCCATCAGTGGTTGGTCAGATGCTGGGAATGCGTCAATACCAGGCAGGGTGGAATGTGATGGCTGAGGCGGATGATTTAGGGCCTGGCAGGTGTCATCAGGGTCACTGTCTATCGGTGGCCGCGATTTAACTGGGCTGCAGGTCGTGGGTGACAGTGGGGGTGATAACTCACCAGGGTCCCCTGGAAAGAGCTGATGCTGCAGCCTGGGATCCACAGGCTGGGACCTGTAGTCCTCCTCCTGGCTTCTGCTGTCTCCCTGCATGTTTGTATGGCGGCCGCCATCTTGGATTCCCGGCACAACGGCCGGGAAGAAATTAGTTAGTTTCCCTGGTTGCCCCGGGCTCTTTTTCCTGCAGGGCATGTCTAGTGGGCTGCGGGCACCTTCCGGGAACTGACTTATGTGCTTTGTTTTCCCTGGGGCTGTAGTGTGCCGCTTCTATGCTGGCGGGTGGACGGAGCTGTAGTTATAGTGCGTCCATCCCGAGCCGGCCGTGCATGCGCCCCCCCTCCGCAAATCTGCATTTTAATAGGAGAAGTAGATGGCAGACGCGACCTGCCAATGCTGTCAAAAGGAGGGCTTGTAATCCGCCATTGCACCCCACATGTGAGGTATTGCCATGAACATAAGAGTGAAAGAAATAATTCTAGGTCCATTACCACAATTAACTCTAAATTAATACACTGTAAAAGTGTCACTTACGGACAATTTTGGATAACATAGCCCAATTTATAGATTGTTATGTTTGGTATACTGAACACAACCCATCTATAAAAGTTTACAAAAAAATTTAAAATGAGTATTATATGATGTTGTTGTGCACTAAATATTTAATTTAGTTTATGTTTTCATGAAAAAATATGTTTGATAAACAGTTGTTCAAATATCGTGAGACAATTACAGCTGCCACCATTGTATTCTAAAGGGCCTTTGTTTTTGGAGAACGTATAATTGTTTGGGGGTTTAAATTAATTTCCTAGTTAAAAACACAGATTTAAATATGCTTGTCATAAGTAAAAAAAAAACTGCCATGGACTTCTGGATATGGACTTTAAGAAGAATAAAAGATGAAAGGGACTTAAATTGTTGCAGTTGTCTAATTGTTTTTGGCTTCAATATTTTCAGAATCACAAACAAACACAAACCTGAATGCTTAAAGCAAATTCCTAATCTGCATACTTATCCAGAGAACTAATATTTTTTAGATTGAGAGAGCAATGTCAGCCAACATATTTGGTTCAGTACAGGATTCCTTTATTTTCTAATTCTTTTCTTAAGGGCGTTAAAGAAAAAAACAAGTGTGTCATTAAGACATACTTTTTAGCTTCTGATCAGATTTAAAAATCTTGCAGTAGGAGAATGGAGGGCTAGTTTGCTATCCAGAGTCCTAACCTTCAAAAAAGCTATCATAAAACTGATCAAATACAAGAGCTTTCTGAGAGAAAAAGATTTAAGGATTGTCTGAAGCCAAAATATTTTTTATTTTTTCACAAGAGGGAGCAGTTTTAACCATAATCAGTTTTGTTTTTCCATAAGTGTTCCAATGAAGAATATTCCCTTTATTTTCTGCCCAGTATAAGTAAGAGAAAATATGTTCAATATTAGGAAAATTAAGTGAATAAACTTTAAAAAAGTTTATATCTATTTCCTTAGAAAAAAATGGAGAAAAGTGGACACATGAGCGAATTTCAAAATTCTGAACATAAGTTCAAAAGGTCCAAGGCATCACAAAATGCATATTACTTTCTGAGATAAGTTTTATTGTTGCTAAAATTATTTTGCAAATGCAGTATTTTTCCATTGTAATTCCAATTTGTTGGCATTTATTTAAGCTACGTGTTTATTATAATATCTAGAAATTAACATTTGATTTAAAAGTTTTCAAAATATACGACTTCATAAAATATATAAATAAATCCCCAATAAACAAACACAATCCTCCTATTTACCCTTCATTCAGTTCAAATAGACACATAACAATTTGTGCTCAGCCTGTGCTACAGAAGTGTTCTGCCTCCTGTCATCTTTCAGAATCTGTGAACATGTATTGCAGCTACTGATGATTCTACTAGTTTATTTTGGCTTATTGCACATTTTGTGTGCCCAGCTGATTGCATAGGAGTGCTTGTTTTCTTCCCAGTGTCTCAATCAGGTCAATTGCAGAACCGGAGCACAGTGATTATTATGTCACAGAAATGTCTGCCTGTGGGAAACTAGTCAACATTAAAGCGTGTTGCTAGAGAAGTCTTCAATTAATTTGATTGAGAAGCTGCACCACTTTCTTTGGTTATTACTAGCAAACAATGGAAAATATATAAAACAGAGAAATAACATAGTTTCCGAATAAATTCAAAACAATCAAGCTCACATAAATTATATTTTGGTAAGGCTGATTATGGAACGAATTTTGCTTCAAGCAGACTCCCTTAGAATTGTGTCTCTTGGGCATCAAATTTGATGGACTTGAAAAAAAAACCTGTTCACACAAGGTTGAAACAGCATTTTCTAGCTATAAAAAGCTTTCTGACATTGTATTCTCATTTATTTCTCCTTATTAGCTTGAAAAGGCAAGATATAGATATGGCAATTATATTAATCCCCCAAGGGAGAATAAAGCAAATGATAATTTATATTAGGAAATTATGATGCAGTGGATGTAGCTAGTAATACATTTTAGCAGCAGAGAAAGCATATTGTTACTTTTACAATTTGTTTAGCATAATAAGTTTACGATGAGTCTGTCAAGTCCTATTTGTATATTGCTAGGATTCTACAGGATTAAGTGGTTCAAATTTTTTTGAATTTTTATTTGCTCATAAAGATTTAGTTACTAACAACTTGGAAATAACAAGTATAACTCCAATATACAGTATATGTTATATACTGTAGATGTTTTGGATATTTAGAGAAAGAGAGGGAAGTTTTTTCAAAAAGATTTTTGGCTAGGTTCAGGGATTGTGAACATAATGTGTATGAAAGTCTGGGCACCTACAGTATACAGGACCACAATCCAAGCATACCCTAATAGTTTATCATTGCTCTTGTTTATTTATCCAGTAAATCAGGTACAAATAGTAACCAGAGTAGAGATTTGTCCCTTATCAGATGACTCATTGGGAGGTTAATAATTAGGCAAAGGGAGTTGAAAAGAAAACAGTGTCTGGTATACTGTCTCTTTAACTAACCCATAGTGCTCTCACAAATTCTTTGTCAAATATTAACTATTTTTTGGTAAAAAAAAAAAAGACAAAATTACAACGAATATTTTCTATTTACTACATAGCAGGAGTAGCTGTCAAATTGTAACTGTAAAATGACCCTTGAAAATAATCTGTACATGGAATTGAATAATGACAATGTGACAATATATTGTTTCATTATAGTTACTATAACTCTTGTTGGGTGGATGGGGGGCTAAACACAAGGGCTGGCGGTGACTGGGGATGATCCCCTGCAAACACTGCATTTTTGGGGACACTAATACAGTTTTGACTATGACCAGGATACTGATCCTGGCAGACACTATACTATATAACGGTGGTGTTCATTGACTTATAGTGTGACTGTAAAAGTGTGGTGGGCAATCAGTGACTGACACTGACACTGGCTGGGAGGGACACTAACTAACTCTAACTGACTCTAATTGTCGCTAGTGACACTAATACAGTGATAATACTATACACTTAAAAATATATAACCCTAACTAGAAAAACTACTGGGGCTTTAGAGGCACCATACCACAAAATGCAATATTCAAAAAGGTAACAAAATATAGCTTTATTAATAAAATTCAAACCACAGTTGTGGTGTTGAGGGTTGAACAGACAAAACATTCATCTTAAAAAGCACAGTGTGCTAGTAACAAACACAATCAATATAAACCATTACAAAATATGGTCTTGAGCAGTATAAATATCATGATAATTATGATGGTTCCAAGTTAATACTTTGCTGGTTGCTCCAACGTGTTTCATGGGGCACAGCCCGCTTCTTCAAGGAGACAAAGTATATGGTTCTAGAATTATACAAAAATGACCAAAAAAGTAAAAAATGTCCCCCTTGCTATTGTACAGCGCTGAGCAAACCCTTTTGGCGCTATATAAATACTGTATAATAATAATATTAATAATATATAACATGTTTAGCGAGATAATGATATAGCTAACAAATGCTCTATCAGCATTTACCCATGACATTTCGATGACATCATTAACTTTTTTGGAGGCCAGTGGAAAAACATGTGCAATGGATCCCAAAACAAAGGGAATAAAAGGATCACTCAATCAGAAATATGGATATCCACCAGTTGGGAAAGGTTACAAATCCATAATAGGCAGCTGAAAAATCATCATAACATAAAAATATTTAAATGTCCCAGAGCATTACAAGCTACACCCCCTACTTCCCAAACTGGTTGTATATTAAAGCTCTGAAATTGGAAGAATAGAAAAAAATATTCAAAATATAAACTGTCCATAAAAGTGACTAGCAACTTCATGCTATGTATAGTGTAATACTGTACACTGTCACTGTACTAATGGCACTGGCCGGGTGACAGGGGTGACCGGGAGGGAAATCAAGGGATTAACCTAACAAGTGTATGAGTGCTGATTTTACTCACAGACTGCCCAGCTTTTCTTCCTGATCTTAGCTCTGAATGATAAGTGAGATCAGTGAGCAGAACCAGCTAGATCTCTGTTTACTAACACACTGATCTCTGTGCTGTGGTTGGCCACAGATTTCATCAGGTTCACAGCCAAAATCATTGGATGTGTTTGGACACAACACGAGCAGCAGGGGGTGTGTGCATGTGCCTGTAATCCCCACGTCATACAGGTACGTTGTGGGGGACAACAAAGCTTCCAGCCACCATTAAAAGTTCATCTGTTTGTCAGTAAGTGGTTAATGAAGAGTTCTGATGTAAAAATAAATATGGTGGGCAACAGCAGGCATCCTTACTGTGTTTCATTTTTAATATGGAACACATTCAAAAGTTTGCCATTAGTCTTTAATTTCAATGTGGGATGTGAACACATTGCTCATATCTACTCTGGCATGTTGCAACTTAGCTCTATATGGTAGAGTAACTAAAGCATAAAATCCAAGGTGACCCTATCAAATGTCTTCACCCCATTCATAGATTACATAGTTCTCTCTGTTCCCTTGATGTTTGCCCTAAGCACAATGTTGATAGCTTTAATCATGCTTTCACTTACAACTCGGGGCAAAACTAGAGACTATTTTGCATCAGGTAGGGCAATAGCAGGAGAAGGAGATTCAATAGAATTTTGGTGAAGAATTTAACATCCATGCTAGGCAACAATTTTGGCCTATAGCTAGGATATAGTTGCAGATTTTCTTTCTTAAAGACCAGCGTGATTTGGACTTTTAAGGTTTGAGGTGATGGAAAGTTTTTGGATCTTATAGAGTTGTATAAGCATATGAAATGTATGGCTAGTAAACAATGTGTAATATTGTGAGGGAATGTTGTCTGGCCCCAAGCTTTTTGCTGGTTTTGTCTGCACTACTGCTCAAGTAAACTCTTCATTAGTGAATGTGTATTCTACAGCTTTTGCTGTCATGATCTCCAGGGTCTGCATATTTGATTTTTCTAAGAGAGATTGAATGCATGCTCTGTGTTTTGTGTCATCCAAGTTGTGATAGCCAAGATTATATAGAGAACTATAGTATTTCCGGAAGCATGTGGCTGTCTCTGACCAAGAGTGGGCCACAGAATCCTGAGCCTTTCTAATTCTATGAATCTGGAATTGATAAGCTCTAGTCTTATTTGCTCTGGCTGACAGCTTGCCACATTTACTACCGTGCTCATAGCAATTGCTGTTTCTCAGTGTAAAGGTATCCTGGTTTTACAATTTGAAGGATAGGTTCACCTTTGAAAAAAATAATAAATGCACATTTTTTTGCAGGTAAAATATGAGCATTTACTATTTTTGTGTAGTAGCCTGGCTGCGGCCCTGTGGGTGGAGCCCTGCATGGCCAGCTCTTTTCGAATTGTGACAGCAGGTGCAGGGAGAAGATCCCTGGCCACTGTCATCAGGGAAGATCAGGAGCAGGAACATGTTACATGCTCACCCTAAAAGGTGAACTTATCCTTTACGTCCCACAGTAGCTCATGTCTGGCTGATATCAGTTCAAGTGGTTGTAAAAGCTCAAGGTTTTTTACCTTCATGCATTCTATGCATCTCGATCTAGTGATTTGCATAAGAAACTTGGCTCTCCCGGGTCTCTCCCTCATCATTGGCTGAGGCAACAGCAGTAGCCAATGGTTCCTGCTGCTGCCATCCACAGCTAGTGAGCCAATGAGAAGAGAGCAGGGGAGGGGCTGATCCATGCTTGCGCACTAGGCAAGAGGGAGGGGAAAGGAACCCTGGCGGGGCCTGAGAGGAGAAGGATCGGGGATTTTTTGTACAAAACTGTTGCACAAAGCAGGTAAGCATGAAATGTTTGTTATATTTAAACAATAACAAATCGGTCTTTAATATTACTTTCAGTTAGTAGTTGTGTCACCATTGACTGTGTTGCAATTCCAACTTCCATTGTTCCCGTATGCAGCATTTATATGCCTCCTATAGAACTGCAGGGAGAAATGTCTTTGTTGGCATTTTAGAAGTTATCTTGAAGGTGATTTGAGATATGTTATACATTGTATATCCACTTTCGGGCTGCCCACCCGCAATATACTGCAGACAGGCGGCAGCTGCAGCACCAGGGATGTATCCGAATGTCACTGGTCTTTTGCCATCATGCATTCTATGCATGATGGCAACCCTCATCCCCACGTCCAAAATGAGAATCTTGGTAATCGGGACTCTGTGATCATGTGATCACAATGACAACAAAGCTTTTATGAATCAATCTGATTCATAAAAGCTTTGCTTTTGTTCCTGGAGAGCTGTGCTTGGTCCACAACTCTCACATGGCAGATGGGGCTAACCAGAGCATCCTGTACTATGTGACCAGCTGGAGCCAATCAGAGATCACTATTATATTGAACTGTCATGAACTTAACACATTCATGACAGTTCAAAGCTTTGCATTTCACAGCAATAATCTTCATTACTCATGCAATGCAAAGTTAAAAAAAAAAAATCCCCGATAACCCCCCAGAGTGATACAATGTTACTATGGTAACATTGCACCACTCTAATGAAAGTATTTAAGTAAAAAAAATAATAATACTGTTTTAAAAAAATAAAAATGTTTAAAAAATGATTGAGAGAATTTTTTTAAAAAATTTTTTAACTACTTGCTGCCCGGCCACCAACAATGTGTGGTCAAGTGGTGGCTCTTGGCAAAGCAATGTAATCTTACGTAGTTTTCTATTTCCAGATGTGTGTGCGCATGTGTGCACCGCCTGCTGCACCCTATGCCATCCAGGGAGAGAAGAGAAATTATCACACTACATTTTATACACACACATTAGATTAGCACATTTAACTCTTTGATCGCCCCTATTAACCCTTTGATGATCCCTTCACCCAGCCAGTGCAATTAGTATAGTGTCAGCATATAGAATTTTTCACTGATCACTGTATTACTGCCACTAGTGACATCAGATAGTGTTAGGGTCCATTATACCCCCTCCCAGCCAGAGTCAGCTAGCGATACGTTGCCCGCATACTATAGCACTCACACTATAGGCCGCTGATCACTGCCATTGCTAGTTAGGTATTTGTACAGATCAATATATTGATAATGAACAGAGCTATACTAGTACCTCCATTGTATAGTGTCCCCAAAAATAGCAGGATCAGCCCCGTCCGCTGCCAGCACTAGTGTTTAGCCCCTCCGCGGTTTTTCACAGAAGATTTGTACTAATTGATTGTGGGCCAAAGCAATCTATATGCACAACAATACTGCACTGCCCACCCAATTTCAGCTCTTGCTAGACAATTCACATGGAAACATATTTAATTTAAAACTTTTTTGGGCCTAACCCTCAAAGGCTGACAAAGATTCTCTCACATGCAGTATCCCCATACTCAGGAAAAGTAGCAGAATGTGTTTTGTGGTGTTATTCCACATATACCCATGGCATGAGTGAGCAATATATAATTTAAGTGACAACTATGTGTAAAAAAAATGTAATTTTCCAAAAATGTTCCATGGACTCAACAGGCCTCTCAGCAAATTCTTTGGGGTGTCTACTTTTCAAAAAAGGGTTATTTGAGGAGTTTTTTTTACTGCCGTGGCATTTTAGCACCTCAAGAAATGGGATAGGCCATCAGAAAGTAAAATCTGTGTAAATTGGAATATACAGTATATACCATAGTTTGTAGATGCTATAACGCTCACACAAACCAATTAATATACATATATTGGGATTTTTTCTATCAAAGACATGTAGCAGAATTTATTTTGGCCTGAATTTCTGACTAACTTTGAGTTTACTATAGATTTATTTTATAACCAAAAGTAAAAAATATCTTTTTTTTTCCAAATTTCGCTCTTTTTTGTTTATATCACAACAAAAGAAAGCTCTATTTGTGTGAAAAAAAACCCATAAATTTTGTTTGAGTACAGCATTGCATGACTGCGCAATTACCAGAAATAGTGCAGTGCCAAATAGCAAAAAATGGCCTGGTCATTAAGGGGGGGTAAATTTTTCAGAGGGAAAGTGGATATTCAGAGGGTAAGCAAAGCTTTTACAGGAGCATAGTCAGATGTAATTTTGTCATAGCAGAAGCCATTAATTTTGAAAGACCCCTCTAAGTAATACAAATATAATCTATTCTAGAATGTTTTGAGTGTACATGAGAATAGTAAATGTAATCACAGACATCTGGATTAAGAGTTGGCCACTTGTCACATAAGTGAATGGCAGTTTCTGTTTCATAAGCTTAAGAGTGAGTGATAATATTCATCCAAATTGTCTAGCGAGGGGTTCAAAGCTACATAACAATCTTCACCCAGTATCATCATACCTTTTGAAAAGTTGACCAGTGCAGAGAGCAATGTACTCAAAAGGTAGGTTTCCTATTAGGAAAGTACACATTAGCTATAGTGCATGGGGATTTTGCAGTGGTGCCTTTCACATTTATGTATCTTCCTTCCACCTCTCTCTTCTGTGAATTTGAGTGGTAGTGATTTGTGAAGGAGTATGGAGACACCTCTGAATTTATTGGAAACACCTTTCAGATTAAGAGAGAGTGTGTTTATATGGAATGTCATGATGATGTTGTAATGAAGATTAAGGGAATGGGCAGAGAAATCTGGAGGGTAATAGAGTTCAAGGAGGTAGAAAACTGGTGAGTGGGGAAACTGGAAGCAAGAGATAGATGGACTTACCACAGGGTCAGCCATACTGAGGGGGGCTGATGTCTTCATCAGCAAATCCCCCATAGGAAAGGGGAGAAAATATAAATCCAAGACAGGGTACATTGAACCAACTATATACAAGCATGACGGCTAGAAGAAACACAACATATTTGAGGATAGTGTGCAATGGGTTGTCTAAGGAGCCAAGCTACAGTGTGTCCATTTAGACATATGACTGCAGATTGCTTGTCTCACCTTGGGTGTGTATGAAAGGAGAGACAATAACCAATCATGGGCTAAGGCCCATATGTGATGAGAATGAGGTTCATGGGATACACCTATCTTAGTAGGCATAACACTTTTGGGGCACAAAATTGATATGATTATGCTGCACATGTTTACTTAAGGTAGGGGTTTGAACCTCCTTGGGTAATGTGGACAACCAGTAATGCTAAACTTCTCAATCTTGTCTACAGGGAAGGGTGACATGATCTCTTCTTTTGTTAGGCTCTCTGTTATAGATACAGTCAACCACCTTATGAGAGAAAAAAAGCAAGGAAAATGATCGGATGGTAGTGTGGTCCTGGCTAGACACATGAACTAATATGATAACAAATGTTATAGTTAAACAAAAAGCCAAGCATTGGGCAGCTACACACTATTGATCTTATTTGTGCTATGAATCTGTTGCAGCCAATAACTAAGAGATCCAGATGGTACATTTTCTCCTTAGGTATTTAGCCAGGGGGTTTTATCAGAGGCCAGGAGGATTAATTGACCCTTCCTAAAAGGATAAGGTTAAGGGAAAAGCTATACCTCTTAAAACTATAACTGTTGTTTTTCATTGTTTACACTTATTTTGATTTCTTTGTACATTTTACATCGTAACACTGTATTTTGTGAATATCCAAATTAGGATATTCAGTAAAAAGATCATTATTGCCCATCATGGTTGAATGAGCTTTTATAGGGCAACCAGGAGGAAAAGTATATTGTATTTGTAAATAAACAGCAAACTCTTTTCCAATTCTACATATTTTGGAAGAATTTCTTATTACCTAATTGGAACCAAAATATTTTTCAAATGCATCCACAGACAGGGTCATTAGGAAATAATGGGATAAAAAATATTCCTTATGTGCAATATAAAATCAACATGCACAGTAATATCCCAAATTTGTAGCAGTTTATAGCACCCTGAAATTATTGCTCAATCTAACTGGCAGGGCTGAAATTAACACAATTTTCTGAACTGACCAGTAGACTTTTACTGCAGATTTCCTGAATTTATCTGTCCCTGTTCTTTATATAGACATGTTTCCATAATACATAATTATATTACCATTCAAATGTCCAAATGCCTGTGACTGTTTTTACTAAGTATGTGAATTCAATTTCTCCAACTATATGCTGCTGTTCTCACTTTCACAATTAGCAAGCAAAAAGAAAAACATCACTATGGCAATTTTTTTCTACCATATATAAACATTTATGAACCTGCTGATAGCTGATAGGTTACTGTAGTACTGGAGGGTTGTTTATATTGACATGTGGAAAGCAAGTATTTTTGGTTTTAATGCCACATCATAATTTCTTAGATTTGCTGAAGATTCTGAGTTTAAACAGATCAAAGCAGCTTAAATTTTTATGAAAATTGGTAAAAATATGCATTTAATTTGCTCATGTATAAATACTAGAGATGATCATAACCAGACTGTGATGGTTAAGAGTTGACTCAGACCACACATATCAAAACTCATCTCAAACTCATTGGATCTCCTGTCTACACTATAGCAACTAGTTGTTTCATACTTTTTAAAGCTTGCCCTACTTTTTGAAAAATTAGCACAAAAATGAAAAGTGTTATCTGGCATTATTATAATAATACGTCTTGGTATTTCAGAATTTGTTTAATAACCCAAAGTGGGACTCTATTTTTCAATAAAATAAGGAAAACTTGGTGGATCTTGGATATAACTCTAATGAACACTGTTGCAAAAGTATAGTTAATATGGTTTCAGTGGTTCTAATTTTAGGACATTTTCAGTTCTCTTAATAAATTTCCTGGACCATCTGGATCACCATAATTCTTTTATACTTTTAATTTGCATTAAGAACACTTTATTTTTAAATGATGACATAGTTAAGACTGGGCTTTCAAAATTAATTGATTTCATTAAAATATATGATTTTTTTTTCCCCACATCTTTTCATGTCTGCAGATGCAAAGAAATGCTTATATACATCTTTAACGTCATGTGTAAAAATTGAAATGTCACGGTAGTGCCTATATATTTAAGGCTAGCACAGAGGAATAAATTGTGCATGAAATAAAAAGATAACTTCATTACTGAAAAGCAGAAAATAGAACACATGAAAATGTACCATGAAAAAAATGCTGTGCTTGATCTGTCAGCAGTTATGAAAAAAAGATACAAATTTGCTCTTCAATCTAATGTTCAATTTTGTTCCTATCACTGTCTGTGCAATAAAATTAGGTATAGTATGGTATGTTTTCTGTCATTAGAAATTGAATTAACATAACAGTGCACAATTTAATATTCTCTCAGTGTCAGGGAAATTTAACACAGCTTTGGAGGTTTTATGGATGCATGAGTCAAATGTGAGTGTGGATAGAAAACTATATGAATCACTGAATAAACCATAGACTGAAGTAATAGAAAATACAACTAACAAAATAGCTTTGGTTTTCTAGACTTTTGCATGCTCATATTAACATGCTGACATCCCATGAGCAGGCACTTGTTTAAAAAAAAAGGGGTGATGTTGCTATCTAACCTTATATCCATGGATGGTGATGTCTTGAAAACGCTGTTTATATTTGTACAGTCCCAACAGCAGAAAGGGATTGAATATTTACAAACTAATAAATAATGTACAGTAATTCCATGTTCAATTTAAATACCCAATTGTGAACAAGGGAAATAAAAAAGCAGGATTTGCTTTTGCACATTATTGGTTTACACAGCATCACCTATTTCCTAAGTTCAAAAAACATTCATTTTGTTATTGGAAAATCCTCTGCACTTCTAAAAAATTATTACTATATGAACCTGTATTAAAAATTTTAAATAAATGTAGAGCTACCCCCAAAGGACCTAGCAGTCCCTTCACTCCTGCTCCAATAAGCAGAGTAGGGGTTGTCTTTTTATAATTTATTGCTTGTAAAATTTGTAATGTGAGAGGGGTTGGGGCATGAGATACTCCAAAATGCTCAGTAACATTGATCAGAGGACACTTTTCTCCTTGTAGCTATGGTGATAGTCCAAGGACTCTCAGCTGAAGACCAAGAGGCAAGTCTCTTAGGCGTCTGATTAAATTGTATGGCTACTCAGCTACTGTATAGGTAACCAGTGCACATTTAGGGTGCTGCACAGTCAAAAGGGGGCCAGTTAGGGTCTTTACTCACCTGCTTCCTTCCAGCTTATAAGGTCCAGTGAGTGAGACTCTTCCTCTACAGACAAGATCCTCTTATAGAGAAACCCTGAGCTCAACTTCAGATCATTGCCAGGTCTCAAGCCCTGCCACAGCTGAGACTGCAGAACAGCAACTCAGTCTACAGGATGCCTCAGAGGCAAGCTGACCCCTGGGGCTCTCTGAACTTTCCCTGATAAGGAAGAGAACAGTCTCCCCAGTACCCCAGACTGTTTCCCACCTCCCAGACCACCTTCTGAGCGCACCTTACCTGGGATTTGCCAGGGTATTATAAACATTCAGACTAGTTATTTGAATTTTCTGCCCTTAGCTCTGGAAACATTTTCCATAGACAAGGGAAATAATCAAACTTCCAGCCTGTGAAAACCTGAGCAGACCAGAACAAGTGATTTCTGCTCCCTTGATAACAGAAGGCACAAAAAACTGAACTTACCCTGCATCCTGCACAAGGAAAGTGCTAAATAAACTATAGAATACTAATTCATATAGGCATGGGATGTTCCACAAAAATGTAAGCACCATGGGTATATGAATCCCGCAGTTTACCACATAATAAAATTTGCTGTGAGATAGTCAAGTTTCTACCAGTAGGCTACCAATAGAGCAGTAGTGAGAGAAAAATAGAACAGCTGTTAATATGGACCTTGGCACTGGTGACATCCATTGATATACTTATGCACGACTGAGCAGGACCCTTTTTCTATTTAAGGAGTTGCTGGTATTTTCATATTTATTTTCAATAATTTGCTGAAAAAGAAAATATGAGTAAATGTAAAAACTGATTTGCTCATATAAAAGGTAATCCTATGTGTATACAAATTTGACCCCATGTGAAATTATTGCCAAATTTGTCTTGCCTATGGATGTTATTTATTATGTATTACTTTGTGTTTGTAAAACTGATTTTTTTTTTAATTTACATTACAACTTCCAATACAGTAAGGCAATCTTGGTCTACCCAACAATTTCACTTCACTTTGAGTCTGGTTTGTCACATTGTTTAAAAAACTTCAACACCATTAAAGGAAACTTTCAACAAAGTTTGTTGGAGAAAAATGAAAAAATAAATACACTATTTTTTTTACTTTAAAAGAGCTTTGAAATCTGCTAGCATTTTTGGTTAAATTGTCTTTGAAAGCTGTTGCTATTTCTGCAAGATATATAATTCTTTTCTTAAGTGTTAAAATTACATTTCATGTATGATTGAGGTGACTACTCTGCGTCACATTGATAAGGATCCCAAGCTTGTAGCCATTAGGTTAACCTATGGCTTATAACAAAGTTTTCAAGATCCCAATCAATATCACACAATGCAGTGTTATTATTATATCAGTAAATTGACTTTTGTTTACTTGCAGTGGCCACATATTGATTGAAATATGGCCACATCCTGTTGAACCGGCCAAATTTTGTTCCAACTATAGCCACCTTAAGTGTTGTAAATGAGAATTTCCAACTACCCTGTTAATCATTATTGTACTAGTAGAAATAACTTATTGCTAACCAGTATGATAAAAATGATATCTAATTAATTTTTAATATTCAAAGCAAACTCACCTATCCATCCATATCGCCATGCTTTCTTTTGCTGAGAAATCATTTTTTGCAGTGGGCATCCTAAGTAAGGGCAGAGGATTCATGTAGCATTTACTTCCTGGAATCCATCTCCCCTTAGCTCAGGCATAGGCTGAGCTGAGAACCCTCCCCTTCTGCAGACTGCTGTGATGTATGACATCATTTGTCTAGGCATGGAAATCAAGAAGTAAGTAAAGAAATGTGAAAAAAAAATGTTTAAAACAAGTAAATATGATATATGTTTTGTTTACTAATGCTAGCAGCATAAGGGTTAAAAATATTTCATGTTGATTGAGAGTGAAGTTCTGCTTTAACAATTGCACTTCTCTTTCATGACTGAAAAGAGAAGTTATTGAAATACATGGTGAATGGCCACAATGTGTAGTACAAGTAAACTGAAGTGTGATTTGGGCCCATGATCTTGTGATCATGGGCTAAAATACTCCTCAATGAAAAGTGAAAATTGAAAGTTGAAACCACGGAGCCTAAAAATGCAGCTTATGCAGGCATTCAATGTATTGTTTTAAGCTTGTCAAAGCAGTTCTATGTTAGCCTATATGCTATGCACACATAGGTGTTTACAGGCATGTTTGAAGAGTTTACAGGCAGAAAAAGGCACATTCTAAGCGTGTGAGCAGAAAAAAATCTCTGTATGCACATAAACACATCTAAACTCATCTAAACATGAATAAATATATGTGTCTGTGCATAAATGTATTCAACTGGCAGAAAAAAATTCATATTCTGGCCAATTGAATGCATTACATACAGTTGTCTTCAAAATAATAGCAGTCAGATATCACTAACCTGATCAATCACTGTTTTTGGTAGAAATGATATTTCTACATGGCAAATAATTTACTATCAGGTGTAGTAGAGTAATAGAAATCCAACAGATCCAACAGTCATGACATGCATGCTGCTGATTCTGTGTAATTGAATCACTAATTGAAAGGGGCATGTTCAAAATAATAGCAGTGTGGAGTTCTATTAGTGAGGTCATTCATTCTTTGAAAAACAGGTGGCAATTATTGCCCTTATTTAAGGAAGGAAGGCAGCAAATGTTGTACATGCTGGTTACAGTGCATTTCTCTCTGAAATTGTGAGGAAAATGGGTCGTTCCAGACATTGTTCAGAAGAACAGCGTACCTTGATTAAAAAGTTGATTGGAGAGGGGAAAACATATAAAGAAGTGCAGAAAATGATAGGCTGCTCAGCTAAAATGATCGCAAATGCTTTAAAATGGCTACCGAAACCTGAAAGACGTGGAAGAAAGCAAAAAACTACTATTTGAATGGATAGAAGAATAGCCAAAATGGCAAGGACTCAGCCAACAATCAGCTCCAGGAAGATCAAAGAAGGTCTAAAGTTACCTGTGAGTACTGTTACAATTAGAAGACTCCTATGTGAAGCCAAGCTATCTGCAAGAAGCCCCCGCAAGGTCCCACTGTTGAAAAAAAGACATGTGCTGAAGAGGTTACAATTTGCCAAAGAGCACATTGACTGGCTTAAAGAGAAATGGCGCAACATTTTGTGGACTGATGAAAGCAAGATTGTTCTTTTTGGGTCTAGTGGCCGGAGACAGTTTGTCAGACGACCCCCAAACACTGAATTCAAGCCACAGTACACTGTGAAGACAGTGAAGCATGGTTGCGCAAGCATCATGATATGGGGATGTTTCTCATACTACGGTGTTGGGCCTATTTATCACATACCAGGGATCATGGATCAGTTTGAATACAGCAGAATATTTAAAGAGGTCATGCTGCCTTATGCTGAAGAGGAAATGCCCTTGAAATGGGTATTCCAACAAGACAACGACCCCAAACACACCAGTAAACGTGCAACATCTTGGTTCCAGACCAACAAGATTGACGTTATGGAGTGGCCAGCCCAATCCCCGGATCTTAATCCAATAGAAAACTTGAGGGGTGACATTAAAAATGCAGTTTCTGAGGCAAAACCAAGAAATAGAGAAGAACTGTGGAATGTAGTCCAATCATCCTGGGCTGGAATACCTGTTCACAGGTGCCAGAAGTTGGTTGACTCCATGCAACACAGATGTACAGCAGTTCTCAGAAACAGTGCTTATACAACTAAATATTAATTAATTGATTCAAAGGAAAGCAAAATCTTCAAACATTTTTCAGTTTATATAGTGAATGTTTGAGTTTGTAAAGAAGAATACAAACACTGTTATTTTTTTGTACAGTCTAATATTCACTTTTCTTCAATTGTTTTAGAGGAACAACACAAATTTGATATATTTTTCTTCATGTTTTGATTAGGAATAGAATGTGTAGTGTTCCCAATGCATTTGTGTGTATGGAAATAAAAGCTATTAGAAGGATTTTGAGCTTTATTCACTATTTTCAGCACACTGCATTATTTTGAACACAACTGTACATACACGCAATACATACATAAATGTGCATAAATGCACATACGTTATTGTAGCGAATTAGGTATTTGGGCTTTCTGGGAATATCATCTGCCCATATGGTGGGTGTAGACTTACCTACAGTCAGAGGATATTTGTTTATCGCCTGCACTGCAAAGTGGCATGTTCTGCTGTCAGCATTCCAGCTGGATGTGGAGAATGCCATCAAAGTAGTACTTACGTGCTGTGTGCTCCATAATTTTGTTAGTATAAACAAGAGAGGATCTGCAGACCATGCTCTACTTAAAACTCAGCAGGATGTGCAGTTCATATACTTGCATCCTCCTTCTCATGTTTTCCACATTCATGCTTTTGTTGATTATTTTGAATTTAATGAAGGACATGTTCCATGACAAAATGACCACATCTAATTTTTTGGTATTCCTCAATAAAAACTTTTTCAAAACGGTTACGTTTTGTATTGTGTTATTCTTGTTCCTGATTTTTCCTCATGATGCTTTTTGAACAGATAACATTGTTTATCACTAAAGAAGAACTCTGTTTGTTTCTGAAACCATATTCGCATGAACCTGGAAGGAAACTGTTATTGGTAAGTCAAACAGCTGTTGATGGAGCATTATCCTTAACCATGTGTCCATTTACACCCATCAACATCCAATCCTGTGTGACCCGCAAAAAAGTGATGGATGGGGATCAATGTTTATTGGTTGGATTGGATGGAAACAGATAGACTGTTCATTGAGGCGAGCAAGATGCTCTGTGTCCGCTCTACAGCAGCGGAGTGGACACAGACCTGTCATTTGCTTGCTCAGCGGGGATCAGTGAAGATATCCCCGCTGAACAAGCGGACCCTCTAAACAGGTCTGCCCATGTGAAAGGACCCAAAAGCTGGAAAAAATTGTATTTGGGGAATGATTTTTAAAGTAATAATGGAAAATTGTGACATGGAACTAGTAAGTGCACTGGAGGTGTGTTTTGTATAATGCTTTTCCATGCACTTAAAAAGCAGTTTTTGTAGCAATACAAACTTCCTTTCTAGCACTGTCCCCTCCAAACTCACCAGTGCCATTTCTCTACTGAGTCAACTAACCCAACTTCATTCAACCCACTTCCGCTGTGTCCAGGTTGTCAAAAGCACACCTCTTAGTGGTGTGTCACTACTCCTGCCAAGAGAAGATCCTGGGACATTATGGGACCAGCCAGACAACTGCTAGATTTAGAGGGGAAATATAGGCTTTTAAAAAATAAGCATCCAAACTCACGTCTATGCTGTAGCATTGGTGTGATGCTGCAGCTGTCCCATGTCAGCTCTAACACCAAGATTATATGACTGCTCAGTTCTCAGTCTGCTTTGAGCATAGAAAAGTGACTGTTAGTAACTGTCAATCAGGCAGCTGGGTGAATCCAATGTTGAAATTTTTCCAGAGCCTTGAGTGGCTCTACCATATCAGCTAATAGCGGACAATAACCTGTCGACTCTGGGTCACATTAAAGCAAAAGTAACTGCACTCCTGGAACCCAAATGAGCAGAGCGATTAGGTGTATAACTATACAGTATACGTTGCCTTCGTACTCTCTGACTCTGAGGATAAATGAGTGTTTGAAGTACATGGCTCACTCTGTTCACCCTCCACATTCTCATCCTTATCATCATCCCAGTTGTCCATGGTCTTACACAAAGGAAAATTAAATCAGGATGAGTGAATACAAGCATTGTAATTTATTTAGCAATGTACACAATCTTTTAAGATCCTCATCAGTTGATTTTTATTTACTTTCTTGCCGCCATGGGCCTTCGCAAAAAAGCAAACGCTGTGATATCTGGGTGTATTGTACATGTTGGTTCTTTGGCTATGGCTCCAGTTCTGGCCAATTGTTCATCTGTGAGATCCTTCCTATATCTAATCTCTTCATGATCTCCAGTGACTGGAATACAGGGGGTAAATCACTAATGGTCAACTTAAAGATTATACAGACCCTCACCCTCAAGTGCAGCACCAACACTCCTAGAGTGCATTTTCATACCTTGAAGCGCATATATATTTAGGTCCTACTGCATTTCTGTGCAGCATTGCAAAATGTTTACTAAAGAAGTTAGAATATGATAATCACCAGCACTGGTGTCAGTGTAAGAAATAATAATCAACATAATTGGTATCAACAAATGAACTAAAACCCCCAGCATTGGTTTCATTGGATACCAATGTCAGTGGATGCAATAATATGCCCCTGCATTGGTGTCAGTGAACTAATTAATAAGCCCCAGAATTGATGTCAGTGAGTGCAATAATGACCCTTCAATTTTGGTTTCAGTGGGTGTAATAATATTCCTAGCATTAGTGTCAGTGGCTGCAATAATAACCCCCAATATTGGAGTCAATGAACACAATAATAGCCCCTAGCATGGGCAGCAGCACTATTAACTGCCCCCCACACGTTGGTGGTCACTGGAAATGAAATCTAACCTCCCCTGCATTAGTGCCTACTGGCAGTGAAAGTAATCCCCCATCCACCCACATTGATTTTCATGGAAGTTAAAGTTAACCCTCATCCCCTAAAAGTGGTGGCTACTGGCAGTGAAATGTACCCACCATACACACCATGGTGATTATTAGTAGTGAAATTAGCCCGCTCTCACATTGGTGGTCAATGGCAGTGAAAGATAACCCCCCCATGTTGGTAGTCAGTGACAGTGTAATTAACCACCCTCTGCATTTGTGGTTACTGGCAGCGATATATAACTCCATCCCCAGACCCTGCATTGGTGGCCAGTGGCAGTAAATATTTAACTTCCACACCCCACAGTTCTAGGCATGGCAGTAGGAGTTTACACCTTTCAAATCCCCCTCCACGTTACAGGTCATAGCCATGCAAGTTTACCTCTTTCCTCCCACACTACTGGGCATGGCAGTGCAAGTTTTCCCCCTCTCCATCACCCCACAATGCTGGGCACTGCAGTGCAAGTTTTATCCCCCCTCCCCATCACCCCATAATACTGGGCATAGCAATGCAAGTTTCACCCCCGTACCCCTACATTACTGCTGATATTCTGACTATAGCTGTACTTTCTTGTGGCATTACACATTACTGGGCATTGTACTGCAAGTGCAACCCACCACCCAATCCCTTCAAATTACTGGGCATGGCAGTGACATGTTGTATCCTCTGCTCATCCCCTCACATTACTGGGCATGATAGTTAGAGATTTATATCCTCCCATCCCCCTTGATTACTAGGCAAGGCAGTGCAAATTTAACTCCCCATGGTAAGGCAAGTTTAACCTCCTATCCCTAAACATTACTGGGCCTGGCAGTGTAAGTTTAATCCTCCTCCCAATCCTCCCATATTACAGGACATGGCAGTGCAAGTATCATCACCTTCCACCCTCCATCTCTCCACATTACTGGCCATGGCAGGACAACTTTAACCCACCTTCCCATCACACCACGGTAGTGGTCATGGTAGTGTTTATCTACCGCCTCATTCCACCACATTACTGGCCCGGGCAGTGCAAGTTTATTCCCCTTCCCATTCCACCACATTACTGACCATGGCAGTACAACTTTAACTCACCTTCCCACCATGCCACAGTACTGGGCATGGCAGTGCAAGTTTATCCCCCTCCCCATTCCACCTCATTACTGGGCATGGCAGTGCAATTTGTAACCCCCCCTATCCTCCCACATTACTGGCCATGTTTAACCCCCATCCTGCCACATTACTAGTAATGGCAGTGCAAGTTTGAACCCCCCTCCCCAACCCCCTTACCTGACCACAGGCACCTGTACCACTCTCTCCTTCTTCCCAGGCTTGTATGGACTTAAACTGTGGATGGAGATACCTCTGTCCACAGTACAGTCTCTTTTTCAGTGCTGAATACTGGAGCACCCTGTTTACATTCTGCCTACAGTAGTATTTATTAGGCTTTTCAGGATAAATAAGCAGAGAAAAAAGTATTTAGCACTTACATTTCAAATTCCTTTGTCCACGTCCAAGTAGTTCCCTATTCAGTGTTAGGCTGCTGCATACTTCTTCCAAGGCATGCCTCCTCTGTTAACAGTCACTGTAGCTGGGATTTCCTTTTTCCCAAATGGCATGGTTCTGCCGCTTAGCAGCAATGAGATTGCTCTGTGAAACATGTACAGTACGTTCCTCATGGTGTTGGAGCAGAGCAGAAAGTGTCCAGTGACCTGTGAACTTTTTATGACTGTTTCCTATACATTTTTTATGGTAGTATATTCTTCCCCCTTGTTTGCATTTCATTTATAAATACATATAAAGGCATATTCGCATGTATCACATGTTCTCAGATGCAGATTTTTTTTTGTTCTGTGTCACATATCTGAATGTAGTGCATGATTATGCACCTGTGTGAATGGCTTCTTTGAAAATAGTGCAGCTGCATACAAATCTGTAATTAAACAACAATTGTACAGTATATGATTGTTATTACAGCCGTGTAAATGAAGCCTTAAGCAGGGCATACATGGGTCGAATTCCGAGCAAATTTCCTTTCAAAAATCGTAACTAAGAATTTCTGTTAGAATTTTGCACCAATAGTGGGCCACAGCATCAGCCAATTTTCATACAGCCATCGGATTTGAATGATTGGGCATGTTGGAGAATTTTTTAAAAATGAACAAATTGCTGATCAATGATAGGATAATCATGCTAGAAATATAGCGAAAAAGAAATGAGCATGAGCTGTGACTTGGAAAGAAAAAAGATTCACAGCCACAAAAATTATTTTCTTTAGGAACATGAGGTTAAACTGAAGGCTTTATATATGGAAGGTGCAGCGCTTATAAACCAAACAAATGAAAAAGTCCCTGATGGATCAAGAAACCCAAGGATATGGGGTAGTCCCGTAACACACAAGTAAATATAGTTGGTAGAGGTGACTTTGATATCCGTGTTGAGGTGGTAAAGAAGTGCGCACTCACCGGACGCGCATAATATATGCGCCTTATGTGTAACAATCCTGCTGCCAGGTGATGGGTGGTCTTCCCTCTATCGAATCCTAGGTGAGTATTCCTTCTCCTCAGGAGGTCCCCCTATATGGTCCTAGAAGGTGCTGTCACTCCAAATGGCCCGGGTGGTAGGTGGTAATTTGTCCCTGGAGTGGGTCTGGTTTATAAGCGCTGCACCTTCTATATATATTGTCTATTCCATAGGTCATTGGTATCTATTTTGTGCATAGCAGCTTGTTGATTTTTACTAGGGCGCTCTTTACTACTTCTTATACATTAAACTGAAGGCTTGTTTGGTCAAATTTCGAAATCAAAGATGGCACAATAGAATTACAAAACACACAAAATTTCCAATTTTCTAAATAAAATTCACTTAGAATTCAACCCATGTGTGGCCTGCATTACCTCTGGTTTCCTACAGGACATGTTCACATCTATGCTTTTTTGAGTTGCTGCAGTTTGGGAAAGGGTCAGGGACTTTTTTAAATGCAATAAGCAGCATTTTTGCTATAACAGAGTTTAATGGAGAAGCTGCTGAAACGAAGGTAGTGTGTTTTTTCCATTTTTTACTGCGTTTCGCATTTTTTTTCTGCCCAACAACAAAAAAATGTCCACTGTAGCAAAACAAATAAAAAAAAAAAGGCAAAACACAAAATACATGAAAAAAAAAGGCAAAAGCACAAAGCACAATGCATAAAATAATTTAAAAATGGATCAAAAGCAAAATGTATAGGTATGAACCAAGCCTTAGAGGCATTTTTTTTAATGAAAAATTCTGGCAGAAAAAATGCTGATTATTTTCATGAGGATATGTGCATGAGGCTTAATTGTGTGTGTTTTTATTTATATTGTATCTAGATATTCCTGTGACAAGTGTACTTGAGTGTATATATAGCTATAAATACACTTAAGTACAGGTGTCACTAGAATATCTTGATATAAATAAAAACTCAGTTATTTATGAATGATCCTTCTCACATAGGTCTTTTATTAACTTTATATTAACCAGAATAAACTAAGGATCTAGTGTAGGAATATACCCACACCTAACCTATAGGTCCACCTAGGCCATAGTGGGCATAGAGGGCATAATAATTTTTGAGGGTGAACCTATATATGCAATATATATGTTAATATATATACATGTGTATATATATATATATACACTGTATATATATATATATATATATATATATATATATATATATACACACACACACACACACACATACACACACATACACACACACAGGTGAAAACTCAAAAAATTAGAATATCGTGCAAAAGTTCATTTATTTCAGTAATGCAACTTACAATGTGAAACTAATTTATGAGATAGACTCATTACATGCAAAGCAAGGTAGTTCAATCCGTGATTTGTCATAAGTGTGATGATTATGGCTTACAGCTCATGAAAACCCCAAATCCACAATCTCAGAAAATTAGAATATTGTGAAAAGGTGCAATATTCTAGGCTCAAAGTGTCCCACTCTAATCACCTAATTAAGCCATAACACCTGCAAAGGGTTCCTGAGCCTTTAAACGGTCTCTCAGTCTGGTTCAGTAGGAATCACAATCATGGGAAAGACTGCTGACCTGACAGTTGTGCAGAAAACCATCATTGACACTCTCCATAAGGAGGGAAAGCCTCAAAAGGTAAGTGCAAAGATGGATGTTCCCAAAGTGCTGTATCAAAGCACATTAATAGAAAGTTAGGAAGAGAAAATTGTGGAAGAAAAATGTGCACAAGCAGCAGGGATGACTGCAGCCTGGAGAGGATTGTCAGGAAAAGGCCATTCAAAAGTGTTGGGAACTTTCACAAGGAGTGGACTGAGGCTGGAGTCAGTGCATCAAGAGCCACCACACACAGACGGATCCTGGACATGGGCTTCAAATGTCGTATTCCGTTTGTCAAGCCACTCCTGAACAACAAACAACGTCAGAAGCGTCTTTCCTGAGCTAAAGAAAAACAGACCTGGTCTGTTGCTTAGTGGTCCAAAGTCCTTTTTTCTGATGAGAGCAACTTTTGCATCTCATTTGGAAACCAAGGACCCAGAGTATGGAGGAAGAATGGAGAGGCACACACTGCAAGATGCTTGAAGTCCAGTGTGAAGTTTCCACAGTCTGTGTTGATTTGGGGAGCCATGTCATCTGCCGGTGTTGGTCCACTGTGCTTCATTAAGTCCATGGTCAATGCAGCCATCTACCAGGAGATTTTGGAGCACTTCATGCTTCCTTCCTCAGACGAGCTTTATGGGGATGCTGACTTCATTTTCCAGCAGGACTTGGCACCTGCCCACACTGCCAAAAGCACCAAAACCTGGTTCAATGACCGTGGGTTTACTGTCCTTGATTGGCCAGCAAACTAGCCTGACCTGAATCCCATAGAGAATCTATGGGGCATTGCCAAGAGAAAGAAGAGAGACATGAGACTGAACAATGCAGAAGAGCTGAAGGCTGCTATTGAAGCATCCTGGTCTTCCATAACACCTGGTCTTCCATAACACCTCAGCAGTGCCACAAGCTGATAGATTCCATGCCATGCCGCATTGAGGCAGTAATTGCTGCAAAAGAGGCCCAAACCAAGTACTGAGTACATATGCATGCTTATACTTTTCAGAAGTCCGATATTGTTCTATGTACAATCCTTGTTTTATTGATTGCATGTAATATTCTAATTTTCTGAGATTGTGGATTTGGGGTTTTCATGAGCTGTAAGCCATAATCATCACAATTATGACAAATCATGGCTTGAACTATCTTGCCTTGCATGTAATGAGTCTATCTCATATATTAGTTTCACATTTTAAGTTACATTACTGAAATAAATGAACTTTTGCACAATATTCTAATTTTTAGAGTTTCACCTGTATATCCTGCTCAACTTTTTACATGGACTGGCTAGCAGTGATATAATTCAGATGAAGTGAGGAGGGAGATAAATTTCACAAACAGCCAGTCAGGTCTTTACATCACACCATATTAACCTGGCCATTTATGTTTTAGTCACTGAAAGCTTCTCACTATGCATTTAAAAGTGGAGAATAGCATATCCACTCCTTATTGTAGCTTATTAAACTTCTGCACAGTGGAGATAAAGCTAGTCATAGATGGATCAAAATTTGGTCAGTTCAGCAAATTCTGGAACATGACTGCTGAAAAAATTCCACTCAATCCAGTCATGCAGTACTGATAAGTGTATTTGGACAGTGGAAAAGTCCTCGCACAATATACGAGCACAGCAGGGATGACTCCTTCATCCATCTTGAATGTGTGGATGGGGAAATCCTTTTTTTTTATCAGCAGTCTAGCTGTTTCAAAAAAAGATCCATTTATGGCCTGTTTAAGCCATAGTGACTATGACATTAATTCCTTACTCATGTTAATAAATGTACACCTTTGAGGTACATTTTACAATGGACAAGCAAGCAATACACAACTTTAGTTGAAAACCAAAATAGCCAGTATCAGTATCAATCATACAACATATACTGTTAAAATGGTTGGAAACCATTTTTTATTTCATTTAAAATTTATTTCATTTAAATTGCTCATACATTTTTACCAAAATGCAGTTAAAAAGGATTTGCTGATAGCTAAAGTTCCTTATCTCTCACAACGGTAAATGGTTGAATGGAATGTTCCCTGCTTCAGTGCCTAATGCCTAGTATGGTGAGAATATCTGATGAAAGAAAAATGCATTTAGAGTGTTTGTCGAATAATTTAGCAAAATCCTCTCTTGTATTAAAAGAGGTATAGACTCCAGAGAGAGAGAGAGAGAGAGATTATGTTACCCCTATACAAATCATTAGTAAGACCTCATCTGGAATATGCAGTTCAGTTTTGGGCAACAATTTATAAAAAGGATATTGGGAAACTGGAAAAAGTGCAGAGAAGGGCAACCAAACTGATAAGAGGCATGGAGGAGCTCAGCTATGAGGAAAGATTAGAAGAACTGAATTTATTCTCTTTTGAGAAGAGGAGATTAAGGGGGATATGGTCAACATGTATAAATACATCAGTGGTTCATATAATGAACTCGGTGTAGAGTTTTGTATCCTGAGGTCATCACAGCAGAGAAGAGGTCACTCTTTATGTCTGGAGGAAAAGAGTTGGTTCTGGCCAGCTCAGTGGATTGCTTTAAAAAATATCTGGAATATTTCCTAGATACATATAATATAACTGGATAATAACATTTATAGGTAAAGTTGATCCAGGGAATATCCTAATGCCTCTCAGGGGATCAGGAAGGAATCTTTTCCCCTGCAGAAGCAAATTGGATCATGCTTTGCTTGGGTTTTTTGCCTTCCTCTGAATCAATTGTGGGTATAGGATATAACATTTTCTTTCTTTTTATAGATGAACTAGGTGGGCATGTGTCTTTTTTCAGCCAGACTAACTATGTAACTATGCGACAATTCATGCCAAAATATCTGAAGAGACAAACACAATTTTTTTCTCATAAGATAACAGAATTAATGATTTTTGTGTAATTGGCATAGTATTTGTATTAAAAAAAAATGTGAGGGACCAAAACCACCCATGCTTGGAAACGAAATAATACACTGCTCAAAAAAATTAAAGGAAAAAACATTTTAATTAGAGTATAGCATCAAGTCAATTAAACTCCTTGGATATTGATCTGGTCAGTTAAGTAGCAGAGAGGGTTGTTAATCAGTTCCAGCTGCTTTGGTGTTAATGAAATTAACAACAGGTACACTAGATGGGCAACAACGAAATGACCCCCAAACCAGGAATGGTTTTACAGGTGACTGACATTTTTTTCCCTACTCATCTTTTCTGACTGTTTTTCACTAATTTTGCATTTGGCTAGGGTCAGTGTCACTACTGGTAGCATGAGGCAATACCTGGACCCTACAAAGGTTGTACAGGTAGTCAACTCCTCCAGGATTGCACATGAATATGTGCCATTGACAGAAGGTTTGCTGTGTGTACCAGCACAGTCTCAAGAGCATGGAGGAGATTCCAGGAGACAGATAGTTATTCTAGGAGAGCTGGATAGGGCTGTAGAAGGTCCTTAACCCATCAGCAGGACCAGTATCTACTCCTTTGTGTGAGACGGAACAGGATGAGCACTGCCAGAGCCCTACAAAATGACCTCTGGCAGGCCACTGGTATGAATGTCTCTGACCAAACAATCAGAAACAGACTTGAGGGTGGCCTGAAGGCTGAACATCCTCTAGTGGGCCCTGTGCTCGCTGCCCGGCACTATAGAGCTCAATTGGCATTTGCCATTGAACACCAGAATTGGCAGGTCTGCCACTGGCACCCTGTGCTTTTTACAGATGAGAGCAGGTTCACCCTGAGCCCATGTGACAGATGTGAAAGCGTCTGGAGAAGCCATGGAGAAAGTTATGCTGCCTGTAACATCATTTAGCATGACCGTTTTGGTGGTACGTCAGTGATGGTCTGGGGAGGCATATCCATGGAGGGACGCACAGACCTCTACAGGCTAAACCAGCAATGGGCAAACTACGGCCTGCGGGCCGTATACGGCCCGGAGGACCTTTTAATCCGGCCCGCGGAGCGTGGCAAACATTGGCTGTCAGAATGTGTGTAGGCGGGGCAGCGTGAGGAACGTGAGGGGAGCTAGGCTCCTCTCACAGTCCGCCCTGAAGACCGGAACAGCGCGGGAACACGGCAAGAGGAACGCGCGGAGCAAAGGTAAGTGAATTGACACAGGGGGGGACTTGGCTTACTACTTGGGGGGGAATAGTACTGTGGGGGATGAAATACTATATGAGGGATGAATTAATATGGGGGATGAATTACTATATGGGGGATGAATTACTATGGGGGATGAATTACTATATGGGGGATTAATTACTATGCTTACTATGGGGGAATATTACTATACTTACTATGGATGACACATACACATCATTCATCTACTCTTGGTCCGGCCCCCGGGTCCAATATATGAACCCATTGCGGCCCTCAAGTCAAAAAGTTTGCCCACCCCTGGGCTAGACAATGGCACCCTGACTGCCATTAGGTATTGGGATGAAATCCTTGGCCCCATTGTCAGACCCTACACTGGTTCAGTGGGTCCTGGGTTCCTCCTGGTGCATGACAATGCCCAGCCTCCTGTGGTGAGAGTATGCAGGCAGTTACTGGAGGATGAAGGAATTGATACCATTGAAAGGCCTCCATGCTCGCCTGATGTAATTCCAATAGAACACCTCTAGGATATCATGTTTCAGTCCATCCAATGCCACCAGGTTGCACCAGGACACCATCTGTCTTCTCATTAGGAGCATGCCCCGATGTTGTTCGGCATGCATACAAGCATGTGGGGGCCATACATACTACTGAGTACCATTTTGAGTTGCTGCAGTGAAATTTCAGCAAACTGGAGCTGCCTGATGCATTATTTTTTCACTTTGATTTTCAGGGTGTCTTTGAATTCAGTCCTCTATAGATTGATAATTTTCATTTCCATCAAATGATGGGGCATCCTTACGTTCCTAACACATTACCCAGTCCATATCAGTTTAGATATCCAGCATGATATTTTTCCCCATTGAGATTTTCAAAGTGTTCCTTTAATTTTATTTGAGCAGTGTACATTTCAATAAAATACATTACATCACTTCTCAAGTTGTATTCTGTCTTAAGAGAATTTTCATAACTTTAATAACCTATTTTTTTTCAATATGAACATAGCATGCCAAAAAATAGCACAATCATTCGTCCGATATTCTCATCATGTGTACTAGGCATTGCTCTCATTCCCCTCAAGTATACTGAAAGTATTCAACCTCTTCAGTTCTTCAAGCTTTCTAGAAAAGTAAATAAAGGCACAACATAAAATAATCATTTTAGAAGTGGTCATAATAATAATAATAATATAAATAATAATAATAATTAATATTATTATTATTATTTACATTAACAAGATTACATTTTGACTCCAAATTATATTTGAAGAAAATTGGAGCTATAGTTTTCTATGTATATAATTTACAGAAAAATGACATTTTGACAGTATGCCAATCATCAAGAAATAGAAATGAAAATAACTGTTAGATTGGCATAGTCTGGGTCACAAGAGACTACAGTAAATGTCATGAACTGGTAGAAAATAACAATCTTCAAACTGATGCTGATTCTGTTGCTTTTACTAGGATAGAGTCAGGGAGAAACATATTATCACAACAAACAGCATAGAAGCATAAATTAATTATTGAGCACATTTACAGATTTTCTAGTGAGTAATAGAGTTTATGTTAGAAGAACACTACCAGATTTTATTGTCTTTATTACGTTCATCATATTTTTTTTAGCAGGATCTAAACAGTTCTAACATACTAACTACATCATCACACTTATAATGCCTTTGTTGTATATTGTTCATTTATAATGTATTGTGCAATTTTGTTTTAAAAATATTCTCAGAGCGAATGAAAAAATTATTGAGTAAATGGATGAAAAATATACTAACATGATTAACTTATGAAAGAAATAAGAAGGAATCAAATCTCAAATTGTTTCAAAGTTTTACTGTAAAAAATGATTAACCCATTCTCAGTGTGCTGCATTCATTTCAGGATGCATACATATATAGGTAAATTATTCCTATGATTGATATATATATATATATATATATATATATATATATATATATACACACACATACACACACCCTGTTCCAAATTATTATGCAAATTATATTTTTCTCATTTACCTAAATAATTGATGTAAATAACAGTCAGCATAATTCTCATGTTAACTATTAAGGGTACAATTCAAATTTTATTGAACAAACCTCCTAATGATAACAGGATTTTTTTTAAACATAAAAAACTTACAATGCACTGTTCCAAATTATTACGCACAGTAAGTTTCAAAACACTTTATAGGTTGTAAAGACCTGAAAATTGTCATTTGTTGTGTTTGCAGCATATTTATTGAAATCAAAAGCTATTTCAATCAAACTTTTAACAACATTTTAACTTTTTAAACATTTTAACAGGTCACGTTACATTTTAACATAGGACCACTTATTTGATAGCAGCTTCACAAGTCTTGCTTCCATTGAACTTGTGAGTTTTTGGACAGTTTCTGCTTGAATTTGTTTGCAAGATGTCAGAATAGCCTCCCAGAGCTGCTGTTTGGATGTAAACTGCCTCCCACCCTCATAGATCTTTTGCTTGAGAATGCTCCAAAGGTTCTCAATAGGATTGAGATCAGGGGAGGATAAAGACCACACCATGACTTTCCCTCCTTTTAACACCATAACAGCCATTGATGCAGAGGTATTCTTTGCAGCATGAGATGGTGCATTGTCATGCATGAAGATGATTTTATTATGGAAAGCATAGTTCTTCCTTCTGTACCAGGGAAGAAAGTGGTCAGTCATAAACGCCACATACTTTGCAGAGGTCATCTTAACAACTTTGGGGACCCTAAAGGGTCCAACCAGCTCTGTTCCCATGATTCCGGCCCAAAACATGACTCCACCACCACCTTGCTGACGTTGCAGCCTTGTTGGAACAGGGTGGCCGTCCACCAACCATCCACTACTCCATCCATCTGGACCATCCAGGGTTGCAAGGCACTCATCAGTGAACAGGACTGTTTGAAAATTAGTCTTCATGTATTTTTCTGCCCAATGCAGCCATTTCTGCTTGTGAGCATTGGTTAATGGTGGCCGAATAAAAGGTTTATGCACAGTTGCAAGACTCTGGAGGACTCTACACCTTGATGTCCGTGGGACTCCAGAGGCACCAGCAGCTTCAATTATTTGTTTGCTGCTATGTAATGATATTTTAGCAGCTGCTCTCTTGATCCGATGCATGGATCTGGCAGAAATCTTCCTCAATGTGCCTTTATCTGCACAAACCCATCTGTGCTCTGAATCAGCCACAAATCTCTGAACAGTGCGAAGATCATGCTTAAGTTTTCGTGAAATATCTAATAGTGTCATACCTCGTCCAAGGCATTGAACTATTTCACTCTTTTCAGCAGCAGAGAGATCATTTTTCTTCCCAATATTGCTTGAAAATGGTGCTCTGCTTAATAATGTGGAATACCCTCCTTTAGTAGTTTTTCCTTAAATTGGGCTCACCGGGCCAATCTAATTATCACAGGTGTCCGAGATTGTGCCCTGAGACACAATGCCATACATGAGTTAAACTGAAAAACAAAATATTTAATCTTTGTGACACTTAAATAGAATTTGCATAATAATTTGGAACAGGGTGTATATATATACACACACACACACATACACACACAGTGCCTTGAAAAAGTATTCATACCCCTTGAAAGTCTCCACATTTTGTCATGTTACAATCAAAACTTTAAATGTATTTTATTGGGATTTTATGTGATAGACCAACATAAAGTGGCATATAATTGTGAAGCGGACGGAAAATGATAAATGGTTTTCAACATTTTTTACAGATAAATATCTGAAAAGTGTGGTATGTGTGTATTTTTTTTTTTTTAACCCAAATATTTATCAAACTTCTCATGTCAATACAAAAACCCAAAAAGGGAAATAATTCCCATACAAATAGACATTTATAACATTTCTACCTTTCCCTTACTAAAAACTCTTTTCTTTCCCATCCCACTACCCCCCCTTCCCGCCCCCCATCCCCCCTCCTCACCCTCTGCAGACTCTAGCCCATTCTAATCTCTTGAGGCTTATTAATTTTTTGCTAACATCCTAGTTCATATTTTCCTATATTTCTCTTTCAATCCTGCTCTTTCCCACTTTTCCCATCTCCTAAAATAAACTCTCATCCTATCCTCCTGCATATGGTATGATCTTTTCATTCTACCTATCTGGTTCACTCTATTAATCCAGTCCTCCTCCCTCGGCACCTCAGATCTCCGCCAAAACTTGGGTATCAACCCTTTCGCCGCATTCAAGAAGTACCATATACCTGAATCTTTATATTTATTTACAGATGTCTCCACATTGTGTAGGAGGCACGTCGTTGGGTCTAACCCTATGTCAATTTCAGTTATTTCTTCAATCAATTTGACTATTATCTTCCAAAAAGCCTGGATTTTCGGACATTCCCACCATATGTGAAACACCGTGCCTATCTCTCCACATCCTCTCCAACACATATTTGAATTTTCCCCATTCATCTTGTGCTCTACACTCGGTGTAATGTGCCATCGTGTCACACACTTATAATTAACCTCAACCTCTCTCATACTAACATTATCGTGTATCAATCTAAACATCTTTCTCTGTCTATCTTCATCAAACCCAACTCCCATATCCCTTTCCCATTTTGTTATAAAAATTAACTTTGTGTTTGTGTCTAATTCTGTGAGTATTCTATACACTTTTGAAATACCGTACTTCCCATCCCTTCGTGTCTCTAACAACCTGTCAGGGCCTGGACTCGAACCTGGGACTTCTACTGTGTCAGGCAGTAACTCTACTCACTGAGCTACCTGGGATGCTGGACAACACTTTGCCTCATCTATTGGATAATCCTGCCTTGTGCCTTGTTTGCTCTTGAACCTTGAACTCCTTGCTCCTCCCATGAACTTCCTATATAAGCCATGTCCTTGGACTTCCTCCTTGCCAGATTATTGTGCCTTTCCAGCCAATATCCTGCTACTGTTCCTGCTGCTGTCTACACCTCCGCTACTGACCTTTGGCTTGTTCCTGACCACGATTGATTTGCTACCATTTGTGACCGACCCTTGGCTTGTGACCGACTCTGCTTTCGTCTGATCCCTAACCTGTTGATCCGCTATTGGTTCCCAGTCTGCTCATTCCCTGGTGGGGTGATCCTGAGATCTGCGACCTGGTATTAACACGCAGCCCAATCCATCTCCACCATTAGGAGCTCTGGTGAATACCGGTTAATACTTAGACCCCGCACCTCAGGTGAGCCTGCGTCATTCCCAGGGGGATCCGCTGGTGTACCTATCCTGCTGGTTCCAGGTAAGCCTTTTACTGCTATAGCAACTGGTCTCTGAACCTGACCTTACACCGTGACACAACCTTTCAAACATATTCCAGTCCTGTTTTAGTCTCAGGGGTTTCGGTAGATTTCCAATAAAACATTTCAATTGATGATATTTCTACTCATCTATTCTAATAAAAATATCTCCCTTCTTCTCTATTAAATCTTTAAGTGATCTCAATTCCCCCTCCACCAAAACATCTCTCAGTTGGGTATCCTCCTTTCTAAACCATCTCCCTGATATCTTATTCTTTCCCGGGGGAAAGTACTCAGTATTTGTGAGAGGCATTAATATAGAATTAAATTCCCATTTCATGTTTTTGTGTAAATTGTCCCATACCCTAAAGACATTTAAAGTGTAGATACTTGTGCTTTCTTTAATTCCCCTGAACTGTGGTGGAACCCATATCATCTGACTCAATCTAATGCCACCAAGATCATTTTCAATTGTTATCCAGCTTTTCCCCTTATGGTTAAATGTCCAGTCATATATTCTTGCTAAAACCACTGCTTTATAGTATCTCTTGACATCTGGTAGACCCAATCCCCCTTTCTCTTTAGTCCTACTCAATGTTTCATATGCTATTCTAGGTTTTTTATTCTTCCATATGTATCTTGTTAACATTTTTTTCATTATCTTAAAGAAGGCTTCTGGAATTTTAATTGGTACCATTTAAAATCTATACAGTATTTTAGGCATAATTACCATTTTGACTAGGTTTATATGTCCTATCCAGGATGGATTTCCTCCTTCTAGTCTTTTTAAATCTTCCCTGATCTCATTTATCAAAGAGATATAGTTTAATCTATACAAATGCCTAGATGAGGCAGTGAGTTTTATTCCTAGGTATTTTATCTCTTTTTCTCTCCATATAAAGGGGAATTCTTTTTGTAGTTTTTCTTTTTCATTCTTTGATATATTAATATTCAGGATCTCTGTTTTCGTTGGATTAATTTTTAAATTTGATAGTTCACCGTACTCCTTCAGAATCTTCATTATATTTGGGAGAGTTATTCGGGGATTCCCCACATAGAACAATAAGTCG
Source organism: Staurois parvus (assembly GCF_062004578.1). Classification (NCBI taxonomy): domain Eukaryota; kingdom Metazoa; phylum Chordata; class Amphibia; order Anura; family Ranidae; genus Staurois; species Staurois parvus. Next base: position 10,560,024 of record NW_028317893.1, on the reverse strand, counting down.
TCCGCAAAGGCCGCTACTCTATGTTCTATGGATTCTATCTGAATTCCCTTTACCGATCCACTATTTCTTATTATTGACAACAGAGGTTCGAGTGACAATACATATAGCAGAGGGGACAGTGGACAGCCCTGTCTTGTACCATTAGACATTCCAATGGGTTCTGATCTCTCCCCATTTACCGTGATGATTGCAGTAGGCTCCCTATATAATTTACTTATCCACTCTCACGTTCTATCGCCTATCCCCAGCACTTTTAAGTTGTCCATCATAAAGTCCCAGTCCACTCTATCAAATGCCTTCTCTGCATCAATTGACAAGAGCACCACCGGGGCTTTCCCTTTTCTACTTTTCTGAATAAGCATCAGGGTTCTCAAGCCGTTATCTCTACCTTCTCTCCCCGGTACAAAGCCCACCTGGTCTCCATGGATCCATTCAGGCATCAGATCCCTCAACCTGTTTGCTAACACCTTTGCATACAGTTTAGTGTCTGTGTTCAATAATGAGATAGGTCTATAGCTGGAGCACTGAGATGGATCTTTTCCCTCCTTGTGAATAAGTACTACATGGGCCTGTAGGGATTCTCTCCTCACTTCCATCCCACCTCCCAGAGCATTCATATATTTCTCCAGCTTGGGTAACAGTACTTCACTAAATTTCTTATAGTACTTAACTGTATAGCCATCCGGGCCTGGGCTTTTTCCCCCCCTGTGCTTCTTAATGCTATTTTAATTTCTTCCTGGGAAATTTCTGCGTCTAGGGAGTTCAACTGTGGTTTACTTAGTTTTGGTAATCCCGCATTTTTTAAGTATGTCATCTTTTTTTCATTAATTCCCTCTTGAGCTTCTTTTAGAGGGCCTTGGGGACTAATATTATATAACTTTTTGTAATACTCCGTAAACACTCTAATAATCTCTTTATTTGAGTGGACCAACTCCCCCTTTGAACTTTTTATCTTTTCTATATAGTTCCTATTTTTCTTTTTATTCAAAGCTCTCATTAGATATCTTCCTGGTCTGTCTCCCCATCTATATCTCTCGTTCAAAACCCTGTTGTATACTCTTCTCTTCTCCTCATCCATCAGCCTCTCTAGATCATCTTTTTTATCCAATAACTTCTGTCTCGTATCTTTTGTTATTTTCTTCTCATGGATCTGCTCCAAGTCCAATATTTCTTTTAAAAGCCCACTGACCCTCTCTCTTCTTTCCCTTTTCTTCCTTGCTCCTACCGCAATCAAGATTCCTCTTATGAATACCTTATGGCTTTCCCAGACTGTAGCTATCGATACTTCCTCTGTTTCATTCTCCTTAAAGTATACCTTAATCTCTTTCTCGATTTTCTGAACTAAATCCTCATCCAGAAGAAGAACCTCATTTAACCTCCACCCTAATCCTCCAGTCCACCTTCTCCCCATCCCATTTTCATTATGACCGGAGCATGATCCGAGAACGTCCTTGTCTCTATGTCAATTTTAACCAGATGATCTATAAGTTGATGGTCTATTAAGATGTAATCTAATCTCGAGTATATCTCATGTGCATTAGAGAAGAAGGTATAGTCTCTGTCTTTCATATGCATTATTCTTCAGGTGTCCACTAGTTGATATTCATGCATCACTTTTTTCAAAGCTCTCAGAGACCTACTCCCCTCTCTTTGCACGGAAGAGGTATTATCCTTTTGTGGGTCCATACAAAAATTTAGGTCTCCAGCTACTATCAAGCGCCCTTTTTTAAATTCCATTAATTTTTTCAACAGACCCTTCATATACATCTCCGGGTTTTTATTAGGGCAGTATATATTGGCTAAAGTACACTCAATCCCCTGAAGTCTACCTTTTAAGAATAAAAACCTCCCCTCCGGGTCGGTTCTTCTATCCTCCAGCTCAAATCTCATATTCTTTGCCAAACCTATTGTAACCCCTTTTGCTCTTTTAATTGGAGAATCTGCATAGTACCATGTTGGGTAGTGTTTGGATTTCAATTTCACGTTTGCCTCTATCTCAAAGTGCGTCTCCTGTAAAAATACCACTGACGTAGCCCTATGATGTAACTCCTTAAACAACCTAAATCTCTTCCCTGGACAACTCAGCCTGTTCACATTATAGGTTATAAACTGTATTTCTTCCATCATTCCCAATTAACTCCATCTCTCTTCCTCTTTATCCCTTGTGTCATGCAGAGTATTGACCCAATACCTCCTCCCCTCCCTCCCTCCCACCCAACTCCCGTCCCTTCCCCCCTCCCTCCTCCCCCCTCCCTCGCCTTTCCCTCCAACCCCCCCTCCCACCCCCCATTTTTTAGGCCTTCAAATTGCCCTTCAATCATTTGTGGGTATAAGACCACCTTTGATTTTTTTTTTTTTTTTAAAACCTTGGGGTTGAACTTCTCCCATGTACAGCTTTCCCACCTCCAACCACCCCCGATTACCCTCGTTCTCTCCACATCTTTCCACTTTTGCGGTGCGGTTGAAAGAGATAGAGAGGAATATTAAAAAAAAAAAAAAAAAAAAAATCACATTATCCCCTCTAACTCCTCCCTACCTCCCCCCTACCTACTGTCTGCCATTCCTCTTTTCCCCCATTGCCTGTCTCTCCCTCTGTTTCCCACCCAGTAATCCTTATTCTGTGCAATTCCAGTCTATCGCAGAAGTCTCTCAAGTCCTCAGGAAATCTCAGATATGCTGCTACACCATTCTTCCATCCGATTAAACACTCTGGGTTACCCCATCTATATTGAACATTCCGTGTTCTCATCTGCTCTAATAGGGGTTTCAAGGATCTCCTTCTCCACAATGTCTCATACAATAAGTCCGCAAATATCTGAATATTTATATCTCCATACTTAATAGTTGTTCTTCCTTTAGTCCTTTTCCAAATCTCTTCCTTATCTCCATAATTATGCAGCTGAACAATTACATCTCTGGGTTTTGCCTTCTCATTACCATGATGGAACTTTCCTGTTCTATATACTCCATCCAATTTAATTACATCTGTTTCAGGTCTGTCCATAATGGAGTTTGACATTTTACAGACTATTTCTTGAAGTTCTCTCCCTTTCAAATTTTCTGGGATTCCTCTTATCCTCAAGTTGCTTCTCCTATTCCTGTTCTCTTGTACTTCTATTTTATACAGCAATTGTTTCTGCGTATTCGTCATCATAGCAGCCCTTTTTTCTAAGCCTGAAATAAATTGGGTGTGTTTATTAATTTTTTCCTCCATTTCTTCCATTCTCTTTAACAGGTGCCCTAGATCCTGTTGAATATTTGTCATTTCTTGCTTAAAAGTTTTTTCCAAATTTTTAAACATTTCGGCCATCTCTCTTTTATTCGGCACTTGTAAATCCTTTTCAAGATCTTTCCTCTCTGGGTTTTCTATCGACTGTCGGCTGCTACAATTCAGGCCCAGTGACAATCTGGGGCTATTTTCCAAACTGGTTTCCATTTCCCCTTTTTCATTGCCACTAGAGATGAGCGAATCGAACCTGGCGAAGTGGAATTCGTTTCGAATTTCAGGAAAAATTTGATTCGCACCGAATCCGAACTTTAGCAAACTTCGGGTGCACGAATCGAATTTTTCCCGATCAGCCGGCAAAAGTGTCACTGCAGAGAGCTCCGCTATTTCTGACAGTTCTGACAGTTCATTTACAGCGGTTGAAACATTGTATCTATTTGTTTCCATTTAGGATTCAGATGTTTTTATTCGGAAATAAATAGATACAATGTTGCAACCGCTGTAAATGTGAAGGAACTGTCAGAGAACTGTCAGAAATAGCGGAGCTCTCTGCAGATACACTTTTTGCTGTACTGAAATACTTCTTCTTTTCATTCTTCTTTTCATTCTTCTTCTTTTCATTCTTCTTCTTCTTCTTCTTTGCATTCTTCTTCTTCTTCTTCTTTTCATTCTTCTTCTTTTCATTCTTCTTCTTCTTTTCATTCTTCTTTTCATTCTTCTTTTCATTCTTCTTTTCATTCTTCTTCTTCTTTTCATTCTTCTTCTTCTTCTTTTCATTCTTCTTTTCATTCTTCTTCTTCTTCTCATTCTTCTTCTTCTCATTCTTCTTCTTCTTTTCATTCTTCTTCTTCTTCTTTTCATTCTTCTTCTTCTTTTCATTCTTCTTTTCATTCTTCTTTTCATTCTTCTTCTTCTTCTTTTCATTCTTCTTCTTCTTTTCATTCTTCTTCTTCTTTTCATTCTTCTTCTTCTTCTTCTTTTCATTCTTCTTTTCATTCTTCTTCTTCTTCTCATTCTTCTTCTTCTTCTTCTTTTCATTCTTCTTTTCATTCTTCTTCTTCTTTTCATTCTTCTTCTTCTTTTCATTCTTCTTCTTCTTTTCATTCTTCTTCTTCTTTTCATTCTTCTTCTTCTTCGTCGTGCCCCGTTACTGCCCAAATGAGTGAAGTGTGCGGTGATTCTAAGATCGACGGCACTCATCTGCATGTCATACTGACTGACAGTATTATTTCTCTTCCCCAGCAGACTCCAAGGGCATTTAAATTAAAGGTACAGTGTTCTGCACTAATATAAAGGCTCTCTGAAGCCTAGAAACCCTTTAAATAAGTTAAATTTGCGGCGAATAAATTCGAATCGAATCGAATTTCTCCCACAAATTCAGCGAATCAGCCGAATCGAATTTTTGAATAATTCGCTCATCTCTAATTGCCACTATGGGCCCTTTCTGGAGTCACATTCCCCTGGGGGGTATATTTTTTAATTGTACCCGTCTGGGACCCTTTAAGCCCACTTCCTTTAATGCTTTTATTCTTCATACCTCCTGTGCAAGCTGTACTCTTTAACCAGAGGGAAACTTTAGGCTGTATATTGGGGTATTGATTTTGGTCAGATCTCTCTAATATCACTTAGCAATTTCTCTTTCTCTCTTCTTTTATTTTATTTTCACTTTCCAGAACTCCCTGGGAATCCCCCTTCACTCTTTTACAGGCAGCTCATTTCCCTCAGTCCAGGACACATATATAATTATATATGGGTTCTTCACTCACCCTCCTTCACTTGCTCATCAAATGAGGCGACCCAGATCCACAGCCGTCCCTTTATTTCTCCTGGATTGTGTCTCTGGGGGTTTCCTGCAGGGTCTCCTGTTGCTTGAAGCTATGTGTCCTCTTCTGTACAGCAGGTTTAGGAACTCTTCCGGCCTCTCCCCTCTCCTGTCAGGGAACCGGCCGGCGTCTCAGCTTCCCAGAGCTCCTTTGCGGCCACCAGCGTGCTCCCGCCGCACTGCTCGGTTTCCCTGGCAACCCGACAGCTGATCTCGGGTCTCTGCAGCGTGATCCCTTCTCGGAGCTCCGTGCCCGCTCCTGCTCTCCTCCTTCACCGCGCCAGATTCCCACCTCCAGGAGACCCCATTCAGGTAGGGCACCGCAAATAAAGTCCTGAGAGTTCTCAGGGTGGTCAGATCGGGGATTGTCGGAGAGCACTCACATTGTGCTCTCCGTCACCGCCATGTTTAGGCTCCGTGTGGTATGTGTGTATTAAGCCCCCCGAGTCAATACTCTGTATAACCACCTTTCGCTGCAATTACAGCTGCAAGTCTTTTTGGGTATGTCTCTACCAGCTTTGCACATCTAGAGAGTGAAATGTTTGCCCATTCTTCTTTGCAAAATATCTCAAGCTCTGTCAGATTGGATGGAGAGTGTCTGTGAACAGCAATTTTCAAGTCTTGCCACAGATTCTCAAATGGATTTAGGTCTGGACTTTGACTGGGCCATTCTAACACATGAATATGCTTTGATCTAAACCATTCTATTGTAACTCTGGCTGTATGTTTAGGGTTGTTGTTCTGCTGGAAGGTGAACCTCCACCCATTCTCAATTTTTTTGCAGATTCTAACAGGTTTTCTTCTAGGATTGCCCTGTATTTGGCTCCATCTTCCCATCAACTATGACCAGATTCCTTGTCCCTGCTAAAGAAAAGCATCCCCACAACATGATGCTGCCACCACCATGTTTCATGGTGGGGATGGTGTGTTCAGCGTGATGTTCAGTGTTAGTTTTATGTCACACAAGTAGGTAATGCTCTCCTTGCCCGGCCTATCAGTTTAGGTGGACAGCCATGTCTTGGTAGGTTTGAAGTTGTGCTATATGCTTTGCATTTTCAGATGATGGATTGAATAGTGCTCTGTGAGATGTTTAAATCTTATAACCTAACACTGCTTTAAACTTCTCTACAACTTTATCCCTGACCTGTCTGGTGTGTTCCTTGGCCTTCATGATGCTGTTTGTTTAGGAATGTTCTCTGAAAAACCTCTGAGGGCTTCATAGAACAGCTGTATTTATACTGAGATTAAATTACACACAGGTGGACTCTATTAACTAATTAGGTGACTTCTGAAGGCAATTGGTTCCACTAGATTTTAGCTAGGGGTATCAGAGTAAAGGGGGCTGAATACAAATTAACACCACACTTTTCAGATATTTATTTGCAAAACAATTTGAAAACCGTTTATCATTTTCCTTCCACTTCTCAATTATGTGCTACTTTGTGTTGGTCTATCAAGCCCACTACCATAAACGAGGTTGCTAAACGTTTTTCTAATGCCCACCTAGCCACCTTCCTCCTGGACCCTGTTCCCTTGGAAATTCTATGGTCACCCTCTTCCCTCTGGCTCTATCCTACAATCTCTAACTAACATCCTCAATCCCTCCCTCTCTTCTGGCATTTTCCCCACCTTTTTAAAACATGCACTAGTCACCTCCATACCTTACTGATCTCCTTCAGACTGGATTTTGCCCTCAACACGCCACAGAAACTGCTCTCCTAAAACTCAAACAATCTACTAAAAGGTAAAACCAATGGACACTATTTTGTACTCCTGCCCCAGGACCTCTCTGCTTGCTTTGGCACAGTAGACCACCCCCTACTTCAAAAACAAAATGTCCACTTCTTTGGTCTCTGTAACTGTACTCGTCACTGGTTTTCATCCCATCAATTCCACTGCACCTTCAGCATCACCATTTTACTTTATTCTCTTCTTCTTCCTCTATCGAGGTCCCCCAAGGTTCTGTTCTTGGAACTCTCCTATTATCGATCTACACCTTCTCCCTGGGTCAGTTGATAGCCTCCCATGGCTTCCAGTGCCATTTCTATGCTGATGACATCCAAATCTTTCTCTTTCTCCCTCTCTCTCACTCCACATACACATCACTAATTTTCTAACTCATATCATTCTGGAGGTCACACCACTTCCTCAAACTCAATCAATCCAAAACTGATCTCATAATATTTCCTTCCCCACATGCCTCTTCCCCTGATTTCTCTTTCAAGATCAATGGCACAACAATCAACCTGTCCCACATACTAGGTGTTATCCTAGATTCTGAACTATCTTTTCAGGCCCACATCCAATAACTGTTCGAAGCTTGCCACCTCAGCATATGCAACATCTCCAAAATATGTCCCTTCCTGACCAATGATACTATAAAGATTCTAATTCACTCAACTCAATAGTCATGTCTCGCCTCGACTACTGCAACTCCCCCTTCATTGGCTTACCTTTACACAGGCTATACTCCCTTAAGTCTATCATGAATGCTGCTGCCAGGCTCATCCACCTTACCAACCATTCAGTGTCTGTTAATCTTCTCTGCCAATCCATCCACTGGCTTCCACCCACACAATGAATTAAATTCAAAATACTAACAACAACTTACAAAGCCATCCACAACTCAGCTCACTGCTACATCACTAACCTAGTCTCAAAATACCAACTGATAAAGTGAAAGTGTGCAGCGTTTGAAACAAAAAATTAAAAAGCACCAACAGTATAACCTGTATGCATGTGAATAACAACAAAAAAAAAAATTATACTTTAAGTGAAAACAGAACAAATAAAAGGACACAGTCTCTTTAAATAGCATAAATATGGTGGAGAAATTATGTATTGTATTACAACTCTGTTCCTCAGGATATCTTATGACAAGTCTGTGAAAAAATCTGTATATGAAAATAAACATAATTATACAAAATACAAGAGTGAATGTGTCTCCTTTAAATAGTGTCCAAGTGATGCAAGTCCTCTTAAATACGTTTCCACCATGATAACTACCAACAGTCAACACTCACCCGAGGCAATGGCTGCTTAGATTAGCAGCACATAGGCATTATAACAACTCCTGAAGGGGCTAGGTCCCAACTTTTCATCCTATGGGACTGTCTGCTTTAAGGATGATGACTCTCTGACAATGGCATCAGACAAGCTTTCCCTTCCCAGGGCATGCTAGTGTATAGTGCAGCTGTTTAAAAAAAGGTGCTCACCACAGGAGCCAAATTCGGTCATATAGTGTAATATTGTATTTCAAAATACAGAACATCTTCAGGGGTCAAAGAGTACTGATTGTTACATGTCCACTATATACAAATGTCAACAGGCATAAATGAAATTGTATCCTGCCGCCATCATTTCCAAGACCAGCAGCCATTTTCCCTTACTGCAAGAGTAACTACACTGCTCACAAAAATTAAAGGAACACTTTTTAATCAGAGTATAGAATCAAGTCAATTAAACTTCTGGAATATTTATCTGGTCAGTTAAGTTGCAGATTAGGTTGTTAATCAGTTTCAGCTGCTTTGGTGTTAATGAAATTCACAGTAGGCACACTAGATGGGCAACAATGGGATGACCCCCAAAACAGGAATGGTTTTACAGGTGGAGGCCAATGACATTTTTTTCCTTACTCATCTTTTCTGACTGTTTTTGCCTTTGACTGGGATCAGTGTCCCTACTGGTAGCATGAGGGGATACCTGGACCCTACAGAGGTTGCACATGCAGTCCAACTCCACATCAATACGTGCCATTGCCAGAAGGTTTGCTGTTTCTCCCAACACAGTCTCAAGAGCATGGAGGAGATTCCAGGAGACAGACAGTTACTCTAGGAAATTTGGACAGGGCTGTAGAAGGTCCTTAATCCATCAGCAGGACCGGTATCTGCTCCTTTGTGCAAGGAGGAACAGGATGAGCACTGTCAGAGCCCTGCAAAATGACCTCTAGGAGGCCACTGGTGTGAATGTCTCTGACCAAACAATCAGAAACAGACTTCATGAGGGTGGCCTGAGGATCCGACATCCTCTAGTGGGCCTTGTGCTCATTGCCCGGCACCATAGAGCTCGATTGGCATTTGCCATTGGACACCAGAATTAGTAGGTCCGCCACTGGCTCCCTGTGCTTTTCACAGATGACAGCAGGTTCAGCCTGCGCACATGTGACAGACGTAAACGGGTCTGGAGAAGCTGTGGAGAATGTTATGCTAATAAAAGAGGTGGACCACACTGGGTGAAGAACCCAAGGGTTAGGGGGCTCCAAATGAGGTCAAACTGCAGCGTCTAAAGTGAGTAATTTACAAAAAATATTTTATACAGTACAAAAATACAAACATAAAAGAACATGTTTGCCCTAATAGACCAAAACATGAAGGGTAACCTTACCACCACCAGGGAAAGCAGTGAAGAGAGAATGGCATGATCATCCAAGGTGACGCTAGGCATGCAGAGGCCCCATAGCCAAGTGATGAACAGTAGACCTGTGATGGATATAGGAATCTGAAAGGAAGAAAATGGATAAGAGAAGTAGAGAACCAAATAAGAAAAAACAGGTAGCTCAAAAGAGCATAAATATAAATAACATGGACTGCTAGATCTGCTCTGATATCGGGAAGCATCATGCACCTGTCCTCCGTACGGCTATGGCTTCCTAAGCCACGTGGGTGGTAACTACGCCTAGCCGCGGTATTGCCTCGCTGCACATGGTACGCTTTTCACAGCCTCTACCTTTCGGGATTGCCATCCATCAGACTGGATCACAGCGAATTATATTTGTATTTTTGTACTGAATAAAATATTTTTTGTAAATTACTCACTTTAGACGCTGCAGTTTGACCTAATTTGGACCCCCCTAACCCATGGGTTCTTCACCCAGTGTGGTCCACCCCTTTTATTTTCCTATCCTATTTGGGTCTTGAGGACACCACATATATATATCTATGTGAGTCAGCACTATATATTTGGGTTACTATTTGAATATTAAATTTGGTTTACTCTCTAGTCTATATAGCCCAAAGCTATGGGAATCCTGGTGTGTCTTATTTTTTTGAATGTTATGCTGACTGTTACATCGCTCAGCATGACTGTTTTGATGGTGGGTCAGTGATGATCTGGGAAGGTATATCCATGGAAGCACACACAGATCTCAACAGGCTAGACAATGGCACCCTGACTGCCATTAGGTATCGGGATGAAATCCTTGGCCCTATTGTTAGACCCTACGCTGGTGCAGTGGGTCCTAGGTTTCTCCTGGTGCATGACAATGCTCAGCTTAATGGGGCGAGAGTATGCAGGCAGTTCCTGGAGCATGAATGAATTGATACCACTGAATGGCCCCCACACTCGCCTGACATAAAACCAATAGAAAACCTCTGAGTTATTATTTTTTTGCTTGACGCCACCAGGTTGCACCTCAGACTGTCCAGGAGCTCAGTGATGCCCTGGCCCAGATCTGGGAGGAAATACCCTAGGTCACCATCCATCGTCTCATTGTCAGGCATACATGCAAGCACATGGGGGCCATACAAACTACTGAGTACCATTTTGAGTTGGTGCAATAAAATTTCAGCAAAATGGACTAGCCTGCTGCATAATTTTTTCACTTTGATTTTTGGGGTGTCTTTGAATTCAGTCCTCTGTAGATTGACAATTTTCATTTCCATCAGATAATGGGGCATCCTTACTGTATGTTCCTAACACATTACCCAGTCCATATTAGTAAAGATATCCAGCATGAAATTTTTCCCCATTGAGATCGTATGTGTTTTCAAAATGTTCTTTTAATTTTTTGTAGCAGTGTATATAGAATTGTGAATGGGTTTGAAAATTTGACTTAGCCGCCATATTATTTCCTCTGTTGACTTCTAGTAAATCTGAGTCTGTGTCAAGAGAAAATATTTCTCTTTATGTTTGAAAAAATTTAGAATTGCCATATTTTGTGTTTGCATTTTTTTAACTGATTGTGAGCAGCAGATAATTTTTCTGTAGAACGCATGGGACTATTACTTCAATTACTGGAGCATGATTAATAAAGTAGCAATGCATCAGAGTGGTTTTTTTTGGAAAAAAGCCCTCTCAGTTTACTTAAAATATATATTTTAAGAGTTTTTTTTTTTTAAAAGAAACATTCAGTGATTTAGTTGTGCATGTTTTATTAACAATGGAATATACAGTATATATATATATATATATATATATATATGTTTGTTTTTTGTTTGTTTTTCATAAGGTTAATATGCTTTTAAAATGTATATTTGATTATTTTATATTTTTGTACATATATATACACAATTGTTTACAATTTACAGATTACCATTTGATACTCATGACATAGGATTAACTGCCTTCTAAAGAAGGAGCACAGCAGGAGCTTTCTCATTCCGATTGAAGCTTTGGATGTAGCCATCTGTACACAGCAGGACATTTTGTCACCAGCACTCCCTTCTACCTATTTCATAGTGACTGTGATTTAAGGGATGGACCTTTTGTGGCCCCCAAATGTTTTTTTTTTTTTCAAGCACATTAGTAATGGAAATTTTAAAGCTATAAAATCAAAAGAAAAGAGAGCATCTGAATTTATAAAATATTACTGGGATTTGGGAGCACCCATTAATGTCCATTTTACCTTCAATTACCACAAAATATTTTTTTTTAAATTATATTTTTGTTGGGTCTGCAAAGAGTAATGAATATAAAGTACAAACAGTGCAAACAGTACAAAAGCCTGAGATTGGAAAAAAGCCATAAAAAGAAAAATGAACTAAAATAATGTATGCAGTACATAGTTAAAAAAATAAATCATAAATCCTAGTAAGGTGAGTCAAGTGGTTACAGTAAAAAACAGGACAACCTCAGATAAGCAGTAAGAACAAGGACCAGGGTGGGTCCAGCCCTGGCCCCAGACTGCATGATAAAGAGCATATTAACCACTTGCGGCCCTGCTTCGCGGGGGTACATGTGCCGCCAGCAGATCGCTTCTGCTGTGAACTGTCACAGCAGAAGACGATCTCCGAGTCCATAAGAATGGATATTCACTGGCACCCGCAGATTGTTGGGTAGGGTGGAAGGACAGAGCTGTGCCTCTGTTGTGACAGGGGAAAGTGATCCTCTTGTACCAGCGCCATCTAGTGTTACACAAACACATAGCCATGCACACAGTTAACCCTTTGATCATCCTAGATGCCAACTCCTTCCCAACCAGTGTCATTAGTACAGTGATCAGTTTATATTCGTAGCAGTGAGCACTGAATTAGTGTCACTGGTTCCCACAAAGTGTCAGTTAATGTAAAAAGGTCTGCCACAATATCACAGTCCCACTATAAGTCGCTGATTGCCACCATTACTAGTATAATTTTTTATTTTTAACTTCCAGTATATGTTCCATAGCTGGTAAACGCTTTACATTTTGTGAAAACCAATCAATATACACTTGTTGGGATTTTGTTACCAAAAATATGTAGTAGAATACATTTTGACCTACATTTATGAAGAAATTTTTTTTTTTTTTAATTTTTTTTATTGGATATGTTTTATAGTTGAAAATGGAAAATATTGGTTTTTTGTTTCAAAATGTCTTTATTTTTTAATTATAACGCAAAAAGTAAAAATGCAAAGGTGATCAAATACCACCAAAAGAAAGCTCTATTTGTGGGAAAAGGGACATAAATTTCATTTGGGTACAGCATTGCATGACCATGCAACTGTCAGTTAACTGTCAAGTAACGCAGCGCCTGGTCAGGAAGAGGGGTAAATCTTCAGGAGCTGAAGTGGTTAAACTGTTCTAATATGTCACCAATTTTTGATCGTGGCTTAAGTATTGAACATTGCACTTCAGCTCTGCACTAGAGAGAATGCAAAAAGCGAAAATCCACAGCAGACAACTTCAAATACTAATCAGACTACAGGTGACCTGTTTTCCTATACAGCTCTTTCAGCTGTTCCCCAGCCTGCTTCTTAATCTCACCACTCTGTAACATGCACTCCCCACTCCTTCTCACAGTTGTATCCTCTCTCTTCAAACTCTCTCCTGCACCCCTCTTCTCCACCCCACAGCTTTATATATCACCCTCACTCCTGTCTTCAACTTATTACTGTACTCATAAACTCCTGCTAATTCTGATCCCACATACTAATAAACCTGCAGGACACTGGGACTTGTCCCTCTATATAAGTCATACTCCCATATTACCTCTATCACCATTCTGCTTTTCCTAACATCTGGAGACATTTCTCCAAATCCTGGACCGCCATCTTTTTCTTTTGACCAATACACCCGGCACACTTTATCCTCTAACAGCGGCCGCAATCCACACAATCTGGTTACCATTCCTCTTCTTCCTAGAACCAGCCTCCCCTTTTCCTGTGCCCTTTGGAATGCCCGCTCTGTCTGTAACAAACTCAGCCCTGTCCATGTCCTTTTTATCACAAACTCCTTTAACTTGCTTGCAATTTTGGAAACCTGGCTTCATGAATCTGACTTTCCCTCTCCTGAAGCTCTGTCCCATGGTGGTCTCCTCTGGACTCACACTCCCAGGCCTAGTGGACAGAAAGGAGGTGGAGTTGAAATCCTCCTATCCCCCTCCCTCTCTGTCCCTCACTTCATTTGAAGTTAACTGTATTCATCTATTCTCTCCAGTTTATTTAAGAATTGCTGTGATCTATCGGCCTCCTGGACTGGTATCAGGCTTCCTTGATGACTTCTCTGCCTGACTGCCTTACTTTCTTTCTTTTGAAATTCCCACAATCATTCTTGGTGACTTCAGCATCCCTCTTAATCTTAACACTCCTGCTACTTCTAAACTTTTAAGCCTAACCACTTCTTTTGACCTAAAACAATGGACACATGCTTCTACTCACTCCAATGGTAACTGCCTCAACCTTGTATTCTCCTACCTATGCACTCCTTGAAACCTCACCAACTTTAGTTTTCCTCTCTGATCATTCCCTTATTATCTTCACTCTCTTATTGGCTTCCTCCTCCTTGTCTTCCAACTACCAAACTGGTACCCTTAGAAACCTTAGCTATCTTAACCCCTCTCTTCTTTTTTCAGCAACAGATTGTCTCTATGACAAAATCTCACACATTGGTCCCCCTTACTACATGCAGAATTAGGCCCCAACCTCTGCAGCCCTGGCAAACAGTCAGTACCAGATACCTCAAAAAACATAGCCATGCTCTGGAGTGTTTATGGCGTTAGACTAAGACCCAGCAAGACTTTGACCGATATAAATCTGCCCTTAAAAAATACAACTCCTGTCTCCACACTGCCAAACAGACCTATTTTATCACTCTCATTAACACTCTCTCACGCAATCCCCATCAATTCTTTTCTATGTTTAACTCTCTACTTCATCCTTCTTCACCTCTACCCACTAGCTCACTCACTGGCCAGGAGATTGCTAATCACTTCACAAAGAAGACTGATACAATTTGTGACAAGATCCCCACTTTACAGATATCTCCCTCAATCTACACTCCTTGTCCACCGGCGCAATCTATACTTCCCTTGTTTAACCCAGCTACTATAGAGGAGGTTGGTAAACCTTTTTCTAAAGCCCACCTAGCCGCCTGTCCCTTGGACCCTGTTCCCTTGCAAATACTACGATTACCCTCTGGCTATCGTTCACTCTTTAACTCATATCTTCAATCTCTCCTTTTCTACTGGCATCTTCCCCAACTCTCTAAAACATGCGCCACTCACCCCCCCCATACTTAAATAGGCCTCGCTGGACCCCACCAATCTTAGCAACCTAAGACCTATCTCCTTGCTCCCTTTTGCCTCCAAACTCTTGAACGTCTAGTCTACAATCGGCTGAGCTGCTACCTTATTGAGAATAACCTTCTTGAACCCCTTCAGTCTGGATTTTGCCCACAACACTCCACAGAAACTGCTCTCCTAAAACTCACAAACAACTTGCTAACAGCCAAAACTAATGGTCACTATTCCGTACTCTTACTCTTGGACCTCTCCACTGCCTTTGACACAGTTGACCACCCCTCCTCAAAAAAAAAAAAAACTCTATTTACTCAGTCTCCTTGACTGTACTCTCCGTTGGTTCGAATCTTACCTATCAGAGTTATCCTGGGGCCTGTTGGTAGCTTCTGCATCTCCCTCTCCTCAAAAGGCATTGCTTTTGGGTATCCAAGTTAGTTATGATTATAGCCATGTATAGCTGTGTACTGTGATGTACAAGAAAAAAACTTACATTTTTGTACTTATCTGTAAAATCCATTTCTTGAAGAACATCATAGAACACAGAGGTCCTTCCCTATTTTCTAGGAGTTTATTGCTTGCTACAAAACTAAGGAGCTCCTGGAGTTGGAGAGATTATGTAGGGGAGGACTTCCTGTCTGTTTGGCCTGCCAGTGTCCATTCACCTATAAGTGGCTCACAAACCAGTTAGCCATGATTATAGCCATCTCTGTGTATCGTAATGTACTTAAAAAAATGGATTTTACAGGTAAGTACAAAAATACAAGTATTTTATCTAAAATTTCAAGGAATTAACCGACTAAAATTTGCACATTGATATTCAACACTTATCTAGAGCATCTGCATCGATTGGTGATACCTCTAAGTCATATGGAGCGGTTTCTGGAAGAAAATAACCCCACAAGCAAAACCTAACTTTTATCCTAACCTTACTGTATTTAAATTTTAGAAAACATGTAACCATGTCAAAAATAGGCTCTATGGAAAAATACAATTGTTTATTTTAGGAAAATGTTATTATGCTGTGTTTTTTTTCTGGACATTTAGTAGAAAATGTTTTTATATAGTTGCAATATTAAGAGGAAGTAGGCAAAGACAAATGTCTCATACAGTATGAACTTCCCAGAAGTATTAATATAACTTTACTGAGGTAATTCCCTTCCTGACATTTAGTCACTTAATCAAGATGTAGCCGGAAATATGTGCAAGATTCAAATATTACAATGTATTTTATGAAGTCATTTAAATCTTTGAGATACATCACAGATATTAAAGCATCCAATTCTATAATTAACTTTTTTCAGCTTCTTTAAAGAATTACAGACTGTTACAAGTAACATAAATACAAAAAATGTACATTTAAACATTAAATAGTGTTGTATAATGCCATGTATGTAGGAATATTTTACATGTTTATGTATTTATTTAGTTTATCACCATGATTTGCCATCTTCAATTTTGTATAAATCCGCATTATTACTAGAGTACCAAAATGCAATTAACACGGTCGTAAATAAACCGGGAGTTGGTGTAATGTTATGATAATGAAACTTATTTGCTAGTACAAGGACCTGGCTGCACAAAATAAACATTCTTGTTGTGCTCTTTTCTTACCTATCTTGCTAATTTTTCTGTTCACATGCTTCCATTTATGGGTAACATTTTCCTTTTAATCAGTCTGCCCCAACTTAGTTTTTTTTTTTTATGTATTTGATCCTGTCCTTCTGACCCAGCTAATGCTCCCTGGTTGATTCTCTATATGACATCCTTCCAACCCATGTTTGATTGTGTCTTCCACTGTGTGTTTGTCCCTGGCTGCTTTGAAGTTGAGATATACCGAGAACAGGCTATTGAGATGAACCAAAAAAGAAAAATAGATGTAACCTTGCTGTTATTGAAACTATGTAAAGCAAAGGTTGCATTGTTCTGTGTTGTTATGCAACACCTGTGCAGGGACATTGCATGTATATGCTATCACCAGTGTCCCCGAGCCTACAATACCAAGTGTCTGCTTTTGTTTGTGCACATAGATCACTTATATAAGGAGTTAATCAACTAAGATCAATTTAAATTGTTATTTAATATGTTTGCTTGAATTTGTCACAGGGGCGGACTGACAACTCATGGGGCCCCTGGGCAATAGGGGATCATGGGGCCCCCGTGTCCTTGCCCAAACTCAAAAAAGCCTATGAAAAAGGTACCAGGGGCATCTCATGGGGCCCCCTACTGACCCTGGGCCCTTGGGCGGTGCCCGAGTTCCCAAATGGTCAGTCCGCCCCTGGCTTTGTCACCAGCCATGAATAGACTATATGCTCAATTTATGAAGCTAATACAACAGAATCAGGGTCCTTTTTCAAATTAGAGATTATTTTCCCACCAGACCCCTATCCAGGCATGCACACTGGGTGATCAAGAAAGGGCAGTGAGTGTGGCCCCCCTTGCTTTACATGCCAGGCCACATGCCTTTTCAACAATTGCAAGTGAGGAGGCAATGCCTTCTGTTATTTACAAATCACCGTTCTCCCAATGTTGAGATGGAGATAATATGGGGGCACTTATTGTAGAATCTGGAAACCACCTATGAAACAAGAGGTGCCCAGACACCTGCCTGACCTTTACATGTCACACTTCAATACGAAAGTGCACCTGTACTCCTTCCCCTGGAATAAATAAAACGTTGATTCTTTTAAAGAAGTAGTTTTTCGTGTATAAATCAAGGTTGCCTTTAAGAAAAAATCCTTTATGGTGTTTAACATTATAAGTGCAAGTCAACCTTTATTTTTACAGTATAGCAAAAATATTTTTTTACAGTCCTTGTGAATCCCTGGAAATTTTGTTCATGCAAAGTAGTTATCTGTGAAAAATGGATTTTTTTAGTGGAGGAACATTCTTGAGTTCGTACCTGACATCCACTTAACTACTTGCACTCCTGAGGATTTACCCCCCTTAATGACCAGGCCTCTTTTTGCTACTCGGCGCTGCACTAATTCAACTGATAATTGCGCGGTCATGCAATGCTGCACCCAAACGAAATTTACATCCTTTATTCACACAAATAGAGCTTTCTTTCGGTGGTATTTGATCACCTGTGCGCTTTTTATTTTTCACACTATAAACAAAAAAAGACAGAAAATGTTGAAGAAAAACTGTATTTTTTACTTTCAGCTATAAAAAATATATAGTAAACTCAAAGTTAGTTATACATTTAGGTCAAAATGTATTCTGATACATGTTTTTGGTAAAGGAAATCCCAATAAGTGTATATTGATTGCTTTGTGTGAAAGTTATAGCATCTACAAACTATGGCATAGATACTGCAATCTACGCCATTTTGTTTGCTGTACAGCTCTGCGCTAATTTAACGGACAATTGTGCGATCATACAACACAGTACATAAATGGAATTTATGTCCTTTTTTCACACAAATAGAGCTTTCTTTTGGTGGTATTTGATCACCTGTGCACTTTTTATTTTTGGCGCTATAAACAAAAGACATTTTGAAGAAAAATTGAAAAAAAAAAAACACAACAATATTCTCATTTCGGTCATAAAAAAAATATCCAAAAAAACAAAAATTTAATCAAATGTAGGCCAAAATGTATTCTGCTACATGTTTTTGGTTAAAAAAAATCCCAGTAAGTGTATTTGTATTGCTTTGTGTGAAAGTTATAGCGTCTACAAACTATGGTATAAATAATGGAATTTACACAGCTTTTACTTTCTGACTGCTCATTACATTTCTTGAGGTGCTAAAATACCAGGATAGTACAAACACCCTCAAATGACCCCTTTTTGGAAAGTAGACACCCTAAGCTATCTGCTGAGTGGCATATTGAGTCCATGTTTATTTTTTTTCCAAAAGTTTCTGGAAAATGACAAAAACATTTTTTGTTCTTTTACACAAAGTTATCATTTAAATGATTTTTCTCGCATAAGCCATGGGTATATGTGGAATTACACCCCAAAATACATTCACATGAAAAAAATCAGTATTTTTTTATAGGAAATTAATTTAAACCCCCAAACATATATTTTTTTAAAGCAGATTCCCTAGTGAATAAAATGGTGGGTGCTACAATTTTTTATGGCACATAGTACTCGCGCAGCGATTTTTCAAAAGCAATTTAAAAAAAAAATACACTTTTTTTACTTTTAATGCACAAAAACACAATATATTGGACAATTATTTGGTAAGATATAAAAGATGATGGTATGCCAAGTAAATAGATACCAAACATGACATGCTTTAGAACTGTGCATGCCCCGTGCAATGGCGACAAACTGCATACATTTTTAATATCCTTAGGCAACGCTTTAACCCTTTGAGGACCGTAAGGTTTTGGAACACCAAAAGAATCAATCTTTTTGTTTTTAAAGTTCGTACACTTCAGTTGCTGTAACTAAGCCATTTCATAAAATAATTGGCAAAAAGCTAGATCCATTTGTTGTTTGTTGATAAGAACTAATATTTTGACTCAAACCAAAAAAAAAAAAAAAAGAGTTTTAAGTTCTTAATCAGATGATATACGCAATTACAAACATGAGACAAAAACGTCCCTTGGTCCTCCAAGTGTTAACCCTTTAAAAAAAAGCCTTTAATAGCTACCATTTTAGATTTACAGAGGAGGTCTAGTGTTAGAATTACTGCCCTTGATCTGACGTTCATGGCGATACCTCACATGTATGGTGCAACCGCTGTTTACATACCAGTACAGGGTCAAGGCTTGTGCACACAGGTGTGCGTGCATGGGAGGGGCGAGTTTTTTTTTTAAGGTATTTTGATTTTTTTTATTATTTTTACACTGTACCTTTCATTTTTTTTTATCACTTTTAATGCTGTCACATGGAATGCAAATATCCCCTATAACTTCAATGGGCATTGTCATACATTCTTTTTTGAGAAATCTGGGGTCTATCAGGCTCTAGATATCTCTTCTGCCCTTACCAATTGCCAATTTACAAATTGTTGTTTATATCCTGCGAAACTGAAGTGATGAAATGTTCGTAGCTTCAGAATTCTTAGACTATAGAGAAGATCGCCGGCTGAAAAAAATTATACCAGGATGATGCCTGGAGCTGTAGGCATCATCCTGGTATAGCCATTCAAAGTCCAGTGATGTACCAGTACGTCGCTGGTCCTTGTTGGGTGCATATGCCATGTTCTTTTTTTTTGTATGCAGCCTGTGGACTGAATGAAAACAAGAGAAGAAATCTCTGCCAGAAAAAGTGTGTGGTATACCCATCATTAGAATATTCCTCCCTTCAT